>NC_073708.1:12810228-13441656 GCF_023634085.1 Falco cherrug
AAAGGTAGAAGGAAAGGATTTGTGTCCTCTCATCCATGATGACCAAAACATGAAACCATAAGTGATTTGCCCAGTGCCTGAAAGTAATTTAGTGTCACACACAGGAATGTCACCTAGATCTTGTTCACTCCAGGCCTCAATCATTACAGCCTTTTTTCTCTTTTTTCCTCTCCAGTAATGTTTCCAATTTGCTCCTCCGGCCTCGTGTGCCCATGATACCTTAGCTTTTATACAAAGTCCTTTTGAAGTGAAATATCCAAATTCAGATTTGATGGAAAGAAAAGCGATTTTACTGGGTTTGACTGTATTGAACTGATACCAGTTCCCTGATTAAAAGTTACACGACTGAATGACCACTTTGGTGCCTATTTTTTCAAATTTTTCAAGTGTAAACTCTGAATCACTGCATTTGTATTAAATGGGAATGAAATTTGATCCTGAATAAATGAGATCTTTCTAAGATGAAAAAGGGGGGAAAATGTGCACTTGTGTAATGTGAATATTATTGCCTTGAGTTTTCCAAACAAAATCCAATTTGCTGCCAGATACAAAAATTAATTTGCAATACTGTTCTTATAGCAAGTCAGAAAAAATGTTGTATTAGCTGATTTGCTATCTTAGAGATTGTTACAGGACAGTTCTGCAATGTACACAATTTAAAAACTACTTGGGGAAAGACACATCTGAATATCCACTTTTTTGCAGTATATAAACTTACTGATGTCACTATATGGCATTAACCGTTCATTGCAACAGCATTTATGGATTTAAAAATAAACAGAATACTCAACAATATATACAAACAACATGTACAATCTGCTAATTTGCAAAAGAAAATGCCGGGGGGTTGCATCAGGTCTGTGAGCCTGGTGATAGGATCTGTAGAATGTTCACATTGCCACCAAAATCCTGCCACAGATACTGAATTCCCCGTTGCCTAGCAGTCAGTACAACTGCTTTTCTCCAAACAGGTCGGCAGATCTTGTCTGGAATCAAGACCTATTTCTCAGGGTCACTGCCGTCACAGCCTGGACCTCACTGTTTTCCTAAACTGAGCTTCTGCTTTCTGCTGTATTAAGAGTAGAAATCAGTGGAGTCCCTAGGCACATGATGCTGGGTCAGACAACATCTTTTCAGATTAGTCTTTTCAACTTCAGTAGAAAATAAATAATATGAATGGAAAATGAACATTTTTCCACTCAAAATATACAAAACAAAGTCACTGACTTGCCAAGTTATATGAGTATCAGTATGCCACTGATAAGGAAAACTAATCCAGTGAATTGAAAGGAAAAATATGTTCCCAGAACACTTGGCTACTTTTGGAAATTCTGTGCTTAACATGCAAACTGCTGTGTGTATATTAGTAGAAAATATCATTCATATACCCCCACAGCAAAATCCTAAACTAGCAGAAACCAACTCATTTTAGAGTTGCTTTGCATTTTGTGCTTGATTTATATATTCTCTTATTAGAATTTCTGTGTTGTCAGTAAAAAAGAACATGAATGCTTAAAAATAAAATGTTTAGTTACTACAGCCCTGTTTTGCAGAATGATTTTGATATGTTTTTTAAACCCATGTAGCATGGGGAAAACTTAGCACAAAAGTGTTTAATCTGAGTGATTCTGGGTGATTCTGATAATACATTTCAAGAACATTGTCAGAAAGTCGTCCTTTATGAAATATATTTAATAAAACTTAGGAGAGTCTAATCAGAACACATTAATACCTCATAAAAGCTGATAAAAACTTCCTTGACTTGACTGTGAAAGTGCCACAATGACCAGAAAGAAATGTGGCTATATTTTTTTTCTTTCAACCAAATTGTGTATAATTTACAATGCTTAGAAAATTACCCTACTTAGAATTACACTTCTCAGAAAAAGAAGAGTTTCAACTTTCACTGACTTGAAAAGCGTGTAGAAAATCATGATGATGGCATTTTGGCTACACAGAGAGGAAAGCAATAGAGAACAATAATGCG
Source organism: Falco cherrug (assembly GCF_023634085.1). NCBI lineage: Eukaryota > Metazoa > Chordata > Aves > Falconiformes > Falconidae > Falco > Falco cherrug. Next base: position 12,812,216 of record NC_073708.1, read on the forward strand.
ATTCTTTGAAAGGCTTAATAGGTTTGGATTATTGCTTCTCCCTGTTTAATATTTACAATATATTAATCTTTCAGCTGGTGAACATTATAACAGAATTTCCCTAAAGAATGAATAGGAACTCCATATATGAGGGCAAAGGTCTCAGTGAAATTATTTTTGGTTTAGATGTCTATGCAAATTGTAGCTGTAGGATTGGGCTTAAAAGCAGGTGATTGCAATCACTAGGCAAATCAGCAGCGCTGATGAAGAGCGACTCAAATGTGCCTGTTTCCTATGCTCTGAAGTCCACTTCTGTGTTGACTCATGTAAAAGGATAGCAGCTTCAAATAGCACTGCATGCCCAAAGCCACCCAGTTTGAAGGTTCCCATTCTTTTCTTAACATTTTAAGATTAGGGATATGAACACCATCTGTCTGAGGTGAGCTAGTCTGGTGTGATGTGAGAGAACTTTTTTTTAATTGCGATATAATTAATTGTATTTATGCTTTTAGGCATGGAAGTTATTGATGCCTAAGACAAAATCTGAGAATTAATAGGACCTGAAGTATTTTTGCTGCATCTATTATTTCTGGGAATTCATCACTTTTTCAACTGTAGCAACTCAAGTTTACTGCCACGAATCCTCATCTATCTAACTAGATCATAAATCTTTTAAGGGGTATAAACTTGAGCTATAGAACTTGATCACCATGAAAATATGTTTTATTTCTGTGGATCTTTTATAGTCATAAAAATCCACCAAATTTTATAAGATTTTACAAAAATTAAGTCGAGGCTTTGGCATCTACAAAATGGAGGGCAATTTTTGTTGGAATTTTTATAGAGCTGTGACATTGACCACTCTTTCCCTGTGATACTTTGATTATACAGCTGATATTAATGTAGGGTAGGTTTAAACTGAATGTCCTACTAAATTAAGGTTTACAATTGAATTAAACCTTAAATTGAATTCTTCTTTTAGCAGACAATGATCAGCATCTGAACATGAGTAGGAATTAGCTTCAATTTATAATTTAAGTTGTCTGATATTTAAATGTTTTCAAGGCCTTAAGTGATTTGTCAAATTGGCACAGTTAATATCTATTATTTATATCAAAATATGCATGCATGAATGTGTTTAGACATTTTTTTGTATTGTTTCAATTTTCAGTTCTTCTATATTCAGATCCAATGCTAGGCCGAAGTACTTCGCACAATTTTTCCAAGAAGCCTTGATTAGAGTCCTCAAGTATTTCAGAAAAGATTGGGATAAGGAAAAAAAAACAGAAAGAAAAAAAAAAAGTAAACAAAACTGTCTACAGCTACTAGTGTTTTTTTCCTTTTACTGGCATGTTTTGAATCACCTGCACGTGTGTGGTTTGGGGTTTTTTTTATGCCACATACATACACAGAAAGATTTGCAGCTTTCACAAAAGTATGATTATTAGTACAGCAGATGATCAGAATTGTAACAAAAAATGGGTAACTGAACTGGGAATTAGGCAAAAGAGAAAGAAAAGTTTAGGAATGAGGTGAATTCTTCAGTGCAGCATCTGATGTAAGCATTGTTATGTTTTACTGTCATGAGACAGCACAACTGCATTATGACTAGAGGACCGATTTCATATTTCAATTTTAATTGAGCTTTCAATATCTGAATACTGTGGACATGTGTCTGAGTTTAATAACCTTCAAATACATGTTCAGATTGAATGACCGAGTCAATTATTTCCTCAAAAGTACTTATTAGGATTGTGTTGGAGGCATATAAATAGCAAAGGAAACATATTCATGAATATGCCACTTGTTTCGAAGTCAATTTCTCTCGACCTTGGCAGCAGGCTTTTTGTTAAATAATTATTCCTATATTTGAGGCATTCTTGTAGTACTACAGCAAATGAAAGTTGGAGCACTCTATGTATTCGCTGAATAAATGAGCTTACAATTACAATGCCATCTGAGTCAGTGCTGTATTCTCAAATGTGGTGAATGTGGCTTAATTGGGTAGTGAACAATGGGACCTTCCTGTAATTGTGGTGTTCTGTGACTCAGTATGTTATGTTTTCTCCTAGACAGTATTTATCAGAATTAGCTAAGTAATTCTGGCATATATTAATTACGGGTATGAAAAGGTTGGGGGGTTTTCAGAGGGAGCATTTATCTACTGCCTGGACAATGACTGTCATAAAACTAAGATTTTTTTTCCGGAACACCTTGCAAAAGCAAATAGCATATTTATAATTTTTTTCAAAAAGTATTGAGCAGCTGTGGTTCCTTTTGCACTGAAATTTGAAATGCACTACTTAAATGATTTACTTTATCATTCACCTTTTTAATGAGCACAAGGTAAGGCACTTTTTGAAAAGAAAAAAAAAACCCACCAGGTTTTCCTTATTAGTGCGTGTTCCTTTGTTAGTTACATGAAAGCAAACTATGTCATGTTCAGAAGCATGATTTCTTGCACTGGGTAATTTAGCAAATTTTGTCATTGAGATAGGCATATTTTGATAATTATGTGTTTCCTTAAGGTACTTAATCTGCATGTCATAACAACACTTGGCCTTCACCCCTTTCTTCTACTCTATTAAATCTTCTATCCTTTTTATCTTAGCCCTCCCAATGAATAATGCCATAAAGTAGAAAACCAAAGGACCGCACCAAAGAGAAACAAAGAACTATTATTGAATAAGATAAATGTAGTGCTACTTCTGCTAATTCTAATTTACTTAGAATTTAGTAAGGATTATTCTGTCACATCATCCATCACAGACAGACATTAAGGTGAGAGAGAAGTAAGCAATTAAAAACATGTTCTTCATTTCAGGTGTTTTCTGATCTCTTATTCAGTTAGGTTCCACTGACTGTTTTGCTCTTGCTGCCAAGTATAAATTGTTTTGTCAGTTTTGGGGGTTAAAATTAGTGTCCCTGAAAGGACTTGCATTGACAGCCACTGAGGATGCAGTATAAATATATTTTGCTTCTAGAAAGGGTGCTGCATTAACAATGACAGTTGAAGCTTCCCCAGGCCGCCCCATTATCATGTGCTTCCACCTTGGCCTGTGGTGTAAACTTTTACCAATGAAATCTGATATTTTGACATTTGGGTTGGTGGACTTTCATGTAGCACAGTCCACCTGTAGCATTCCCTGCCTGAGGAAGCTATCAAGTCAAGTGCTGTGCAGGATCTCTAACAGGATTGAAGTATTTTATATGCAGTAAGGACAGTCAGAGCTATGCAAGCTAAGATAATAAGTGTAATCAAATTTCATACTCCAAGGAATACACTGATTGCCTCAGGGATCAGGAAAAATTTAACTCCATATCCTCACCTTTCGTGCTGCTTCATGCAAGCAGAGCAGCTGTAACAGAGCAAAAAGTCACTCAAGGCATCAGTTATTGTCCACTTTTTCTGGCAGGGTATCAAATTGTATAGAACAGTAATTTGGCAAACCAGAGCCTATAGAAGACATAAAATCTTTGGTGCTATTAAAAAAAATGACAAATTTGGGTGGGAGAGAGATTTTCTACACTGGAACACCTCTAGTTAGAAAACAGTTTACTTTAGACTCCTGTTTGTCTTTGATTTGCCTCACATCGCAATCTTAAATACTGCAGTTCCAGTCATCTAGTTAATATTTTTGCATGTAAATATGTGTGTAAAGCTGTTGGCATCAGCCAGGTATTCCTTGAGCCAAATCCTGGCTCATGTAAACCCTTCATCACACCCGTTAAATCACGGACCTAAAGCACTTTACACCAGCTTAACATCTTGCCCTTAATTATTGAATTCCTCTAGTTTCTTGATTTGCGTGATAGCAAAAAATCCACAGGTACTTCTGAGCAGGCTGTCACCTCGTTTGTGAGCCACAGGCAAAGCCACCCACACATTTTTCTCTTCCTGTAAGGGTGGTGGGAAGCCTGCTACCTTACCCCAGCAAGGCTGCTTCAGCCCCCCTGGTACAGAAGGTCAATTTGGAAGGTGTAATGTGTGTAACCCATGCCTTTGCATACATTTTGGACTAAGGTTAGGGTTTAGCTTAGGGGGATGAAATTTGTGACTTTCCTTTTAGCCTTGAATCAAAACAAAGTTGTAAGATAAAAGCAAGCTCCTTAAGAGCACTAGGGGGCATTTAATGCAGGAGGATTTTGTGCTTTGAAATGTTATTGCTGAAATCAACCTGCTCATTTGTAACAGGTGTAGCCCCACATGGTGAACAAGTGCATCTTGGTGCTGAGGGCCCGGCAGGTGGTAACGACCCTGACCAGCCCCACCTGGGATCTATTTAAGCTCAGGGCAGGGCCTCCTTACCCTTTCCAGTAGGGCTGTGGGCAGCCCCTTTCCAGATCTCCTGGACTTTCCTCTGGATTTCAAAGTTTGTCTTCAGACCCCGCCGGCCCTGCTGACCTCTGAGCTTTGAGAGCGCCGTGAGGCGGCAGCGCTGGCAGGTGTGTGTGCTGGTGGGGGCCCTGCACCCCTCTGCCGCTGCCGGCCCGCTCCTGCACAGTGACCCCAAGACAGTGGGATGAACACCTCGAACAAACAGGTATCTGTCTGTTTTCATACACTGGTTTTGAAAGTCTAGGATTTGTGAAGTTAATGTCCCTTTATCTCATCAAAAGGTGGCCTGAAGCCTCTTGCAGTGATGAGAGGGCACTAATCAGCTGCGGGGGGGGGGAGGTCTGCAGTTGTCCTGTCTGTCTGGTTTAGTGGGGCTTTGCTGGCCTGTTTTACGTTGGTGTCCTGATATATGAAATATTCTGAAGCACTTTGTGGTTCCTTCTGCTTTGCTTTTTTCCTAAAAAAGCCCGTGCCTGGCTGTTTTTTCATTTGTCTGTCTATAGAAGTATGGGGGTTAGGTAGTATGCTCTAGAGAGGTGAAACATTAGCTAAGGTTTTGGCCTTCCTTACATGTTATTAAATTAAGTATAACTCTCTTAAGTCAGTGATGTTGTACCAGCGCAAAAGTAGCTATCAGACAATTTCTTGATTAAAAACTGTTACATCTTTATACATGTGTCCTTTTGCCTTATTCTTTGATAAGTCTGGTGGCCTTTGCTTTGTTGGTTCTAAAAGCGGATGCGTGTACTAGCCAGAGCATTTGTGGAGGTGTAGGTGAAGTCCTTGAAAGACAAGGTTGTGGAAAGCTCAGGATGGGAGAAGATATTCAGGGCTCAGAGAAAACTGTGTCAGTCTGCAGGTAGAGGAGGGAAAGGAGCTAATGCTGAGGGGATGATCATTACTGCCTGATGGCTGCCAGCAGAGGTGAGGATGGAAGCTGAAGTGCTGCAACTGTGTACTCGCTGTGAATGCCACAGCAGCTTAAGTCAAGGAAAGTGTCCTGGTAATGGAAATAAATTGTGTGCTGTGGATTTGTGGAGGAAAACACAGTGATGGAAGGATGGAGAATAAGATGTTAACTGCACTGGACTTGGAACTGTAGCTTGGATATTGAGCTGAAGTGAAAAAGACAGAAGTAAAATTAGCTGACTTAAGAAGGAGGACATGTAATGCTGAAAGTAAAAAACAAGGAGACTGCTTGTCTATAGTATATGGTAGCTTAAAGGAAATGTAGCTTTCCTGGTTGTGGCACTGTAGCTACCCATCTGAATACCTAAAGAGTAATAGAGCATGAGTAAAAGGCAGTTCTTCTGTGGTCTTTGCTAAGAGAGGTACATCCTGCAGGTGTGAAAGCACTATCCAAAAGATAAATAAGACTGAATCAATTTTATGTATTAATATTCATAATGCTGTAGTGTACTTCAAGGACAGCTTTGTCACTGATTTTATCATAGCACAAAATAGCAGCATGCTGAATGCTTGCACCCAGTGCTTTTTTTCAGGGCTGCCTGTGTGTCTCATGAATCACCTGGTAGGTCTGGGATGTTAGCTGCCACAATTACATTTGTTGTTTAGATGATTCAGGTGTGACTGGGGGAACAGAAAGAAGAGTTTGCTGGTGCAACTTCTTTCAGAATGGTTGCAGCTTGTGCTGGCTGGGCTGCCTAGATCTGCTATTAAAATCAACATCTTATTCTTTGTACCACACAGCTTCTGTACAGTGATTCAAATCACCTGGGTGGCTGCTGCTGGTTTAATAGTATAATTGAGCAGTCTAAGCAGCATCTTAGCAGCTGCTCCAAGAGGCTTTAACCTCAGTGTATACACATTTCCTAGGATTTTGTTTTACAAAGAGGGGGATTATTGTCATATTCATTGTAATCACTCTAAGTACTGTAGGTCTGATTCCTTGACTGCCTTGTACCTTCTATAGTCATTTACAACTGTCTAAAAGGACTATAAAATGTGATGAAACTAGAATGGCTGCAATCTTATTACATTTGCAGAGAAATAAATGATTGTGCATTGTATATGGCAATGGAGAACCAGACCACATGCAGAATGAGTAGAAAGTCAGTACAGGTATTAAGTGATTGCTGAGGTGTAAGCACGTGGTAGAAAAAGTCAGAAGAAGGAAAAAAAGGGCAGTGGAGAGTTTATACTGTAATTTTAAAATAAGTTTTTATTCAAACCTATCTTCATGTCTGCTGTGGTGTCTGGGATTTTGGGAGTTGTATTGATCCTCAAGGCAATCTTTGCTCTAGACAGTGGTCTTTCCTGATGGGTTTTGTTTTGGTTTGTTGTTTTTTTCCAGACTGTATTCAGCAGGCATCTTCAGTTGTCTGTAGTTTTCTATGCCAGGAGTGGGCCAGGTCTTGGGAACTGATTGTGGGCAGTAATGATTTTAGGTAAACATAAAGGAGAATCAGAAGCTGGTGTTTGCAATTAAAATGCATCTTAAGTCTACTTAAGTAGACTGAACAGTAGACAGATTTTTTGGTAGCTGTGTGAAAGCTTGCATTAAGCTTTCTGAACCTCTAGTTATGTCTGTACTGCTTCACAGGCAGACTGAATGGTGGAATTCTCCACCCTGAAAGACAGTGCTCTGCAGACAGCAGAGTACAAAGAGCACAGACATCTGAAGCTTCCTGCTGGCAACTGAACCTAAGCCGACCAGACAGCCCTTGGCTTCTGATTAAGACAAATCTCCCTTTACCTGTGTATATCTGGTTCAACCTGAATGTTCTAGTCGTGTTTCCACTTGAGGTGTAAACAGGTAGATATCTTTACAAGTGCCAGGGTGTGGGGGGGGAAAGTTGTGTTGCCTCTTAGAGGCAGCTTATATGACACTGTCTGTGACTCCGCTAGCACAAAATGTCTCAGTCATAAAATGCCAACTAGTAAATATGATAAATAATCCTAAATTATATTAGCATTTATTAAAAGGAAGGTGGAGAATGCATTTCAGAGGTTTAGTAGGAGTTTTACTAAATTTCCATATGAATAAATCACTTTGTTATTATTGTTTGGAAATGCCTTACTTCCAAGGTTATGCTGTTGTCAAGGCAAAAGGTTCCATATTGCATTTCCAACCAAGCCTGACTGATTAAGGGTGTTGGGAGGAATATGTTTTCCTTCTAGAATCTTAATTAGGTTGACTTTAACTCGCGACAGGAGATTCTGCCAGCTGTCAGCTACTGCTTGGATCTCTTACTAATTAAAACTCTAAGGAAGCCTATTAAAGGTGTTCAAAAAGCCAAGTCTCCCTTAAAACATCTCTGGCACTGCAACAAAGACTATATGACAGTGATATTGCAGCACAGATAACTTGTCTTTTGCTTTTCATCTTGGCAATATGCCAGTTATGTTACCTGGCTATATAGGTTCTTCATTCAAAGCCCTACCTGTCACCTTTCTATGAATGGACTAAAAGGAATTTGAGATGATATTTTTGCTGGTATTCAGTTTCAATATATCCGATTATCAGATTTTCTAAAGAGAGGAGTACAGATGGTACTGAAATACCTGAGGTTTACTTCTGAGGTAACAACATCCTGTAGTTTGTAAATATGTTGAGTGTTGAAGCAGACTATGATATAACTTGTAATTAACAGCATTGTTGTGCCACACTTCACGTTGTTAATTAGATGCTGTAACTGGGGTATAGCTGTACTTTAAAGCTTTTCTAGTGTACCTGTTCCAGTCAAGTTTACAAAAACAACAAAAAAAAAAAAATCCTCCTTACATACCATGTCAGTTTTCTAGGCCAAAAAAAATCCTAAGCAAGGTACAAATATACTGTCAAAAAAAAATTTTTGGCACACTCTCTTTCTCCACTGGGGGCCTGGCAAAACAACTCTAGCTTTTGTAGGATGTTTGCAAAGTCAAAAATTTACTATTATAGCTGTATTTTATCTTCTCCATTAATAAAAATCTAAGAAGATTTTGCAGAAAGAAAAGTTACTGGAACAGCAATATATTTCAGATGGCAGGGATGTTGAATGGATGGGAAACAACGTTCAGTTTTCCAGAAGGTCACAGCTTCTCTCAAATTGTAATTCAGTTCAGATATAGGTTTCTGAGAGGGTTGCTAGCTCCTTGGTAAGGAAGTCAGAGGCTATGAGAAACACTTTTGTGACAGATGAGAAAGCCTCTAGGTGGTTATTCTCAGTAGATGTCTGCTAAGAAAATTAACTAGCCATAACAAGTTCTCCCCGCATGTTCTGGAAGGTAGCATGTGGCAAGATTTCTGATTTGTGGAAGAAGTTGTTTAGAGCTGTTGCCAAGATTTAAAGTAACCTGGGATTACTCAAAAGTGAGATGTGTGGTTTCTCCAGAAGAGATATTATAGTCCCTTTGACTTAAAGTATGACCTTTCTCTGCTCTCTGTCACTTGCAATGGCAGGTGCTGTCCTAGCACCTCACAAAAGTTTAAGAAATCCCCCTGTGTTCCTTCTAGATGTTCAGATCCATGCCAGGTGTAATTTTATTGATGCTCAGACTCTGATTATGAACCACCTTCCAGCCAGAGGATTGTGTAGAAGCACTTGTCCAGATTGATGGATGCATGGTGGGTTCACCTGGCTCCACAGTGAAACAGTTAGAGCCATAGTCATACACAGATATCTTTCTTGCAGGTTGCCTATTCCTGTTCCTATACCTCCCTTGAAATACATGCTTTTTTGCAAATAGTTGACAAATGTTCGTGCTGTGATCCTCCATAGTCTCTGTATACTTATTTGCAGAATAATAATTGGTTTTTGCCATGTTGCATTTGTTCATTTACTTATTCTTACCCAGCATTAGAGTTCTTTGAATTAGTATTGCTTTGATATTACTTTTCCCACTATTTCTTCAATTAAGCATGATGTCATGCCAGTGGTACATATTTTATATTACATAGATGTAGCTTTTACAAGGTGCTAAAGCAAATCTTCAAGCATTTAACAATTTAATAGATTAATTAAAGGGTAGGGGTTTATTAATTGAATTTCAGACAGTAAGTTCCATCAAATACTTTGGGAAAAGATAACATGATTATTGGAACCTCAATACCTAATTTGCTTGGGTGTTCCCATCACTGCAAAGAATTAAAGTGTGTGTGTATGGGGGGGAAATAGGAGATGGAAAGTGCCACAACAAACTTAAGCACTCTTAAAGGGATAAATTAATGTCATACCTTTCTAGGCAACACTTCAGGTTTATGCAATTCTTTTTTTCTTGATTTTATAATAGAAACAGATTTAAGAATGAGATTCCAGATTATCACCCTTACTCACCCCATCCCACCCCCTCCAAGTAATACTGCTTTGGAACAAAACTTTCTCGGTGTCTGTTTCTGTATGTTTACGTGATAAAATATTTCAATTTGAACCTCCCCCTTCTGTCCTCCAAAGGAAAGATCATAGCTTCTGTCCTTGCTATTACAATAGATTCTCTGGGGTTTTATGGAATAAAGACGCTTATTTATTTCATGCAAAATGTGTATTTATAGGTAGATGGTTCATTTAGACACATTTTTCTCAGTTGTTTTTTTGTTGAAGTTGATTTGAAAACCATATCTATCTTAATTAAACTGCACAGAAAGGAAGAATGAAAATTTTTTTATTAGTAAAAACTTCACTTGAAAGGCACTAAATACTCATCCATATATTAATTGACTTCTGTCGCCTAGGGATACTAAACTATTCTAACACTGTAATATAGCTCTGTCAAGTCTTAACCCACTGGTGCAGAGTTATTTTGGGGCATTATCATGTGGGAATGGTAACATTTCATCATTTAAGAAGCAAAATGGATCATAAAATTAGTGTATTAGTATAAAATTCGTATGGCAAGTGCTCGCATTTGGAGTACTGAGTGGCACAGCTCTAGAAATGTGTGCTTACTTTGCATCATTTTGGCCTAATTAAAGCCATGTGGTTAGAACCTCAAAATGACTGTTTTATTATCATCATTGAATGTTGCAACTTTCCTTACATCTGCCAGGAAAAAGTTTGCAATCATATTTATGTATCTATCTATATGCATACATGTAAAAGTTGCGGTTTAACAGGGGTTGGTGTGAAATCTGAAGTTAACAGATTGCCTTCCCACATCCAGCTAGAGCTATGTGCCACTCCAGTCCCTTTTGGCAGCATATTTCCCAGTTTTCACGTCAGCATGAGTACAGATTTATCTAACTGAAAGGTAAGTTGCAGCAAGGAGACTTTACCTTTTGACCTGTGATAGTAATACAAGGTGGTATTTAAAAAAAAACACCACCAAAAACCCAAAAGTTGTAAAATTTCCCAGAGTGCTCTGATAAGATACAAACTATTTTTTTCCAAATAATGTGTCAAGAAAATAAAAATACAGAAGGTATTTATCTCTTTAAGTGATTTGAGTTTTAAACTTTAATCAGTGTGTCTGTCTTAAGTTTGATCTGAGGTGTTACCACATTTAAACTAACAGCAGGCTGAGAATGTTAACAGGGTGTCAGCTCAAAGTTATACTCTAAAATACAGTATCTGTGTTTTAAATTGGAAATTTGCTGTCCAGCAGAAGGGTAGCTCTGCTATCTCTGCATCTGTAAAAGACCTGGTGACTCAGGCTAGTACTGCCCCTGGGAAAGGGGCCCCAGTGTATGTGGGTCAGCAACTACGGCACCGGGGAGGCTCTCCTTGTCCCAAGCCTGACTCTCCTGGGTGTCCCAGCTGTTTGTTCTTGGCCTGTCTTGTGGCACTGTTGTCTTAGCCCCCCATTGTCTCTGGGATGCCCTCCCTTTGCCCACTGCCAAATGAGGATACCTGCTGACCTTTTTGTCCAGGATTTTCTTCACAGTACCACTGTGAGGGAAGGAAATTTTTGTTAACATCAAGTACAGAGGCACAAGGTGGCAGGACGTGGAGTTAGTTACTTGTTCCAGGTATAACAGACAATGGCTAAAAAAATGCCTAAAGTCCTTGCTTCTGAGATCTGAATGCATACTCAGGCACAAGACCACCTTTCCTCCCTGCTGAACTGAGAACACACCGCTCTTGACAGTACCACTTCAAAACTCAATTAAGGCAATACTGATAGACAGCCTTTTCCAGCTTCCAACATCAGGTAAGTTAAGTAAAAGAAATGAACAGCAAGAAAACCCTTGTGAGAGTAACACCTGGCTCATAATGTACAAGCAATATCATCCTTATGTTGAATTATATCCTCTTGGTCTTATAGTTCCTTTTTCTGTTTTATGGTCTCTTGTGAGAAATGATTATCCCTCCTGTTTTGCACTGTTTGGCAGGTGAGTGTTTACAGATTCTGTGCAAGAATGATTTTCTGCTTGCTAAACTCATTTGCTTTATTGTGCATGTAAGGCACGCTAATATGCCAGCAAAAGGTAACATTTAGACAAAGATAAATTTGTTAAACTATAATTTAATACTTCAAATATAGAAATGTTAAGTGTATAATTCATCTTGATTCAACTTTTCAGGTGCAACTCAGCCCTTCAGGTAGTTCACCTTGTTGCATCAGAAAAATAAACCCAATACTAATAACACATGCAATAAGAACATTATGTGCCAGTTTTATAGGAAAGCCTGTAGAAAGTTTACCACTTGGATGTTTTCAGTTACAATTTTGCAACACTGGAGTGGGGGAGGCTGGGAATTGTTGAGTTCTGTTGTTCTCTCCATACTGTCTGTCTGTCTTGGCTTTTTCCTGCTCTGGACTCCCCAGTTTAAATTAGCGCTCAGATGATTTAAATGCATGTTAAGGCGTGCAAAGTATAAATAGTTGGGGTTTTTTATTATTCTCTTTTTTTAACTAGCGCCTGTGTCTAACAGCAGGACAGAATGACTCTTCCCTGAAGCTTGCAGCCTTTTTTGAATATTCTAGAGTTAAAACCAGTTGCCTTAAGCATCTCTAAGAACTGGGCTACTACAAGACTACTAGGATACATAAAAAAGTGGGTAGCCTGAAGCATGTGCATTTTTGTTTTACATTAGGAGAAAATTTTCTCTGTTCAAGGAGACATTTCAGGAAAAGTCTGCACAGACTACAACAGGGAAACAAATTGCACAAACTGTGTATACGGTATTTGAAGACATACTTCTAATTAACCTCCACAGTTAATATGTTATTTTGTTAGTGTAATTATTGATGTTATTGAAGAGATAACAAAGTCCTTTGATTTTATAGAAGCTGTAATAAACACTGTTATTCTGTTGAATTATTGCCCAGATGCATCTTCTTACTGCTTTCATTTTTTTTAAACTGTGCTATAGGAAGAAAGAAAAAAAGTTAATACACACTAAATGTTCAAATGTAAATTTATTTTACTTTAACATTTTTTTATGCAAGAACTTCAGTTTCTGGAAAAAATCAAATGGGAATTGGCTTCTTTCTTGGCAGCTGAGATGCAAAATGGGAAATTTTGGTGTTACTGACTATAAATGGCTTGACGAAGAGTACGTTGCTGCTTTAACCTTGCTGCCTAGAGAAGCAAGGTACCTATTTGTTACCATTGGTTCTCATTGTAAAGGCATATTTAAGTTACAAAGTGTGAAAAAGATGAAGTAGTTTATGGTCTGTTTAGACTTTATGTAAGTCTTCAGATGGTACTTCCAATGCTGCTTCCATTTTGGTAAGCCTCCCATGCTAATGTGTATAGGAACCGGCTGCTTTTTAAATGACAGAGGTTGCAATACAAATGTCAGTCTTGCATGTTTTCCCTGTTTCAGTACTCTCCTCTATACCTTTGTTTGATCAAGGCCTTACTAAGCTCCTGCATTAAGCTAGAAAATTAATTGCTTTTTTTGTGTAAAATTATTTTCACTCTTTCATTAAAAACAAAGGATCTAAAATACTTGCAAGAAAATCCTCAGCTGTGATAAAATTGAACGCTGTTGCCAAGTTCACCAACATGTTTTATTTTGGGGTGAACATAGAAAATCATGCATGGAATAGAACACCGGTTTCTGTGTCACTTGTACTTTGAGAAGCTATGTGATGCTTTTCACAACAGGTGTATTTAGTTTTGTAGATGTCAGGAGTTACACTGAAGTGTTATGGGACATATACAGAACTGTTTGTTTTCTGCCATATCCTTTCTTCCTGACCCTCTCTGTTAGCTTTTTAGGTCTCTAGCACCTGTTCAGTTAGACAAGCATCCCTCCTAGCAGTTTCAGCCTCTCTGCAGAGATTTCCACTTATATATGCCAACTCTCCTCTACCCCCGTTCTCTCTCTGCTTTTGCTAGGAGCAGGATGCATTGAACACTGTATTAAGTGCATAGAATCACTTTCAACATTGGGGAGTTAATGCAATAAGCCCAGGTATGTTACCCGGTGGAGGGATCATGTCTAGACCTCCTGGTTCCAGAAGCTTTAAGCCACTTCTGCCCAAGGAAGAAGATACTGGGTTCCTGGTTTAAAGGCTTGCAAATTCTTCTGTATATCAACAAAAGGAAGGGGAAAGAAAACCTCAATGCAACAGTTTATCTACAACGTGTATAAGATATTTACTAGTAGTGTCATAAAACACATATGCTTTGAGAGGTCAGAAATCCAGAAAGTTATGTCATACTCATTAAAAGTTCATCTAAAATTTTTTCCTGCTCAAATTTAGTCTAGAGGAACGGGAAGAGACAAAGTTTAAGAGCCTCTCCTCCTTCCTCCAAACAAAGTTAAACCTAAGCTTAAAAAAAGGTGTTAAAAAGAAAATATTTTGAATAGTCACTCCAGTATTAATTTGCTGTTGTATGGTCATGTTGGAATCCTCTATGCCATTACAACGGTGAACAGTGGAAAGACAGGTGTGATTCTGTATTGACAAAGGATCACCTTTTAGTATTTATTTAACACAAAGTGGATATATATACATGATGATACTCCTGTTAAAATAGCCAGAGCTAGGCTGGTTAGCACTTTTTAAGCAGGCTTATGCTGACAGAGAGAAGCTGATACTTAGTGTGCGGTAAGTTTGAGTGGCATAGATCATACAGGACTGATTCTAAAATTTTGAGACTAAAGTTCCTATCTGAAATGAGAATCTTTCCAGCAGTGTTTTTACTTGCATTTATCAGCTATAAACACAGGCTCTGTCTACATTGGCACAAGCAGTATTCTGAGAAGAGAACATGAATATTGTATTCTGGCACATATCAGTAGTTCTGGGACTAGTATATGTGCTGGCATCTTACATTTTATAAAGCTGTAGGTAAAGTAATGGTGTATTTGAGCCTTTTAGAGTCAGGGTAATTTAAATTATGTCTATATAATATACTTTGGTTGAAATTCTTTTTGTGTAAAGACTGAATACTTAAGTTTCATATTGCTAACAGCTGAACAAGCCTTATGTTGACCCTTTGCACAGGGACGAACTTTCCTAAGGAAAAAAGGGTAATAAATGTCACAGAAGTGTTGCATATTCTGACTACATTAACTTCACATGGAATGTAGAATCAGAGTATGCTCAATCTGTTCTCTGAGGAGGAGGAAAGGAAAAGGTGCTGAGAGAGTGAAATAAGAGTATAAAATGGGTATCAGTGCTATAATTGGAATGTGACCCTTACTCTTTTTGTTAAAGATGTGTGTAACTGTTAAACAACAAACAGGGTTAAAGTGCTCATTTCTGTCATATGCAAGCATGATATTAGATAATTAAAATGTAATGAAAGTAAAATGAGTGGTGGATGTTAGACAGTCTTGATAAAACCCAGTGCTCATTCCCAGCGATGTGAGGCTGAGATGTGCAATCACTTAAGTCAGACAGCAAATACACTTTATAACTATCTTCTATACATGACACCTGCTATTGCCCCAAATGTCTGTAGTGGTTTTGGTATATGCAAATTGATTTGTCCTAACTCGCATTTCTTTCCGCACAACTTCTATCTTGTCCCTACTATCCATGTAAAACACATCTTTATCCATATTTAGAAAAAATAATACCAAAGTCAGTCTCTTGATTATTTTCTATGTATTACCATAATGTGTTTTAATTGTACTGTTGGCATGAAAAGACGACCTATTCAACCAGGAATTTTCAACTTGACATAAAAGCTACAAAAACTCATTAATCCTTTCAGTTATTTTTAGAGCAAACACTGGAAGAAACTACAATCAATACCAAAGGTCAGTTCGCATTAAAAATATGCCAATGAGCTTAAAAATTCAGGCATTTGTCTATTATGCAGTTATTGCTGGTGAAACATAGGACAGAAGTCATACATAAATTTGCATGAGCAGTTTGTGGTGCTCCTGGTACTGATAGGATGTTCAAGATGCACAATTATTAGACAGATACCAACAGAATATAGCAAATAGGGAGATAGCAGTGCTCATCAACACACTTCTAATGTATAGTACTATTGAAATAAACCTCTGCAGATCAATACTATTACTTTTCAGTAGAGACATCTTTGTGAAACAAGTAATTAGGCAATGTCACTGGCATAAAAATAATAAAGTTGTGAAGAGCTAACTTCTCTTTAATAAGAATAAGAAGAAAATAAATAATAATAAAAAAAATAAAAAGATTAGGCAAAGGGAAGTTACTGTCAGATGCTGTTGGGGTGCAGCAATATGAAAATTCTGTTTTCTTTCAAGAATTCTAAGCTAAAAGCATCCTATAACATCCTGCCATGTGGTTTTGTTTGGGTTTTTTTCTCTTTAACTTGCCTCCTTTCCTCAAATGGACAATACAAATAAAATTTTTTTACACCTATGGCTAAATGCAACAGGAGCTTTCAGGAAGGTGGAGAGAACAAATTAAAAGCATGATTTAATCATCTATTTAAAAAAAAAAACAAAACAGGCCTGATCTTGCACTTTGTTTTGTCTTGCACTTGGGGTGAGCTCCATTTCAGTTAGGCATTGCAGGTGCAGAGCCCAGGCTTATCCATTGTCATGCATGCAGGGCAGCAGTATCAGAACTCAGACTCGTAAATTTTGGGTAGAAATAGTATAAGCTTCTATCACTCATGCTTAAAAGTGATTGTTTACCAGTAGTGGTCCCAATGGTAACAGACTTAGTTTTCTTAAGCCTTTGGGGGAAGAATAGTTCGTAATTGAACACTGGATTGCTATAAAATAAAATTCCATCAAAAAGATGAGTTTTTCTAGCTAATGGCTGTATTATTTTTTCAAAATGTTCATGATCATAACTGTGTAACCTATGCCTTCCTCTCTTGTAGGTAAGTTTCAGAAAATGACTAACTAAACCAACTGGGATCTTGACTTGTTAAGCATCAAGAATTGTGGGAGTATTAACATTTTTCCTTGTACAAATATAAATCAGATGTTGAACGTAGTTGTCTTCAGAATAATTAGATTTTTGCTATCAAAACCTCAGTGTGATCAGGAATGTCCAATAACTGAGCACCAGGTTCCTTAAAAATATCTTAAAGGTGAAGATGGAAATTCTGGGTAGGCTTTGCCCCTTTCTGTTTTGTCTGTGGTTAGGACATGAAAAGAATTTAGTACCTTTTATTATATTTATAATATTCTAATAATAAATATTAATACTATTTATTGGGCACTTCAGTTGATTTTTGGTGCTGGTGTTTGAGCTACCATTCAGGTTTTACTTGATATAGTTGGATAAAATATTTAAAACAAATTTTCCTCATGTCAAGTGATAGTATCTTGGTTACACAACTGATTCACTCTAGGAAAGGTGTGGGGTTTTTTACCTCAGGGTAGCTATCACACATTAGTTATCCTGAGTCAAATCTCAGAGAGGATATGGCATGTTACTTGCACAGAGATATAAATAGATAAGGTCACCTGCAGGTGTGGACAAGAGCAAAGACAAGGTCTATAACAAGATTCATTGACTAGAGGGAAGTGAGACATGCACAGTGAAGACAATACACCAAAATGCAGGGAGGAAAAGGAGAAACAAAGCAAGGGAGATCAGTAGTAATACACTTTCTGTGGGTCTGGTGATGGTGAGAATGATGAAAGTGATGATTTTGATTCATAGTAATTAGCTATTAGTTGGCCAGTGTGGGGAGGGGGTCAGTAAGCAATCCACCTCTTTCAAAAGATATGTTAAGATACAGGACATCAAAATAAGGGAAATTGTTTGGTCTTAACAACGACACAAATATTTCAAGGAAGCCACTTGCTGAGGTGATTAGCTCCAGAGCAGGGGTCATGGGTACAGGGGTTCCCGAGGTGGGGACAGCCTGGGCAACACAAGGACCAGCCAGGGCTTGGGCTTGGGTGGTGGCAGAGGAACATCGCACTTGTTGAGCAGAGACTTCAAATGCACATAACCCAGCAACTGGGCACTGCTCTGTGACAGTCTGCACAGGTTAAAGGCACTCATCTTACTCGACCCTCAAAGCACAATGGTGGGCACTGGTCTGAGAGCAAAAGCTGCAGCTCTGGATGGGAAGTCTGCACACGTACCTTGGTGGTGCTGATGCCTCCACCCAGACAGAGCTGCTGAAGGCAGAGACTGCAGTGCAGACCTCAGACTGTTGGAAGTGCCTAGATTTTCTCCTGAGACAGGGTCAGGCAGCATGCCTGCAAAAGGTGTGCCTAAGTGGCAGACCTCCTGCAGCAGGCAGCTGAGCTGCAGGAGGGAGTGAGAGGGCTGCATCACATCAGGGAGGCTGAGAAGGAGCTAGACAGCTGGTTCCAAGCACAATGTGCCGTGGACCCACAGCCAAACACTCCCCGCGCTGGCACATGCAGAAAGGAGGCAAGGGTTAATAATGCAGAGTAGAAGCTTGCAATGGCAAGGACCAGCCGAAGGAAAAAAGTTCTCCTGAAACCTGAGGTGTCCTTGCAGAGCCATTTCACTGCTCTGGAGGCTGAAAAGGAAAGACCTGTCACATCAGGAGAGATGATGGACCTGAGTAAGTCAGCCTGGTATGCTCTCCAAATAACAAACAGCAGAATGAGAAAAGGAGACAGGTGACAGTAGTGGGGGACTCTCTCCTGAGAGGCAGAGGCACCCATTTGCTGACCTGGCATGCTCCCTAGAGAGGTCTGCTGCTTACCCGGGGCTTGTTTCGGGGATATCACCAAGACATTACCAAGCCCTGTATAGTCCACTCACTGTTACATGCTGCTGTTTCACGTGGGCACCAGTGATACCCCTGTGACTGCTCTTGGCTGTATCAAGAAGGACTGCAAAGCCCTGGAAGTTGTGGTAAGGGACTCTGGAGTGCAGGCAGTTTTTATATCGTTCCTCCCAGTTGAAGCAGGTTGAAAGTGCCAGTCAAATCTGAACAAAGCAGCAAATAGTTACAGGACTGGTGCCATAGCCAGGGGTTCAGTTACTTTGACCATTGGACCCACTTTGAGAAACCTGGTCTGATGGGGTCCGTCTGTCAGAGAACAGGAAGAGTAACTTTGGCCATAGGTTTTCCAAGCTGGTGAAGAGGGCTTTAAAGTTGCTGGGGGAGGGGAGCATTAATCCATCCCACTCCTACCAATTTGACGCCAGTGCCAGCAATAGTTGCCCAGAGCCTAGAGAGCGATAACAGGCCAACAGGAGAGCACGTGAAGAGCAGTACAAAGGAATTCCAGCCAGTAAGACAGCTTCATTGGTGGCCCAACATAAATACCTCTGTGCAAATGCACATAGCATGGGGAATAAACAAGAGTTAGAGACATGCACACACCTGCAGGGCTGTGATCTTATTGGTATCACGGAGACATAGTGGAATGGGTCCTATGACTGGAGTGCTAGCATAGAAGAATACAGGTGTTTTAGGAAGGACAGGCAGGGGAGATGCTGTCCTCTATGTCAATGACCAGCTGGAGCGTGGAGCTCTGCCAGAGGATGGATGAGGTGCCCACTGAGAGCTTATGGGTCAGGATCAAAGGGGAGGCAAAGACAGGTGACATTATGGTGGGGGCTGCTACAGGCCACCAGACCAGGAAGACTGATTGGGTGTGACCTTCCATAGACAGATAAGAGCAGCCTCACATTCACAAGCCCTGGTTTTCATGGACAACTTCAACCACTCTTATATCTGTTGGAGAGACAACATAAAAGGGGCATAAGCAATCCAGGAGGTTCCTGGAATGCACCGATGATAACTTTATCCTCCAAGTAATAGAGAAGCCAAGGAGAGTTGCTATGCTGGGCCTTGTTTTCACCAGCAAGGAGCAACTGATGGGGAATGTGGAGTTCAAGGATGGCCTTGGCTGCAGGGATCATGAAATGATGGGTTTTGAGATCCTTGGGGCAGCGATAAGGGTGCACAGCAAGCTTGTTACCCTGGACTTCAGGAGAGCAGACTCTGGCCTCTTCAGGGATCTACTTGGTAGAGTACCATGGTACAAAGCCCTGTAATATTTATGCATATTATCTTTTTTAGTCTTGGTATCTGCAAGTATATAGAAAGAAACACAGAATAAAGCAGCATTGTGAGAGTGTTGCAATATATGGCAGCATCAGACTTTTTAAACTTGGCCCCTTCAGCTTTTCTGATGTTCCTGCTGTGCATTACTGTCCCAGATCTTACATTATCTTGAGGGAAAATCTACTATAAGTTAACCTCAGCAGCAGCCTTTATAATTTCTTCTTTTCCTCTTTGACAGAAGTTTTCAAAACAACCTCACAGCTTCACCTAATTCTCCCTTTCAGAGTGCCACTTTTTAAAAATATCTTGGTTGTTTGTTTCCTAATTTTCACACAGCATTTGCAAATAGTGTTACTCATTGTTGACTCTTGTCACTAAAGAAAAAAAAGATTGCAAGGATTGTTCTTCATTAGAAGAACAGGCTTTTGCAGCCCCAAGTATGGAAGCTGTCTTGGGGCCAGTTCAAGGGTTAGACCATACAGGCCCCCGGCTCTAGGAACACTAAATAATCTTAAAATTTTAGCTTTTCTTTAAAATAAATAAATCCCTTCTTGTTATTCGTGGTTGTTGATTAAACCTTACTAAAAACCACTTAACCATGCAGTGGTGAAATCTCTTTGGGTTTTTAAGGCAGCATGACCACAAAAAAGATGCTGAGGGGTCTGAATTGCTTCATGCATCTGTGATTGCAGGCCACCCAGTCCTTGGCATTGGTTGACATAGGTGATGTATTGTACAATCTGTTAAATTTTTGTAGCGATAAGAAACTGAATGTGTATTGGTCTCTGCTCTAATTAAATCATCTGCTTCAAGTGTGCAAGGAAGGTGTGATTTGATGTATTTACTATTTCACTTTGCTTTAATCCTGGCTGAGTTTGATTTCTGATGTTAATTGCAAGCCACGGTGCAGGCTAGGATTGCACCCTGTGAAAAGTAGACAACAGCATAGTCCTGTTGTCCTGTGAAGCCTCATATTCTGCTAGGTTATCTTCCAGGAAGCAAGGTATGTGAACTTGGAAATGGGGTGTGTGAGAGAGCATTCTAACACAGTTGTCTGTGGTATTAAAGACAGCTTTTAGTACCTTTTTGTGGCAGTGTGTTTAGAGCATTGTATCCATTTGACATGATCAGATAGAAGTTGCTTTACTTTCAAGCCTGTTCTTCAGTCCAAAACATTGTGAGATTAATATACAGCTCTTCCATTTTAGTGTGTGTTACTTACTGCATGCTCAATACAGGTGAACGATTGGATTTGCCAGTCTCAATGACACTTGTTTCTCCTTTAGCCTAAAAATAGGCTACAGACCAGAAGGCACATACTCAGTTCTGCCACATCTTCAGGGCAGCTTCTGTGGTGTTTAATAGCAGAAAATGAAAATGCTTTACATAACTTGGATGAGCACACACTATAGGGATTAGAGATAAATCAGTATCCAAATAAATTTATTCGTTCTTCCTTTCTGTTGGAGGTAATAATTCTGAGACTGGAAGTGCCTTTCTTTGACAACACAGAAATTCTTAACAACTGGGTTAGGTTAGACATCTTGCTTTTAAATGGCTAAAGTTAAATGAGCTGTGTCTCACCTTAGGTGCCCAACTTATTGCAGCTCTGGGTAGACACTTTCTTTTAAATGCCACATTTAGAACTGAAGACTCAGGCCTCAACGAGGTACTCTTGGAAGCGTTTTTCTCTGTTAATATTTAACACAGATCATCCTAAATTAGCCTTCTGAATTTGGTCCCACAGAGCGCTTCAGACCTACTTCTGATATTTTCTTCTTATGGCATGTTGTTATTTCTCCTCTCACAGGACACACGTTATATTAGCTTTGTTGTATATTGTACTGGCTTTAGAAGGAAACAGGATTTACACAGATGCTACTTACGGCCTAGTAGAGTGTACACAAAAATAGAGATACACATATTTGAAACCTAATAGTCAAAGTTTCTGTGCTGAGGTGCATGATTTTAAAACTCTTGGCAATTAGATACATAAATTAGGTAAACCACAGTTGTATTTCTTCTTCTTTCACAAACCCTTTTCTCTGTTGCATATCTTGCTTAACTGGTAGGCATTTAACCAGGACGGCTGCTTTATTGGGACATCTCCCAGGAAACCAATTTAGCCTAATGATAGTGAATGACAAGGACTGCTGTTTAATTGGGACATTGTTAGCCAAAATTCAGCTTATATGAAAAGTAGTTGGCCAGCGCGGTGAGGTTAAGTAGTGTTTAACCAGGTGTTAAATAGACCTACAGGCCTAAGCTCTCCTCTCTGAAGAGGAAGTAGCTGGATTGATTTCATATATTAAAAATTTTGAAGTGGATATTATTTCTACTTGTTGTGCTGTTAATATAGGACAGCATGACACAAATGTTCATTTTTTAAAAAACAGATTTTAAGTGGGCCAGCTGTACATCTACAGGACAGCCTGCAGCCTGAAAGTGGCCTGCGCTGCACAGTGGCTTTGAGTGCTTGTCCTTTTTTGACTCTTCCTCTGCAGCCTTGGCCATCATGTTAGAAAGGACAAATTTTGATGCGTTCTCTGCATCCTAGGGAAGATGCAGCTGAGAACTGGTACCAAGCAGACTTACCCCAGCATGGCTGAATAAAGATCCAGGCTGGTTCTGTGCTTGAAGGAGGAGTATTCTGGTTAAAAGAGAGAGATGCTGGCTGCAACCAGATTATTCAGCTAGTGGCACTGTCTTAAACAAGTGTCCAGGAAGCTGAGAGCAGCACAACAGGAACCAGGCACAGCCCCTAAGACAGGGTACAAACTTTGTTTGAGGTTTAGTAGTTATTAATAAAAAGTGCAGAAGATATAAAAAGTGTACTGTTTTCTGGTTGAATATATCCAATGTTAGTTTAACTCTAAAACAGATGGGGTATCTCGACCTTACCTCCAGTAGCTGTATCACATAAAAGAGTGGACCTGTGCTTGGAGATCCTTGATGCCCACCTCCATTAATGTCAGCTGAACCATTTTTTTTCTTGCTTTCCAACCATAATTTTCTAACAAACATTTCTCACCTTTCATTTTCTTTTCCTCCTTAATTCTTAGGTTAACCCCACAGCAGAGCAATAAAGGCACATTCTTTTTGCTTCATTCATATTTTAGCTCTAAGGCCTTTAACATGTAAGTTCAGGTTTTGAAGCAGTTCTTATTTAAGCATTAACGCTGGATTATACTAACATTGCTGCCCCATTACATCAAGGACTTTTATTAAGAAAATAATGTTGTTAGTTAGCAGAGCATTTGTTTCATTGCTGCTTCTTCTGCTGGTGCCTGGGATATGGGGACACTTTCCCAGTGCTATGCCACTGTGGCTTAGATGTGCAGTCCACTTGCACCCCTTGAGTCTCTTCCAGCCCTCCCAGCTACAGGAGAGCTTTACAGGGCAAGAAGCATCCCTCCACACTGAAGAAACTTCCTGTGGAGCTGCTCACCATAGCAGTTGCTCAACAGGACATATCTGTGATACTCTATTACCAGTGTGAGGTGTCCCATGTGCCCAGGTGTTCTGCAGAGCAGTCTGAGGTGGGCATCTGTTCCAGGATTATCCACAACTGCAGAGGACTAAACAGTAATGCAACAGGTCTTTTCCAGTCCTATATTTCCATGAAAATTCAGCCAAGTTATACAATAGCTAAGAAAATGGGGGGGATCTCATGGTCTGAACTCCCCTTTAGTGAAACTTTTGACAATGAGTAGGTCACCTAGTTTTTGCAGAAAATGGTGAGTCTGTTTCAGAAACTGAATCTTGGAGACAGGCTGATTACAATCAATTTCATGCATGTAGTTATAAGAATATATGTTAGGGCATAATTAACAGTGAAAGGTATTTCAATATTCAGTTCTGTTAAAAAAAAATAATCCTGTTGTACAGCTTATTTTCAAGGTCTGTCTCCCTAGATAACTGTGAGAAGGTGGCATAGAATTTTTTTTTTTTTTAATAGCAAAACTGCAAACTTAATGTTTCAAGCTAAAAAATATTTTTCTGGTGTTTGTTTAAAAAACAAAGCAAAACACCTATCCAAAGGTAACTTATGAAGTCCAGAAGGTACACAAACTAAATTTGTGTGAAGTTTCACACAGACTGCTTAATTCTAACAAAAAGCGAGATGAAGCCCCATTTTCAGTTCTTTTAGAAAAAGCTGCTAATTACAGGGGCCCTACAAGTTGCTTTAGTCAATACAGACCTGAGTGTGCAAGCTTTAGTGCTCTCTGACGTATATTCTAATGGCAAGCCTAATTTGGTCCTGCTTTGCTCCATTGTGTTGGTCTGTCAGAACAGTCATTTCCTATTTAATTGATAGATACAATAAATATAATTGACACACTCTCTTTTTTTGCTATTTATTTTCTGGAATAATGGCACTACCATTGGAATAAAATAATATTCAAGAAGTGTAAGTTGATAAGGATCTGATCCTAAATTACTTCTTATAACACAAGATCATACCTGAGCAAGGAGGGCATAAACGTAAAGGTCTATCCACCATTGTACTGGGTCTGGCTGAGCTCCATAGCAGCCCTCATAGCACTGTGCTTATATCAGTAGCTAGAAAGGCGGTGATAACACACCCGTGTTCTGGCTGCTGCTGAGCAGGGCTCACGCGGCATCAGGGCTGTCTCTCCAACACTGTCCCCCTGCAGCAGGCTGGGTGTGGGCAGAATCTTGGGAGGGCACATAGCCAGGACAGCTGACCCAAACTGACCAAAGGGATATTCCATACCATACGACATGTGCTCAGATATAATAGCTGAGGAGGAAGAGTGGTGGTGGTGGGCCATAAATTTCATTATTTATGACATTTGTTTTCTGGACCAACAGTGATGCATACTGAAGCCCTGTTTCCTGGGAACTGGCTGAACATCACCTGCTGATTAGAGGCAGAGAACACCTTTTATTTCTCCTTCACTTCTGAGTGTGTATATTTTGCTATTGCTTTGTTAAACTGCTTTTATCTTTACACACAAGTTTTCTTCATCTTATTTTCTGCGACCCTGTTCTACTAAGGAGGACAGTGACAGAGTGGCTTGGCAGCACCTGGCATCCAGTCAGGGTCAACCCACAACAATGGTTAGATAAAGAGTGCTTAAATCTAAAAGCAAGTCTCAAAATCACGTTGTGATTTTTGTATAGGACTTTAGTATTTGAATTTTCTGTGTTTGTACACAAAAATGGCTATCCAAGTCCTGAAATTCTAATTGTGCCCCTCTACTGTTGCAAATCTTCCATTTTTAATAAATGAATTAAAGAGTTATCAGATTAGTAGCAGATGGAAAGTTTTAGTTAGTTATTCAGGGCCCTTCCCTGAGCAGTGGGGGATATGAATACTGCTTATGTGGATGTGTCCCAGTGCAAAGGCAGATGAAAATACCATAAAGGAAGAACTAGATGAACTTGAGGGCTGTAATAATAGCAATGAAATTATAATTCAGTTGTATAAAATGCAAATTCATGCCCTTTGAAAGTAACAATAGGGATTTCTGCTCCAAGTGTGAAGCTCATCAGCTGGAAGTGGCTGAGGGAGGGGAGGACTTTGTGTACTCTTTCACAGAATGACTAATGGGCACTGATGAGACAGAGCCATGAGAGAGATAAATGTCATCCTTCAGGATGCATCAAAAGATGTTTTTTTTTTTTTTCCCCAAATGAGAAAAGGTGCTATTGTGCAAAGCACTGTAGTGACACTCCTCAGAAAAGCCGACTGTGATTTTGGTTACCCAGAATTGTTCCAGGAGATGAGTTCAAATGGGAGCAGATAAAGAAAAGTTCTAATAGTGTGAATGGGTGGCTTGTCATGGAAAAAAAGACTAAAAATGTGCAACTGTTAGACCTCTGATGCACTTGTAGAAAGTGATTGCTTTTTCAGCTTTTGTTTTGGTCTGCTGGGAAGAAAAAGAGCTATTTGAATTCAGAACAAATGGGTGTTCTGGTAAAGGATATATTTGGTTAAGAGGTAACTTAAGAGGTTCTCCAGCAGCTTTCCAGTGAGTGCAGTGGGGGTCTACAGACCCCGATTGGTTTTAAAGAGAGCTATATCAGTCTGTGAATCTAATAAGGTGAGGTAGCTGCAGTCATGAAGACAAGGTGATGATAGAGCCATGGGGTGCTTCAGCAGGAATGAGTATTTGGCAAGTCCCAATGTCTTCAACGATGGTAACTCCACAGGGAAGGGACCTAACTGTCCACACACCCTTGTTCTCCTCCAGCTGAGCCTCTCAGGACAACAGAGGTATCTTGAGAGCCACCAGTCACTGAAAAAAGCAATCGCATTCCTGTCCTGCCATTTCCCTTGTGCTTGTGTAGTCCCACAATAAGCTCTATTTAAGGTGCTAAACTGGAAGACAGTTAAGCCTGCAAAAGTGTTTGAGGGAGGGTATTTTCTACACAGATGATTCACATCTGTGAATCCTCTCATAATGGAGAAAAGTGTCATTGGCGCAGAAGGTACGTGTTAAGAGTATGTAGGGAAGTGGGAGACAGGCCTGAGCCATTAGCCTATCTTTCTTCAGTGTTGTCAGTTTAAAAGATGCTCTTAATTCCTTTTGTACAAGCTTCCTGGGAAAATAATGAATTGAAGTATGTCTTCCCACCCCTTTCCCCATTAGTTCATTTTTCTTCTAATAGTAGCGACTGAAGATTAAAATCCAAGGATACAGATCAAAACTATTGACACTGGCCCAGGAGGGGCACATGGTTTAACACATATTCCTCCCATTAATGTTTATTGGTGGCCGCTACACTCATATCAGGTGGCCATGGCGAATTTAACTAAGTAGTATTCTTTGCAAATATTTTTTAACTAATTCTGATTCTTCTTAAAGTATTGTAGAGTGATGTTTTCAAAATCTTAACTATTATATTAAATTTAGGTTGTTTATCTGCAGCTGTAGGTTGTTTGTCTGCAACTGTGATCACAGAAGTGAGATAGAAGAGTAGATTTTATGGATTCTGATACACAGCTTTTACTGGTTGAGCAGAAGTGCCAGTAATGTAACTTGCAGGAACAGCAATAAAGACACCTTTCAAAACATCCCCATACATTAGTAAATGTGTGCCAGGTTCTGAGCAAGAGCGAGAATAAATGCAGGCTGTGTAGTTGAACATACAAGGTACCGAATCCCTCCTGAGAGGCTCTCATTTAGCTATTCTCAAGACAATATTGGCAATTTAGGGCAGTGCAGTTAGACACAAGGAGAGAAATAGAAACACCATTTGGTGGTCAATAATAATGGTGTGTTTATTCATACTTACAGGAAGATCTGGGAATGGGCTAAATCAGAAAACACACAAACAAGCAGGCTGAATGGAAGGAACTAATCCAGTAACTATTTCTTGAGCTATGAGTGTGACAGATTAAAAGCTTGGAGAAGCTCAATTCATTTAGGTTTTGGGGTAGTGTTAGGCAATGTTTCAGATCTAACTTAAAAACTGTTCTCAAATACCTTTATTTTATTTTATTTTATTTTTAAATCTCCTGGAAAGTCTGTTTTATCCCAGGTATCTTTAAGTATATAGTGTGTGTATTCTATTTATATAATTACATATATATAAAGTTATAAATAGAGCATATACAAGTATAAATTATGTAATAACAAGAGAACTGCATACTTATAGGCATTGTGGTACATGTTTGTGAGTGTTTCAAGCCAGGGGACATTTACAACAATCTCCTTAGAGCCATTCCCCTCCCCAAGATTCCCCTTGTTCAGGCAACACACATACTACTTTCTTGCCATGCTGCTATATTTTAAAGGGAGGGGGGCAACCCATAGTAATGTGTTTGTAGCTAGCACAGGGTCCAATAATGCCTTCTGCCCAACTTTCAGCTATATTCTAGGAAGGCATCCTATTGCAAACCTGAAACATAAATGATGAACGGTGTTGAGGAGCATCGATGTGGATCTGCAGACAGTTCATGCTTGAGGAGGCTGGTGCTACTGTGAGTAGCGCTATGGCAAAGGGCCTCTATTTCCCATGCTCTCCCCTTTGTTCCCTGGATAACAGTGACTCAGGAGGAGGACATAGTGGAGGTTTGCAACATCAAAGTACACAGGCTTTAAATTGAGCTCTTTAGGAGAAAAGTTATGAACAGGGAGCAACCACTAGATGGAGACATGTACATGTAGACTGTACGGGTACAGTATACCTTATTTTTTTCCAAAGTGTTCCAGTAGGATGGAGTTACATATAATGTCGTCCTGGTTACAGCAGAGAGTAAGAGAAGAATCCATAAAATTATGTGCTTAGATATACTTGTTTTTTCTTATTAAATAGTAAAATTCAGTAACTTGCAGTGATACCTGTATTGCGCAGTACAGGAGTTGGCACAGTGAGAAGTACTGTATTAATTCAAACATAATGAAAAGCCTAAGGCACAAAACTAATTCAGTGTCATTTTGGTAAACGTTCTTATTTCCTTTTAATAACATCAGTTCTGGGTGTGGGTATTTTTTTCCAGAGGTGGGAACATGGTCAACTTTATTTACAATACAATTAACAGTATAGACTGTTGTGGTTTAACCCCAACCAGCAACTAAGCTCCACACACCTGCTCACTCATTCCCCCCTGCAGTGGGAACAGGGAGAGAAACAGAAGGGTAAAGGTGAGGAAGCTCATGGGTTGAGATAAGATAGTTTCATAGGTAAAGCAAAAGCCACACAAGCAAAGCAAAACAAGGAATTAATTCACCGCTTCCCATCAGCAGGCAGGTGTTCAGCCATCTCTGGAAAAACAGGGTTCCATCACATGTAACAGTTACTTGGGGAGACAAACACCATGACTCTGAACATCTGCCCCTTCCTATTCCTTCCCCCAGCTGGATATGCTGAGCACAGTATCGTATGGTCTGGAATATTCCTTTGGTCTGTGGGGTCAACTGTCCCAGCTGTGCCCCCTCCCAACTTCTTGTGTGCCCCCAGCCTACTCACCGGTGGGGTGATGTGAGAAGCAGAAAAGGCCTGGGCTCTGTGTCAGCGCTGCTCAGTAAAACCAAAACCATTTCTGTATTATCAACACTAGTTTCAGCTCAAATCCAAAACATAAGCTCATACTAGCTACTATGAAGAAAATTAACTCTTTCCCAACCAAACCCATTATGCATACCGTTGTAACATAACACTTTATGGACTTTGTAAACAAAATGGTTACAGGAATACTTAAGTTAGCACCCAAAGGTTAAGCAATTATGAATTCAAAGGCAGATGCATAGTTTATTCAAAGCAATTACATGCTTTCTTTGAAATGGAGCACCAAAACAGAGCAAAATCAATGAGGGTGAGTTTGTGGTAGGCTGAGTTTGAAGAAGTTCATAGTGTGTTGGAGTGAAGTTTAAAGTTCAAGAAAAACTGAAGCTTATTATGTGCTTAATTATGGAAAGAATAATTAAATTACATATAAAGCTCAGATTTCTGATCTTAGCAACCACAATGAAAAGGTATATTTTCGTATCCTATGTATTGTGTGGACCTTACATCTATGAGTCTCAACTCATTTGCAAAGGAGATGGAGTTAGAGCATACTGGTCTCCAGCTGTACAAAAATCTGGTGTGCACTCAGCATGTGCTTGCATGAATCTCTGGAAATAGCTTAACTATTGCCCAAAAATATCATGGTAATTTTCAAGGAATACAAAGTATATAAAAGAAGTTGATACTGCTGGTAAATAGATTTGCTCATGATGCTTACGGTTCACCAGGTGTGGAGCCCCTGTTGCAAAAAGGGTAGTAAGGTCATGAAACCATGAAATGCAGTAGAAAAACACACAAAAAAAACAACCAACAAACCCCCAAAACAACTAAACAAACCAAAGCCAAACAACAGAAAACAACAAAGCCAAAGCCAACCAAACAAAAGAAAACAACAGAAAACAACAAAGCCACAAAAAAGAAAACAAAAAAACCCAAAAGAAACCAACAGAAAACAACAAAGCCACAAAAAAAGAAAACAAAAAAACCCAAAAGAAACCAACAGAAAACAACAAAGCCACAAAAAAAGAAAACAAAAAAACCCAAAAGAAACCAACAGAAAACAACAAAGCCACAAAAAAAGAAAACAAAAAAAACCAAAAGAAACCAACAGAAAACAACAAAGCCACAAAAAAAGAAAACAAAAAAAACCAAAAGAAACCAACAGAAAACAACAAAGCCACAAAAAAAGAAAACAAAAAAAACCAAAAGAAACCAACAGAAAACAACAAAGCCACAAAAAAAGAAAACAAAAAAACCCAAAAGAAACCAACAGAAAACAACAAAGCCACAAAAAAAGAAAACAAAAAAACCCAAAAGAAACCAACAGAAAACAACAAAGCCACAAAAAAAGAAAACAAAAAAACCCAAAAGAAACCAACAGAAAACAACAAAGCCACAAAAAAAGAAAACAAAAAAAACCCAAAAGAAACCAACAGAAAACAACAAAGCCACAAAAAAAGAAAACAAAAAAACCCAAAAGAAACCAACAGAAAACAACAAAGCCACAAAAAAAGAAAACAAAAAAAAACCCAAAAGAAACCAACAGAAAACAACAAAGCCACAAAAAAAGAAAACAAAAAAACCCAAAAGAAACCAACAGAAAACAACAAAGCCACAAAAAAAGAAAACAAAAAAACCCAAAAGAAACCAACAGAACAAAAAAGGAAACCAAAAGAAACCAACAGAACAAAAAAGGAAACCAAAAGAAACCAACAGAACAAAAAAGGAAACCAAAAGAAAACAACAGAACAAAAAAGGAAACCAAAAGAAAACAACAGAACAAAAAAGGAAACCAAAAGAAAACAACAGAACAAAAAAGGAAACCAAAAGAAAACAACAGAACAAAAAAGGAAACCAAAAGAAAACAACAGAACAAAAAAGGAAACCAAAAGAAAACAACAGAACAAAAAACACCCCCACAACCTTCACAACCTTGCAGATTCTACTTGTAATGACCACGAGTTTTGGCTTGCCCTTTTTCATAAATGTGGCTTCTGGTTTTGCCCTGGCAATCTCTTCACTATTCAAGATTAAGAACCCAGGGAATTGCTTTCCCATCGGGACAACGTGATAAGACACTGCCATCTACAGGTGATGCATCTCTTCTTGCACTTGCACGGTGCACAAATGCATCTTTGGAATTGTTGCTGTGTATAGCCTTAGTATTTCAGGCTCACTCTTTTGAACTCAGAAAGTATACTCGTTAAAGAGAGTCCGCAGGGAATGCATGTAGCTGCAGGGGATGTAGCAAAACTCCTGTTCTGTTTGTGTGGTGCCTGGGTGCAGGTATTTTGGGAGGTACCAAGAATTTAAACTCAAGTCTGAAAATATTTATGCATGTTGAAATCTTTGTGTGTGGATAAGCCCCTCTGAAGTCCAGAGGGCTGATCACAAGCAGAAAAGCTAATTGTGTATAAAGTGTCTGTTCGTCAAGGCCTGAGCTTGTTACGGACTTTTCTGATCCACTACTTTCTACACCCCTCTGCTTGCGTTAGGTTCATATCACAAGAAAACATAATTCTGATGCACTATTTGACTATTAAGCTTTTAATATGACCAACATGTTCTTATAATAGCTTAAAGTTAACCGTCATATTGAATGCTTCTACAATTTTTATCAGTTAATTGGATGAACAAAAAATCAGGATCCTGGAAGAGTCATACTTTTAAAGTTAGTGCTATCCTACAGATTTTTAAGCCATTTTAATATTACTATTTCTATGGCTTTTTCAGTGTTCTCAGTTGTAAGGTACTTGTTTGTTCAAAGGATTTGAGGGCAGATTTGAAACCATTAGCTCTATATTGGACTTTGTTTCAGGCTTAATTGATTGTTAATGGATATTACAGAATAGTCATACTCTAGGAAGTAATGTGTTAGAGATAATCCTCTCTGAAGAACTGTACAGTTTGATGTACAGTGCTGAAGCAGGGAATGGTGACCTTTTATTAAAAGATAAAAAGCCTGAAAAATAAGTTTAAGTTGTACAGATTTATTTTGGAAGCAGGATCAAGTATAAGTACAAACTGGTTTTGGACTTCTCAAGTGCAGGACAACTTCTTGATTAGCTATCAAAGAGGAGATCTGTACTCTGAGTAGTGAAAGGGATGAGATACTGAGGGTATCTGTGTCTCAGCTCAAGAAAGCATTTAAATTCTTACCATCAAGTAGGTCCTTAGGTTTGACTTAAGCAAAATGCTTTTCTGAATTGTGGTGTGCATGGAAATTACTTTTCACTGCATCTGTAAAACTACTGGAATAGTATGCAGATCATTGTAAACACATGGTAGTTAATGTCTTATTGAATGCCTTTATGAATGTTGCATTTCACAAAAAATGCCACTGCTAAAAATAATAATGAAAAAATAGTTTTTAGCTCTGATTTTCGCGTATCTTTATCTGAAAAGCTATATTACTTTGTGTATTTCAATGCAGCTTTTCCGGGAAAGATAGATAAAATATGTAGGTAAAAATGTTTTAAGATGCAAAGTAGTGTATGCCTTTGCATGTTGGACACTTGTAGAATTTTCTTACCTTGTAATGTATTTCGAAAAAAAATTGCTGGTTTTTAGTGGTATCAAACACCTGTTTCTGTTGTTTTGAAGTACTACTTGATGCGGGCTTTCCCCTCCTGATAAAGGCTGTTTTAGTGAAAATGCACAGCTGAGAAGGATGGAGGGGGGCATTTTTCTTTTCAGTTATTTAAAAATAAGTTATATGTTTGTTGGGATCTGATTAGGGACTGTGAATATGTTGGACAAAGCAGCAGCAAAATTAGAATGCTAATCAGGGAGCTGATACTCTGTCTCTCCAGTCTTCCCTATGGCTCTTCACCCAGTTTTCTCTGCTAACTAGGCTTGTAGCTGAGGAATCACTTTCCTTCTCTCTTATAATATTTGTCTTTTTCTTCCCATTTTCCATCCTTTGGTTTTCTTCATTACAATGGTCAGTCTTTCCCTGCTTTTTCTTTCTGAATAGCTTAGGACTTCTCAGAAAAGTTAATTTGATATGAGGGGTTTCAAGACACCTTGACCAGAAATGCTGTTGGTTTTTGCCTCTAGATTTTTATACTGTTTGATCACTAGTTACTTGAATCTCGGACCTTGCTAGACTCAGAGCTGTGGGAAGAAGCTCATTGCTTGTAACTTCAGCATACTTCACGTCCAGTGGAAATACAGAATTTTTTTAGGGTAACTCCAGTTTATGTTCAGCCAATGACTTTCATCTCCTGGAATTTTTATGCTTTTTCAGATCTGTTAAATGAATGGAATTAATTGCTGAGGCAAGCCTATAATATTCTGTTCCATGCTCATCAGCAGAGTTTGAAAACGGTAAAATCCTGAGCTGTTGAACTCTGCTGAAGCCTGCTCATCCCAAGCAGCGAGAGGCACATGGCTAACAAGGTGTGCTAAAGCCAGCCCAAGGCAAGAGGAGGCAGAGAAGGGTGAGGCCCTACAGAGGTACGGGAGAGAGGGGTAGAGCAGTGTATAGTAGAAGGAAAGACCAGAAGGAGAAGAAAAATTACCTAGTAAGTTGACAAGTAAAGAAGGAAGAGACAGTCTGGAAAAGCAGAGAAAGAAGCTGAAGAAATGAAGACTTGGGAAGGGATACAGGGAGGGGATAGGCATGTCTGAGGGAAAAGGAGCTATCTCCTGGGAGGAAGTCCCAGTAAAATGAATTACCAAGTGCTGATCCAGCACATTATACATACTCTTAAGTTCAAATGTATTAAGTCAATGCACTTGGAGTAAGTGCATTCTAAGTACCTTATTGAATCAGAGGCAAAGTGTGCAACTCCATGTTTAATTTAGACCTTACATACATTTAACTCTTCAGTGGCACTTCTGTGAGCTATAACTTTTTAAAAGTTTGCACTGTCATGTGTGCTTTTATATGAGAGGAAATAAGGTAATTTCAGTGGCAGCACAAACGTATGTTTGTATGAATTTGAATCATTTGTAGAATAGTGCATTTATCTTTTGGCCACTTGACTTAGCTTAATGACTCATTTATTACGGTTTTCCCAGAATACCTGCTCCATTTTGCTTTGTGCAGTGATAATACATGGTCTGATTGATCCAAAGCCTACTGAAGTTAGTGGAAAGACTCATTACTTTCTAGCTTTTAGATCAGGCCTGCAATACAAGAGGCCCAGATGAAAAAGGATAGCTCTTGAATATCTGCAGCAAGAGGCAAATTATGCAACTTTAATACTGGAGTGTCATAAAACTTCAAGGATCCATTTTTTGCCTTTTTTTTGTAAATTAGGCCTATTTTTATTGTGCCTATAGGTTTGTAAAAATGCAATTATTCTTTTCACTTTTAAAGGAAGAGGTTAGCACTCTGAAGTTAATAAGATCACTATGCTAATTATTCCTTCTGTTATCTCCATTTATAAAGGTCTACATCTTTTAATGCTACCACTACTGTTGCCTCCAGGGTCATTTTCAGGAACTTATTCTGATTCAGTGTACAGATGTGTTATTGAAATGCATATGAAATGGGCCTTCTCTGACATTAAGTGTCATGCCAGGATGCTGGAATTGGATCTGCCTAAGACACTCCCTGAATGACATTTCCAGATCATTGCTCTCTATCAAACGTGATAGGAGACTTTCCAAGACAGAAATTGGAGCTAAATAACCAAATCCAGGAACTTTCAAGTATTTACATCCTTTAGGCTTACTTGCACAATGCTACCCTTCATTGGTGGGACGAGCAGCAGTGGGAATTCAGTAAGTGCAACACATTAAAACTGGGAGGTTTGTGACTACGTTTCTACATCAGTATGCAGCTGCAGAAATCAGTAGGTTGATTTCCAGAGATGCTGAGTGCAATACACTTTCCATTTTCATCGTGGAAGAAAAAGTATCTTGTGAACAAAGCACTCAACATTTGGAGCAGGGCTCTGGAAGAGGCAAAACCAAAGATGCAGCTGGAAAACAGTGATCTGTACTGTACCCTTCCAATGCCACTGTGAAAAGTAGCCCTGTCAGAGCATGACAACCAACCTGAATTATGCTTAATATTTTTAAGAGTGATGACAAGTTTTTCTAATGCTGTTTGAGCTGGGACACCTCAACCCAGTGTGTCATATAAAGGCTGAAAAACAGCAGAAAACTTGATTTTGATGTGATTTAATGAAAAAATATAAACTTACATTGACCTTTGGGATGGGCACAAAGTTTTCAGGTCAGTTACTAAAGGTTATCTGTGATCTGAGGTCAACAGAGAAACTTTGCTGTGTTTAAAAGGTGGTTTGGAAAAAAAAGGTTTGAGTCCTGTGTGCTTGTTGACCCCATAAGCTTTCAATTACTTGGGTATGTATAGGCCTCAAAAATCCATGTTGTCTATTTCCCTTCAACCTATTCTCTTATACGGCCTCAGCAAATGCAAAGCAGCTTTTTCCAAGAGCGTAGTATTACTCATTTTTCTTTCCTGGTGATAATTACTAGAGTTGTTAAGAGGCGGCATGACCTGTGTGCTCTGCTGTGATTCTGTTAGTGAGATGAGGAATGGACACTGCAGCAGGAACTTCAGTTGTCTGCCTGCTTAATCATGGCAACTTCCCAGTTTCAGTATCAGCTGACTCACTTGCTCTCCACCTCAATTTGAGCTGCTTCAGCAGTTTCAGTTTATATTCCAGAAGTCTTACTTTCACTTCTGTATGCCAAGGTCTGTAGGCGACTGCTGCAGGAGTTTGGAGGCATTGCAGCCATTCTTAGCCAGTTACTTTGCTTATTTCTGGCTCTTCCAGAATGATTTTCTAAGCGTATTGGACAAATGCAGAGTATTTCAGTGTCTTAAGCACTGCACTGGAAAGTCTAGGTCTATGCCTGATTTTGTAGGTATTTGTGTGTTACTTGCATGTTTGAGGTATGATATGGTTTCTCTTTATCATATTCTGGAAATGCCTCTCTGAAGTAAATTGCTGTCATTTTTTCTTTCATTCTTGATTTCTGTTTTTCTCTTCTGTTGTAAACATTACAGTGTATCCTGTCAAAATAGCAATTTACTTTGAGACAGACTGTGTTCTCTCAAAAAAATTTGCATCCTAGAGAATTGGTGGCTGTTGTGCACTGACTGTTCAGCAACAGAACTAACCTTTATTGCAGAGTCAGGGTACCTATATTTGTAAACCTTCTACAAGAGGTAGCCCTGACATACCTTCTTTAATAGTATTTCACCATGTTTCTATAAGCAGCGGAAATAAATTGCTTTTAAAAACCTGCCATATCACATTAAATAGGGTTATGTGCAGTTATCCTTTGTCATGTGAGATAATTCACAGTCTCACAAAATGCAAGCTGGGAAGCCACCCCCAGGTATTTTGAGAGTCCTTTTTTTTTTTTTTTTTTATCCCTACCCTTGGAAATACTGGAAATAGCAATTTAAACAGAATCTATAGCCATGTACAACAATAGTCTGGTACAGATTTTTTTCTTCTTCAAGTCTGATCCTGCCATCTTTATTAATATCATGAAAATATGCTAACTTGGAGGAAATTTAGTGAACTTTTTTGAACCTTTCTTTATAAGAATACCTTAACATTTCTTGGCTTATATTAGATTTTGCATGTGTGTGGTATGAAATATACTTTGGATATGAAGTTTAACTGAATCCTTTAGCAAATATTGGGACTGAATAGCTGAATTATGTTATTGATAAGACTATTTTATGGGCACACAAAATTAGCATAATAACTCTCAATTTATTATGGACTGTTAGATATTCTCTTATAAGTGTCTCATTGAATTGTCAATACTGTGTTCAACAGAAGATTAAATGCAAATGTTTTATATCTTGGAAAACTTAAGGTATATAAAAATGTGCAATTGAATCTTTCCATGCATTCTTGACCTCTGAAATGACAAAATATTCTAGAATAAAGCACATGTGGTCCTTTTTCCTTTCTTCTATCATGCCCAAAACCATCAGGTTTTGGACCTAGTGACTTGCCACCTGGTTTTGAAGAAAAATTGGTCATGTTTTGATTTTTATTCCAAACAGGTAAGATATAGCTAGCTTTGTGGGCTCTCAACTTGTAATATTTAAAAAATAATTTATTTGTAATTAAAATAGCTAAAAAAGAGCTAGGGGTTTTGTTTGTTGTTTTGTGGGGTTTTTTTAAAGTGTAAGCCTGGAGTGCATTTCAACATGCAACATGACTGTATGTGTTGTCTATTACTGGTCTCTAACAAAAACACTAAGTAAGAATTGTCGCTATTGAGATACGAAGGTACTTTTGTGTGGAAATACATTGGTCTGGAAGAGTTTGTCACTAGTACCGGTGGCTGCTTATACCAGAAGTCACCTTTTCTCTCCCTCCTCTGAGCCCTGCAGAGGCCAGAGAGACAAGGCAGTCTATCAGCAGACCCTAGCACTGCTGGCTTCAAGAAATATAATTGGGCTTTTGAACTACATACAAAGCATAAAATAGAGTATATTGCAATGAATATTCTGATTAGTGCTATGCAGGAGTTTTTGAAAATATCAGTTCAAACCATTGCTAAAATGGGCTCTGCCTAACCTGAGTGTTAGCTGTTTGTATGTTCTGTAAAACACTATTTCTGTTTCTTTAGTTGTTGCTAAGTATGAATTATCATGAGCAAAGGCAGGAAACTGGTAGGTGAAAGTGTGCATGCCAAAGTACACTTTGTTAGACACACAGGTAGTCTTGTCCCAGTATTATCTAGATGCCTATTTTAAAACTTATTTATCTGTATACAGAGTATATGTCTATCTTAAATTTAAAGAATATATATAACCGCTATAGTTTCAAAACTGTACATACTCATGTGTATGAATAAATATGTGTAGTAAGAAAAGTGTTTTCAATATATCTGTAGGAGCTTAGTTTTCTTATTCAAAACACTAACATCCTTAATATGTCTTGGCCTGAACAGGTCTAAAGCCAGTTAATTCATAAATGCCAATAAAAGTGCTCATAAGGTTAAAAATGTAGGAAAAATATACACCAAAATTAAGAGGTGTAGAAAGATAAGTACACTATTATTGCACCTGATTGATCCACTGTGGAATATCAACAAAGTGCTTGGAGATACAGGGCCAAGTAACATTAATGAAAACAGAACCATGAAATGTGATTTCAAAAAAAAACTTTCATATGAAGATGAAGCACTCTGAATACCTGTGGCTTAATAGAATATAATTGTTTTAATCGGTGTTTGACATACACAGTCATTAACTATGCAGATAATTTCTATCTTGTTTAATAAGATATTAATCCCACAGCTATGCAGCACTATGTGGAAAGCATTGTATCCAAAGGGTAGCATCAGTTTTCTTTTTCCTCAAAGCCTTATTAGGGAGAAAGACTACTCAGATAGTTACCAGTTTAAGAAGTTACTTTGATTTTGTGTGTAGGAGTTTGAGCTGGTGTATCACAGTACTTCAGCAGTGCTCACATTCACAAAAACAGACTGTCCTTCAGACATCTGAGGCCCATTTCAGAAGCATTTTACCTTGTCGTTTCACCAGCAGAAATTACTGAAGGACACAAATCTATCTGCTTTCCCTTGTACACAGAAAAAGCCTCCCAGGCAGAGGTTTCAGTTCAGCACATTCATTACCTTTTAATTGCTTCTAAATTGCATTGTGACCTGCTGCATCAATAGCTGAATCTAACAGAAACTAGCACAATCTGAGCATATGTGTTGTTAAAAGCTTAACTGGCAGTTGTTTTGCTACTGGACTGCATAAAGGACACTGCATGAAGGACAATGTCATTTTGGGATGGTTTTCAATAACATACCATTAACATTTTTTGAAATGGCTTTAAATACCAGCTTGTTTATATGCCAGAAATGTTTCTTTTGGGCAATAAGCAGCATAGAACCTTGTTACATCTCTCTCAGATGTGAATATATATATTCATAGCTTTTACTTCTCACTGACTAAATGTGAAAGTTTCAATGTCACCTGTGGCATGTAAAAGCTTCCATGGAAAGTGTACTTGCATGCAAAGCCAGAAGTGAATAGAGCATTTTAGTTAAGATTCTAAGCTGTGGTATAAAAATCACCCTTGGAGAAAAGATAAGCTTGAATATGTTTTAGGCTGAGCCACAGCAGGCATGATGCCATGAAAGGTAAGCTATCATACCAACCACTGGGGAAGCTAAGGTATAAAAATCATTGCTCCCCTGGAAGACTTATTCAAAGCTATTTTACAATCACTTATAGAATGTAACCACACCATCCTACCTACTAATAATTTCAGCCAGCTAGCATGTGTTTGTTATTCCTTTGTTTTACTCTTCCCCACCACCAAAAAAAAAAAATGTTCAATTACTGTGAGCCTAATTGTGATGTTCACGCTGTATTGCAAGCACACATTTCCTTTCCTTCACTCTTTATATTTAGTAATACATGTGTACAAGGTAAGTGCAGCTTTTTCTCCTTTACAATTTTTTGGAGGATGCTCTTTGTATGTTTTGTTGTTTTGGTTTTTTTTTTTTTTGGGGGGGGGGGGGTCTGAAAGATTATTTGGTTACCAATAGCAGTGCTATTTTTACATGTCAACTTCCTTTGAAATTGCCCTATTTTAGGGACTGTATCTGTTATAATAGCTTAACACCAATGACTTTTGTCCACTACGAAAAAAAAAGCTGTGGCTTCACCGTTTAAGCCATTTTCTACTTTAGAGCCAGGCATCATTTGGATTGCTCCACAGGCTGAACCAGTCTCTGAAATGTGGGACGCTAGAGGAAAACTCAAAGAAAAGTGGCTTGACTCTGTTCCTAGGCAGCTTGTCTATATTGGTTAATATACACTAATATATGCAAACGTTTAGATCATTCTTTTGCTGTTGTCAAGTTTTGAGGCCATTATTCATCGAACTCTTTCATCAGAACAAACTTTTCCGAAACATGCCGGAAAT
The DNA here is from genome assembly GCF_023634085.1 of Falco cherrug. NCBI lineage: Eukaryota > Metazoa > Chordata > Aves > Falconiformes > Falconidae > Falco > Falco cherrug. The sequence goes on from NC_073708.1 coordinate 12,851,712, forward strand.
ATTAGAAATCCTAGACATCCTTGACCTGCAACGACATTACCCAGCTCCTACCAGTTTCTGGGTGTTACTACTTCTACTGTGGTATGAGAGAGACCCCTGGAGGCAACCAAATGCTGGAAGTGGCATGTGGAGTGAACTGGGAATGCCGAAAATGAGCAGAAATAGCAACAGGTTTCTGTGCAGTGATTCTTGGTGGATGGAACCACCAGAGACTGTAGAAGAGGCACATTGTTACATGTTTACTGTAGGATAGATGGCTACCACATCCAGAAAGCGGTGAAGTCTTCAGATCGTATTCCAGTTGAGCAGCTACCTTTCAGGTTATATTTTTCATTTCATGTACTCATTTGAACGTAGATGCCTGTTAGGGCACTGAGAGATAAGCATGAAGGGTATTATAGCTGCAAATTATTTTTGCTTGCTTTTGGACTACATGTACTTCAGCTATTACTGAACCCCAAATGTCTGCGAAGCGCTCAGGAAATGTTGCTGAAATGAAATGTTTGGCTTGAAATCATACAGGAGATTATTGCCTTTGTCTAGTTAGAGGAATTAATGAATTTATTAGGCTAATGAGATTTCAGTTACATATAAAGAAAAATGCTGACCAAAAATCTGTAGTTACAGTTATGTAAGTAATCAGACTACATGATTACTCATCAATTCTGACCTTAAAGGCATAACATCTATCAAATATATGAAATATTGCTTCAAACCTATTTTCAAATTTATCATAAGGATGAGTAAATAGATTATTCACAAGCCCTAGCCTGGTTAAAGCAAAGTATTAGAAATATTAACTGTATTTTCCAACTGGGTCTGTATTGAAAGCATTTTGCTTTTTGCTGCATTAAAAAGAAAGCAGCAGACATTTCTCCCCTGTGCCCCAGAAAGCTCCCCTACTACAAAAGATCTCTTGGACTAATGCATTTCAATAGAGTTCAGTGGAGTATTTCAGTGAAAGGTCTATCCCTATTTTTCTTCCCAGTTTTCAAATGTTGACAGATGTGATCTGCTGCAATGTTCCAAAACTGACTGATTGAAATCAAAGATAAGTTTTTGCTTTCCTTGAGCTAGGCAAAAGTTGACTGGCCACTCTAAATAAAAAGCTAAATTCAGAAGCATTTTTTTTTTTTTTAATACTGATATCTTAATTTCAAAAGCTGGATGAGTCATTCCAGGCTCAGGCTTTCACAGGAATTAGTCATTGCACTGTGGGTCTCCGCTGTTCTCAATAAGCACCATATGATGTTTGAAGCAAACGCTGAGTTGAACTCGCTGTCATACTTCGGCTTTCCCTGCAGGAAGCCAGCTGGATGCAAACAAGCTTGGACTTCAAGCCACATCTTTCTGCCTGCCCTTCATAAGCAGAAGAAATATCTACCTGTTTCTCTACCTGTTCATTTATGCACACTTTTGGACCTATTGATTTTTCTAATGAGGCATGCCTCACTAAAGGCAAAGCTTGCAAAGTTTACAAAGCACACTTTAAGGCACAACGCTTGTGCCTGAACACTGGATAAATACTGGGTGTGATAAGCACAGCATAGTTTATAATTCACAACTGTGATATCAGAGTACTTCAGCAAAAAAAGTGTTCAGGCTTTCTGCTGTCCAAACATTTACCATATGCAAAAGAGACCATTTCCTTTAAGTTTCCAAGTGTTATTTCTGCTATAGATCCATTCCATCTTCCATATAATGAAAACTGTTCCCAGTCACAAGACTCAGTTGTCTAAGGTTCTCTTGACTTTTGTGACTGTCCCGGCATGAACTGAACAAGCAGCTCAGCATGTGTTAGGCATACAGTGCCACTGGAGGGATTTCCTTGCTGATGTGTATTTGACTTGTATCTAATCGAAGTCTGTTTTGTCCCACTCCTTGGCAAAGGGGCAGGAAAGAGTGAAGCTGCCTTGCAGCAAGAGGATGTGAAGAGGTGTAGGTCCCCTCAGGCAAGGACGACCTCTAAACATTTCCATAACAGCTTTAAGGTGCACCAGGACCTGTGTAATAGAGCTGACTTGCTGACACTTCAAGTTTCTTCAGACTGAGGCTCAGAGGTGCTTATACTTAATGTGAGTTAGGCTTCTTTTTTACATTCTGACAATTAGAGAGGTGACATTCTTTTTCTAAGGTCATACAAGAAGATAAAGGGATCCTGGGAAGAGAACCCAGATGTCCCGGCTCTCATTCTGATACATTAGTCTCAAACCAGCTTTTTCTTCTTTTCCCCTACACATATGTATCTCTTTTGCTTCCACACTATTGGGTGGATTTTTTTTGCTGTACCATACAAGCTTGGAAAACACAGTGTTGTAGGTAATGAATAGTATCAATTTTCTTGCAAGTACTGTGTATACATATTATAACCATATTGACACTGACAAGCTAGCTTTTATGATTGCTAAATAAATCTGGAAGACTGGGTCCTAAGTAAAGTTAATAACTGCCACATAGATATTAACCAAGGGAATAAACTGCTCTTCAAAATAGTTTTGGTCTTTGTAGGACCATGTTTAAATTACTCTCTAACCTGTTACCAGAAAATATTCACAGGAAAGCTCAAGTTATTAAAATAGACTGAGAACTCCTATAATTTTCTTCCTGACTAAGATACTGAAACTTTGGTGCCTTTTTAAAATCTGAAATGAAAATGAGACAATATGTAGACAAGTATTGAATGATGAAATAAGCATACACCAATAAAATAAAGTAACTTCATTATGGAATCCTTTCATTCTCAAATTTATATGAAATTATTCTGTTTATAACTTCAGCTGAAATGCTATCTAATGAAAATCTCATGCAGTTTGAGAACTAAGTTTGGGGATGTCGATGGTGTTTAGTGGGAAAAGTAGAAGAAATTAATCTGCATATGAAGTAAACAGAAAAAAAAAATGCGGCTAAAACTGAGCAGGAAGAAAATTCTGACTTATGGCCACTACTGAAACAACTTTGCTTCATAATTTTCATGTGTTACAGTAGATAATAAATATTGCATGGGGATCTAAGCCTACCTAAAAGTGCTCTATAAAACTGTCTCAGCCTTCTATTGTAGCAGTGGCAAAGTGAGGTTGAACATACACAGGTAGCTGACATAGGCTTCTGTAATTCTGGGGATAGCAGAGATCAAGATAGATCTCCCCATCCTAATTACAGTAGCCTCTAGGCTGCTCAATTTTATGCTTAGTTGCCTATGTTCTCAAGAGTCCACTTGGAAACAGAGGTTTTGTAGGGCAAAGCAAAGTATAATTACACCTGTGAATGAAATGGGGGTAACAAATGCAGCAGTATTATGTTACCTGGGGTCTATCTCGCCCTGGGGAAATTCTTGGGGGACTACTAGGTTTTGGTGGAATCAGAAGAGAAGATTCACTGTTCTGTGTCAACTTCAAGAGTTCAAGTGTCCAGTAAAAACATAGTTACGCTTTACAAGCTTGCAACCCCACACAACCATGTAAGAAACAAAAAGGAAAGCTGGGAAGCTCAAATGACTTGTCACTGTGTAGAAGCATTTCAGTCTGTTCTAATCTAATACCTGAATGATGATCTAAAAGTAAACCAATTTATATTCACACATTTAGGGGTGAACCAGGGGATTTTCAATAATGAATATTCTTTGGTCTGTAGCTGTTGACAACAGATGCACAGAACTGAATGAAATTTCTTGAAGTACTCTATATATCATTGTCTATCAAGTTACTCTAGGTCTTTGGAGTTGTCTCCCAGGTCCAAACATATTTATTTGCTTTTTTTTTCCAAGTCTGTATTGGTCCTAACCCCTCTAGTCTTTGGAACCATTACTCATGTTTCCTTTATTCCAGAAACATAGTAAGCAAACCATTGCAGCTGGGAGGCCACAGCTAATAACACCATAATACAGTTGAATATAGCTGTTTATGTCCAGCAGCTTGAGCCTAAGTACAGCCAGCTTTGCCGGCTCTCTTATACAGCATGCATCCTATTACATTGCAACACACATTTACTAATTGGTTTCATAGCTTATTCACTTACTGCCTATACCAATCATTTTTCTTCCTGTGCTCCAGGCTGTATTCCCTGATTTCACATGTCTTGCTGTGTAACCTTGGAAAGGGCATGAACACTGTAAATTTTGAAATTAGATTTGAAATTAGCTTGCTTTCTGGGCTTTTTTCCCCTCACTATAGTCTTGCAAGAGAATCACCTTTAGGCTTTTACTAAAATAGTTTGGCTTCTAAAGTATTGGATAATAAATTGTACATTCTAATGTTGTTTCTTTATGATTGCAACAGAATTGTTTGTAAATATAAGAACAATTTGCTTGTGACCTCTTTAGAGTTAAAAGGTTGAAGAACAGTTTAGCTGGCACAACAGCACAGTTTGATTATCTCAGCTATTAAAAATCTCAATGTTCCACTTGAATACATATTTCCAGGAAAGTAAGAGTTGGTTGGAGAGTTAGAAATGACCCCGTGGGTTGTGGGAAAATGTAGCTGGGGGAGTCCTGGACGCTAACATCTATTCTCTAATCCCTTCCATTGATTTTTGGTTGATTACACTTATTTAGTCTGAGATCTGTCTAGATTCTTTCTGTGGGCAATTGACATCCAACATAACATCAGCTAAGACAAGTGAGATTATCTATTGTTTGGGGATGCGCTTTCTTCTCTCTACATGATGTTGTGAGAACCTAAATAGCTAGCATATACTGCATGTTTATGCTTAAGCAGCTACAGATTGGTGAGGTGAAACCCATTCCTGGAAACAATTTTTTTTTGTCTGAGGAGGAATTTCTAAATGTGTTTAAGAGAAATACTGATGGAATAGGAATGTGCTAACAGGCTACTTCACCTTAAGCACACCTGGGTTTTTTTCCCCCCCTTCAATATAAAGCTCTTTACTTAAGAAAAGGAGTTAAGAAAACTCCTTGCTGGGAGATTAGTGAAAACAAATCCTTGAAACAAATAGTGAATTACTGAAAATTAATCTCCAAGTAGAATATGTGGAGCTTTCATTGCTTGGATGCTTACAGTGAGGTTGGACAAAGTGTTCATGGTCTTCAATGAATTTGTGAAGATGCACTGTCAACTAGGCTGGAAATGTATCTTCAAATCCTTATCAGCCATCAGAATGTGCTTGGTTTGCCTAAATTAGCATCTCAAAAAAATCAAATAACAGTCCTGTGTGTACAGAGAAATGAAGGACAGAGAAATATATTAGCTGGTCCTCATTTGTTTTATTAATATTGTAGCTATTAAATTTTTACACAGACAGGATAGTGCTTTATATTTTAGGCAGTTGAGTTTTTTAATTTTAGAATTGGTAGGGAATTTTATTGTGTAATAAATTTTTTTCTAGCTCCATATTTGCTAAGAATTAGGATCCACATAGAAAAAGGTCATCAAAACTTAAGTAATTCAAGCTTATCCTCTTGTGCTTATAGCCCCATAACAACTCAGAAAAGAAACTCATTATTGATTGTGCCTAAGGCTTAGGATAAAGTATGTCTCTATATAGTTAATTGTACCCTATGGTACTGCATCATTTCTGCTGTGGCAAGCTCAATTTAGTTTTGTGAAAGTATTACACCGTAAGATTTGCAGATGGGTCTAATAGACATCCATTAATTAGGTGACCACAGGAAATGTGGAGCTGTCTGGTTAGGAAATGGGACTTTGTAATGAATAATGTTTAGATGTGCCAGTATTAATGGTGTCTCAGCATTTGTTGATATGTACCAGGGAAAGTAAATCAAAGAACTATTTAAATAGATTAAGCTGAACTTGTGTTTTGCATTGCAGACAGGTTAAAAGTGGCTAGTTGAGGATCAGATCCTCATCTGTTTCAAGTCATTTCAATATCAAGCTCAGAAGAAGTTTGAGACTGAACCTTACTTATTTACATCTAGCCATGTACCAGTAGTAGAATAAAGAATAAAACCAGCTTTTGAAAATAGGAAAGACTCATCAGCCTGTACCTTTCTTATTGTAACAATAAACTTGTTAACATAGTAGTACCCGCTTGTCTGCATGAGCTGAGCTTGTATGCTCTTGTAAAAAGGCAGGAAGCGCAGTGTTTTGTAGGACCACCTAAGTTCCAGTCTGACAGCATTTACTTATCATGGGAAGTGTTGCATTTAAGAACCATTTTAGCAAGAAATCCGTATTTCTACCGTTCTTCCTGCAAAGTTTCTGGAAATCAAATGCTGTGTATCACATATCAGAACTGTGTTCAAGTACTGCTGTGACTTCTGAAATATATGGCCTCCAAAGAGATGCCAAAAATCTCTTTATTCGTTAGAGTAAGTCCTCTAAAACTGTAGTGCACCAATTGATCGCACCACCACTCCTATTCCACGGCACTCTTACAAAGTGCCACTAATGTGACTTTTCTCTTCTAGACATGCCTCTCTTCTCCTAGTTATTCATTGCCTGTGAGTCTTCTTTTTCAACAGGGCGGAGATCAGTCCGGATTTACAGTCTAATAGTATAAAAACTGTAGCATGGGTTTCTATAGCTGTATTTTTCCTGATGTATGCTTTGTTGTGGCACTGTGGAAACAGTGGAAAACAGTTCAAACCTAAAAGGCTCAAGCTCCCTAGAACAGTGTTTCTGCAGTAGTTGTTGACCTTCTGTGATTAAAGCCTCTTTTTAATAACGACTATAGAAAAACAAGGACTACCTTGAAAAAAGTACTTCACTGTTATGAAGATTATTTTTTAAGCATAGTTAATTCAGTGAAATTGAAGCACCATAAATGTCTATAGTAAGCATCCAAATTGATCTTTGAAATAAACAATCTGTTGTACCTCAGTATAGAACAGAAAACTGATAAACTGCAGGTAACATTTCAGATTATTTTTTTAGACTTTATTTATCCTTCTTGGAGTTTTCAACTCTTCTGTAGACCTGTAAATTACTTTGTCTCTTGTTTTGCTCAAAATAAGTTATATAACAAAAAACATTGCCAAGAAAATGGTTGCAAATGTAGTAAATGCTCTTTAATAATACATCTAGTTGTCTTCAGCATGTTAAATTATTTTTTGGACTCTCAGACTAATTAGTGCCTTATCAAGTTATCTGGATTAAAGTAAACTGGGTGGAATTTGCAGAACTGTATTTTTGCTCAGTGGATGGTTTCCATGGAAAGCCCACGCTACAGCAGAAGACTTTTGTGTGAGTGTGGCAGCATTTGAAGAAAAATAACACCGGGTGAAAACAAATTCTCAGGCTTATAGCTTAAAAGAAAAAAAATAAAGGTCTGCTTTGCTACAAGCATCAGTTATAAGCTCCCAGTTCTAATTCATCTAGCACACACAAGTAGGAAAACACTACTTTGTCCAGAGTTAAATATTATCTTTGTCCAGAGCAACACAACTCACCTATCATTTCACTGAACTGAGTGATTTATGGTCCATGTTGTATTATTTTCCAGGATGATTAAGCGATGAGACAAGAATATGAAATCATGAAGAAATGAGATTGGCAGGCTTTCTATAGCTGCAGTTCTTACAACTTAATTGTTTAATGAAATTGTGATGAGGTTTATATATTCTTAATTGGAAGAAACCATATGCTAGAAAGATAATGCAGCACTTCAGCTGGCTGACTGATTTCTATGTTCAGTCCATGTGTACAAAATTTTAGATTGGCTTGTTGATTGTCTAGTTGAAATACACACCATGTGGAACACTGAGTTTTGTCCAAGCAGAAGTTAAAAGGAACTTCAAAAGCTCTAATGAGTCTTAAACAGTTATGTACTTATTAAGGCAGTACATTCAGTTCTTTGTGCACTTAGTTTAATGAGTCCACTGCTGCACATTTAATCTTTACTATATTTCACTTTATAAGTTTTGTATTAATTCTTCATTAATTCTGCATTTAAACAACTGTATCCACACTAGCGGACTACATAGATAACTGTTAGAAATGAGTTTTCCAACAAAGCAAGAAGCAAGTTCTTGTAAATCAGAGAAAAAGAACAGTTTGTAACTTCTTTGTAACAATTTTCAGAGAAGAAATGTATTGTTTATTTTTTTAAACATAGTTAGAAAACCTTTTCCTATATGGCCTGAGAGGATAGAGAAATTAAATGTGACCATTGCCTTGGTAGTCCCTAACACAAATTATGAAGTATGGTGGCTTGCAGAATATAATGAGAGGGCAAGCACAGCTTCACCTTGTCATTCCATCATCTAGTGACCAACACTGTCTGAAGATGATGATGGTGTCTTGTGAGTTGGACGGCACATGCCTGAAACCAATTAACTCAGTGAACACATTAGGGTATTTCTAAAGACTACTGCACAACCAGTAGTTAACCTTTCAGATGCCAAAAGTGTGTTCTTCTTCCTGTGGTACCTTGAGACCAATCATCGGTTCTTCATTCTAGCCATTACAATGTTTTATCTGAGTAGAAGGTATGGGTCCATCTGCTCCACATGCTGTAGAGCAGAGAACAGAGCAGCTTATCTGCCCCATGTACTATCAACGCAAACATTGCAAGAAGTGCTGTAGGAAAACGCACTAATGAAAACAATGGAAAACTTTAATAACTGGAGGCTTATAAATGGAATTTTTATTTTCAGTGACTTTTTTTTTAAATGTAGCTAAGTGGATTGGAGCACAACTGACTCATAGTTGTTTAAAAGCAGACACTTCAAAGCAACTCACAAACAAAACCTGATTTTTTAATGTATTTGAAACAACTTGCACAAGATCTTCCCATTAGGGGAAAGGGGTCATCAAAATACATTTAAAATTAAACTTACTGGAGTACAGGCATCTTTCTTTGAAATAGGAATCCAAATGGATTTTAGAGACAATTAAATCAGACACCTATTGATCACTCAGTATCCTCCTGGCAGAACTGCAGAAATTCCTGTTTTCTGGAGGATGTTTCAGCACAGTGCTTGTTGTACCCCCATATCCAACCGGGACCTTCCCCACCGTTTCTCTTTAATGCATAAACTGCAATGGGGAATGCATCTGCTTAGGAAAAAAGTCTGATGCTCTTCTTCACTTAGATGACATCTTAATCAATGGTAAAATAAAAAGCATGTTTGATTGTTCAGGACCTCTACAACTGTCATGGCATTCTGTGGTGCTGAGCTAAAAGTGTTAAATGTTCATTAAAGGGTCACTAATAAGGAGCCTGATTAAGAAATTGACTAATTTTTATTATTATTTAGCAGAATTATAAAATGGTCAATAAAATATATAATTTATGCTAACAAGCTTATACACCTTCAGCAAACACGTCTGACTAAAGGGTGGCTGGTTGTAATGGTGCCTCAGGGGACAGAAGGAGGTTTTATAAAATTTCTGTGATAAAATAATCAGGGGGACAAAAAAACCCTTGTGCCAGCACACTCATTGGTGGTGGCACACTATGCTAGCCTCTTTTTTTTGTTACGCTTTATGAAATACATGAATAAGCTTTAAAATATAATTACATTAACAAAGTCAACATTTAGCTGGGTCAGGAAGTATTTACAATTGCAGATCTTTTAACTGAAGCTGTTAAGTAAAACACATTAAATGGGTAAAAATGCTTGCTCTTGAAAAAGCAGATAAACCACTATATTTAAAAAAAAAAACATATTCAGTTTCTGTCAACATAACTTCATAGAATAAATATGTATTGTGTTCAGTGGAACTTCTGAATTCTGGAACCTTACTCGTGCATTTATTCTTATGCTGTTTACACTTCTCTCCACTGTCCCTCAATTGCTTGGGATATTGAAGTAGATTTTATAGCTGACTGACAGATTTAAATATATTACTTGGAGATAAGTATATATTGACAAACCTGGAAAGAATGGTACTATATGGATGAAGTGTGCAGCATCAGGAATTGTAAATGGCAAACATGCATGTTTTTGCTATTACTACTCCCTTTCTGAATGTTTCTGAAGGGAGATTAGCATTTCAGATGGTACCACAGTTATTTAAGTTGTCACACTGCATTTCCATACTAACATGGGACTACTAACAGACATACTGTTGAACCTGAATTTTCCATCTGATTTCATTACCTTGCTTATTGTTACTTTCCTTGGTATCTCATCCAGTTATTTTGGACCATGTTGCTTAATCACTCTTTCTCTAGCCATAAAAACCTGGGGGTTCCTCTGTGGTCCTCTTTCTAGTATTTTTGTATGCTTTCTGTTGCAGTGTGTAGTTTCAGCTGCACACACAGCTATGTGTATCATGATTCTTTTGTCAAAACAGAGGTAACAGTAGTGCACATGGGTGGACGGGTCTGTAGAGATCTTCATGAAATGCTAGTGATCAAGTGGCTTACATCACGTATCTTTGTGCAGCTTTGTCTTAAAGACACCTATTAAAGTCTGTATTTCATGGCAGTGCACTGAGATCAGTAATATAGGAATCTTCACCAGGTCTGGCATTTGATATCATAAAGAAACCAACAGAGAAGGAACTATAGGAGAAGAACTATTCTCTCTGAAATAAGCACCCTCCGAGTTGTTTTGGTGGCCTTTGTGATATGCTGCTTAATAGCACCATGTGGTGGGTCAGCATTTTATTTGTGTGCAAAGCACAGTTTGAGTAATATGTACCCACAAATAGAATTTCTTTTTTGAGTCATGACTCCACCAAATTCTAGTTCCTGGTTTTTAATCAGGTTTATAGTTCTATTCATGATTGTACCTTTCTCATTGGTCTTGATTTTTAGGTTTTCACAGTATATTTCCAGTAATTTCTGGCTGGTGCCGATTCCCTGATGATCCTTGAGCACAGACCTCAATGTCAAGTGAAGCTTCTGAAATTCTTAGATGTTGATTCCTCCCCATCAACTTCAGCTTGAGTGTCCCTATTTTCCCATAAGTGTGCATGCTTACTTGCTTTGATCTATAATTCTGCCTTTTGGCCCTTCCATGTATCCATTGATAACAGCCTAGCAGCATCTCTGCTTGTATCGTTCTCAACATAAATTGCCATTTCTTTTTCATAAGTATCACTGATTAATTATGGCAGGCTGTTGTATTAGAGTAGAGGCCAAAGATAACACTCAGATTGGGGTGACAGGGTTCTGGAAGTCCTTAACTGTTATTACAAATGTCTGAGATTGCTGTCTTGAAACATTTCTCTTTCATTCATGCCTGCAGCTACAGATCTATGAAATATAAAAGAAACTTAAACTCATGCACCAGCAAGTTCATCTGTTTCATTATGGAGAACATGTCTTCAGTAGTATCAAAAAACACATTTTGTGGTGATTGCCTTCCATGAGTCCTTTTCATTATATTCCTTCAGTCTTTGTATATTGGACACTAATGTCACTCACTGTAGCTTATAACAAATATTTGCGTGCTTCAGAATGAATTCTGCCTCACAAGTGAGGGTTTAGATTACCAGCTTATTCTCAGGCTCAAATTTCATTGAATTGGTGGTGTGCCAAAACAGTGGTCAGATACAGGTTTTGCATGTAATGGGTTAAGCACTTGCTAAATAGAGAGAAAAATTTGAACTATGCTTGGCAAAAAAAATAGAGTTATAACACAGCTGGTCCACTTGTATCACAGTAAATCAGACACTTCTTCTTGTAGTTTAAATATAACGCCTTCTGGTTTATAGGTTCCATGGGATATCCACAACTCGTACTGCATATGAAACCTGAGTGACTGACTACTTTGGCTATTGACAGAATTTAGCCTATGTCTAGTTTACAGAAAGAAACGTTAATTTAATAGATATCTAATAACATCCAGTAAGGCTTAGATTAAACCCAAAAGGATTTTTCTGTACTAGGCATAATGTAACTACAGCAGAAATAATTTAAGTATTGCAAAACAATGTGAAAACAATTATTTTTATAACTGTGGTTTGCCCCATAGGAAAAAAAATCAATAATGCAGTTCCCATATGAGGGGTTTTTTTAATTATTATTTAGTCAATGTTTGCATGCACATCTAATTGAACAAAAGGTATATGTTTCTTTGGTTTCTATAATTCTAAATACTGTATTTATTTTTTTCTACACGATTCAAATTCCGATGGGAAACTCTGCCTTAGAAAGTAGATACATGTCCAATGCAGTAGGTAATGGCACTAAGTTTAGGATTTTTTCCCTCAGGTTTATAGGTTGGTACCTTTATGTTTTGTCATAATATGCTTTTTGAAATCTTTCAACTGTCCAAAGGATCTGTTGTCTAACTTGCCACTGGTGTGTATGAACTCATTAAGCTGGAAGATGCCAAATTTTCAATATACTATGTTCTTTGAAACTGCTGACCCCATAGTCATAATATATATACACAAAAGACAACCCTTTTCCCCGTAACATACTATGAAAAGCCAGAGGGGAAATGGTATCTTTTATAGAAAAACATTAATTTTAACTGGGTGGGCTGTCAGTGGCTTGATTGCTTTCCAGGAACCCTTAGAAATGGTTCCCTACACAAACTGGTCTCTGAGCAGGTATCTGCTCTTACATATTTCTCCACCAACCCTCAGATGTACAGCAGTATTAGTAATTTAGTTGTGATTACTTATACAATTATGGTGTAGTTCATGCAGGTTCCACTCCTTCCTCAAGATAAAGATGTTTAGTTCTTTTATCAAAGTGCTAGTCTTCTTACAATAGCAGTTTCACAGGAAAGAACAAAATTAAGGAAAGCATAAATCTATTTGACCCACTGACACACAACCACATTCTCAGAGAACATTACAAGAGGCATAATAACTATATTATTACCAGTGGGAGTAGAGATTTTGTGGCAGATAGGATCCTATTGTAATCCTTCCTTAATTTTTTATATGTATTCAAATCATTTTTAGCAAGTGTTCTGATAAGCTGAAGAAGGAAGAAATTAAACAACTTCTCTTTTCCTTTTCAGCTTACACTGAAAAATTATATTTCTCAGGTGGTACTTTGCTATGGAAAAATGTGATTGACACACGGCCTCACTAATTGACTGTCTCTTATGTTTTGTGCTGGAATTAGCCAAACTCTGTTTTCCATATTCTGTATTCTCTTGTTAACAGGATGTTAGAAGACCTGAGGGGGAAAAAAAGATTAAAAAAAAAAAACAAACCCAAAAAACAAACAAAAAAAAACCCCCAAACCAAAACCAAACCAAAAAACAACACTAGGAAAAAAACAGAACAAACCAAAATGGAAACAAAAAAACCCCACCAAAACAAAAGAGGGGTTCTAACAGCAGTAATCTTGTAGATTTCTTTCTGAATATTTTTTTTTTAATATTACAGTAACGTTAATGGAAGGTCTTATGATTCTGCTACTAAGAATAGCATTTGTGTAAGAGTCAGTAAACTGCAATGAACTTCTGTTGCTCCTTCTGTTAATGGGTCTGGTTGCAGTTCTGCAATATGGTCTCGTGAGCCGTGACCTCACTCCTTCACAACATGTTTCCCTCAAGAAATGAAATAACCTGACTGGCTTCATTTTAGCTGGACTTGCTAAAGTACTGTTCTTGAGAATCATAAAGACACGCAGGTTTTCAGTTAGTAATGAACAAATTCCAGGATAGAAGACCTGCTGGATGTGCTTTGCTTCTGTTTAAGTGCTGAATTCCAGAAAGATGCAAGAAACTTCAGTAGAGGGATCTCTGCATAGTATATGATTTGGCTTTAAATATCAAAATCATCAAAATACAATCCCTAAATAAGATTCCTTTCAAAATCAGGACCTTACAAAATCCACAGAAGAAAATTTCGAAGCTCAGCTGTAATTACATCTGAGCAGCCCACAGCCAGAAAAAGATTTTTTTAAAGTGATTTGTATGAGAAGCCTGTTAAAGGGGAGACTAAGCAGTTTATCTGATTGTGACTAATGCAGAATAAACAAGTGAAGGTGGTGTTGAAAGTGCCGCTGTGCCTGAATATGAGGAGGAAAAGAACCTTATACTGATTCATGTGCAACTAATTCTGTATGCATGCTTTGTTATTCACAGCTGGCTGAAAAATATAAGGAATTTGAAATAAACTTGATGCAATTTTCATGCTGCTAGCATATGATACCTTTTTAGACAGCAGGCAGGGGAAAGCTGGAATGCACTTTTCAGCTCCTGAAGTCATGACTACTGCAGGCAGTCAGGCGCTGGCTTCTTATTCCTGTAAGCACCTGCGCACATGTGAAGGGCCAGTACTTCATAGCCAAGGCAAGATTAGGGCTGATTCTAGAGCAAGAGTACACAGCTGGAGATAGATCATATACTAGGGAAATGTAACTAAAAGTGAGTGGCTGAAGGTGTGACTGTTAGTTATTACAGAATAAGGGTCCACTGTTGGGGAGGACGTAAGGATGTGTGCTTGGAATACAGCTGGAAGGAGTGGAGAAACATACCTGATTTGCACGTGTGTCGTTTGGTACAGGACTGGTGTCTATAGCTGCCACCAGCAATGTATGTACTGAGCACCACCATCCCTTTCCCTAGCAGCAGCCATGGCTGGCCATTGCCAGTACTTGAGAAAAGCAGATTTGGGAATCCCTGAGACAATCAATATCCAACCATGGCTCTTAGTGGTTTCCACTAGAACAAAGACCTGCCACTATCAGATATTTGTTTGTTTGTTTGTTTATAAAATATGTATGTTATCCTTCTTCCCTGAATACTGTACGTTTTCCTTTGGCCTATTTCTAGGCATTCCAGGGCCTCCTCAGGTTCATGCTCTTTGATGCCTTCTCCCATAATTAGAGCTTTCTCCTCAAGTTCCTGTATTTCCCCTCATGTTTTTAGTTCAAACTTACCTGTGTACCTAGTTCCATGTGTGGAATTAGTCACTTGGGAAGTGCAGCTTTTCTCTCCCAGCTAGTTCTTGCTCTGTTATTGCCATGTAGCTCAATATCTTCAACGTTAGTATCTACTATTTTCTTTATCTCACTCCATAAAGAAGCTTAATATTTTTGTTTCAGGCTTTTTATGTAGCCTGAACGATGAGCATACTAACTACACTACAACTTCAAGCCTGTGATTGCCTATAGATCAAAGACACTTATGATGCCAGCCACCAACGCTTTCCAGGAGAAGAGGTTGTTTAGCTAGCTGTATATTAATGCTGCTTAGCAGGTGGATGCGAAGCAAACTATGATGAGACTGGTAAGGAAAGAGACATTAGTACAGGCAGTAGGCTGCAATGAGTACACAGACCCTTCTCCTGGAGAAAAGTTAAGCACCTGCATAAGACATGCACAGGTTGATGATCTGTTGTGCCAGGTGACTTTCAGTGGGTAATAAAGCCCCCAAAAATCACTTTGCATGTTCATATTTAATATTGGTTTTACAGATATACAAGGATGGCTATTGTGCCCTTTCTGGTAACTTCTCAAAATCACAATGGAAGCAACTTTCTGGACTACTTATAACTGGAAATAAATTGTATTCCTTTTTCTGATGAGTAGTTTCCATAAGAAGATATTTCTTATATATCCCTGATTCCTATGATTCCTATGATTCTTTCCATAATACTTAAGAACTGTGAACACTCATCTAGATAACTTTTAATATGAACAAAAATAGCAGGGAGTTGGCCTAGTAGGAAAAGAAAAAAATTCACTACCTTGCTACTCATGACCTATTACTGGAGCTCAAAAAGCCAAGACGACTCTGCCAAAATTAAAGCATGGCTATGTAGCTATAATTTCAGTGGAGCTAAATAGGATTTGTCTAAACAAAAAAAAACAACTCAAAACCAAAAAAACCCAAAAAAACCCCAAACAAAGCATACAGGAAAAAACCCCTGTTATTGGAAAGCATGCTGAGCACCAGTGTTGGAAAAAAGCTGGCCAAATAGCATGAGGTATAGCCTTAGACAGTAAACTGCTAACTCGTTTTAGAGGTTTTGTAAGACTATTTGTGAAAAATGGTAATTTTTTTTAATGGAATGAAATCGATTTTCAATTTAGTGAAGGCCTGTTTGGACATGGTAGTCATTTAAAATGGATCATAATGCCAGGAAAAAGGAACAAAAAGTTTGCAAATAGCTCAAAGAGTTAGTTAAATGCATCAAAAATCCTCATTCACTTTTTTTTTAATAGATACTGCAGGTACCTGAGGACCATTAACATGGCAAACCCTTTTTTCTTTTTTTCAAGTAGAAATGTTAAAAAAGTTTAAAATAAAATATAGTACCTGTAAGAACTTAAACAGGACACAGAATATAAAAGGTGTGTATGGGCAATAATCACTAAAACTATAAAACACCTAAGTAGAATCCCAATTATCTGGATAGAAATAAGTAATTTGGACAATGTAGTCTGAAATAATAGGTAAGTAATACTAATTCTAATGATAACAGGAATAAAAACTTTATCCTAATACAAATTCCAATGTGTATCTTTGGCATTGAGTGTCCCCTAAAGTTACATCAGTCCCCTAAAGCGATATCAACCCTTTTGATCACTCTTACAAGTAGTTTGAGGAAAGATGTGCAGATAGTAATGGTTGTTCTGGTTTATTAACAGTCATTGATGGGAAAACTACAGGACTGAAAACAATACCTAGAATTTCAGCTGAGAAGTGGATTACTGAAGACAATTCATCTCAGTGAACATATTTTTGGCTTAGTTTTTTGACTCATGCATCAGAAGGATCATTCAGTGCAGTATCTTCTCATTCTGACTGGATGTATCTGTCTTCCCCCTCCCTCCCTCACCCCCCCACCCCCCAAGAAAAATATGTGCTCACATTTGAGTTGTAAAATAAGAAACGTGCTGTCATTTGATGACAGTAAGTGCAGTCTTTTGTTTCAATTAGAGGTTTGTGCAAATATTCTGAATGGGACTATAATAAAGGAAAAAAGCATGATGAGAAACTGACTCCTTCCTGTCATGAAAAAGTACATTTTATGTTTCTGATAGAAACCTACTAACTTGTAACTGGCATGTACATTTTGGAAATGGGTAGGGAACCAGTCTAAATTTTGCATATATTAAGTAGATTCACCAACACATTATCTTATACATAGATATGCAGTATATATACATATTTATCTCTGCATAAGGATGTAGCTTAGGAACTGAAATTCCAGCACTGATATCAGAAATGACACTACAGAAGTGTTTTTTCTAGTCGGTGCAGTATAAATGGCTTAGCTGATTCAAAACAAATCATTAAAACCTTTCTGGTTTGCATGGTGTGGTTATTTTTATTCTCTTCTTTCCTTTCTGCCATCTGTCCATAAACCTATTGATTTTCCCAACGTTCTCTGCTTTTGCTGTTGATGTGGCCTATCAGCTTCCGTTTTGTTACAGGGATATTTCTTTTCCCCCTTGATCTTTGCAGGACGTTTATGTAAACGGAAACAAAGATCAGTTATAATGATGATGTAAGCAGGAGAATAAAACTGCATTGATCCAACATTGAATACAGTTCATAGGAATAAATCACACCCTAGAAAAAAGGGATGGAGTCAATATTTTTGAGCTTGTTAGCTATTTCATATAGTTTTGATACATTAAAGTCTGGTTATTTTTTCCTTGTGTTACTGTTCTCTTTACCAGAAATTATCTTGACAGGATTAAAATAATACTGTCCTAGGCCAGCGGAATGTTTTTATAGTGTAACATTGCATATTCTAGTATGCAGGTAGTTAACAGCCTTCTGGATATACTGTGCACCTCTATCAAACCACTTTAAAGAGAAATGATTGATTAGTCTCTGCATAACTGAAATAGCCTTATAATAATAGAGAATTAAAGTGACTACTTCTTGTGAGATTTGTTTTCAGGTTCCTTTAAAGTTACCTAGCAAGCTGCATTCATTAAAGGACAAGAGGCAGGTAGAGACTGATCCTCAAAGTCAAGGTTCAAATTAGAATGGATGCAATAAATCATGTCTCTGAATGGAAAAGCTGTATTTAATATATTAATCCTTATGAAGACTACACAGAAATTAAGCCTAGCAGTATAACCGTAGAAAATGAGTTTGTAAATATTTCTGGTGCTTTTTGAAAGTACCCTTGCTTAGGTGGGAGATATCATTCTGGGGTGTTTTTTCAGATTATATTTCCCATGCAAATATTACATAAAGGGAGTGCTCTTCTATGATTGTGCCTGTTATGGTAAGAGTAAAAGCCTGGACCATAATTTTAAAAAAGTGCAAATAAATTATATGCATAAGTGCATATCACCCTCTTCTGTGTTTTCAAATAACACTTTTCTTAACACTTAATATGTTGGCTTCCTAAAGACTGAAATCACTGACCTTTTTCTAGTATTTTGATGGAATTCAGAACTGCATATTTCTAACAAAGAATATTTTCTGATCTTAAGGTCTGCTGATCCAGTCTACGGTTCTAGAGTTTGTAGCAAACTGTCTTCTGGAGCATGATATTGTTGTGAAGGTCAGTGCTCCAGTGGTGGAGCCAGGCCTGTGTCACAGTGAGGCAAAAGAAGTATAAATGAGTTTGTTTTTTTAAAAAAAAAAAATGTGACAAATTGGGATGGGATGGGATGGGTAGCTGTTAATACTTTTGTCTAGATGTAACCTCCAACCTGATAGTGCCTAAATTGCTTGTTGGAAGCCAGAAAGTTGTTTTAGGTTAGGATCATCTTATAGTCATTCTTTCAGTATCTGCTGCTAGGTCCCTGCTGACACAGTGCTGAGATAGAGCTGTCTGGTTCTGTATGGCCATTCACTTCTCTGTTCTGTATCTTGATTCGAGATCTAGGATTTACTTATTTTAAAGTCCATAAAACTACAACTGGAAAGGAAAAAGCTTTAGCAGTCACCAGAACTAATAAAGCTGTTGCACCACTTAAAGTTCTCAGTGTTCTTTTTCAGAAATGTGGACTTGTTAAAAATCAAGTCTTCATTGAAGGAATTCTCTATTAATTTTGATAGGGATAGCATTCTAAAGCCTCAATCTCCACAGAATAGCTGATGGATAGAAACGAACCTGAAACTCGCATACCCATGGAGAGTGAAGAGAGGAGAAAACTATGAGTTCGAAAAAGAGTTTCAGATTCAGGTTTTTCTTTGTTATAGTTATTAGATACTTGCTATTTTATTATCACCTTGCTGAACAGTCTTCCTTCACCGACCATAACAAAGACAAAGCTTGTATTTTACTGACCTTACATAGTTTGGTTGTAGTCACTGAGCAAAAATGTAGCCATTAATCTTAAGACTGAATTTATTCATAGATTGTGATGAAAAGATGTGTCTGAGAAATATTAACTAGTTCTTCTCAAAATAGATACGGAGAATTTTGACAAATTGCACATTTCTGCAGAGGATTTTAATAGCACTGTTGTACTTAAGTCCTATCCTCTTGGAGGACACAACAGCTCAACTTAAAACTAAGCTTGCTATGTTCTTGAATTGTGGAATTGAATAATTTGCTCCCACAAGATGTTTCTTAGAAGGGTGTTTAATTAGATGACTGGAATTACCATTCAAACTGGGATTTTCCAGAGGAAGCTAAGAAAGTTTGAAGAGGAGATGCTTGGAAAATGTTTCAGACCCACAGGGTTGGGCAGCCTGTCCCTAGGCTGGGATCCCATGCTCTGACTTTCTCCTTGCTGCAGGGATGTTAGGCCTCCAGAGCATACCTGGTGGCGTTACATGTACTTTTATGTTAAGATGTTGCATTGTAATTTAAAAAACAAAACAGAAAAAACACACCCTGCAAATTCCCTGCCACCTTCTTATGGCAAACTCCTACTCTTTTACTTCATTAATGGAAGAAATAATGAATCCTTTTTTTTTAAAAAAAAAAAAAAAAACACCAAAGAAAACCCAAAAAACCCTCACTTAAGGCTGCCTTTATTTTCTTGTTCCTACGACATTTTATTTTTGAACTCACACCACTAAAATAGAAGACTGTTTTGGAGAGATATTTTTGCAACTGTAGTTCACTTGGAAAGAGTATTAATTTGCAAGTAGCTCTTGGAGAAATTTTTTGTTTTGGTTTGGGTTTTTTAGATCAGGAAATTGGTGGTTTTTGAAAAATGGGTGTTTGGAATCTTCTGTTGTCTAATCTTGTTTCTTTCCCTGTTGTAGTAACAATCTTATTTTTAGAGATATCCCTAAATACTCCTCTAGCCAGTTGGTGCAAGCACAAATCATTATAAGCTTGGGCACCTTATGGTTCTTCTCTTAATAGGTGTTCTGCTTTCTCATTGAGACAGCGGGGACATCAGCTTTGTTCTTCTTACCTGACTTGTTCTTGATAATGAATTTTTATTAAGAGAAAGGAGGACTTTGTTCCCCTGCTAAGGAAAAATAACAAGAAGGGTTGCTTATGATAATCGTGTATCTCTGTAGTTTCTGTTACTTTAGCCCCCAGAACTGATCAAATATCAGTTGCTGTTGCCTTCCAGCGTAAGAATATAAGGAGGGGTAGTGGAGTGGCTTTTAGACCTACCCAGATGTCACCCTTTGCTCTGGTGGTGTCTGTAAATGGGAGGGAATCACCGAGAATGGGCAAGGGAGTGTTGTGGTTTTCTTTCTAGGGTGCACATTGGGAGGGAAACCTTGAATATTTAAATACATAAAGCAACAGTGGTAGTAAGAAGACAAAGAACTTGAGGAACTGATGGGAGGGAAAATGAAAAAGTATAGAAGGATACACTTAGAGAATAGAAGAGACTAAAAGAGAATTAGGAATAAACCAGAAGGGAACAATAATGAAATTACAAAGGGAGTATAATCAGTTATGGAAAAACAGGTTTAGGTTCATCTTATTTTTGTATTTTTCCCTGAGACAAGGGTGTTAAGTAAAAAAAAGAAGGAAAAAAAAAAAAAAAAAAGAAAAGGGCAGTTGAAAAGAAACATAAAAGGAGGATAGATTAAATGCATAATAAAAGAACTAATGTAGAAAATATTAAACCAAGTGACCATACGAAGCATTTCCTTTTTCAATTTAAAAAGGTTATGCGTAAGGATAAAAATTCATCTAGTATACAAAAAGCAATAAGGACAGTCTTGAGTGCTCTATTTTTATTTCAGTTTTTGACTACTGTTTTTCTGACCTATACACTCTGTCTTAAGTTTTTGGACTACTATCTTGTGAAATGCAGAAAATAGTAAAATACACCTAATTATCCAACTCTAAGCCTGACTTTGTGTTTAATACTTGGGACATCAGCAAGATCCACACCAGTTCCTAGGAAATTGATTTCATTTCATTAACAGACTAGTCACTTCTATTGCCAATTTATTTTATGGCATTTAATTCAACAAAGTTATACCATACTCTGTATTTACTACATATCTCCTCATTCATATTGTGTCCTCAATAATAGCTTGTGTTTTGAACGCACTGTGAAATCACATGCTATATTCAGTGGATGAAAACTCATTGGAAAGCTGGCTTTGTATATCTCTAGTCAACACGGATTTAATGTAGACTATTACCTACAGCTCTAGTAATTACCTGAAACCTTGGGCACTGTACATTCCTGCCAAAGGTCACGATAGTGAATTACTGGCCTGGTCCTGTTCTCCTTATAACTCGTAGTATTTAATTTTTTCATTCTTCTCTTAAAAAAAAAAAAAAAAAAAAAAAAAAAAAAAAACCAAAAAACTATTTGTTGAAGGCAGTAGCATAGTAGTTAATAAGACAAAGCTGCCTGCTGTAGCATGCTGAGAATGCTACCTAAAATATAACAATTGTGAGTATGTGTAAAAATGAAATGCATCCAATTTCGTTTTCAAATGAAGATGTGAATGAGCCTGACTTTGCTTTGTATACTTAATTTTAAATATGCGTTTGTGTTTGTTTTATAATTTACCACGTGAAATTGATGTTTGTAGCTATGAATTTTTCATAATAATCAATGTAAACTTCTACAAATTATTTAAGACCAGTAAGCAGAAGATATTAGAGAGGCTGTATCTGAAACTCTGTTGACCATAGCAAGGCTTTTAAAAATATAGGAAACTAGATCAGTTCAGTCATGTAAGTAATTTTTTTCTAGAATACTATTCAGCAAAACATAAAATGTTGCTCAGTAAAGATCACTTCAATGGCTATAGAGACCTAAATCCCCCTAGCTCTAATTCAAATAACTAATCGTATTCCATAACCAGTTAAAAAACAAGAATCTGTTACAGGGAGAAGCAGGATATAAAAATTGCTAGTAAATAACATTACAAACAGCTTTGCATGATCACACTTCAGTTCTTTTGATTTGGTAAACAGCACAATGATATGGAATTGAACTAGTTAGTCATTAAATAAAGGAACGTGACCTATGCAAGGTAATTCTAATTAAAATCCAACGTCTGTGCACTAAAATTTATTGCAACCTTTGCAAGGTTTTTGTTTTCAGAACTAATTAAAGTGATGCAATGTGAATGTGGTTTTGAGTTTGGAGACCTCATATTCATAAGCTTGTGGTTCCTAAGCCTGTACAATCCTCATGTCTTGCCTAATTTACCCTCAAAAAAATACGTGCATTTTGTGGCCTGCTGTCATCCTTTCACTATGACTTTACCGCCCCCTTTCATTTTGCATGCCTTAGTTGTGCTGTCTGCAGAACATTCTCAAGTATGTTTTTTTTCAGGGGCTGTTACCTGTTTGTGGGGTTTTGTAATGTGGATATAGTAGTAAAATACTTCGCTTAACAGAAACTGTTTGAGATGACAGGCTCTTGTTAGCAGAGTAATAACAGCTGATTCTTTTCATCACGTTTGGTCTGGAATTTGCAAACTGGATTAAAAAAAGACATCTTGGCATTGGGCAATCTTATAGACTGTTATTGCAGTAATGGTGTGTTTTCAGAAATCTTGATAGGCTAATGTTTGACAAACTTGCATAACCAGAGGCATGATAATAATTAAATGCTTTGAGGGAAAATCTTAGCAGTAAAATGAAAAATACTGTGTATGGTGTGATATGCCTGGCCAATGAGTGCAGTTTGGAAATGTACGTGCCAGTTACAAGGCTTAAGAATAAAACTGCATATTTGAGGATTTAGTTTAGAGAAAGGACCAGCAGTTTCCTGGAAAATAAATCTCTGGTATCTGTTGTTTGGTTTGCTTTTATGAGGGCAAAGGGATTGTGAATGTGACAAGCAGCTGTTAAGATTTGCTTCTTTAAAGTAACTCCTAGAAGCTGTTAACAAAGTACTGCCTTATTTAATTGGGTTTACTTGGTATATATGTAACTTTTTCCTCATTTAAGCTTCCTTTTTTGTATACCTCCATCACAGCCACCACCAGAGGCAGACTTATCTGGAGAATTGCAGTTCTTGTTTGAATCTTTGAGGACGGTAGCAATGACACGTTCTACCCTCATGTGCATCCTAGCTGTTATTTCTCCAGACTAGAAACTCTGTTTCAGCTGTTTGTGTGGATTTAGCATACTTTCTTTGATTTCTTTTTCAGATCCAGGAAAACAAAAATTGGAATGATAGGAATTTGGTTTGGAAGTTTAGAGCAGGATTTAGAGATTCAAAATATAGGTAACAATTAGAGAAATCAGAAAATGAAATTGCGTATTGACTATGTGGAAGTCAGTGAGATACTTTTGGCATTTTCTAGAATAGACAGAGAAAGAGAAAAAAAGCTCTATTTCTCTCTTTTTTAAAAGCAGAATTAACAGATGAAGTGATACTGGCTGAGGATCTTTAAAAGAAAAAAGCAGAAGAGGATTTCTAGTTCTATCTCAATGTAGATTACTGTAGATTACTTAAGTATTATAATCTGAGAATATTCTTTTCACCACACATGAAAAATGTATGCACTGTTTGTATGGAACTGCAGCACCTGAAGATCAGTGTTTGCCTCTATTTTAACTTTTAGTATTTTTAATTTCTTCTTCCCCCAAGACTGATTCCTCTATTTGTTAAAGCAATCTCTGTTCAAAGTTTAGGAGAGCATTTAACAATGCCACCAGCCTTTTACTGTGGTAATGGCTGAGATGGAAATGCCTTCAGTAATCAGTTAATTTTAAGTGTAGTGATATAGTCTGACAAAAATAACTTTGTTGCCATTTGGGTACTTAATATCAACCTAACTCAGAACAAGGTAAGCTTGCTTTAAGGAGATATTTTTTTCAATAATATGATATTCTTATAGAACTTAATAAACAGAGAATAGGTCTTCTTTTTCCAGCAGGTAAATGTTCATCTATTTCTTTAAGCAGATAATTTGTTGTTATTTTGGTTTTAGTTTTACAGGATATAAATTTACATAATTCAACATTTCTTCACACAGATGAGTTATGTAAGCCCAATTTCACTTCTGCCTAAGCATAACTGAAGACAAGTTTTTCAAGTGTTTGACACATATACCTGCTTTCAGCAAAACCAGGAAATCATTTGAATAGAAAATGTTCGTATATGTAATGGCTCCCCCCACCAAAAAAAATCTTTTACTACCTAGATCCACAATTTCAGATACATGTGGCGGTCACTTTTAATTTACCTGGAGATAAATTACGTTAGTGACATGGTTTTGCTCTAAGCATTGCAATCTATACAATGGCTGAGGTCATACACTTCATATGCTTTCAGGGCAAATGAATTCTGTATTTCTCTTTCTGTGTAACAGCTGGTGTAAAAATCTGTTCTCATATTTCTGCTATTGTTTTTTGTCCCTTGAAAGGATAAACAATCAGTATTTTCTGGAAATCCAACTCTGTTGGGTTTTACTGCCAGCAAACCATGTGTGCTAGTGGTAAGCAGTAAGATTTGGCTTAGAATTGAATTTCCAGTGCTTATTTCTCTAGTTCTTCTGTAAGCAAGTCTTAAACTAAGAAATTATAAGATAATATCAAATTATTTCTGGTGCAGTGGTATTTACTAACACAATTCAACTTTCTGACTTTCCTTCATCCAATTTTTAATGTATTAGATCAACATCATGTTTGGGTTTCTGTCAGACAATACTGGAATATAATTACAATTTTAAATGTAGTCCAATTTTGCATACTGTTTTTTCTTTTTCCCCCTCTTTTTTAGAAGTGAACAATACAGTATGCTTAAAAAAGATTAAAATGAAAGATCTGCTGCTTTTTAGGATTTGTTGTCATAGAGCACTACTCCTGTCTACTCCTTAATCATGAGAATATGCTGTTTATTCAGACTGTTGGGTATAAATCCATGTAGACTGCTCATAATAATATGATCATGGTTGTTTAGTATGTCCAGCACAAGATAATTTCTGGTCCGAGTGAGACGATCCTCAAAAAACAGGACTTAGTGTAGCGTTCTGAAACTTGAGAACAGCAGAGCAGGGTGCACAAGTTCTAAATTCTTTCAGTGTAGTTCAGCTAATTTTTGATTCCTATTGAGTTTTGGGGTTTTTTTCTTTTTCAAAGTCATCATTTGTGGTATTTTTCCAAGGTATTTGAAATTTCTGAAAATTCTTAGGTTTTTGTAGCAGTGTGAAGTTTTTGAGAATCTTTGTATGAAACTGGTACGTCCTCCTAGTTACTTCATCAGATTTTGGTGTTGTAGGTAACCATGTCATATTATCCATTTTATAAAACAAAAGATATGCAGATGTCTTCAGTTTTGGAGCCAAATCTCGGTTAGCTTTAATTACTAATTGTTCCTCCTGTCAAGTGGCCTCACTAGATTCCATTTTTTCTCTTTTGCTTTCAGGACAAGGCTTTTTACATCCTACCAAGCAATGATCTACAAGTAAATGTATTTACCCTTAAGGAAACTTCTCCTTAAGCTCCAAAGTTCTTCTAAACTCTTTCTCTCCCTCTCCCCCCTTAACCCCTGCCCCTTAGTTGTTGGGGTTTTTTTGTTTGGTTGGTTGGTTGGGGTTTCTTTGGGGGGTGATGTTCTCTCCGGTCACTGGATCTAATCTTTTATTTTGATTGTGATGAAGTATCATCCTAAGTGGACAAGGAGCTTTGTCTTTTGCTGAAATAGCTTATAATATCAAACCTAGTCATTAATGCAAGCTTTGGAGGATATAAGGATGAAAGGAATGTCTTATTATAAGATTGTAGAAAGCTATCTATATCAATTCCAAACATCAATGAATAAAGCAATGTATGAAAAAGAACTCTGAGAACACTAAATACACTGAATATCATAAAATACCTTAAAATTTCCGTCAACCACAATTCAAATTTGTATTTAATGTTCCCTGTTGAGGGAGAAATGACTGAGGACGTTGCCTTGTTGAGAAGCATGAGGAATACAGAAGTGTCATTCATATTTCTTTAAATTTTGCTGTACCTCTAAGAGGAAGAACTATAAAATACCTGCAATTAAGTGAATCTTGAACTTTGATAGCATGGTAGATTTCATGCTTTCTATGAAGAGACATCTTGTTTGACTGGAAAATACCTTGCCTCCAATTTCTTGTCAAACGTGTTGGTTTTTTGCTTTCAAAAAGTGCTGTTCCATTTCTGGTATTTCGGCATCAATTTTTTGCTATTAAAAAGCTGGTGCCATTGGCTGTCAGGCCTGCACATTCTCAATTGGCAAACTTATCTGTCTTCAGCAGGATTAGACAGAAATATGTCTCATTCACATGATGCTCAAGCCTTAGGCTGCATCAGCCCTGGGAAACCTGAGTACATTAGCTTCAAAGAAACTGTCTGCAACCTCTTCTGACACTATATTCTACAAAGTACCCTCCAAACTATTCCTCAAGCTGTTTCCTCTGTCTTTAATATTTACTTTTTATATTATGTAAGTACTTTACCACTTGTCTCTGGAAGTTAAGTTTTGTAATAGAAATTATTAGACCATTCTTTTTACAAGGTTACCTTAGTTATATGCTAATGTATTTCAAGATATAATGAAGAAAAAGCAGCCAGTCCAGTACAAAATGGTCCTCTACTTGGCATCAGAACATATTCATAAATGATACAAAAAAGACAGTGCTTATTAAAGACCTTTCCAAAATTGCCGCTGTATCCTTATATGAACAGTTTTCTTCAGAACAGCTAATATGCTCCATGGCTTTATTTGGTAGATAAAATAAGAAATAATGTGATTATCCTCTGTGAAGCTCTTGTCATCAGGTAACTTAAGCACCGCTCCTGTTATTGCAATCTTATATTAAAGAGCAAAATATAACTTCAAACCAGTTATCTTCATTAGTCTGTGTACATACAGTCATGCTCATGTATTTATGTATACATGTACACACTTACATTGTACATATATAACCTTGAATGAACATTTTATTTTCTAGGAAATAGCATCCCACAGAGCAGTCCTAGTTTGCATGTAAAATATTAGGCCATAAATTGTGTTTATTCTATTTGGGTTAAGCTATGTCATTCTTCAAATAGCCTAGTGTCACATATTATAGCGTTTAGTGCCTGTGTAAGCTACTTGGTATCAGTGATTGCATTGCTTAAAATCTACATTTTCTTAATAGTAACATGGTATGCCTTCTATTTTATGTCATTTCAAATTATATGTACCTCAATAACAGCATATCACAGCTGAGCCATGGTAACTAAATAAAACTGCAAAACTTGAAGTCAATAATATTGCCAAAAAAATTGGTATTTAGGTACCATGCAAGGTTCCTTACTGTTCTTATACACAGAAGAAATGAGATCTTCCTTGTGAAAGTATTACTGGTTTTATTGCTCTCACCACATCAAGCAGGCAGGGTACAGGGAATATGGCTTTGAATGCATCATGAGAACATGATGTCTTGAAATTCCCAATTCTAATTGCAGCTGTGTTCACAGGGTAAAAACTAATGCACGAACGTGAATGGCTGCAATATGCCTACCCATTTCTACAGTGAATACTTTAATTGAGGAAGGAAAAAGTAAAAAAGAAGCTTTGTATCCTTCCAAGGGGAATACATTCAAACTGCAAGCCATCCCAGACATAAACATATAGGCCTCCCTACAAAACTTTTGAACATAAAATACAGTCATGCTTAAAGAACGTAGAGTCATATATCTCCATGAATACACATACACCTTTTTTTTCCATTGTGCTTGGAACAGGTCACCAGAAAGCAAAGGTCTTTTTTGTTATGATTCACATCGAGAGATACATACACAGTTGACTGCTGCAATATTTTTGAAGCTGTTGCTGTGCTAGCACACCATATTAGTGGAGTTACTTGATATTGCATAGGAGGTTCACATCCCCAGCAACAGCACAGCTCTATAAAGGACCCAAGGACTCCTTTATTCAGCTTCAAGCCTGTACAGCATATAGTTTTGTGGACTTCTTTCCCAGCTTCTTGTTGTTGTTGTGAAAAGTTTATTTTAAAAATAAAGAGATTCTAAATCTTTTTTTTTCCTCTGAAATGGTTCTTCTTGTCCATGAAATTTCATATTCAGAGCAGACATGAAGCTACAAGAGACCATATAACTTTTGCAAATATGTCACTTGAAAGCTGAGTTAATTTTTATCTAATGCAGGTTTCTTACAAACATATTTTTACAACTAAAGCCTTAAAAATCTAATAAAAAGGTGAATATTATAAAGCATGTACAAAAAGTAATTATTTGGGGAAACTTTAACTCTTGGAGAATAATATGCAGAGAATGAGTTCAGGATATGTTGAGCTCATCTTCCACAATGATAATTCTGATGAACGTTTGTGGGCTTTTTTGGTTTGTCTTTTTCTTTAGAACTTACACTTACCTTTTGGGTTAGGTGAGAGTTTTGTCAGGGGTGCATCTGCAACCTTTTCTGTACAAAAATATCTGCATTTTGCTGAGATAAGCTTTGCAATTCACCCCTGCTCAATCAGACTTTGCTCAGGCTTTGCAGCTAAAGATCTGTATGTGGCTGACACGCAGTAGCTCAGAACAGAGTATGACTTTCTGAACAGCTGCAAGACTTAGCTGGTTGCAGTCATGTTGGGCTTGATTTTGAGAGCAGGAAGCTTGTTGCTTTTTTGACTTGCCATTTAGTACTGACAGCAGAAGGAGGACGTAGCTGCCAGGTTTTAATGCAGAAAGAATACAGTAATTGGACTGGGGCTGAGAGTGGCTGCTTAGTTAAAATCTCTGGTGTCAGAAAGGTAGTGAACCTAATTTGGGGATAAGGAGAGGCTAGAAACCTACCAAGGTGAAAGGAACAGCAGATACACGTGGGGGGTGGGGGTGGGTGGGGGAGGGGTGGGTGGGAGGTGGAGAATTAAGTTCAATGTAGCTTTTAGGGTACTAATTCAGAACCAATGCAGGTCAAAGCTTTTGCAACATTAGCAGAGACAGTGTTTGACCTAAAGCTGTTTATGAGCCCTAGCTGTAGTGTTGTAAGATCTGTGTACATGGACTATTTGCCACAGCGACTGGGAGCTTAGATGCTGTGTGTCTATGATGCATTTTATATGAAGATGTGGGTATCCTTGGGTGTTTCTGCTGTGTTTCACAATATATGAACTGAATGCTTAATTATGTCTTCTACAGCATACCATTAATTAAGGGGCACGGTTTTAAGGCAAGTTCTCTCATACAAGTGACCTTCTCTTTTCCCACACTTTGTAATTAAATAATCAAGCCAGTTTTGCTACTGATATCTGTCCTTTATTCTTTAACTTCTGTGGATAATCTTGTTTTCTCCATTGCTAGTCTAGAACTATCTGTGTGCTGGATGATTTGCCATTTCCAGGGTGTAGATTAGTCAATTGGTGGCTACAAACAGGAGATGAGCCTACCTGCTTTCCCATCTGTGGGAACACTAATTAGAGTTTTCTTTTCCTATTTAATCACCTTTTTTTTCCTCCCCCTCTGAAACCTGTAGGAACTTAATTATCTCTGATAATTTTGCTGTCCTCTATGCTGTGTCAGTTGGATTTGGATAAAACTAAACAGCAGTTTCTCAGTTATTAAGGCAAAAATGGTGAAATAAGCTGTGCAGTCACACAAGTTTCATTGCCCTAGGAATCAGAACTAAAAAGATTATTTATATTATAATGTAATGGTACAAAAGTCACATTCTTCCCATAATCAACAGCAGTGATACAACTCTGTATGTTGCCAAGAAGATGGATATGGTGGAGTACAGATGCTGCCCAAATATTCATTCTCCCTGACTTCAATTGATTATTTTTAAAATATCCTTTAAGTTAATGTTATATAAACAAGATGGGTTTGAATGGTTTCTTCTTTTACTTAATCTTTATCAAGGTACTCAGCAATGAGATTTGCCTAAATGTCTGATTTGTGCTATTTTGAGAAGAAGCTGTTACAATGTTAACTAGACCTTCATTTGTCCTTTGTCATATATTAACATCAGTAATGTTCTGACTTCGTGACTACAATATAGTTCTCTAGGGAGTAATTTGTCCCAGATAGACCCATCTGAAAACAGGTACTTCATGCTCATTCTCCCTCAGTAATTCAGCTATTCCTTCAGTAATTAATGCAATTTTAATTAAAATTTTATATATGCCTCCCTGTATGTACCTGGGTGTAAACTAAAGGTATCCCAAATTATTTATCTCCTCTCTCTCTTATTGCCACTTTCTCCACAAATATCCCTGATTGTTACAATAGCAAAATAATGAAACTAGAGCTGTACAACTGACGGGCTCGTTCCTGTTTATTGCACAGGTTCGAGTATATGCCTAGGACCACTCAGGATCAGGCCATATATTTATTAGTCCAAATGAATCTCTAAACTGCAGTTAATATCAAATTCTGTACATCTGCTGGTTTGTTGGTTTGGTTTGTGGTGTTTGTTTTGTTTTTTTTTTAAATCTGTCAGCACTTGCTATTATAAAAATTTGTACAAACACCTAGGGATACCTTGCAGCCAGAAGTATGCTGTGTAATAAAATAAACCATTTTTCTCAGCATGAAGTTGAAGCCTTTTTTTCAGGTTGCAGTTAAACAAGCACTTAAATATGTGCTTAAGTATTTGAATTAAATGTAGAGCTATGGCTAGACCTTAGCTTTGCATGTCTGAATGATTAAGAAAAGTTCGATTTTGTTTCTGCTTATAGCACTTGCAGAAGTGTATTATTTATGACAACTTCAACATTCTGCTATGCAAAATTCACTTAATTTAAAGCATCTATAAGTTACCATCAGGGTAAAAGTTTTTTAACCTCTCCCCTCACAAACACAGGCACTTATCTTTTTATGAGGCTATTGATAGGCATGTCTTCTCAATAGTAGTGCTACTTCTGGTGCAAGAAAGTTGTTGAGCATGTTTTCTTTATTCTGGTTAGGAAACTAAGCTTAATAGCACACAAGAAAAAAAAAAAACAAAAAAACTTTTGACAGTTATTACAAAATGTTGTCTATTGCTGCGGTTGTAAGCTGATATTAGAAAGTATTTGGAATGTTACTATGTCATTAAGCTTCATAAAGTGATTCTATTCTACGAACTATTTCTGTGTTTCAAGGAAACAGCAATCTTTTGATTAGGGCAAAACTTCAAGAGTTTTTTGTTGTTGGGTGGGTTTTTTTGTCTTCTGTTGTTTGGGGTTTTTTAACCTTTCCTCAACCCTAAAAATTTCTCTCTCAATAGCAACCTTGAATCTGAAATTCAAGGTAGATTCCTCCTGGCACATATTTCATCAACAATGAATTTTCTGTAATCAGAGTTTGGAAGTGTAAGCGTGAAGACACACAGCAGTTTTAAATACAGTGTCTTTGGGGAAAACAAAAAATAACTGATGGTAGAAGGTCTGAACCAGCTGCTTTCTGGAGTCCAGGGAGCTATAGGATTTGCTGATGCTTCTGTACTTTGATGGTTTTGTCATTTAATTCCCTGTTCAAGACTGTAAATACTTGTAACTGATAGAGACATTATTCCCTCTGCCTCCTGTTACTTTGCCCCTAAAGGAAGAATGACTCAATTCTGGGATGTGTCCTTTGCCCTTCCTTTCCCTCTGGCTTGGCAGCTGTGACAAGTTTTCTCACCTCTTTTAACTGTCTAACACTCAAATTTGTGCTCAGAAAACATAGGCACTTTACAGAAAAGAGCAACCAAAGGCAGAGGGCTGGATGATTTCAACACAGGGGGGAGCTGAGGGGGAGGATCAGCTGCTTGCCCTTGCCTCTGAAGCACTATGTTACCAAGCTCCTTCTCTAACAGCTGCTGCTTTGGCTAAAGCTCATCCGAGCACAGCTTGGGATATGTCCTCCCTTCATCTCTTCCCCAAAATCAGGAATACTTCTGGCTACCTTGAGATGTTACTGCTGCTGAGCAATGAGGCAGGGTCCGGCTCTAAGTGGGTAAAGCATCTTGCTGGCAGCCCATGGAAGTGATGGGCTGCTTGCTTTGCACAGGGACTGCAAGATGACCATGGGGGTAGGCCTGTCCAGACCAGGTCCCTGTGCCTCGCCAAAGCACGGTGGGCAATAGTGTGCAAGGGGGCCTCTCCCAGGACTGCCATTCCCCCAGCCAGCCTCAGGAGCAATCCCAGCCCAGCCTGTATCATGCTTCCACCTAGAAGAGCAAGTCCTGCTCTTGGTCCTTTCCTTCTCTCTCCTCAGTCTAGCAAACGTGCTGCACAAAGGGTGAGCATGCTTTCCTTTGCAAGAAGATGAAGTGGGTTGCCATTTTTAGCTTAGACCTAGAGATCAAAAGGAGGATGGTCACATTGGATAAGAAAAAGATCAGTTTAGCCCAGCAGAAGGGTGGTGGGAATGTCCAGGGATGGTGACAGTTAAGGGAGGATATCCGTGCTCGAACGAAGTGTGGGAAAAGAGAAGGTCCTGAGGAAGGAGCACCAGCTGGAGGGAAATTCCTGTACTGGCAGGTACTCTAAAACCCCTCTGACCTCTTCTGACTTCTGTCCTACCCAGAGCCCTTGAAACATCACCATTCTCCTCAAATTCTTTTAGCCCATTTCTTTGCTTAAGAATTTATCCAAACATGTAACTTTATCTCATTGCCCCTGCAAACTCCACCTTATCTACAGGATAGAAAGCTTTGAGGGGGCTTTGCTGATTAATGTTGTGGGTACCCTACAAATGCACTGTGCCCAAGTGGCAGTCAGTATTGGCAATGTCACTTCCTTCACAGTCATCACTCCAGGTGAATTAAAATTATTTTACTGTGCTGGAAAGAAAGAAAAAGTCTGCATTATCCTAGCTATAACAACTTTAAGAATTACAATCCAGAAATAAAATTTCTTGTTTTAGCCTTCCTGAAGAGCGTAAGCCAGTTGGGGATTAGGACTGTCAAAATGTAAGCATCTACTCTTAGTCAGTTGTCTTGGTGAGAAACAAGTAGAGTGTGCAAAGCTGGGAGGAGCACCTGGCCATTCTCCCTGCCAGTTTGTCCCAAGTCCCCACCTTACCTTGCCACCACAGGATGCTTTGCAGGCATGCACAAACAGGAATGTAGCTTGCAATGTCCAACAGTTGTACCCTGTCCAGTTGGTCCCCATCTCCTGTTTTGGATGTAGTTCCTCACAGTTTCTCTTGAATCCAGTTTGTCTCCTACACCTGATGACTTGGCTTGGCATTAGTTTCTCCAGATGCCAGTTCACTTCTTCAGTCAATGCTATGTTGTATTTTCTCTTACTTCCTCTCCTCCTCAGCCAAAAGAAACGTCTGTGTATCCAAATGGAAGTCTGCAGGGGGAGCTGGCATTAGGACTGATTGTTCCTATAGCAGTACAACAGACCTTATTTGCTCCATACAGCTAAAGTGTGTGAACTGTAGGCACAGTTGTGGGACACAGGCAGTGTCCTACTATGGCTACTGTGAGCAGTGCAAGCTCATGTTCTTATAGCAGAAATTAAAAGCCCAAGATAACCTGAAGAGGTCTCTTTCAGAATTTCCCTTCTAGCAAAATTTTGTGATTACCTTCCAGC
The DNA here is from genome assembly GCF_023634085.1 of Falco cherrug. Classification (NCBI taxonomy): domain Eukaryota; kingdom Metazoa; phylum Chordata; class Aves; order Falconiformes; family Falconidae; genus Falco; species Falco cherrug. The sequence goes on from NC_073708.1 coordinate 12,885,358, forward strand.
CCACTCTCTTTATCACTGCAAATGCCTTGTCTCACACTTATGACTGATGCTTCAAGTTTGGTGTGAACAACCAAATAGTCCTTTAGCCAGTTGTGTGCTGGTGCCAGTGCAGGGGGAAAAAGATTCCTTCCCAATCTTGTCATAAATCCTATCCTGAAACATCCCCCGTTTTATTATTGCAAATGCCACAGTCCCAAGTGTGATAGGGATGACCCATCTTTTAGAAAGCAATTGCAGATTTTGAAACCACCTTCAAGATTCTCCCCAGGTGAGGTAAGTCCTGCACATCCAAAGAGTCTGCCTTCTTGTACAGTCTTCAGTAGTTTTTCTTAAGCTGTTTCTTCACTTTATTTAGCAAGAGACTAGCACTTGCTCAAGTGCTTGAGCAGCAATTGTTTGGCTCTTTCCATGAGGCTAGTGTAACACTGCAGCTCTTGTTCATGCAGTAGCAAAACAGTCTGCATGTAACCAAGAATGAAGCAACATGGGGAGAGCAATGCTGTTTTAATGCTCTTCTTGTTGACATCTAATTCCCTGGATACTCTTTGAAATAGTTACTTTTCTATAAAAGCGACACTGTTGTTGCCATTAACAGACTTCTTGATGTGTCTTGCTCCAAGGGAATTGTTAGTAACCATACATTATGTACACATGTGCATGCCTGTGCATAGAAATATAGTCACTGAATTTATGGCATGAGCTATTACTGCTTCCTTTTTAAACACTCATAAACGAGACTATGAAGAATTAAAGGCAGCTACAGTGAAGCTGTTGATCCACTAATGTAGACTTATTCAATCTATGTCTAACCAGCTTGATCCATCCTATCAATACTGAGATGAAAGAATAGCTTCTGCTTTTCTAGTAACTAGCCTTGCAAATGCCTTTTTAAAATTCTGTCATGCTGAATTACATGGCTCTTATCATTTGCAGATCTTTTTTGAAAGTAGCCCCAGGTTACATGCATATTGGATTACCACGCATCAAAGAGATTAAAATAGGTGTGTTATAAAGATAAGGGCTTTTTCTTATTCTACTTGCAAAAAATTGCATTAAAAAGACCCTTCAGAGAAAACAAAAAAGGGCTCAGAGGAACCGAACTGGAAGAAGCAGCTCATAGAAAACTGCAGAATGGCTGACAGACTTCTAACAATATACACTAGTGCTTTGTTTCTTGCTTTAATGTGTGTTTTATATCCTCATGAAGAAGTATAAAGTTGGGCATTAACATGTAAGAATAGAAACTACTTACACATTATCAGCTCATTTTATAGTCTTGTGAAATTATAAAGAAAATAGCAGTTACTTTCAGATGCTAATTTTCTCAGGTACTCCTTACTGACACACCTGATGTGAATTTATAGGTGACCAAATACCTTTCAAAGAGCAACACACAAATTTATTCAGCAGTTTTAGAGGAAGAGTTGAGGTGGGCATTTATTTTTAGAATTTCTTTTATCTTGAGGTCTGGAAATTTGAAAGTTGCATTTGATTCCTTTCCCATTACCTATTAGCAATAAAAAGCCTGCAACATGAAATTGTGAAGAAATTATATGTTGCTATTTGTAAAAACATTTCAAACAGCTACCTGTGCATAGAAGGATCAAAACAAATTACAAAATCATTGAAACTGCATTTGAAACTGCAGTTAAAATGTGAAAGAACAGTAAATTCTATGTAGGAGGAAAACCCAAAGTTTTTGAGAATGGCATATACATAGGTGTCGGCTTCATACTCTTGTTGACTGAGGGAGAATCTGAGCTCTGAGAGAGACTCTTGCCCCTCACATCAATAATCCAGTACTTGAAAACTGACAGATTATCTGATGTTGATTTGAGGAGCCTTGGAGGTACAGTGTTTGATAGAAAGGTCTAGGGTACTAAATAACTCAACTTGCAAGATAAACAAAAGCATGAAACAGTGTGAACTGTACCAGATATAACACAAAAGAGGTTATCTGTGATTCAGGATGTTCTCTAGACAATCTAAACTACCCAGCCTGGGGCTCAGTATTGGGGCCAGTCCTGTTCAGTATCTTTATTAATGATCTGGACAAGGGAATCCAGTGCACTAAATGAGTATTCAGATGACAGAGAGCTGGTTGGGAGTGTTGATCTGCTTGAGGTTAGGAAGGTTTTACGGTGGGGTCTGGACATGCTGGATTGATGGGCCAAGGCCAATTGTGTAAGGTTCAACAAGTGCTGGGTCTTGCACTTGGGTCTCAACAACCCCATGCAACATACAGGCTTGGGGAAATGCCGCTGGAAAGCTGCCCAGTGGGAAAGGACATGTGGGTGCTGGTTGACAGCCGGCTGAATAGGAGTCAGCAGTGTGCCCATGCAACAGCATCCTGGCTTGTATCTGAACAGCGTGACTGGCAGGACAAGGGAAGTGATTGTCCCCAGTAATTGGCACTGATGAGGCTGCGCCTTGAATACCGTGTTTTGGGCCCCTCACTACAAGAAAGACATTGAGGTGCTGTAGCACATCCAGAGAAGGGTAACAAAGGCAGTGAATGATCTGGAGCAGAGGTCCTCAAACTGCAGCCCACGGGCCGGATACGGCCCCCCAGGGTCCTCAACCAGGGTCCTCAATTCAGCCCCCGGTATTTACAGACACCCCCCCCTGCCCCCCCCCCCCCCCCCCCGGGGGGTTAGGGGGGGAAACCACTTCATCCGTGCGCCAGCCCCCTGGTTAAAAGGTTTGAGGACCCCTGGTCTGGAGCATGAGTCTGATGAGGAGCAGCTGAGGGAACTGCAGTCATGTAGTCTGGAGAGGAGAAGGCTTAGGGGATACCTTACCACTCTATACAGCTGCTTGGAAGGAGGTCGTATCGAGGTGTGTGTTGGTCTCTTTTCCCAAGTAACAAGCTATAGGACAAGAGGAAATGGCCTCCAGTGCAACTGGAGGTTTAGATGGATATTAGGAAAAATTTCTTCACGGAAAGGGTGATCGAGCATTGGAACAGGCTGCCCAGGGAGGTGGTGCAGTCACTGTCCAAGGTACGGAAAAGATCTGTGGATGTGGTACTTTGGGAGACGGTTTAGTGGTGGCTTTGGCAGTGCTAAGTTAATGGTTGGACATGATCATCTTAAAGGTCTTTTCCAACCTAAACAAATCTATGATTCTAAAAAGAACAGGTTTTGGAGGCTTTATGACTTAAACAATCTGATTTTACTGACCTTTAGTTGATTAGTAGGTTTTTTTAAAGCACCTGTACCTTTGGATGATCTGACTATTTTTATTTAGAGCACTATGAGGAATCAAATGTGTTAATCCATTTTACCGGTGCCATAAACTACTAGGACTAAAAAAACAGTATTAGAAGGAAATAGAATGTAGCTAAGATGCTAAGAGGTGGTGCATGTGGGGGGCAGGGGTGTGTGCGTTACTTGAGGAGGACTGCATATATTATTCACCACATCTTGGCAAAGAAGGAATATTCAGATTTAATACAAAAACTGAAACAGAGCGGGAAGCATGTAAACTCTGGTGGTCTGATATCACTAACCTCCCCAAGGTGCATGGGGTGGGAAAGAAAGTACCACCCTTGTCCCTCCCAGCAAGGGTCACAGGGGAAGGAGGAGCTCGCAATACAGTTCCCCTCAGTAAAGCACATCTGGGGGAAAGTGGTAAATTTTTTACATCTGTTTGTGTATCAGTGCAGTAATCCCTTCCCTGTGAGAGAGAAGGTGGTGTCTGGCACACAACATCTGGGAGCTTTGTGGGACTCTACCCTGTAATGACATTGGTTTTGTAATAAAGTATTGCCTGATCCTTCCCACCCCTGTTGTGCTTTCTGCTTACAACAGCATGTCTTGCAACTCAGACGTAGCTGTGCTTAGTACTGTGCTGCTTCTTGCATACATTCCTGAGTACATCCTCAAGATTATATGCTCGTCATTGTAATTAAAATGTAATTCATATTGCATTCCAAGATCAAGCACCTTATTGCACTGGTAGTGATTAATCTCTAAGAATGCCCAGTACCAATCACTAAATCCATTGATTTGGCAGCATTGACTGAAGATTAACATATTGACCAGTCAGCTTTTCTAAAGTAGCATATAATCTTAACAGTGGTTTCTCCCTCCCACATGTATGACCCTAGATCATAACACAGCAGAGGGAAAACATAACATTTGACTTTTTCTTAAGCCTGCCATCGTCTTATGAGCCTACAGAGAGTAACTCTGGACCCATCTTACAGAGACTGTATTCATGCCAGTTGGCTTACATGATTTCTTACAAATTTACCCCTTCTCAGGAAAGTGGTCTGCCTGCGGGTACAATTGGTACTGGACTTTGTGCCATTCTGCAGCTTTGGGATGGGGCCAAAACAGTGGCATTTAGAGAAACAACTCAGTTTTCTGTCTGTTTATAAGGCAATATTTGAACATGTCATATAAGTTACTTTTCAGCTGCAAGCCAATAGTTAACAAAGTTCTAACACAGAAAATACTTCACTATCTTTACATATAAAAATTTATTGTAATCTCATCACCTGCAGTGTTCATAAGATCATTATTTTTAAATTATTATCTAGCATTACCAACCTGCTAAATGAACATTTGCAGCAACATTTGGCATTAATTCTGATTCCATTTTTGTTAAATAAAAACATACATTTAATCAGGAGACTGAAAAATTTTCAAATTCACAAGGCTGCATCAATATTAGAAAAAAAAGTCAACTAATGCATACTATCCATTGGTTTTGATCTTCACATTTATGTTTCTGGGCAAAAAGAAATCTTAGTCAGCACAGGTGGTTCTTTATGTAAGGAAGTTCATGAAAATGTGAATATTCTGATTCTGAGCTAAAAAATATTGTTAAATTTTACATTAATTCAATACAGTAATGAATTTTTTTAAATTTCCCTTACCATTACTCTCAAATTAGTAACAGCATTAAGGTTATTTCAAGGGAAAGAAAAGAAGTAAGTTTGATATCTTGTTTTACTTCCTCAATTCTCAGTTAATTTATTAGTATTGAGGTTGGGAAGCTGACTAGTTACTACTGGTTCCATCACATTATCTCTGAACTTATTAAAGGTTTTATGTTTTTCCTTTTAAGTAGTCTCTTAGAAATTTTGTATCTATACTTTGGACTCTAGCCAGAGAAAGAAAGAAGTTTAAATAAATTTAAAATGCATTATCACTTTTGAATAAGAGACTTGATACTGGATTCTTGAAAGCTTTTTGGTGTGGGCTAAGGTGACGAGGGACTTCAGGGTCATTAGCAGACAGTGGACCTCGCCTGGAGCTTTATTAATATTTGCCACCCACCAAATTAAGGTATCTTAAGATAAGTTTTCCCTTGTTTTGCAGACATATATTTAATTATGAGATATTACTCCCCTTCCGTCACTTCCTTGAAAGCTCACGACGCTTACGCATTTCAATCCTTTTCTTAGTACTGCTGAGCCCTAGCCCAAATAATCTGTGTCCAGATGGTTATGATGTCTTAATGAAATAATTTTCATCTCATGTGAGGAATAAGGATCAAATGAATTGATAAAAGCTGAATATCTCTTTTATGCTAATAATTTTCAAAATAAATGACAAAGGAAGAGAATCACAGAGTATATGTCAGCGATTTAGTATCCCCAGTGCAGTGCATCCATAAGTTTTGAAGATCTTTTGGCTCTTTTATTTCATATTTAATTAGATTTTGTAATTCTAATGGTAATTTCTTTGAAAAAAATGCTTTGGTGCATTCAAATATTGGACTTCAGCACTCGGAGTGTAATTCTAGCCTTTTCTAAGACATCATAAAAATCCTATGGCACCACAAGAAGTATTTTCACACATTGCTGTCTGGTTCTTCACAGCTTCCAACACGTAACTGAACAAAAGGTGGCTGACTGTTCAAATGTCTGAATTTTGCTAGCTTTCCTCATGTACATGTCACTTATCTCCAGTGCTCCGGGTCCTAGTGTTACTATAGTGGGAACACAATTCCTGAATCATGAGTTTTGAAAATCTTACACAGCTAGGAGCCCCTGAAGAGTTGAGAGTACAGCGAGTGATGGTTCCTCTTCAGTATACAGAAATGCTTCTCCGATGGAGTGCCAGTTCATTGTGGGAAGGGCAAGGCCAAGATGATCACTACTGGGTGCAGGGTCTGGCTTCAACCCTTGATTTGCTCTATCCAGCAGCCAGGGACTGGGATTATGAGGAGCTCTCCAGGAGGTTCAGTCCTGTTGTTAGTCAGACAAGAAATGTCCTGCACTCTAAGTGTGGCTGGCTGACTGAGAAGCCACGTGCGGCTCAAGATGCAGAGTCTGGCCCTCCTGGCTGTAGCATGTTATCTACACCATTCTCACACGCAGCGGTGCAGTCACAGATCTCATGCTTTGTTCACAGCACTGGTTCAATGTGTGATCCGAAGGAAGTGCATCACTTAGGATTAAGTTGTCCTACTGATCAAATGTTAATGACAGCATCTGTGTAAAAGAATAAGAAGCAATCTGTGGGAAATACAATTATTACCATATAATAACTGATGGCAAAAGGTACTCTTCATTTTTATTATAACATCCAAATTTTACTCAAAGAGTTTCTAAATAACGATTTTGGAATCCTGACTTCTTGGACGTAAAATATTCCGTGTTTTTTCAGTTCATCCAGGTATTTTCCCTATAGTGCTGTCCATGGGAATATTCCTGGGTTTTCAGTAGCTTTCCATCAAGAAAGCATCATTTTCATTGTATATTTTTTCAACACAGTTTTTATTCCACAATGCCACTGTTACTTAGTTTAGCTGCTCTTGGAAATGCTGTTATGATGGGTAGGTAAACTGCTTAAATAGTTCCAAAATCTGCATTAAAACCCAAGTATGTGTCTATTTTAGCCCTATCATTAGATTCTTGTCTCTCTTCCTACTCTTACAAAAATTCTGAAAACATTGGGAAGAAAATGCAGTAATTCTATTTTTGATATGTTGCTGGATTTTAATTTTTTTTGCCAGACACACATAAATGAATGTCATTATTGTTTTCTATTAAGAGCAGAATAATTATAAAAACAAGAGTAGGTGTTGCAGTTATGTTCAATGCCTAAAGTTACAGGTTTGACAGCAAAGCTTAGGACCTTTGGTTCGATACTGAGCATGCCTGACAGTAAAGCCCTGCTTTGATATCTGATTAAGTATGCTGAAATGTACATTAGTCAAAGCATCTGTGGTTGAGTAGTATTTTTTAGGGCAGTATAAAGGGATTAAAATAAAAGAAAGGAGGTTTCATCATATGGTAATAACTCTTTAGAAATAGGCTTTATTTCCTGTTGCATTCAGGAAAACAACAGTGCTCTGGTTTTTCATCTTCACTCTTTTTAGATAACTTTTTTCTTTAACTTTATATAACCGAGTTACACATTGTTCTTAATAAATTCCAGTGCCTGGTTAGCAGGAAAATAAAAGCAAGCCTGAACTTTTTATAGTATTAAATTAAGGACAAATTACTAAGATCTTTTTGTGTGAATACTATCTGTAGTAGACTTTAGTAAAGCCAATTGCACAGTCGAAGTGTGAAAACTTTGATTAAGAATTAATCTCTTGTAGTTCGGATGGCATTAAGTTATAACTTACTGCTGGAGAAACTGGTTCAATCTAATTTTCAGCATGGTGATCGTTTTTCTTTCAACCAAGACAAGATCTCAGTAGATAAATAATTAACTGTAGGTTTTATGCTTCTCTATCTGGAAAAGCAAGGATGAAATGTATTTTGGAACAAAAAAAATAGTGGAGAAAAAATACTTTTTTACATTTAGATTTGTCTGTAATAAAATGAATTTTCAAAAAGTCAACTGCAACAATAGAAATGGATTGTCTAAACGGGTGCAGGTTAGTAGGCACAAGGGTTCTGATTAACAAACACATCATTCACTTTCAAATTTCAGATCACTGCTATAATAACTAGAAATCAAACTATATTTTAGATTTTCTTAAACATAAAGCTAGAATTCTGACAGAGCACAGATGCAGTGAACTGGAATCTTAGCTATATCATTTAGTAGATGGAGGAACAGAGGACTTGTGTTCTATGTAGTATTCAGTAATGACTAAAATTTAGGTTCTTTGGTGTGTTAAAAAACATTCTATGTTTGCTGCAGCACACAGATGTTCTGTTAGAAAGTGTGTTTGGTATTTGGTATTAGAAGGAAATTTAAATTCCAGTAAGTAGCAGCTACCATAGTGTTATCTGGAATGGTATGGAGAACAGAAGCAGAAAAGCAAACAGGCAAAGACAAACAGATTTAAATTCACCTGAGAAACTGCTCGTAGCTGTTCTAGGTGTTCCCAAAGGCAAAGACAGGAGACCAGTCAGAGGAAACAAATATACCTTTACAGCTCATGAGCAGCTTTTTATCAGAAAATAACTAAAGTGTATTAACTAGAATAGTAAAAGCTTCTTACACTAAAACCAGTTTCCAAGGAAGTCAGGTAGCAATCAGAATAAAAAGAAGTTAGGATTTCAAATTTCCATTCCTGGAGAGAGACGATTTCAGATCAAAAGTGTATACGCTGTGTTATACAGTGACTGTGGGAATCAGTACAAGCTGAACCTGGTTATGCACTATAGATGCTCCTCTTTCTTTCTGCTCATTTATTACAACCTGTGATGTGATACCCCCAAATTCAATACAGTGGTAACAGTAGAGTAGTTACATAAGGGAAGTGTAGTACTTGTTTGTAGGAGTGCACACAGGAAAGCAGCAGCTGGAGCATGTTTCCCTTGAAGGATATGCTGCCAGCGTCTTCCTGGGCACTAACTTGTGCACAATTCTCCATACTTGTGCAAATTAGGTATTCATTTATCCTATTGTAACTTAATAAGGAGTCCAGTATCTGCAATATATAAAAAGGATTAAAAAACCCCCAAAAAACAACAAACTGCAATGCCAGTAGAAAAAGGCCTGCTTTTTTTTTTTCCCCTGAGAAAAAATATGCTAATATTCTAGATAAAAGGCTATATATTAATTTTGAATTTGTAGAATGAGGTATGAACAATTACCTAGCACTGATGAATGAAGGATACAATTAACAGGAAGGCAAATTGTTTTCCACAGAACAGTCTCCCTGTTACTACTCCACAGGTATCTGTAAGTATTTAACATGGTAAAATACGTGGGATCATGGCTCATGCCTGTGGAGCATTGCAGAGAATTGAGACATTGAGAGGACATGTAAAAAAGGTAACTTGCTGTATTCCTTTCTTTTTGCCACTGAAGTTTATGGTAGGACAGTTCCAAACCTGATGCGCAGAAGAATATAGGTGTTTATATAATGAATTAGTAAACTGCTCACAATGCAATCTTTTCTCTACATCAGCACAGTAGAATGTTTCTGAGGCAAGAGGAATGTTGACTGCTTCAGCCTATGAAAACATGGGAGAATATTCTGGTTTAGTGTGACGCCATCAGTAATTCCTTATCTGACAGGAACAGCACATATTTGTTCACAAATAACTACTGAAGCCATTTAATAACATTTGGCCTAATGATCTTCAAAAGCTGTTAAAATTATGGGCACAGTAAACAAGACTGGCTTTATATATCCCCAGATTCTCACTACTATAGCATTTGTACTGCTCATAGTCTTTTAATATAATATTCCCACAACTTTTTCTTTGATACAAGGGAGGTGATAGTATCTTTATAAGGTAGAATGTATGCTGCTAACTTTTAAAATTGGAATAGATATGATGGATCAAAACAAAGGTTTACCCAGAAGTATATCTAATGTTAGGAAAGATGAAAGCTGGTATTTGGAGAAGGGTGCAAAATATGTAGGTTGATGATTCAGTTTGAATGTGGGAGGGTTAGGTTCAATTGCATAAATGAAGCAAATCTGGCTTTTGACTATTGCACTTGTTATAAGAAGCTTCAAATGTTTTCGTTTGTATTTCATTTAGCGCAAGGGAAAGAAATCTAAACACCTCTTGTTTTCCCATTCAGCAGAACTCAGGTTTCCTTGTTCTGTTAGCTCTGTTTCACATACACGAAATGAGGTCTTTGCAATTCCCTAACAGGTTCTCTGTGCGTATCAGGGATTTGCATTAAACTCTTATGCTAATGTATTAACCACTGATTCACCTTTTCACTCATCCCATTTGAACTGCTGATGTGCTAGGTGGCAGGAGAACAACTAAATTAATGCTTCTTTGAAGTTGTTTTACTTTGGAGAGAGAAAGTAGCACTTGCAGAAGAAAAAGCCTTGACAAGAGGCAAATTGCTAGTGTCACTGGAAAATAAGAGAAAAGAACCATGTGCAGAAAGAGAGAGGCTCATAAATGTCAATTCATAATGGTGTCTCCAGGAAAAGACTTTTTTTTCCCTGCTCTGTGACAATGTATGTATACCTTGGTGATCTTTTTCAGGTGACCTAGGTCTTGACTGTATCATGAAGATAACATAGCAGAAAATTACTTCAGTGTTAGAAAATAAACTATCCAAAAGAAAAATTATTTCCCCCTAAATGTTGTTAACAAGCACTCTGTGAAAGTATAGCATATGGAAGGGGATGCATGTAAGGGTTAAAAACCTGGATGACCTGCTGTAAGCCCACTGACACTTTTTTTGTTTTTTAAGCTGCACTTTTTTAAATACATTTCAGTGACAACATTATCTACACACTGTGTTATGAACAGTAATAAACATAACATTTGCTGAGTGCTGTTTATGAAAGAGCGGTATAGGGCAGTTGAAGAGACATATTTTCAAGGGCTTTTAACTTTTCCTGAACAACAAGCCATTGACATGAAACCTCTCTTTCTCTGACTGATTCCTTTTGCTTTCTTTTTTCACTTTCATGTTAAATGTTGCAACTGATATCTGATGCACTGCAGTAATGAGATAAAACAATAGAAATCACGGCCTTTATCTACAGAGATGCGGAGGTTTCACTCAGGTTTGATGAGCTGAGGAAGACAGAAATGAGAGACATTATGTCACGTGGTCCAGACTGGTCTAATGTATCTTTGAGCAGTTTGTCAGAATCCTAATGTTAGTTACAAAAGGTATACAAATATTGTTCCGACAAATGGCACTTGGTAGAGGACCTTATATTCCCTGTTTCAGAATGCCAGCATTTATTTCTGGTCAGTCTCAATATAGTCCTAAGAAAAATCCCGTGGTAGCAATACATATGAAAGCCCATTCCTACACTGAAGCAACACTGGTTTTGCCTTATAGGAGCGGTTTAGTTCTGGTGTGCTTTGGATAAAATATAAACATTTTTTCGTGATCTAAATCAGGTCCGCACATGACCCTTGGTGAAGAATTAATTCATTTTCTTATTGAATGGAGTATTCAATGAAAACAAATCAATACTTCATCCAGTACTCACTCTCCTCCCTGCCATGTGCTGCTGAAGGCTGTTGGAGTACGGGAATGTCAGTGTTCCAGGGGACTAGGCATATCTTTCCTTCCAGCAGCTGAATTGGTATGATACCTTTTCCTTAGGGAGTAAAGTGTGATTTATCAAAAAAGCCAGGGGTCATAGGGGATGGTCTTGATGTTGCAGTTATATATAGCTCAGTCTAACCAAATGAGTACGCAGGGCATTTTCACAGATTTTGAAGGAAAACAGTAGTTTACAAATGAAATGTATTGATAACATTATTTGTTGATCCTGAAATGCAGCAAAAGAACTATAATGTACAAAGCGCAAACCTATGCATTTAAGTAAAAACAAGAATTTCTGCAATAAGCCAGGAACTCTTCAGCTGAGGAGGCCAGAGGAGCAGAAGGACCTTGGAGCAGTAATTAATTAAAGATTGGCTAGGGGTCAGCTGTTAAGATGCAGCTGTGAAAAACATAGATGTGTCAGCTGAACTTCTTTCAGCTGAGGTAAAGCCAAATCTCATCTAGAATACTATACAGTGATCGAGTTAAGCATGTTTGAAAGGTGTTGGAACAGGTGAATCAGAAAATTTTTAAGATGGATGCAGATGAGGGTCTGGAGAGGCCCTGCTGAACTCTGGAAAGGGAAGGAGGAAAAAAGGTCTATATTGGGTTACAAATCTGCCCTTGAGGATTTGCTCAAGAAATAGCGCAGTACCTTGTAACAGGAATAGTCTTGCTGGGATTGTGCTGTGGAGTTTTGCTTCTAAGTAGTCATCTGCTTGGTCTAGGGTTAAGGGACTGTATCTTTTCCCACCATATGCGAATGGGATGGATGCACCCGAGTGCTGAGGGAGCTGGCAGATGTTATTGCTAAGCCACTCTCAATCATCTTTGAAAGGTCATGGAGAGCAGGTGAGGTACCTGAGGACTGGAGGAAAGCCAGTGTCACTGCAGCAACTGTGATGAGGGGGCTGGAGCATCTCCCTTATGAGGAAAGGCTGAGAGAGCTGGGGCTGTTTAGCCTGGGGAAGAGAATGCTGAAAGGGGATTTTATCAATGCATATAAATATCTCAGCAGCAGATGTCAAGAGGATGGGGCCAGGCTCTTTTCAGTGGTGCACAGCGACAGGACAAGGGGCAACGGGAGCAAACTGCAACACAGGAAGTTCTATCTGAATATGAGGAGAAGCTTCTTTACTGTGAGGGTGACAGAGCACTGGAACAGGCTGCCCAGAGAGGAGTCTCCTTCTCTAGAGATGTTCAAAACCCACGTGGGGCATGATCCTGCAACCTGCTCTAAGACAAGGTTTAGCAGGGAGTTGGACTAACTGATCTCCATAGGCCCCTTCCAACCCTGACCATTCTGTAAGCAAGGGAGAGAAATTTTACCTTCCATGTTAATATCTGTGCAGTATGTCTTGCAATATTTTTCAAATACCCTTTTGGGGGTATTCTAACAAAGCAAGAGCTGGGTGTAGATCATTGTCCAGTGATTGAAGCAGAAGAATAAAAACAGGGCAAAGAAATTACCTTTTTTAAAAAACAAACAAACAAACAAAAACAACAAAAAAAACCCACAACAAAACCAAAAAAAACCCCAACTAAACAAAAAAACCATAAAACCAACCACCCTCAGACAAAGCCCAAAACGCTGGTAATACACTGGTAAGTACACATTTATACATACATTACAATGTTTAAAATCAATTATATACTCACATTATATGAATAAATGCTGCCTGAAAATCTGAATTTAAAGAGCTCATAAACTAGTAAGTATATGAGTATGGTTATATAATAAGATATGTTGTAGTAGGAGTTTGCACTGTATGGTACTGAAGTCCTTTGGGTCATGTAGACATAAAATACGGGGATTTAAAAGTTTGTATCATACATATGAGCAGTATTTGCTATTTTCTGTAATGGAAAATTTAATGTAATCCTTCCCATAAGAGCACATGAAACACCCTGCAACAGACACACTTCAGTTTTGTAACAATATTCCATAAACTATACACAAAATGCTAATTTCATGCAGCCTCAGACTCCTAGATTAAATGAGGTTTGGTAATTAACTACTGGTTTTGTTGGACTGTTTTTTGGATATATTTGTCACAATGAGTCAAAAAGCTAGAAATGTCCTATTAAGTAGTTGTGTTCAGTAAGATATTTATTGATGCTGTTAGAGCATCAGTAGAACAAAATAGATTATTGATTTGCCTAGCTATAAAAATACATGGATCCTGTACTACAGTAGGGATGAAGATTTACAAAGTATGGATCAAAAAAAATGTCTGTTGCCTTCAGAATCAAATACAGACAGTAATGTATAGAAATACTCTTCAACAGAGCCAAGAATTTCAAAGATGAAAGCACAGACTTTCTGTAAAGTACTTGGGACAGGGACCTTTTCCCCCCATCCTTTCCTTCCATTCTTTGAACAACTAAGTTCTCAAATTTAATTTTTGGAGCGGTGGAAATCTTATCATAGATGTCAAACTGTACAGGACATTTAATCAGATAACTTTTGCAATCCTATTACAAATTAACCTATGCCAGATGCTGTATTTCCTCTTTGAGTGAGAAACAGAAAAAATCCATGTGGGTTGACATACAAAAGGAGAGTTTCAGAGCTTAAAAGCTCCAACGATCTTATATCACTATTTGCAACATTCAAGTGTCTTGCACTTTAACACTTAATTATGATAACCGGTGATATCACTAAGAATCTTTTTGGTTTGAGTATATTGGCACCAGAAGCTAAAATTGCCTCTAAATTTCAGGTGATAGTGGCAAACAATGCAAAAACTCTATCTGAAAAACTCTGAGCTGGCATATATTGTTTGGTTTTGTTCCAAGCTTGTCTTTGTTCCAAGCCTGTTGTTGAGCACTTTCAAAAGGATGTTAGAGTTTGGGATATTAGACACCGTTATACATTTCCCACTTTCAGAGTAGAAGAATGTATTTCATTAGTTTGGAAGTCTTATTTTAATGTGATTGTATAGACACTCTGCGTTAGAGACTGTAGATGGTACTTCTCCCACCTATCCAGGGGTGAGGTTAGCTGGGCAACTGCTAATTCAAACACACTGTGTCCCAAAACCTGGGCAACAATTGCCAATACCAACAGTTTGATGCTGATTTTAAACATGTCTGTTTTGTTTAATTCTGGGATACCTAACAGGTTTGCTTTATGTATTTGTCTTTCCAGAAGCTTTATTCATATAGGATGTTGTTGGCCTGTTTTAGTGTGTACACAGAGCAATGGGAAAAATCTTAAGGATGGAGGCATTGCCAGTGTTTTCAAGAAACTGTCCTGAGCATTTTCCTCAAACCTAAGTAAACAGTTACATATTGCCCACTCCAGAACTAGTTGCTTGCAATCTGATTAAGACTTAATGTATACTATTGGTATGCAGAAAGAAATGATGGTAGAGTGGACAGTTCTTATCCCCTTATTTTGAGATAAGTTGTTTTTTTCCACTAGTTCAAGAGATTTGACATATTTTTCAGGCTTATTTTTGAAATGTGTAATACAATTGCTTCTCGGAAATCTATGTCATGATCACTGTATCTGTTATAACAGCTTTTCTGTTGTAAGTAAACATTTTCTTTCATATGAGAAGACCCAATCTCTCTCTCCCTACTGGACAAGTTATCTGACATTTCACATGGGTAAAGGTACTGTGCCTAGCTAGTTACTGTGAAGCAAATGTCTCTCTTGAAGTCATTCTGTACATGCATCCCTCAAAAGGGAAGCCCAAAAGCAGATGTTCTTTCTTTTCCTTTAAATTAAATTTTACCTACCTGTCCATCAAGTATCTGATTTCATTCATTTCTTCATTTTGTGTAGTAGAAAACAGTGACTCTTATCTGTAAACCCCTGTGCTTTGGAGATTCAGATTGTTTTGAAGTCTCTCTCTCTCCGTCTCCCTGTTTTTTAAAGACCTTTTGTTTTATTTATGTGTATGTATTTGGAGGTATTTGCAACATGGCATATCATAGATAAGATTATAAACATTTTATAGAATATATTAAAAAACAGTATGTGTTAAGTGTGTGTAAATCTAAGCTTGCTGCTTATATTCGTAATCAGTCATGACTTCTTTTCCCCTGACCCTCATTTTCTCTGAGTAATGTTGCAAGAAGGGACAGCAGTTTTTTCAAGCCGTATGTTTTCTGATCATATGTCAGAATTACTAAATATAAAGCAAATATTTATACAACATTGTAAAATTTTCACTAATGTTAAGTATTGCAATGTTGTCTTGTTTGCATACATTTTGCTTTTATTACTCCTTTCTATTATTGGCATACTTTATCTACATTGTCTATTTTTACACTGTCTATTTATAATTAAATTAGAATATTCTCAGTGAAGGCCAAATTATTTTGAGATTATAGTCTCTGTCAATGGCAACTTTTTATTTATTTCATCCTTTCCTAGATCTTTTTAAACAGTACATTTGAAATTACCCTTTCTAGTTTTGGCATAATAAATCATGAGAGTTCAAATTACCTAAGGTCAAAAACCTTTTTCCAGAAGGACTTGCATACTAAATGTATTGAGAAACATGTTGTAACTCTTAAAAGGCAAAGTGATGAATAAGTTATCAAAGGAACTTTTAACAAGAGTGGAAGTAATATATATCCCAGAGGAAGCTATTATGAGCCCATTAATATCACAAGCCAAAGTTTTACTTACTGAATATAATCTGAATTGCATTGAACTCACCAACTATCAAGGGAAATACCCAGTTGCTGTGGTCTTGTGGTTGATTCATTCCTTTGATTTCTCCAAATATCTTTCTTCCTCTCCTCTTTGTTTACATGAACAGTTCAAATTCAATTACATAAGCCACAGTGATTTGGAAAGTCATTACTCATAACAGGGTGATGTTCCTTGATGCCTATGAATAATAGAGAAAATTTCCTTGATGCTCCACACGTGATGACTCCAAACCTTGAGGTACTGGGACTTGAGCCATACGGTGCTCTGCATGCAATGCTTTTTTAGATGCTCTGAGTACATTAAGTTTTGGATGCACCCTTTGTGAAAGGCTGGGAGCATCACGGCCAGCACAGTGCTGAAGCAGCTGCTTGGCTTTGCTGGAATTGGTACTTCTTATTTGAAGGTGTGCTTGGACAATCTGGGAAAAGATGGCCAAAGGTAATTATCGCTGACTTCACTTATGTATGAGTTCAGCTGTCCCCATTTGATCACTGCCAAATATCCCTCACACAGATTTTCTTTAAAAAAAAAAAAGGGATGATCCTGGACTAAAAATGAAGCAAAGAAACTTGATCCTTCATGCTTTACTCAGGCAAACTCCCAGCCTCTAGGAGGTATCTTGAGGCAATAGAGAATGATCCCTAAATAGTGTCTTCCCTTAGTGGGGAGGCAAGTTTATGCCATTTCTGGTCAGCGAGAGGAGCCTTTGCAGTTACGTTTTTTTAATTATACAGGGGCCAAATATAGGCCATATATTTTACGTTACTAGTTCCTTAACCAACCCCATCTAAAATATTTATTAGTGTCTCAATTACATTTTGGTAGGCCATTAACCCCGCTTCCCCTTTCATGCTCGCCAAATTAAAATATTATCCTAAGGTACATAAGAAAAAAAATCAATTAAATAGGATGAACTCTCAGACAATCCCACCCCCACAATGGAGAGAACAAAGCCAAGCACTGAGACAGTTTTGTTACAATTAGCTTCAGTTAGACAAAAGCCTTTGAAAGATTGTACTTCTTTATTTATCTTTTCTGTTCTGCATTTTTAGTGGTGCATTCAACATTCGATTGTACAGAACATACTAAATAGCCAAGCAGACCTAGTAGGTACTTATTATGTATGCCTTTCACATTTTTTGGCAGCTTCGGTTCTATGACTCATTTTATCATGAGCTTCCACTTTGATGGCCTTTAAACTATCTATCCATAGCTGTTAAAATGACTGCAAAGTTTGAATCCTTTCTTGGCATGACTTAATTCTATAACCCAATTAAATCAGATGGTGTGAGCTGTTTCTTGAGAATTCTTGTTTGTACCCTTATTGCTCTATCTTCAGCTATGCAAATGTTAAAGTTTGAGGAAGCCTGAAGTTTCTCTCGTATTGTTATCTGGGGTGCAGCTAAAACCTCTTTGTCATTAAAATGTATTTGATAAACACTTAATGGTTAAAAGGTTTAAAATAGAATGTTCGATTTGTCCATGACAAACTTGAAAAGTATTTTTGGAATACGCATCACGTTCTTATGAATTTGGCTAGATTAGATTAACGTACCCTGCTGAGTCAGGTATGGGCTCCAAAATTTGTGTTTATACTTGCTGTTGCTTTTCCTTTCCGAGGGAACCCTTTATGTGCACCTTGCATATCCTTTTCGGTGGCAGTCTGTCTGTGTAGAACAGGGGTCCTCAAAATTTTTAACCAGGGGGCCAGTGCACGGATGCAGTGGCAGGCAGTCATCTGCAGCTGCTTGGTTTCCCCCCCCAACCCCGGGGGGGGGGGGAGGGGGGGGGGGTGTCTGTAAATACCGGGGGGTGGATTTAGGATGCTGGGGGCCGTATCCAGCCCGCAGGCTGTAGTTTGGGGACTCCTGGTGTAGAATAAGAAACTTTTCTGCATCACCCTTTCTGTATTGTTGTAGCAGAGATGGCATACATCTCCTCAGTGTATGTTAAAGTAGTCATGCTAAACAGAATGGCTGGCTGTGCTTTAAGTAGACCCTAATCCCATTTCTCATTTGATTCCTGTATAGGAATCTGCTACTGCCTGCTGTTTGAAGCAGAACAGCAGGTCTGCCTACATGTGGCTGTTCCGTATTTTGATTTCAGATATCAAGCCATATGATCCTAAGGAAGCAGGAGGAGCTGTAGTTACTTAGTTTATTTGTTATATCTAGGCAAATGTGAGAGCAGGTTAACTTTTTCCATTCACTTCAGGGCAGGGAGCAACATTTGTGCCTTCGTAGTATTCTGCTGCTCTGTCTCCTGCCTGCTTAAAGCACCTCCAAGATGACTGGTGGTTTGGAAAGTTCCAGACAGTTCTTACGAAGATATTAGGATATTACAGTGGTAGGTTTCTCTGGGGCCATATAATGTCAGATTTTTTCTTTGGTCTGTTATATGTAACAACTAAAACTTTATGACAATGAGTATTATTTTGGTTTAAATAATTCATATGCGATGTAATACGATGACGTTCTCTTGCTTAACTGAAGTGGGATACTGCTGAGGTAGGAGGGAGTTTGATCAACAGAGCACCAAAATTTTCTTTAACTATTCTAGAAAACCTGCACTAGCAGCAGACCACCCCTATTGTACATGTAATCAGTTATAACTTGGTAGAACAGTAATCCACATTGGTGGCTGTGTGAAGCTGATTTTATAACTTTCAGCTCTTTTGTGTCTCAGATTTAGTTTATTCAGTGTTTGATCTAGACAGTAGGAGAAGTAACTGACATAATTTTTTAAAGATTTCTTTTATATGTTTGGTTCTGAGCAGACATCGGCTATTTTTTATAGTATATCAGCCCAAGATTGGCATTAACACTTTTTCCTCAAGTAAGAGATGAGCAGTGACATCAGGTTGACTTACACTAGCTGAAAAAAAAGGAGCTATTGTCAGAGCCAAACTGTAATTATTAATAATCCCAGGTTCTCGTACATTTAATTGTATCACAGTTTTTTCTTGTTCAGTTTCAATCGCTGGGGAAAATCATTTAGACAATACTTGTCATCTTTGATTGTATTTGGGTATCATGTCAGAGCGATTATAAAAATTTAAACTCTTCTCCACAAATTATGATTTATTTCTCTGTTCAACTAGCAGCAGTAGAGATACTGTAGAGTTTGTAATTGACAATATTGGATGGAATCACAGTGTTAAAGAGAGATTTGAGGATGTCACCCTTCACTAGTATTTTGTATTAGTTCAGTTTTAAATGTGTAACATTTATTTGAAGAGTTGCTAATGAAATACAAGTGTGGAGGCCAGATTGTGACCTTAGTCTCCCGCTGAGTTCATGACATAGAGAACTAGGATGGGTTTGTATTGCACTTTTGAATTTGTATCAGATAGGCTATTTTTAAGTCAGCCCACTTTCTGTAACAAAACAAATCTTTTCTGTAGTAAAAACTGCTTTATGCTAAAAAAATATTTCTTTTTGTTCTTTTTTGGGGGTTTTTTTTGGGTTTTTTTGGTCTTAAAAGCAAGTTAAAGTTGCATGTTGTCAGGACTCTAAGGAATGAGTAAGAACAGAACATTTGGGATAACAGATGTACCTATACCAGTAGTTTTAAATGTAAAGTATATTTTATAATTAGAAATAGAGAAGCCTGGAGGAGGTAAAATACTGGTTATTTAAAAATGATTGCATAATCATGCTTTGAAACATGTGCACACAGGATTTCCAAATAGAAAGGGTTTGTGGAGTTCTATTTTCTTGTTAATGCATGGGGAATTTATGTGTATTCTGCCAGTGAGCATTAACAAGGGATACCCAAATAAATCTATTACATTGAGGGAATGTCATGGAGTATAAGCCACCAATGGCATTTCTATACGAGTGGAAATGCAAAAATATCTCTTTACAGACCTGAACGTTTTAAGTGAGAATGCTGAATTTAGTGTTTATGGTGCATAGCCAGTAATGCAATTTAAGATACAGTTTTCTCATGATCCAAAAATGTGGTGACATGTAGCAATTTTTACTGTTATTACTCTAAGTGTAGGTAAATATAATATTAAATATGCAAGAGATCAACACTACTCATTTATGAAATTATCTAGATGCAAATTACCACATTATGTATTTCCTAAATTTTAAGGGCAAAAGCATAAATTCTCTTGAGTAAATGAAATGTAGCAATTTTATTCTCTCCTTAAGGCTGATACAAGCCATTGGAAACAGAGAAATCTTGTCCTTGGTCATACTTTGTGCAAATAAATGTATAAAATATAATTTCCTAAAAATGTATGAGTAACATAGTGTGGTGCTTGACAGGATGACAAACATAAAGATGTCAAAGAACAACTAAGTCCGAAAAAAAGTAACTTTATTACAAAAAAGTGTTAGTGGCAAAAATATAGTTTGGGTTTCCTTTGGGTTTTTTAAGAGGCAGGAATTTCTAATGTTCCACTTAGCACTTGTGCAAAAAGGAACTTGGTAAGGATGACAAGTGCCTATATCTAATCCAAACTCTTCTCTACTTCCCTGCCAAACCTCTTGGTGCACAGTGCCTTAGATGTCATATCTTTTGCCATGCTGTGGACCCTCTTTTTTTTCTCAATCTGTAGCATGGCTTCCACTCCCAGCACTCCAACTTGGAAATAAGCTGTTGTGACAGTGTTATTTTTCCAGTGCCTCGGTGGCAGGATCCTTTCCCTTGTTTCATGCTGCTGTTCCTTTACTGTTATGCTCATGGCCTTGCACCTGCAAACCCTAATACTGCTTTTACTGCACATTCTCAAGGGAAGCAATTGCCACTCCTGTAGAATTCATCCTTTCTTTTCCCGCCTTCTCTTACTCATTATTTTATGACCATTTGTTTAGAATAGAGGAGGACCAGAATTTAGTGCAGGATATAGAAAATAATAGGTTTTTTAATTACCTATGCACAAAAGCTGAGTAACCAGGAAGCATGCAATACTTGTGTCAGCATGCACATTAAGGATGCCCCAGTCCCACTAAAAACATCATAAATGACGAGTGCCAACAGGGAGTTTGAGAGGATGCTGATGAAAAGCATGTAGTGCTGGGGGAAATCATGGCTGTGATCATCACCACCCCTCTCTGCTCTGATTAGAGCAGCCTGAAGGAGATGATGTCCGTGGAGTTTATCACTGCTTTTCCCTGCTCACTGCTGGAGAGTTTCCCTTTTCCTTTTTCTTTTTTTTCCCTCTCTCTCTCTTTCTCATATCCATTTGTGCCCTAAGGTAACTTTGAAGACATTGCACTTTGAATGTATGCCATGAACTATGGACCCTGCTATGCGCCTATTTCAACATCTTTTGTGCAACATTGTTTTCCATGTATACATGAGAACAAAGATGTACAAGGCAGCTTTAATAAATAGAGAACTATTATTTATGCAACAGTAATCCGGGTGCTCAGACTAAGTTCAGGACCTACTGTCTTGGGCAGGTCTGGGCACATGATGGGTATGTTTACTTGATGTGGTGCAGTACCATGCAGAGATACCTGAGAAGTATTTGTGCTACAGGCTTCCTCAGGTATTTGAGTTTTGTCGCCATGATGGTGTTGAAAGCACCGCCTGGGGAAAGCTCTGCACTTACACAGCTGCGTGCCTTCTGATACCCAGATTAACCTGTGTTTCTCCACTTTGAACTGTATGGTGGGCATTAACAGTAGTGATCACAAGTACCTCCTCTTAGGGTCTTGTAGTTTAAAGAGAAAAGATGGTAAGTATTCTACATGAAATGATATTCCAAAGCAAAACCCCAGCTCTCTTAAATACCATGCCTATGTTCAGTCTACTGCTCTACACTTCTGCAACTTGTTTGTGCTAAAATACTTCATATCCAGCTACAGATTTACACAGTATTCAGTTCTTTTCTTGGGAACTTTTCATCCTGTTCCACAGAAACCTGTCCATAAAGAGGTTATGATGTTACTATATAAGCATTAGCACAGTTTATCTGTTGGATGTTTGGTTGGAGTTAAATTACTACTTTAGCTAAAATGAATGCATTTTTTCCTGGCCTAATTAAAAGCACATTGTGCAGGACCACTAGTTACCCTACAATGAAGTTCCTCTCAGTGTGATCTCTCTGATTTGGTGACTTTTTATCCTAATTCCAGATTTGTGTATGCCTTCAAAATACAATTAGAGCTAAATATAGAACAGGGTCATGATCAAGCTTGGTTATAGTCTTTAACAACATTTTCAAAAAAGGTTTTTCAGAAAGCTGGAATGGTCAGATGTAGCTTGATAATTCTGCTTTTCCTCTGAGATGAATAAAGCTAGCTCTTAAAAAAAATCTGACGCAATCTAATCTTTTGATGTCCCTTAATTCCAAAGAAAATGGAATCTTTCCAGAGGGAGGTCCAAAGAAACTCCAGAAAGAAATCTGAAGAGCTTTGAAAATGATAACCAGCTGGTTGTGAAGCAGCAGGCTGCTACAGCAGAAAGTGCTGCAAAGCTAATAATAGCCAGGAAATAATGGCTAGCTAGCTTATGCTTTCAGAATATATCTGGGTGAGTGTATTCCTTTCATCTGATACCTAAGTATTTCAGCTCAGAGACCACCTGTGTAAATCATCCTTTTCAAGAATGTGAAGTATAGAGGCATACCATGTAACCTGTGTTCTTCACACTAAATAATCCTATCTACCGTATCTTTAGTTGACTGGCTTCTGACACACAACATATAAGACTATATTATTTCTGTTTAAAAAAGAATGCTATATATACACACATAAAATTCATTCTCTCTTTTCTTTAATAAAAGATGGAAAGCTATATAGCTTATAAAATGACAATTTGACTGAATATGCTTTAAAATTATATGCTTTACTTTGAATGTCTACTCCGGTGGTTCTTGGGCTTTGACAGGGCACAGAGATATGGGAAGACTTATTTAAGACCTCAAAGCTTTACATCGATGCTGAATAATTCAATCTTTGATGCATTACCCATGTGAAATAGATTGCTGCTAAATGTTATTCCATGGACTGGCTCTTCCAGCCTCAGAGAGACTTGAGGGCATGTGTATACTATGTAACATTAAAACTGTGGAGGCAGAGAGATCTGTCCTGAATTAGGTCAGAAGTCTGTATGATACAGACGTTATTAGGTCTTGCCTATTCAATAAGGAATATTAACAAATACTTCAGAAGGGTGCAATTGCTTCCATTTTTAATTAGTTTTACTTGCTATAAAACTAGCTCAGTTTCTTTGCACACTGCTCAGCTGTATGGATAGGCCAATATACTTACAATATCCAAGCACATTACTTTGTCCTGATGCTGACATAATAAATATAACAGAAAACCCAGAGTAATAGACACAAATGGAGCTGACTTTACTGTGTGTCTTTATAATGCATTGTGTCACTTAGTTTCTCTGGGTGCACTGACATGTCCCATTCTGTCCTGAAATGCAGAGAAGTGCCTGGTCTGTCACTTTGCTGAAAGGGTGGCTGTCAGGTAACGCAAGTAGTGGAAGTCTAATCTGGGAAGCCTGGGGCATGGTTTTACTCACAGCCCAGCCAGTCAGCAGTATGCAAGTATTCTTCCGGACCGGATACCTCACCCCTAATATGCATTTTGGGCTGGTCTCTAAAGGGGATGTCCTAATTTAAGAACTTGTGATATCAGGTGGTAAGTTAACAGAAATAAGCCTCTTGCCAGATCCTAATCAGGGTCTCATCCCACTCCCATCCCCAGACCACAGGAGGGGAAGAAAGAACCAACTATTACAATTTACAACTATAAAACCATTACAATGTTATGTTATACAAGTGCTTTGAATGACAGGCAATGTGCTTATAAACAAGGGCCAGAAGTCTTGGCTTCAACATTTCAGCTCTTCTACTATATACAAACAACGCCATAAGTCACACTCCAGGTGAGAAATCCAGAATATTTGTTCATTGCTAGAATATAAATTGGAAGATCTGCTAGGACAAGCACTTAAAATCTAAGCAGGTATTTTGATAAATTTAAGCCATGAGGAGAAAAGGCTTCCTGATGTGACTGCTCAACAATGAGAAAAAGTGAGCAGACTAACACGGACTGTAAAATGCTTTGAAATAAGCAACTGAATAATAAGTGGATAAGGAACTAAAGAGACAAAAGAGAAGAAAAAATGAGAATGAACAACTGAATAATGAGTAAGAAATAGAAAAGACCTAAAGAAAAAGAATTGAACACAAGCAAAGACAGAGGAGTTTGTGAGCTAGAGAGCACAGAAAGAGGAGTGAGAACTGATTTCTCAGAGCTAGATTCCATCAGACTGAAAAAAAAGAGTTCTGCCATAATTTCAAACCAAGCTACCCAGAATTTGACATCTAAACCTAAATGCCAACACTGAAATCAGTGGTCTTGTTTCAAAAGCAATACAAGCCTTACTGGTCCAAGCTGATGCAGCACTACAGACACCCTCCCATGCAGTCTCAGCTGTAAATTGGGGTGGGATAGCTGCACTATTTTTGGCAATGCTTACATTTACTGCTTTATTCATCTAACTGGGAACAATGGGTTCTCTATTGCAGTACAGTAGCAGTCATAATCAAAACTCTGTAATTGTTTTTATATGCAATTAAAATCCTAGATTTATAAATATTAATGGTTTGACATATTCATAGTTTACTGATTTTATCTGTAACTGAGTGACATTTTTTGTTTTCTGTTAATCCAAGAAAAGAAGGTGGCAAATCTAAAATCTTCTTTGTGACACAAAGAAGCAGTGAATGTTTGATGTGGGGCAAATGGAATGCTTGTATTAATACATTGCTTGTACTTCTCCTGAACTCGGGAATTCCTGGTTCTGGATTTTGCTATCCTTTCCAAATAGCTTCCACATTTGCCTTGCATCAGGCAATATCGTGTCATAACCAACACTTTTACTCTTCAAACAAGTGACAAGCTTTTATGTCTTCAGTCAATTATTTCACATTTCTAATGCTTTAAATCTGAGCAGTGAAAATCATCTTCCTTGTGTATAAAAGATGCAGAGATTTGCTGGAGTTCCATGAGAACAGCAATGTGTTTCAGAAGTGATGTGGTCAGACTTCACAGTAGCTCAGGACAGCACCCACTGTTCACATGTCACATGGCATCTTACCTCTTGCACATGGTGTAGAACCAGCTGCTCATCATCTTTCTGTTAGATCTCTCTGTGTGTGTATAGAGATAGATATATATACACACCGCAATATAACCAGTAGTTCTAGGTGATTCTGGCAAACAAATAGGTCTGTATGTTTGAAAGGAAAAAGTATGTAATGCCATTTGAGCAGTCGAGTGAAAGCTGGCCACCTGAAACATGAACACAAAGATTGCTTTGTTAACTTTAAAAGGCTTTCTCATTCCAAATACTTTATTGTTTCTTTTGAAAGGCAAAATAGACCTCATTTTACGATATGATTTCTGCAAATATAAGGCAGATATTTTAGAGATGTTAAGAACCCACAACATCCACCTCTGTAGATTTAGAATCATTAAAAAAATAACCAGTATAAGGATCACTAATCTTGCTTGCTGGAATAGTAAAAGAAGGTAGTTTTACATATGCCTATTGCACAAAGTTGTCAATCTTACTAGGTGAAAATACAGAGGGAAATATATTTAGTCAGTGTACAAATGCTCCAGCAGGAGGAAGACAGAACTGGTTTAAGAAATTGTTATTCATTTCTTCAGTCAAGAATATGAGACAAAATATTTATTGAGGTTTCACCAAACTGAACATAGGTTTGCCACATGTGAATTCTCTGTATATACAAATACGCCAGCAGAAATAGAAGACAGACATAAGTGGTAGGAAACCAGACAGGAGCGAAGCTGCAAAAAGTTCTAGGAGGAAACACTAGAATTAAGCAGCTGTAATGATAGCACTATTTGTCTTGTTCTACTAGGATCCTTAATCAAAACAAAACAATTTTTCCTCTTGGTCTTTCACTGTTATTGCATGCACACATACATGTGCAACAGTTAAGTAGGGCAAAGGTATGCAGAGCCTGTTTCCTCCTGGTCTAATCTTTAATTGTGAGTAATGAAGAATATAAAATAACATGCATGTAAAAGTAGGAAACATCTTTATATATTTCACTTCCCATGGAAAGCAAAATCAAAGTTGTATGTACATGCTTTACAGCACATCTTCAAAGTCTTCTCCTTGAGAAGCAACCTATCTGTAGCAAAGTTTTTTACCAGCTTGAAATGTACTTTGGTAACAAAGCTTGAAAGAAACATTTCTGGACTTAGTAAAGTTTTTGGTATGCTATCACCTGGGAAATCATGTAGATGGAATAAAATGAGGGTCAGAAGGAGAAATATAATGTGACTGAAAAGCTGCTTGGAGAGCAGACGATGGAGGAGTTCCTTAATCTGTGTTGGAGTGGTCCAAAGAAGTAGCAAAATGGTATGGTGATGAAATTGCCTGGGAAAAGAAAAGCAAGCTGGAAGGTGTTATTAGAATATGGCACATTAAAAAAATCAGTATTTTTGTTTAGTGAATTATAGAAAAAATAATTTTAATAACAGTTATTAATGCACGGTCAATGTTTCATCACAAGCTGTTCATCTGTACAACAAACAGTTCCACAAACGGCAGGTTCTCATCATTTGATGATGAGTTGATTATCTGAATGTATATATTCACACATCCCAAATCACTGGGAGCCGTGAGTGTGTCAAGACTCGGTGTGACCTTACTGTGTGTCAGACTATCTGTTTTGAGTAGGTGTATGGAACTGAAAGTATCAGTGTTCAAAGCACTGTTAAGTTCTTACCTAAACTACCATGTATAACTCTGGAAAACTGAAATCCGGCTAGAGTGGAGGGGAGCTGTGATATCTAACAGTGGTTGCAGCAACACCAGCAGCTAATACAGAGTGGCAGCTTCATAAGCACCTGATGCCCACAGAGCGCAGCAGAGCTGTGCAGCTTCACCAGCTCAGTCTGGAAGCTGTACAGTGCCCTAACACAGCAGCGCACTCATCCTAATTAGCTCAGGCTCTCTGCAGGTGTATTAACTTGCAGAAATTCAAAAGAACTATTGAAATTAAGCGTCAATGTTGGTATACAAACAAATAAATATTAAACTGGAGGTAAATAATTTTAGGCTGGGAATGAGAAGACTGTTTCTAGCCATGAGAAATGACATCTGAAGTTCTGAGGAGCAATCTTATCACCAGGAGCTAAGAGATTGAACACTGTATGCTGTTTAAAGATAGATTTGATATATTTAAGGAAAAGACTACATTTGGTGTTTATCAGCAGCATAGGGGATTGAACCAAAAGCTGCAGGTCCTTTCCCAGTCATCTTGTAGTGAAGCTCATTTGTTATTTCTTAGGTACTGATGTTATGTTTCCACTTTTTTTTTTCACTCAACCTGACAGAGTTGTTCATATCTTTTGATTAAACTAGCACAAAATTTTATTTTTCTCTATAACACCATAGTACTCATACAATGGGACTATTGACACAGGTTGCCCAAGTATATATGGCATAATTCTCCTACCTTTTTTTACATCTCCCTGGTATTTGCTTTCAAATGAATCATGAAGTGAAACCTGGTCTTTTCTATTGTCTTCCTCTGGGCAATCAGGAAATATTTTGTTCTACTGATGAAAAAAACTGACTTTTAATGTACCTTTTCATATGCAAAACTAGAACCATGCTGCATGGATGGCCTCACACTCCAGTGTTCCTAGCTAAGTATTAGTTCTCATGTATGATATCAAATCCAGTCATAGGATATGCTTCTGACCACATTTAACAGATGTAAATGTAATGCTAGTAAGAATAATAGCTTATTCTTTAAACTGTAGGGGAAAGTCAGGAATGTTAAGTAGCATGTTAACTAGTTGGATTTGTTTCAAAAATTAGCTTCTGATAGATTCTTTTAATGAGGTTTAATGTTCTAGTGTGGAGGTGACCCAAAGTTTTCCCGCTGTTTGATTAGCTCTAGAAGAGTTTCTCTTACTCCAAAACCCAGCCCATTCCCTGTACTGCATGGAATGTTTTTTGCAGTTTGGGTGCGTTTGTACAGAGGGGATCTGCAAGTGAAAGTGTCCTGTCAGACACCATCTCTTCTCCGCTGCTCCTCGAAGACATTCATCTCAGGTCAAAGTTTTACCTAAAGAAAGTTAAATAAAAACAACTATTTTATGTTGTATTAGTATTAATGAATGTCTTGGTGTTGTATTAAGGCAGTGAATCCTTGGTAACACATCTCTTTCAGTTGCTTCTGCTGTAGTTTTGGTTAACATTGCTCATCTGCTGGTGCAGTGCTCTCTCACCTTTCAGGATTGAATCTGTTGTGCCTATTAAATGTCCCTTGATACAGTTTTGTGTGTCATAAAGGCCCTTGAAACTGAATTTGATGTACTTGAGAATAATCTCGATTCTTTCAACCCCCTTGTGTGCAATTTAAGGAAACAACGGTATCTGTTAAAAATTTAGAGGAGAAAAGCAGTGGATTTACAATCCCTGGGAGAAGGTTGTAAACTCTTACTGGGGTGCTTATAAAAGGACATTATCGCATTTGAAAAGCAGAGGCAGTGGAAAACAACCTTCAGAGCTGTAACTTTCAGGGCTTCTTTTTCTCCTTGAGGAAACCAGTTTTCTGTAACCCTTTTTCTTTTTTTTTTACAAGAAACTGGTTTTTCTTTCTTGTTTCATGGTTTTTGTATTATCCTTTTGGATATGGTGGTGGTGCAGTAGAGCACACACTAATAGTTTTGCAAATAGTAGTCCTAATCCTGCGTTGATTGGCATCCAGTGATACCAAGTTTTTGTTAGATATATACAGAGAACTAAAAATATTTTTAACAGCATATGAATGCTTTATGTTTTTAGGCTAGGATAGTTCAATGTGTGTAGGCCTCAGCTACATGTGCCATGGCTGAAAGACGGCATAATTGCATTGCACAGCCTGCTTTAAGAGAAATGAATTGTTAATCTCAAGCTAGTTTTTGCTGGTCTTGTTTCCACATTACAAAAAGTGGAATCATAACACTTACCACCTCTTTTGGTGGCATTAGAAGAAAAACTAAACTGGAATGAGACATGAAGGTTGAGCTACCCAGTGATGTGGCTTGTTCAAGCTGTGAGTGCTGGTAATGAGGCCCAAATCCAGTAGAAGAGGTGTAGTTGTAGTATATCTTTACTCTAGCAAGCAGGGATATACAATCTATAGAGAAAACTACTAATAACAGTAATATTCATACAAAATAGATTCATTCGAAGGAAAGAAACACCAGAGTTGTTTGTTTATCTACCTGATTTTGAATATTGGTGGTCATTACTCTCCCTTTTATCTGGGCAATGTAAGCACCCACTTTTCAACATTCATCTCATCACTGTTATGAAGTATTTTGCACTTTGTTCCCCCAAAATGTCAAAAATATAACTGAAACATTATCTCTGAAGATAATACTGAACATAGCTGGGTGTAATTGCAATTCCTCCCTGATACAATATTAAGAAAGAGAGGAAAATAGTTGTAGCTTCCAAACTGTTAGTGACTTGTATAGCTGCCTGTGGTTCTAGCTTAGAGGTCAAAAAGCATCCTGTGAAAAAATGAAACATAAAATATAAAAAAATAAATCCTTAACTATGCCATAAAATGATTATAAATAACCTGGAATGTGGGTAGAATTAACTGAACAATAAAGATAACAAATATTTTCCAGTAGAAAGTTAAGCTTTATTTTGCTTATACAGGCAAATAGTAAAGGGTGTCTGCACAGATAGCTCACTATTTGCATGATATGGCATCATTAATTTATTTGCTTAAATCAGTTAACATGATAACATAAAAGATTCTCATTAAAACCTGTCTATCATATTTAGGAAGAATACTGAGATTTGAAAATTTAATGTGTGAGCCAGAGGAGAATTGTACTGAGGCCAGTAATTAAAGTATCTTTTCAGTTCTAATGGTCTAATATTGAAATTCCAGCGGTGTGAAAGGCTTGTATCACTTTGTACCTCTGGCTTGAAAGAGCTGAAATTTTTTTATCTTCAAAAAATTATTGGCTCTCCCTGAGGAAGCTATTAGGTATCTTTCTTCTGTATGGTTTTCCCCTAGTTGTTTCAGTTCTTTATCTTTTACAGAATTAAACATTATAATATTGTCTGTTAGTTTAATTTGGTCCAGATAAATGGTGATTCCTTCATCAAGCCAAGCCATCCAAATGCAGGTTATTTTAGAAATACTTGAAGTTAGCATCCCATTCTTTACCTGAAATGAAATGTTTTTTATTGACACTCACCACTGTTTATGTTGGTCAGTCAATTCTTATTACAAATATAGTCCACTTATGAGCGAAGGAAATATAAATATTTAAACATCAGTGAATGTCCTATGATTAATATTGCGACAGACCTTTTGGAGAGGATTTACTGTGCTACATTTATGAATTAGCAATTCTTTTTCAAGAGAATTAACTACATATTACTTTGAATTGTTTGTGTAAGGATTTTTTTATTATATCTTGTATAATTCTGCTTGTTTTTTGTTGCTTTCTAATTTTACATGATCCTTGATCATGTCTGTGCAATTATTTTTACTCACAAACCAAGATCTTGTGCTACATTTACGAAAAAGAGGCAATTGTGAAATGTCCCATATAAATGTATTTACACTACTTCAGCTAAATCTTTTTCTTTCAGTTTGAAAATTGAGAACTGGGGGGGGGGGGGGCTTTAATAAATATAAATACGTTTTGACAGGATCCTTGCACGTATTAACACTTTAAATTATTGGCCTTCCAAAAATGGAACAACCATTAATAAATTATAGTGTTTGGATATGTGCCAGAGCATTTCTGACAACAGTACAGCTTGGTCTCACCAGTCTAAAATGTTTTTTACACACTTGCAAGTACTATACAGACAAATAGAAACACATTTAGAGCAAAGACGTCCATCCTAATGTTTGGTAGATGTAAAGTTATGCAACTACTGTTGCACTGTCAAAAGTGTGGCTCTGTCTGAAGAATAATACAGAGGTAATTCAGTTCAGGCTCTTAATTTCTACCAAGAAATTAAAAGTGTCTATTGGGATGAAAAGCTCTCCATAGACATGAGATTTGATTTGATTTTTGGCAATGAACTAAACTGAGAACTTCCAAATTGCAAATATTATACTTCTGCAGTAAGAGGTTTTGAGGTACAATGTTCTTCTTCAGATGAAAGAAATAGCCGACTTCTAGGAAGCCATAGGCAATATTTAGGGCAGGTCAAAGGGTGTGGAAAGATACCATTTCTGTACCAGTGCTATAGCGATATAACTTAGGTAAGTTTAGTTGTTGCTGGCCATGCCTTTTCCTCCATGCACACAAAGGTGGCTCAGGAGAATATGTATCCTCTACTTCCTTCATCTGTGGCATCTTCTGTAGCAAGAAGCCTGTAGTATTTTCCATAATATAATTTTTATAAACCCAGAGCTTTTCAAACTATAGGAATGTGTAGACTGAGACCTTTACCCTTTATGTTTACAGCTCTTGTAATCTTCATGTTCTTATCTAGTAGAACCTATATTTTACTCTTAGGGAATATGCTACTGATTTTCAGATCAGTTTTACCAAAGATATGAGGAACACATGAATTTTCTTCTTTGGATTAGTCTGAATAGTTCCATACATACTGTATTTATGCAATAGCTGTGTAATGCACAGTCTTCCAGAGGATACTGATTGGTGCACACTAGAAATGCCATACAAAGTGAACTGGAGTAATAACGGTGAAGATGAGTTCTGTTAGGTATTATACCTATTAAATTGTATTTGAGCACTAAAGAATTATCACTTAGAAAAGCTGCAAATGAAATTAATAGGCAGTATGTATTTGTCTTTTTAGACAGAAACATCTGCATTTTTATGCTTGCTATTTTGTTTTTGTTGTATGACATAGATTATTAAGGAAAAATGTACTATCATGCATTTGATTATCCCTCTTGAGAGAAACAGCTGAAGCTTGACATATGCATGTGTTCTTGAAACATGATCATACAAGGTAAGCTTCTCTGCTGGCATAGCTGTAACGCTTTAGAGTTGCCACAAATCACTCCAGTTTTCAGTAAACAGAACCTTCCATCCCAGGCATGTTTCATATATAAAGAAGAATCAGTCTGGTTGCAAATCTGTCTGAATCTCCACACAAATGTATTGTAAAAGTGATTACTCCAGGTCAATAACAGCCTGAGACATTTTATATATTTATAAATATATTTCTTATTTTCAGTATATAAAAAACATTGCTTTTTTGGCAAATCTTCTCAGGCAGCCCATGCTCTCTAGCTGTATTTATTTGAGATGGATTCAAAGCAGGACATGGACACCAGGCCTGCAGTGATGGTCAGGATGTGAATCATGTAAATGGTCTTCAACTTAGCTATAAAGTGAATTGAGAGAAAGCCCTGGATCTGAGCTCATTATAGCTTTAAGATACTTGAAATTAAAAAGTTTTACGTTGTGTCTTTAACTTATGACTCCTGATCTTTCATTTCTGTAGTGTTCTTTTAATTAAAGATCTGGATCTTTCACAAAAGTGCTATTTATCCCTTACATGAAAACACTACTTGAGTGACTTTCCGTAATAAGGCTGACCTGGAAATATGTGTTATGATCTGTTCTTCTAAATGACAGTATTTCTTACATTTAAATGAGATGTAACTAAAAACCTGTATTTGAACAGCTGAAAACACAAACATAAGTAGATATTCTACAGTGGTAAACAATCAAAATTCCTCCATGTGTTTTAATTTATAGCTTTTTTAATATAAAAATCTGAACTAAATGTAAACAATGCTAGTTTTGTTTGCATTCCATATATATGTGATAAGTATCAGTACCTTAATTTTTCTGGGAGAACTGTGGCTTGACTGGAATAATTACACTTTTTTAACATTCTGGTGAAAGGATATGGTTTTCCTCAGCTGCTTTTTGTTGTTTTATGGTTTTACACCTGTTTGAAGGTACAATCAGGAAGGATGTTTAGCAGGTGTGACCAATAAGAACACACCGGGTCCTAGGTACTACCGTGTCCCTGTAGTATTAGGCTTTTCTCGCCTCATCTTATTGACAAGGTGACCTTCCAGCTGTCGTTGTCAGAGTCTTTTCTATCAAAAATTGTTTATGTTGTAAAGCATAGCTTCTATATTTTTGACCTTTCATAAGTGTATTCTTCTATATCTGTATAGACCAGTAAAGGAGTAGAAGCAAACTAGAATTGGAATCTCCCTTCTCAGAAAAAATAAGGTTTTATTCACAATCTCCAAAACTGTGTTCTTGTTTTCATAACCCTGAGAAAATATAGGATATTTTTTCTTACCACTGGATTCCTTGATATACTTTGCACATATCTTACTATACCTTATGGTGTACCTTGATTCCCATGGGATATTCTGGTTCAGACTGAACTTTTGTCCTCTCAGCTGTCCACAGTCATTGTCTTTCCTATCTCCTTGTGTTTAGACTCTTCTGGTGCAAAGTGTCAACTGTTCTGACTTGCGGTTGGTTATTCTAAATGCTTTCTCTCCTTTTATTCAGCTATTTTCATCACCACTGTATTATGTCCCTCGGGGAATACCTGGTGCTTTGGGCACAGTGCTTTGCATGTGAATTAGACTATTCTGTTCTGTATGAATTTTTGTAATGTGTTTATTACCTCAGGATCTGAGCACCTCCCAGTAGGACATTAAGCAACCAAATCTGTCACAGGTTATTTGCTTCCTTATCCTTTCCTTAGATTTGCAGTGGAATATTTTCCTTTGGTATGGCTTTCTGTTGTTATTTTTTTTTAAATGTGAGACCTATTTATTTGTGCTACAGAGAGAGAGATGAAAGAATTGTGTTTTGCACTTGTAGCAGAAGTCTTTGAGTTCTTGGTTCTCAGGGTTATTCATCCCAAAGTCAATTCCCAAATAAACAGGAGTTGTCTAGCTTTCACAAAGGCAGAGCTGTGACTTTTTTAGTAAAAACTTAAATCATTGCTACTACTGCTGATACAGAAATACATCTTTTGGCTACTCAGAGCATGTTTTTAACCATGAAATTCACAGTACTTTACTGATGAACCTTAAGGAAAATAAAAATATTCTAACTTGCTACCTAGCAATGTAACTAAAAATGTTTCCTGGAATACCAAATCTAATTTCTGTTATAGATAATGTAGTCAATGATGTTGCCTAGAAAGAGGAATAAGTTTTGTTTCTTAATAAATATTTCTTTTTTCTTGACTTCTGTAATAAATTTAGTAGTGGTTATCTTTTGTAAATACAATTATATATGCAGGTTATAACTTATTTGCTTTTGTGTTATCTTCAGATGTACTGTATTGACTTCATCACTGTCATATATTTAGTTGCAGTGGTACTGTCGAATGTGACGTGCTTGAAATATGAAATATCTATAATGAAAATACTAATGAATACTAGAAAATAGATTTTTTTTTTTTTTTCATGAACATGGTGTGTTATTTGTTTTACAGATTTCTGAGGTAAAATATTAGGGGGGAACTAATCCATTCGTAGCTCTCAGAGAATTGAGTCAGAACTGGGTTTGCATTTGTGATCTGATAAGGACTGTTGATGATATCGTCTGTCTCCATTCCCTGAATACTGAACACCAAGGTGCTTCCTGCTCAGAAAGGCTTATTACTGTTAGATTGGCTTCTAAACCAAGCTAATACAGGTCACAAAGTGTAGTAAATTGGCAGCTGCTCTAACTGATGAAAAAAATAATTGCGGTGTGAGGCAGGAGAAGTTCTAAACTAATTTTTCCTTAGCAGAAAATAAGTATTATCAAATAGAGAAAGCTATGTTAAAGTAACCTTGAATTTTTTGCCCTGAAGTCAAAAACAGCTGGAATTTTCAGTCATGGTAATAGCTACATCTGAGCAGTCGCATAATGAAACTCCGACATCTAAAGATGTTTCTTGCATATCACGCACTTGGTTCAGACGTGCTGTTTTTTCCAGGAAGGAAGCCTGTGTAGCTGGGGCTTTCTTTTGCACCCTTCAGAATGGTGTCCTTGAGACCTTTTTAGTGCTTTGATGTGGGCCAGACTGGTGAGACTGTGCATCTGAAATTGGCACATAATGTTCGACTTTGGAAACTCAAAATCAGGTCACTGCAATTTCAGAAGAGATAGTGTTGAGATCTCAGCATTAATTAAGAATATAGTCAGCAAATTAAGAAAATCAGGTCATTTTGAATATTTTTCTCAAATTCTCATGTGTTATCAAGAAAATATGTCAATTGCTAATTGGACACAACAGACAAGTTATAGCAAGAAATATCAGAAGTTAGTGAATTAATTCATACTGCTTTACATCAATGAAGATCAGAGGCTGTTGGGAAAGTAAATATGAATAGGGTCAGAAAGGGTTAAACAAATATAGCACCAACAGGTAGAAGACCTAATATAATCTGCGGGGCAAACTTCTGTGGTGTATTTTATCTCTTGTGATTTTCAATGACCTAGTATGAATTGTAAATGGGCAGATGATTGCTCGGCAGCAAAGCCTTATTGTGTATTCTTTACCAATTCTAGCAATAATGCCTTTTAAAACACCTGCAGATTGTTTTATCACAAACTTCAGTATAATTTCCTTTCTACAAGACATACCATTTTGCTCTAGCAGAAGGAATACTTTCAAAAGCTGAGGTAAATATCTGATGCAGCTTAAGGATACACCCTGAAGCAGAACATAATATTTGCATAAGAAATGACTGACATCACATAAATTTTCCTGTGTAATTTGCTAGCTTGCCTCCAAGGGGTGTGTAAACCTGAAAGAGAGAGAAGTCAAATGTAAAAGAGGTATTTCTGCTTCAAAAGAGCAGTTTTATCTGAGGGGTTAGTATGTTGTATCCTGACAGGAAGGGTTTTGTCTCTCTGGGATACATGGGAAATTTTGTAGGCAACTTGTGCTACTTCTTAGTTGATATATTGAAGATGTATTCCCTGTATGATAGGCTGCAAAAGCATGGTACCTTTATATGTCCTTTTGCTTCTTAGAAACTGAATTGCAAATTCAAGGATATTAAAGATTACAGAAGTATTTCTATATAGCTGAATTGCTAGAGACTGGTAATGATTTATCAGAATATTGTATCCCGTCTCAATGTAGCGTAACAAAGAAGCTATTTTTAAAAGGAGGAAGAACTGAAATAAATGAGATAAAAATGTGACTTAACTACATACAGTCATCCAAATCATTCAAGGTGCATACAGTAAGAGATTGAAGAAAAATGGTGAGTGGATGATGTTAATCATGTATGTGTACAGACTACTTGGAGCTGAAAATACAGCTCTAAACTAATAACAGCAATGAAAGAGAAGCATAAAGGGGATGTGTGTGATACTAAACATCACTGCTTTAAATATTTATTTTTGTAAGAGCTGCTTGTTGGTGGACAGGAAAAACTTAAAATATCTTTCCACTCAGTATATTTTATTAACCACACGGGTTTTTCAAGAGGAACACAGTTGTATGCTGTTGGTGAATGGTGAACATGATGCCTCTCCTACTTTTGACTGTCGCGGGGTTTTGTGTGTGTGAGCCAACATCCATCTGAAATCATTAAAAAAGGACATTAAGTTCAATGTGTAACATATCAGATTCTTACTCATTGACCATCAGAGAGGTTTCTATCATTGATTCTCATTTGCTTCTCTCAGTCAATAAACTACACACAGCACTATCTGAAAGACCCTTCTTTGCTGAGGTCAAGTGTCTTCCACATGTCATCAAGTTCATGACACAAACGGATCAAAGGTGTTTTTTGGAGAAAGGCAGTAATCAGCTGGGATGTAATTTAAGGAACCTTGATGTTACAAAACACATAGAAGGGTTTCTTTAGGAATTAATCTTTAAATTGATACTTATTAAATTCAGTGAACCAAAACCAACTGCTATCACTGATCTATTTCCCTGTGTAGTCTTCATATTTATTCCTGTTTATCCAAACCACTGAAAGCCAGGAAGATGACATTTCTGTAGGATTGCCTGTAGTCGCAGACTGGTGAATACTTTGCAAACATCAGCATCTATCTTGTGGTTATATTCTATTTGTAAGATGCAGGTTGTGTTTTCTATGCATTTGGTGTTTGTGGAGAACTCAATGTGTGAACATTTAGACTCTATGAATCACTCAACGTGCTCCCAGTGACCTCAGTGGAGTCAGTGGGTTTACCTCAACAACACAGAAAGGAGAATGTATCTCTTGATGTATCATCACAATCTTTAAAGTACCTTCAGAAGTCTGTGTGACTTATTATAGCCTTGGTTTACACAGTTGTTCTGTTCAAACCAAAGTGCTCAATAAAGAGGTTCTGTTGAATAACTGGAAAGAGCCTTTCTGGCCAGGCTTTTGAGAACCATGCCGTGCTGGTCTCTGCTGGAAGCCATATTTTGCATATCTTACAATAGCAGTATTTTCTGTCAATGCCAGAGCTGTTGTAGTCAGTCATCATTCATGGAAATGTAAAATTTTTGTAATGCCAAGTGGTAAAAGGACAATGCCACCGGACTCTTTGCAATGCATGAAACATGCATATCCTAAACACATGGAAATATCAGTGACTGCAGATAGCCACCTCTGGCTCCTTTTAAAGTATTTGATCATTTGTCAGAATGTGTTTCACTAGACTGCAATGCTGTAAGATGGTACAATATAATATTCTTTCTGCCATTAGGTTGGCCATGAAATCTCTGTGCTACCAATTTTTTGAGGCAAATATTATGAGGCAAAATGACTCACCAAAGGACTTAGGACAGACTCCACCTTGTTAAATGAGTGATAAAATTGAGCAATATCATTACCAAAACAAGTGTGAGGAAACCAGGTGGAGGCTAAGAAATACTGCACTGATTTAGCAGTCAGAATTGTGTAAGTCACAAATTCAGCTTTTAAACATGTTTAAGTGAAATAAAAGTGCAGTATTGCACATGGCACTTAATATGTCAGTCTTATTCCAGTGATTAAGAGGAATATCTGCAAAATCTGAAGGAGCAGTATTATTCATATTAAGGTTGAGAATATAGTTTGAATGGAGCTGAAACGAACTTAGTCTGAAACCAAAGTTTTGTTGTTCCAGGCAGAATATATAAGCAGAGATTACAAAGTCAGAATTGTAAAGATCACACCGGTGCCACCACAATATATACTTTATAGTATCAAAGCAGAACTTACATCTTGCTGCCATGCCAAAGGTTTCTTTGCTTTGCTTTGTTTCAGAAGCTTCTTTCTTTTTCCTTTGCTGCATGAGGTGGTGGCATTGCTTATCTGGGAGAGGGATCTAACAGTTTTGTAGAGTACGGTGTTTTCATCCATTAGGACAATCCTCTGTTTGCCTGTTGTGAACAGACTGTCTGCTTTACAATGTTCAGGCAATATAAAGAAACCAGATCATGAAAAAAACCTCTGACTTTCTGAATATTTGCCTGCACATTTTTCTCCCAGTAGTTTTTCCTCAGGAATTCAATCTGTACTGACAACTGGTAACACAAAGCCAGATTTTGAAAAGTATTCTGTTAGCTAACATGCAGATGGATAGCCAGAGGGGCCTCTGAGAATGCCTGGGCACAAGCTCCTGTAGAAACTGTGTCAGAAATAAGCTTTTGATTGTGATCTGTCAAGAATTCCTTCAAAATAAGAAACAAAGCCAAAGAGGGGCCTTAAATAATGTCACAAAGAAAAAAGATCAGCTGGTTTTCCCACAGTACAGTGCTGTGAGCCAAGCCGTCATTGGCATGGCTATAGGCTGTCTCCATCGGCTGCTTTATCCTGGAAGAATGCTTTAATATTGATCATCTTTTCAACATCTGCTTCTTTCAGTCTTGTCTCATCATCTCTTTTTTGCTCTCATCATTTCACCATGAAAGGCTTATTGTAGGTGAAAATCTTTTAAACACATCCCATTCAGATTCAGTTGAAACTCACCATTTCAGAAGCTTTTAAGCCTTTACCTAGAGCTTTTAAATTATTATCAGCTCTATACCAATGACTGCTAGAAACCAGGTGTACAATAGAAACTATGCACTAGGGAAAAAATTCATAATGCCACAGTGAAGCCAGCAGGGATGGTGCAGATCATAAACCTGTTTCCTTCCCTAAGTGTAGCAATTGAACTGCCAATTCCTTCCATTCAGCATGGCTGAAGTCAGAGGAGTTTGGGGCTTTTTTTCTCTCTCAGAATTATGCTGAGCACTTGCACTGACTTTACCTGGAGCCACGGTACTCAGCAATCTTGGAAATCCAGTCCTTGCAATTCACTGTTAAGAGCCCTTCAGGGAGAATAATTTTGAGTTCAGATGTGTTATCTGGGCCAGTAGACTTGTTCACATCTATGAAGTACCCTGAAAAGCAATGAGCGTGGGCTCGCAGATGCTCAGCATTCAAATGTTCATCTAAAACTACTCAAAAATTTCAGCTGTGGAAATTGATCTGGAGATACTACACGGTCACTTTGTGTGTCTGTGATCTTCTGTGGATACAAGTTCCTCCTAGGGATATTTCAGTATTTCTGCAGCAAACAGAGAAGCTGATTGCAACTCTTTACCTAAATGAAATTATATTTATTTTATTCTGCCTTGTTTTACTTCCTGGGTGGCTTTACTCTGATTTTGCAAGTTGGGCTGAAAAAGGAAGGAAATTAGTGGGCCCTTTTTTCCATCATGGAGAGGTGGTAGGAAAAAAAGGATTATTTTTTATTATTTTTATTTAAATTTTCTACTTTGTAGTCCTTGAAGTCTATGTTGTTGAAAACACTGGTCAAAGTAGATCAGTGAAATTCTGCAGGAAAACAACCATTTTGCGCAAAGCTAAATTTTCTCTTAAAAAAAAGTGTTTTTTCTAAAGTTTGTGGTTTCTTCTATGCCACAGCTGAAAAAAGGAGTGTGGGTAGCATACTATCTATCCATGTATCATCATGCTTCATATTTCCTGAATTTATTGATCTATGTTTGTATCTCTGTTACATTTCATGACACTTTAAAGAAATCCAGAAATAAGCTTTTTTCGGTCCTATTAATACTTTTTGCAGACTATTCAAATGTTTTATGCACACTCTTGCACATCTTTTTAATGTTTTTTTTTCAGTAAAATATTTGTATCCTTCTCCAGTCAAAAAAATATCCAAGATCTTTTCTTTCAATAGTTTTCTTTTGGAAGCCTGTATTTATTTGAATGTAGTTGCATTATTCTTCACAGATTATCAACATCTGTTAATAATCCTTTCCTAGGTAGATGCTCACTAACTCACCAATTAGTGCAGAAGTATGCTGCTTTCTAATAAAACCAAGCCAGAAAAACTTTCTTGCTTAGTCTCACTGTAAGATCAAGTTGATGAATTGGTATGTGCTTAACAGAACATCTGCCCTTAACAACTGGGCTGCAAAGGGATGCCATCTTCATGCAGAGCATACAGCTGGGTATGCTAATGCCATCTACTCCACTGGCCAATACCATTTTTTGTACTCTAACCATTTTCCTTGGATTATGTGTAACCACATTATGGTCACTATTCTGCCTGCACAGGTTAAGAGGTCCTTGATATACCTGAAATCTTTGACAAACCATCTGCTTTTCTTCTACTAACCTACACTGTCCACACAGGTGGAGCCACTTAAACTGGTGCATTGTCCTGAAAGTATATGCTTTTCTCATCAAGATCTCTTAGAAAACTTCAGAACTGTAGAAAACTAACAGTGGGAGAAAACTCTAGAGTTAGACACCCTTTTATATATTCTAAACTGATTTTTGCCTATTTCACAGTAGCTTTATGGTGTTGGTTCATGTTTTTCCTGTGATCCACTACAGATATTCCAAATATTTGTTATTCACCAATATCTAGGAAGGTCCACTGTAGCTAAGGGTGGGAGTAAGAATTGCTGTTGCTGTATTTAGTATAACAAGAGAACAGGAATATCTGGATCACGTGTGGAGCTATCTGGAATATAGACTAGTCAGCTCAATCCTTCTATCAGTTTCTAAAAGAGCATTTCTCAATTCCATCCTCTCATGTAGGAAAAGATCAGAACAACTCATATCCACTAATTATCAGCAGAGGAAACAGCATTCTGTGTAAAGGCATGCCCTTCTAAGAAGCTTCAAAAAGACTTTCGTCCCACCTTTGTCATTAATTTTGTTTATGTAGTTCAAGCCCACCTATTTCTATTATTTTTTGGTATTCACACACACTGTGGCAATGGTAGCAGTCTGGAAGTGCTATGCTATGAAAATAAAAAAAAAACATTTTCTGCTAGAAATTACATCTGGTCCATGGCTGGCAACATGGTATGTTGATTCTTATGTGGGCATCAGGGGTATCTAATTATATGAACAGGAGAGCCTTTAAGAAGAGTTGCCACAGGTATTTGCTTATGATATAAGGGGAAAAAAACCTTCCTAATAATCACAATAATGCGTAACATGAGAAAAGTAATTTTCTTCCTGTTTATTGTGTATGCAAGCATCTGATTCTCAGACCATTGAAAATATAATGGAGTTGTGCATCATACCTGGTATTCAAAATTTTGCTCAGCACAAGTAAAATAAGTTCGTTGCCTGAAGCTGATGTGAAGTGGATCTGAAGTTATGCCAACTGGGAGGTACAGTTATAAAACTGCACCTTTCAAATACAAGACAAATACTCTAAAGAACTCAGAACCATTTTCTCCAGAAACCTCATTCTTTTCAATGCTTCAATGCACAATAGTGAACAAATAAATATACCAAGTAGGACCGGAAGAAGCTGTTCTTCACAACAAAGAAAACTAACAGCAGTGCAAAAGAGATTCAGATTCACAAGTTGAGTGTTGGCACGTGGTAGATAGATTTAGCACAGATGTATAAAACACAGATTCCAGTAATACAGTGAAATGAATGCATTTTTACCCAAGCTGCATCAGCTTTTGTCTCATTCCTTTTGACCTAATACTGAGGTGAAGAGCTTTAATTAAAAGGTGTATTACAAGTGAGTCCAGGCACAGGGACAGAAAGATTAGGAAGTATCAGGCAAGCAAAGGAGAGTATAATAACCAAAGAGAGATTCCGAGTTTTGAGAGAAGAAAGTACTGTGGCTACCACTTTGAATATTCCTGTTGTAGCTTTCCACTGAATAAATAAAGGGAAGTACATTATAAAAGGCTACACAGGTCAAAATATGAGTTTACTCTTAATTGGATGATAGGTAGCAAAGACTTTGTCTTCTGCAAAGATTTAATTGCTTAGACTTTTTCTGGCTTAAAATCTATATTAAAGGGAAGGAAGTCAAAGAAAAAAGGAAAAACTCATGCATATCTATAAAACAGGGGCTTTCCTAATTTTGAAAGTAGAAGGGGATCATTAAACAAAGCAGATTTATAAATTCAAATATACCATTATTGATTTGTAGTGGGAAACCAAGTTACATTTTGAAACATAAAATAAACCATAAAGGCTTCACATTTAGAAAAGATTAAAATTTTAATTCTTTCTCGTGCTCTAAAATATCCAGTGCATTAAGAGGTTTGCAACAGTCATGGGAAACAGTGGTCTTTGCCCTCCACAGGCACATAAGGAAGAATAATAATTGGAAAATGACAATTTAGCTTGCTTTTTTCCCCCCAGGGTTTATCCAGACACATTAGACAAACATCCTGTTGAAATAGGACAAAAATTCTGGTTTTTTGGTTGGGTTTTGTTTTTGGTTTTAGCTAATAAATGCAAGTAGTGTGACTCTGGTATTTACATCAAATATAATAATACATACAATTTGCATTCATTTTGTTTGTTGTTACTGTTTTTCAGTATTTTTGTCAAAAAGTCTGAAACCAAACACTCTGTGGCCTTTTCACCTTCATCGCTGACGCAATGGTCTCTTGCTAACCTGAGCAGAGACTCTAAGGGATAGTTTAGCCCATGTAGAAAATTCCAGAGGAAATTTGAGTTATCTGGGTCAACTTTTAGACAGGACCGTCTGCATTTAGAATTGAAAATCTCCCAACACTTTCTGACACAGTGTGTGGAACTGAGTCTTGCTGATTTTTTAAGGAATCTAGTGTCTTTTTTGTCCATATCTGACTTGTAATCTCTTTTCCATTTCTGGGTATTTGTGTCAGAGTATTTGTATACTCTGACCATTTTTTGGAACCTGGATAAAACTAATCTGTCTGTCAAAGTTGCTGACTTAGCTTCATTCTTAGCTATACCTTATTCTCTTTGAAATTAGTAAAAGCTCCCTATTAGTGGCTTCATAGGATATTTGCTGATTGTATACCCTTGTCTGGTATGGTAAAGCCAGTATGTAACAAAAATGCCACATCAGTACTTTCAGCTAATTTTAGCTCTGTGAACATCTCATTTGCAGTACAGAAACTTCTGAGAATATGGGCATGATCGGCATATATCCCCAGGGATATAGTTTTGTGGGAGGACACTGCGTAGAAAGGTTATTTGACAACTTTGACAACAATTCCCATCTCTACCTGGATATTTTCTTCCCAGACTTTCTGAGCCATGAGCAGGGTCAAGGAGTGTTGTGGGTTACAGGGTAAATGCTGCTTTGACTGAGTTCTCTGCTGCCCAAGACATGTGAGGCTGTTTGAGAAAGTGTCCTTCCTACTTCATCTCCTCTTGAGCAGGATTAGGTTCGACCTGAATCGGTTTCTCTGATGCAGATGGTGAGGGTGCTTGATAACGTGACACTTGAAACATATCGCACAATTACATAAGCAATGCAGATGCATAAAATAAGAGTGTGACAGTAAAGCCTTTATGCTTTTAAAAACTTTAGAATGCAAGAGGATCTAAACCTTGCCAGTATCTTAGCTTTTGTATGGGTATAGACTCCATAAATTAGCTTTTGTTGAATTATAATGGTGTTTTGTTGTTTTTCTTCTGAGTATCGTACAGATTTTTATGGCACATTAATTCTGGATTAGACTGATGATAGTCACTGTTTGCTGTGCTGACTTTCCTTAAAACATTATTTTCTGGCATCTTCAGGAAGAGTAACATCATATTATTATGATAATCCAGAGGGGCAGGAGTCAAGCCATACGTACTAGTTTACTGTATAAACACTGTCATTTATCCATGCAAACATAGTCATTACAGGACTCCTCTACAGCAGAATTCCATTTTTACTTTACATAGCTTCACAAATTTTGACAGTAAGTTCTTTTTCACATGAGACAAGATGTGCAGAAGCACACCTTTGCTCATGTCTAGTATTTCTTACTCAGTGCAAGAGCATACAATTTTCTTGTCAATGCCACTATACTAGAAATGGTTAGTGGGGCTGTGAATGCAATCACAGAGGTGGTTAGCATTCCATGATTTCTACTAGGAAACCCACTAGTTATTTTCTTCTGTTGGTATTTTGCACACATTATTTTAAAAGGAGTAAATGCAAACCACTGGTGTCTAACAAAGGC
The DNA here is from genome assembly GCF_023634085.1 of Falco cherrug. Classification (NCBI taxonomy): domain Eukaryota; kingdom Metazoa; phylum Chordata; class Aves; order Falconiformes; family Falconidae; genus Falco; species Falco cherrug. The sequence goes on from NC_073708.1 coordinate 12,929,830, forward strand.
TTCTTTTGAGAGCTCTCTGAATCTTAAGTGTAGCTTGCAATAGCCCATGCTTGTTGTAATATGTAATTAATACCACATTCTGATTTCATATGCTATGTTTTAAGCTTAGACTGAAACCTAAAATCTGATTAATACAATTTACTGGATTTATAAAATTGGTGGAGAGGTGTCAACAGCCCCAGAGTCTACATAACTGCTGTGTGAAATCCTGAAATTAAAATATATGGGTTAAAATGTGCACTAAGTAGTTCAAAGAAATTCTGCAGCGCTGGACAAATCTGAAACAGCCCGAACAAAAGTCCTTGCATTGGTATGTCAGAAATGCGATTAGATTGTTAAATCTACAAGCTGGCTGTTGAGTGTGGTGTGGGAGAGAGAAGCCTTTTCATAGGGGACCCTTCAGTAACACACAACACTGAACACAGTAAACTGTTTCTTTGAACTGCCTGCAGCTCAAAGGCTTTGAGAAGTCACTACGTTTTTTCTACACAACCCACAATGAAGATCAGAGTCAATGTTCGATCTTGATGACACCAGAGCTGCTATTTGGGGTAGAAAGCCAAATTCAGTTATGAGTTCATTACAGTAAAAACTAATTAAGAGGGACCCTTTTTTCTTAACCGGAGTGACTGTATATTGATTAATATTTCAGAAATTTCAATATTTCATAAAAAGACTACATAGCAAAGTGTGTTCATTGATATATTTAGAAATGTCACTGGGCTTGGCAGTCAAAATTAAAGACATGGTGAGATTTACATCTCATAATAAAAAGCAGTTGTTCATAAATATGTATGATCCCTGTAGTTTCTACCTCCAGCCTTCAATGAAACATTTGAACTCTGTAGAATAGGTATCTTAAACATTTGTATCCTTATTTGCTCCAGATTTTAATATTTGTGATGACCATGTTACAGCAGAACAGCTGAAAAGCTGGCTTGGTGCTGAGGGCAGTTCTGGCTTCTCTGCCTAATCAATTTTGCTGCCCTGCTTTGGCCTGGAAAGAGCAAATAGTTAGTGTATATAGCATAATCTCACAAATTCCTGGAGCGAGCAGCACACGTTATATGCTTCTGGAAAGTGTGAAAAGCTCGCTTTCCAGTGATAATAGCTATTTGTTTATTTTTAATTTCCTGGTTCATGAAGTGCAACTCCCATTCTTGTATAATTCAGACTGTACTTCTGCCTGCTTGCTGTGGCCCGCGGTCGTCCAGATTTCTAACCGTCTGGTCTTGCATTGAATGAAAACTCAAGGGGAAATATTTCAAAAGTAGCGATGCAGCTAGACAGTTCTGCCATTCCTATCTTCAGATTTTTCTTTTATTTGAATGTAGAACTTGCTAGAAAAAAATAGCAAAATAAGAGGATGCCACATTCTCAAAAAAAAAAAAGCAATAGATTGATTCCCTACAAGAGTCTTCCATTCTTAGTTTGTGTCCAGGTCAAGACTCCTCTTGTATTCATGCAGAACAAGATCCAGACATTCTCTTTTTCAGTTAATCTGCCTTTCCATTAGCTCCTGAGAGTAAAACAGTAACATACTAATATTCTTTTGGCTTCGTGGCCAAATATGGGTATTTCTCCAGGCTCATTCTTTACTATTCATCTAATAGCTGCTTCAAGGTTTATGAGAAACAGTAAAACCTACCATAGGAATAATCTCAAAGATGGCGAGCAGCTTTTGCCAAATGGTTCTCAGCAGCCTTGCAATTATCTTATTGCTTTATTTCTCAGAAGGGAAACACTCTTTTCTCAAGCTTTTGCTGTAAAAATTGTGAAACTCTAAAAAAATTACTTCTATTTTAAAGGTCTGGTTTAACATGAAAATTATATGCATTGTAAATGTTTTCTTGGCAATTTACTTGTCATAAATGTCTATTGTACTGAAAAACTCTACAGGGAATTGGATGTATTTATTCTACACATACTTAGGAATTTGTAAAAAGACACAATGACATTTAAAATAGAAATATTATGACTAGCTGCAAACCCGCAGATACAGAAGTTAGTTTCCGCTCAAATGCAGCTTTTCTGAGGCCTGAGTTTAAACCAGGCTTCCTAGCAGGGATTAGGTATGTGCTATTGTACTTTCATAATGAGGAAAGCACCAAACCAAATACAAATATTGCACAGTATTGACAGAAGACATCCAGAGCTGATGCACATAAAATAAGGCAACAAATAACACATAAGGCTCAAAATACTACTCTGTGCCAACATTATTCTGAGCACAAAGCTCAGTTTTATTGCTGAAAAAGCAGTCCACAGAGAGTTGTTATGGCCCAAGCTCTGCTCCAATTCAGAGCCGCCAGCCAGAGAGAGGTCCTTGGAAAGCCCTTCCCAGATTTTGCAGGGAAATGTGCCCAAGAGGCAGTGACTTTAGCAGAAAATCTGAAAGAACTTGATTTTCACATTTTTGCCATAGTGATCCTGAATCCAGCCCTCAGCCGCTCTCATCAGTGAGTATTTGCAGTTGCTGGGAGCAACTGCAGCAGGCTTCAAAGAGGAAGAGAGTCCTTCCAAGCCCTAACAGGACTGAGATAAGAATATTTTAATTCATATTGGTGAAACTCTTCCAATGGATGTGTTTTGTAGCAGTCTATATTTCAAAGACTCTTGATTATTGGTTTTTTGTTGTTGTTTTAAAATTATTAGCTGGTTGATTTTATTTAAATGCTCTTGCTCATAACAGGCTATATCGCTGTGCGGTCAGATGCAGTGTGGTGAGTGGTTCCACACGCACTCACAAGAGTGTGCTCGTTTCCATTGTGCTTCCTTTTCCAAATGCTAAAAATTAGCTTTCTGTTCTCTCTATAATCTTGCAAGCATTCATCAGCTTGGGAGAAATCAAAGGCACACAAAAGGAGTTCAGAAGTGGTATTACTATTACCTGATTAAATTGCTTGGGAATTTTTCAGAAAAAAAAATGCTAGAAACTGCCAGCTCACTACATCTATTAATTTTGCTTCCAAAACCAGTCTATTTGGAAGACTATTTATGAAATTATTTCTAATTCATAAAAATATATAATTCTGATGTTTCCAGTATGGAATGTACTAAAAGGTTTAAGTTTAAGTTTAAAATTAAAGAATCACTTGGGAAATATTTTTGAGAATTTTGTTTCTTTGGGCTTTTTGGAATTTAGGATTTTCTCTTTCAATATGAAAACATCTAGGGATGGAAAACATTTACCTGTCAAGTCTTATTTAGTGCATATTGTTGGACAGGATAATTTAGTTAGAGACCAGTCATGTGAGGTGTTGCTTTCCCAATAATTTTATGCCACCCAGACAGCGCAAGAAAGCTGTTATCATTAAAACTCTAGCAATGAGAGGATTATGATATGGCCAGAGTTGTTCAAGAAATCCCTGACAGAACCAAAAAATACCCCCAGGTATTGCTGGTATCAGAGCTGTCACATCACCTCTGGCAGGTAGGTGTGCTCAGTGTGTGACTCTGGTTTGTGCTTTAATATGTACAGTTGCACTGGTGAACTTTTGGAAGAATTTTGTCTGGTGCATGCACAGTAGCTCCTGGAGTTGGGGGAGAGCATCTCTGCCCACCTGGGTGCTGGAGTTGGAGTTAGCGCGAGGCTTGGGCTGTGCAAGGGTGCTGCATGGGTGGCTGCCGAGCTCAGGCTCTGCCGGCTGCTGCCCTGCCAGCCACGCAGGGGCTGTGAGCTGTTGGGGCAGGCAAAGGGCTGGTGCTGCCCCAGGGAGCTCTGATGAGACTTCCTTGGGCAATGTGGGACCCTTCAGTACCGGGAGAGCCCCCAGAAGCCTACCCCCAAACAGAAAAGGACTAGCTGAACATTTTCCTGACAAAGGAGTCACGCTTTGCCACAGACCTCAATTTTGCTTCTTGAAGGTGAGGATAAAATATGAGTTATTTTATCTTCAACCGTGGGGCAGCAGCACTTGCTGGGAAGAGCTGAGCCAGGCACTGGATGGATCTGAGCTGTGTAGCTTCCCTGTGCTTCAGCATGACTGTGGGTGGGTTTATCGTATTTATCCTGGGGCATGGTGTGAGTAAAAGCAGTAAAGTCAGCACACTTGGACCTTTCCACAGTGATATGGGACCATACTTGGGCGTTTTTTAATGTTACAGTAGGAGAGAATGCCCAACTGTATGAAGGACTCTTATTAACAAATTTGCCATAACAATCTTCAGCTAACTTGATGATACAGGACAACTTCACTGAAGCACCCTCAGACTTCCAGAACAGCTGCTTTCCTGTTGAAAATAGGGCTAGTGGCATAGGATCGGTCTCTAATTCATTTTACTACTTGACAGCTGAAGCTACTGCTCAGCCTTTCTCTTGCTGAGTTCTAATGTACTAAGAGCCCTGCAACAGAGGCACAAAAATACTTGCCCTGTTAGATACACCAGAGAGACTTTTTTAGCCCCTGTACATTTGGCAACAATGGAACAACTGAGCTGGCAGTGTACCCATCGCTGCTGAAACAGGCTCGAGTGAAACAACACATATATCTAATAAACTGCTTATATGTCACTCCTGTGAAGGCTCTTTCTAGTAAGGAGGAGAAGCACAGTGCCATGTGGTGGGCCCATGCCCAAGCCTCACAAAGGAGGCCTAAATGAAATCATATCTCCAGAAGTTGCTGTTCCCTAGATACTAACATGAAAATAATCCATTTCTTAGGATAAATTTTTCCCACACCTCAAAAGTAGAGTACATCAAATGTTGCAAGAAGGAAAACATAGTAGCTGTAGGGTTGGTTTCAGAAATTTCCACGAGTGTAGAAGATACCCTGGGCTGTTAGCATATTTTTTATGTTTTTGACAGCAAGTAAATGTTCTGTGGCAGAAAAATCCGCAGGAAATAAAATTTTATGATGTGCTGTAGCCATGCTGGTTATATATCTATACGTTACTGGCAGACTATCAAAAGACGCACATTTTCAGCTTTTCCGAATGTGACTTGAAAGCAGCTTGACGTCTGTAAGCATAAACACCGTCAAGTATGCTTTGCATATATGGGGTGGATGATGTCTCTTTTCATATTAGCATGGCGGTGTTGTGCAACCGCTCCAGTGAGATCAAAATGGACTGAGGTGCAAAGGGGATTTTCTATCTTGCCTAAATATTGATTACAAACCAGTTGGCCTATAAAAAGAAACAGTCATGCTGTGGTGGTTTTACCCCAGCCGGCAACCAAGCACCATGCAGCCACTTGCTCACTCCCCTGCACCCAGAAGGATAGGGAAGAGAATTGGAAAGGCATGTAAAAATCGAGGGTTGAGATAAGAACAATTTAATAGGTAAAGCAGAAGCTACACACACAAGCAAAGCAAAGCAAGGAATTAATTTGCCGTTTCGCATCGGCAGGCAGGTGTTTAGCCATCCCCAGGACAGCAGGGCTCCATCACGTGTAATGGTTACTGGGGAAGACAAACGCCATAATGCCATATGTCCCCCCCATTCCTTCTTCTTCCAACAGTTTATATACTCAGCGTGACGTCATATGGTATGGAATACCTCTTTGGCTAGTTAGGGTCACCTGTCCTGGCTGTGTTCCCTCCCAGTTTCCCAGGTCCCTCCAGCCCTCTCACTGGCAGGACCCAAGGACCTGAGAAGTCTTTGACTTAAAACCATCAGTGTCCTATCAACATTGTTCTCACACTAAATCCAAAACACAGCACTTTATTAGCTACTAAGAAGAAAACTAACTCTATCCCAGCTGAAACCAGGACATAAGCATAGCACTGTAACTCCTGCTGTTTTCTATCCTATTAGGTTACTGTTTAATATAGCAGTAAGTGCTGCTGGGAATTATTTCTTTTCCATTCTATGCATTTTAGCAATCTGGAACCAATTTCTCTTTTCAGTTATCCTGAGATAATCCTTAATGGAGGAGTACTACTAAACATGGAAGCAATGATAGCTAACAGCAGACACATAAATATCTTTCTCTCTGTGTGTACATATTTATATTTACAAGAAGAACTCTGACCAATCTATACTGTACATGTAAGGTGGATTTTGTTTTTTCTCTCTCCACAGCAATATTGTGACACAGAAATACATAAATCAGATGTAAGCATATCCTTCAGAAACTCCTTTTCTTCAGCTACTGTTCCTATCTAGTAGAAATGATGCACGTGGTTTCTAGCTTAGTTGAAAATCAGGAGTAATTCATGATGTCATTATCTTTCTTTATGGAAAAATAGCACATCCAGGTAGAAATTGCTGTTCAAGAATGACTCCATAATGAAAAATCTAAACTCAACCGACTTAAAAAAATCTAGTTGTGTTTTTGGGCTCTTTTCTAAAGACAGTATGTTGGTGTACGTATACATAATTACCACACAAAGAATATAATTGCAAGCAGGTAAAAGTAAACATTAACAATCTGGTTCTACTGTTGCTGTCAAGGCCTATATCATTAGTGTCAAATGTCCTTGTTCTGGCTACTATCAAATGGTTTGATGGAAAGTTTTTTCTGTCAGTGTCATGAACAATTTTTTCTTCGTGTAACCACACTGTGGGTCATTGGTAAAAGAAGAGGGAAAAAGCAATACAAAGCAGGAAAATTAATTATTGTATTGAAAACATGCTTAGTACTATACAGAGCCCAGGTGTAGTAAAATTATATCACCAAGGAAAAACCACAAACTATGGTAGCATGGGGTAAATTAAAATGAAATACACAGCTGCACGCAACTTAATGGCAATGACTGCTCAGTTAAAAGATTTGAGGGTAGTCCTTAGTTCTGGTATTCTACTTTCAGAAATTTGGACTTTTACATTTTAGTGTATGGTCTTTAGTCTGCTCCAAATGTAAAAATGTGTTAGGTAATCTTCTCTAATGCTTGCAAATCAAGCAAAGTTTCAAAGATGAAAGTACAGCTCATCCTAGGTTTCTTTTGTCTAAATGTTCTCAGCTATAATATACTGCCCATGAATAAAAGAGAATAATTTCACTAGAAGTAGAGGAAAGACTTGGGGAAATACACGTCTGTTACTTAAGAGGCAGCAGATAAGTAACGATATGGAAAATACTGAATGTTTAATGTTCTTTTGCTGCTGACATACAGAATGCTTTAATGTAACTAGAGGTTTAATAGTACTAAAACTAACAAAAAAAGATTAGGGGTATATTCCAAAGGTAAGGAAAGTGTAGATCACAGGCTAATTTTAGGGAAAACTTCAGTCTTAAGGTCAACAAAGAAAAGAAAACTTGCTGCAGAGTTCTTGAGGAACTAGCCAAGGCAGTCTCAAGAGACAAAAGAGGCGAAGTAGAGAAAAGCAGGTCTATATATTTAAAATGAAAGAACTAATGTTCTGTAATGTATAACTCTTGCCACATGACTTGCAAAAAAGTCAAAAAGACATCAGATCAAAATATTAAATAACAGCATTGTAAGCATCAGGTGACTTACTAAATTGTGGGAAAGCACTACTATGATACCGGATAAAATAAGCCTAATCTGATTTGCAAGTGAACTGGTTTGGTGGTGGGAAGCCATAAACGAAATATATCTTGATACTGCCCCAAACTTCTCAAAAGTAAACTAACAAAGTTAATATAAAGTAGATGTGTTCAGCTGTCATCCCTAAACAATGGTTCAAAATGATGCTTTCCCTTTTTGTCATCACTGTACTGTAGCTCAGATGTCATTTACTGGTCAGCATGACAAGAAAGCATTTATATTTTGGGAGTTTCTTTTCTTATGCTAGCAAGTGGTAATACTTACGGTGACAGCATCACAGCTTACGTTCAGTGTATCACTGACTCACAGAGCACAGTAAAGCTGTCAACTGGTTTTGTGGATTCATAATCCATTCACTCGGGTTTTACTCTGGCTCCCTGGTTCTGCGTTCTCATCTGAGGTACCACGGGCAAAACCTGGAGGAAGGAGCAGGCTCTCTTAATAACATCTGATCTAGAGAGTGTGGCGTTGGGCCAGGGGAGGGATATTCTGTTGGATATATGTTTGTGCCAGTGTTTTAATTTAAAACAAGATTTGGATGTGTAACAGCTTAGCTTCTTTTCTGTCACTGTCACAGTTATTGTTTTATTAGATAGCACCTTTTCTGTCATGTTTTGCCCCTGTCATGGCTTCAGATCTTCACAACAGCATTGTGGCTACTGAAATAGTTTAGCTGACTTATGGCCTGCTTAATGTGTCTACGTATACATCTCAGAAGCTCCCAGGGCAGAGTTCCATGGTGACGTTTGTTGGTCTGTAAAGGGGCAAACACGGATGAAATAAGAGCAGTAAGTTCCCAGCAGGTTTCAGGCAGGAGCGTGGCATGTTGCCTTTTGAGATCCAAACCATATGTCAAATTGAGGATTCTGTCGTTGTCTCTGTGACACATCACAAAATGGCATGGCGGGGTGTACAGGCTCCTGTAGCTGTGGGAATGAAGCCTTGGTGAAAAGCTTAATATCCATAGTGGGTACCTAGGGAAGGGGTTGTTGGGATCATTAATGGAAAAAAAATTCTGCCATAAATACTGAAATCAGCTTATTGAAAAAAATACAATGCTTTTCACAGAGAAAGTATAGAGTGCAGAGACATTCAGCGTACCAATTCCCAGCACGCTTTCTGCATAACTAGCATGCTATTAGAGAAAATAACTAGGAAGCACCTTTAGAATTTTCTTTTTTTCTCAGGACTCTTCAGTATACAAAGCTGATAGTACCGTGCCAGATTTTAAACAGCAACTGCTATTTATGCGGGTACTAAAAAACCTCCTGAAGTGAATTTTTCTTTAAGCTTCTCAGCTTAAGCCTTGACTACACACCATTGCTGTGATTTACCAGTGGATGCCTAGCATTAGCTTAGTCAGGAATGCTGTGTTTAGCCTTTGCTGAAAGTCAAGTCAAAATCTACCATGAAAAACTGTGCAGTTGAACGCATTAGCATGCTGTAAGTGAAGTCAGAATATACCTGTACACTGACCTCTATTTTGAATCAATTTTATAGCCTTAAATGATTAGGGCTTGAAATAAATGATTGAATATGCTTTGTGAGAAAATGTGTGATGAATAAAAAGATGACAGATATTTCGTTTTGTGCTGAGACCTGGAGCAGATTTATCTTGTTTTAAAAAATGGGTAGAGTGAAGATGAGGTAATAATCTGAATTTTCATTTTCAATTAACAGCAAGGTTTGCTCATACAGGGTTTTCCTGGAACGTTTAAAATCTTTTCTAGCATAGTGCTGCATTTTGAGCCTCCTGTCTGCTGCTCCTTTTATCTATATAAAGTTGCACACGTACATTGGAGCTGCTCACTGTTAGCAAAAACTTATGACAAATGTTCCCTGCTGAAAAGGGACTGCATTGATTTCCCTACAGCTCTTAAACTGTAAAATCATTCCACTCACTTGACCTGTGATTTAAAAAGATGACCTAGGAATGGATCTGAAACCCTTACGAGTCCTATTAGATAATGTATATGTGGCAGAAAAGAGAGTAGCCCACTCAAACACAGCACTGGTTTTAAGCATGTATTCCTTGTGAGGCCCCAACATACTGTATAATTAATGCATACAGTAATTTGTCTCTTAACGCTGTGGGAAATAAGATGCTTTAACTGAAAATAGAAAGATCACCTTTTTAAAGTTACTAAGCAGAACCTGAGAAGACCAGCATCTCCTGCCTCCTTTTGGACTGGAAAGTATTTCCACCTTTTGTTTGTAAAAGTCCTTATTTGTCTGGACATTCCTATGATTAAGTGCATTGCTGAAAAAGCACGGGCATTATGCTGTACTCATGCAGGGGAACTTTAAAATGTCCGACCACTTTATGGTGCCTGTTTGCTGCTGGAATAGCATTAGGCAGCTTTCCTACCCCTGGCAAGCTGACACAGTGATTCCAAGGCTTGTGCATGTTTACTTCCCAGGCAGATAGAAAGGGCAATTTCAAACAAAATAAGTAAGCAAAACCTTGCATTTTGAAAAGGCTTCTTAAAACAAACCCTTTCTTGATTAACAGTAGAACCTTTCTTATTGTTTTCTGCAAAATTACTGTGCTATGAATGAAAATGACAAGTTGTCACCTTTATAAACCTTGGATTGCTTTGGCTGGGATTTTTAAATATTATTAAAATCAGGTATGATTTTACCTGCTAGGGATTCAAACCAGTGTAGCTCATTAGAGAAAGGTTGTTCCTATGGAGAGTGGATCTCCTTGGATTTAGCACTATGCCAGCAAAAATGTGGTATTTCTGCAAGCCTTCATCACCGGTGTGCTGCTGACCCAGCCCCTGGAGTGCTCAGTGGGGCTTCCTACTCTACAGTGCAGGAGCTGGGACAACAGCACACTTTCAGTTTTTGTCAGAAACTTCACATGCACCAGACATATTTTGAAGGTAGGCATGCCAAGGCCTAGTGAAATATGGACACCAGTGAAAGAAAGCACACGTGTCTGAAAAATGGTCCAAGCTGTATTCTTGAATGCAGCATTAAAACTCCCATCTGTAATTGTCCTTAAAAAACACACAGCTGAAGCTCATCCTCTGTCTCTTTCTTACTAAAGTAGATATTCTGTGCAAAGCACAAATTAATTCACTTATTAGTAATTTTCAAAAGACTTTGTCTTTTCCCGTAAAAGCAAATCCTATACTTTATCCACTTAGACTGCTATGATACTTACAGTCTTTCCCATATGCTGACAGCTGCTCGTTTATCTTGCACTAGTGATAGTCTTTTTAGCTGACCTGTGGTGTGAGTTTAGCTGAACAGAATGCAAAACAGGAGCTGATAAAGAGCATTTTTACATCTGAAGGTCATAAATATTGAACAGATTCCCTGTCATGCTTGTAAAGAAGAGCATCATGCCTCTTTTGGTTTTGCAGTCAGTCTTTGAAAAGCAAAGGCTTAGCAAGAGTACCGGGGTATATATAGAATACTTCTTCACACTTCTAAAGGAGTACAGACCCACTTCTAGAAATTTAATAACAAATACAAACAATCTGAGCTTCAAAATACTACATTAATGCAGCGCTAGCACAGTAATATCAAGCACTCAAAAATGGGAATATTTTAGAAGGTTAGGTTGTTCTAAGTGTAATGTGGCTAAGCTGCATATCCCACATTACATATGGCATATTTTAATAGTAAGAACGTATTAAAACTTACATTTTAAAAACCACTTTCTTTTTCAATATGTGAAGCTTATGTTAATGACGAGTGAGAGACAAAGTCAGATTTGAAGGTGATCTGTTCAGTGGTTAGGAATTTTCAAACTCCAGAGTTTCACATCTCCTTTTTTGGCTGTCAGGTTCTTCATTTAAATAACCATGAAGTGTGCTGGCTGAAATAACCAGTGCTCTCCTCAGATTTAATCAGTTTCCTATTGAAGTAGCGTCAGGATCGCTGAACTGTAGGGTTTTATTTTTCCAAATGAGGGTAGATATATAGGTGTTACATATTTTTTTAAAACAAATATACTCTGTGATTTTTGAGGGTACCAGCCAACTTTGAGATGCTCAGCCATAGCCTTCCTAGTCAAAGTGTACACGGGGAAATAGAAATGGCTGAGGGGTATTTCACACTTCTTGTTTGAGACCAACATTGAAAATTCTATGTCAAATTGATTCTGGGAGCCAATGCAGTTTTGATGTCATACTTTGTTTCATGGGTGTTTTGGTATTATTAGTTTGTAATTTGTTATCTGGAGTTATTAAAATGTGTGAGGGATCTTTACTTCTCTCTGTTTAGATACACATAAAGCAACATTAGTGTGCATTTCTGTTTAATTCTAGGGCCCTGTTTTGAAGAGATATATGTCAGACATTTCATGATCTTTCCATCATCTTTAAAACAAACAACACACGATGGCGGTTAACCTTGACAGCTGATTTTAGGAACCTCATGTCAGCTGGAGCCTTCAGAATGATTCAGTGTGGGCTGGCACTCTGGCTCCAGTTGGAGGAAGCCAGCTGGGAAAATGTAGACATGGGAGAGATCTGACTGAGTATGGACATTTTGTCCCTGTGTATCCACTGTGCTGCTATCAGGACCAGCCTTCTGGAGACATCCCATGAGCCCACAGAGTGCAAAGGTTGCAATGGGGAATAGGACAGCCCTGTCCCACTTCTTACCCTAAGGCTTTATAGTTTATGATCTGTAAGTCCCTTAACCCCTTCCTTTAATCTGCAAACAGAACTTGTATCTCTTTAGGAGGCTGAATTCAACCTGATTTTAAAGACAATCTGTCTTAACTACTGCTTACTGCAATATCTGAATAAGGACAGCACATTTAAATTTTGCTCTTTTAGAAGCACGTACTCTATTGTTATAGATGGAAAAGTGGAAAAAATGGGGATTATTGAATCCTATCCGTTTCATCCATTGAAAGACTTGCGCTTTTTTTTTAATTAAAATGGGGATCTCATTAGCAGAGACATTAATCTATAATTTATTGTTTCATTTTTAAATGGTTCTTAAACTGTAACAGACTATCATGTAACATGCTGATGTGCAAACACAGCTGATGCAGTCTGTAGTCTGAGACAGGTTAAGTATTTAAACAGAGTTATAAAGAGTCCTTGACATTTAAAAAAAAAATTCTGTGTGTCAGGAATAGTAACATCCTTCCCCATTAAGAGTGACTTTTTCATCAATGGCCGTGATTGAAGATAGAGAGCCTATTCCACATAGAAAATAATCCCATTCATATTCTGAATCTAAATAAGACACTGGAGTCTTAGTTGTACAGATGTATGTCTTTCCCCACTCTGCACAGATCAAACAAAGTAATAGTCTACAGTCATGAAGGTTTGCTTGCTATGCTTGTCAGAGCTGTAAAATACTGTCTGCACCAATGCAGTTTGTATTCTTGAAATGAGGAACTATATATATTTAACTAACCAAAAAACACATCTTTACAAGGGTGTGCTATGTCTTGGCCTCAGCCTGTTTATCAATTTGTTCTCCCTCCCACTGAGGATGTCAGCTGTTCCCCTCCCAGAATTACCAACTCTCCAGGTAAACCGGGACTTTCTCATTGTTGAAGCTTCCAGAAGAAATAAGTGATGGAAATAAAACTGAATTGTAAAAGAGCTTCTCTTTTCCCCATCGGAGTCAAATTCAATAAGATAAGCAGGTTACAAATTAAGACATATTTTGCTAATCAGTGAGCAACATACTTGGAGTTAATTTTCTGCATCGACCTCTTCTCAGTTAAATTATTTTTTTCCTTTGTTGCACGTTTTGTCAGAGGTTACCTAAGACTCAGGGAGCTAAAGGGCCACCCTCACTGAGGGCCGTTCATCCTTTATTTGCTGAGCAGCACAATGCCAACCAAAGCCATGAGCAGTTGTGTGCTCCTGAATCAAATGGGAGGTTCCTGAGACAAAAGTAAAATTGGAGCCCTGATGATGTGGTTAGTCTTGAGGAATCATGATGACCTGGTGAGAACTGTAGGTACAGGGCTTTAGGAAGACTGCTCCTCAGCTAGCAAGATCCACAGGACTTGTCAGGACTCTAGAGCAATTTTCCAGCAGCAGGGTTTATATCTTACACCATGGAAAGAATGGGTATATTTGCAGAGCCACAGGAGATTTCTTATCAGAAACTCCTGAACTGAGCTCTGTACAGCAGCTTTCTGGCTTCCCCTGTGCCCACGACTGACTCCCTGAAGGCACCATCTGCTACTGGCTTCAGCAGGTGGAGGAAGATGCTCCTCACACGTTTTGTATCTGAGTGCCAGCCGTGAAAGGGCAAGCACAGAATGAGCCATGAGGGCTAGCCTGAAAGGTTTGTTCAGCTGTTGCTGCAAGAGCAAAACTGTGACTTAGTATTTATTAATGGGGTTGAGAGGGAGGTGAAACAATCTTTCAGTAAAGTGCAATAGCAGAACAGGTTTTAGCTGAAACTTGCTGAAAACCACCTACCTCTGGGCTGACACAGAGTGGGGAAAAAAGTACAAGAGAAGGAGAATGTTTCAAAAAGTTATCTGCATGGAAGAAACAAAGTTACAATGATAGTCCTGACAACTCTAACGGCCCTACCAGGAGCTTACTATAATAATGTATCTTATGTGACCCAAATCCAGCAACAAATAGTTCTGTTGCCTGTTCCTGTATATTTTGCTGCTTGCTACAGATAAAACTGGGCTGTTTCATCCAAAGAATGTTAGTATCTAGGCACAAATTACTCATCCACTCCCAGGTACAAAAAGGATAGTAAAGAGTATTCACTGGAACATAATGACTTCATTAAGCAAACAGGAACACAAATAGCTCAGTACTGTAAAAGCAAAGAGAGATTTCATAAGCTGAAGAAGAGGATAGCAGTGACTGCTCCACTTTCATGAAACAAAACTGGTGAGGCCTTTGAGAAACAGCATCATAAAACCAAGCTGAGTATAATTAAAATGTGCCTTGACTTTGTGTAATTGTGAAGACAGTGTAAATTCTTGGAGCTATTTTGCCCATATGCATCAAAATAAAAGGATTCTTAATTCATAATTTATAAGTATAGCCACCCCAGTGAGTGTTCCTGCAGGCTACTGCAACTACCTTTGCAGCCACCAGAGAATGTTAAGCAGAAACAGCAGTGACCCTTCTGGACATAAATACTTTTTTTCCGATATAACTTTACAAATATATTTTTTTTACAACCTTTGGATTGTTAAGTCTGTTGCCCTCTGCTACACAGGATGTTAGCTGGTCATCTCCATGCAGTTGTAAAGATGAAAAGACTGGAAATAACACCCAGACATCTTCACTACTCCATGCTGACAGGGCAGAGGCAGCCTGTATTGATCATCATGTCTAACTTGTAATAAGAATGTAAACTCAGGCTTGTGCTGCTTTCCATCAAAGCAATGCAAGTCAAGCTTTCCTTTTGCACAGGCTTGCATTCATTTCTCCTGTTGTCAATATGTCCTGACAGAGCTTTTAGAGACTTATCAATATTTAACTGCATTCCTATTGACTCAGCAATTACACAGTAATTGATTTAAGATTGATTATCATCATGTTAACATTTTAACGGTCAAAGACTAATATAACTAACTGAATGTGAAATTATTTTGGGGTTTTGTTACCTTTGTCCATGCACATTGCTGTTCCACATCACCAGATGTTAAGTTTTACTTGATGTTGTATTGTTAATGAAAAATAGCTGAAGGTATTGTTTATAGCCACATTCTTTGCAAGAATTAAGCTCTATTTTTATGGCACAACATGTTTATTATAACCAAAGCATTCAAATGGACCCCTTCAGAGTATCTTGTTACTGGTTAAAACATATAAAAAGGGTGGGTACTGGCAAATAATGAATTAATCCACTGTGCTAAATCATAAGAGGCAGTTAGCTGAAGAATAAGACAACAAAGTTATTTTATCAGCTGCAGTGCTGTATCCAAGAGCTAGGTTTGATGAATGATGCTTTTCATGAATCACTTTTATTGATTCCTTGCATGGAGAGGTCTGAGGCGTAGTCAGAGCTATGACAGTTTTGAGCTCTGCCAGCTGTGGTGGATATAAATATTAGCCAAGAAAAATATTCAATAAATGAAACCAAGAATGTGGAAAGATGGAATCTTTTCCCAGTGTGACAGTGATTAATTTGGTCCTTTGGGTTTTGTTAACTCTTCAGTGCTCTCGATGCATGAGGTGGAGTCAGGGGTTGTGTGCAATCTGCTGCGTACAACAGCAGTGGAATGGGAGGGCAGTACCGGGTCAGGATTTTACATGTTACATAGGCGATTAAATCACAAATAAAGTGCTACTTTTCTGTAATAACTGAATAAATAGAAGTCCAACAGAAACCTCAGAAGAGAAAGGAGTGGATTGCAGGTGTTTTGAAACTGTCGCTGTTCACCATTCTCTATCCAGTCTTTTCTGAGACTATCAGACTTTTGCTTCAGAAAAATCTAACATTATCTTTTGCAGCTGTCTTTTGTCATGACTTACCTTACTGGGGCACTTTCCAAGAACCCACTTCTGAAATTTTTCTCAAGATACAGAGGGCAGTTGCTCTCACAAATAGACCTTGGTAGGCTGAGTGTTAGATCTAGGCCCTAATCAAAGGGAAAAAAGAGTAAAGGAATCTTCAAAGGATTCCTCACTATGCAAACGAAGAGGTCAGTGAGCTATTTCATTGCAGAGACAAGTCTTTCACTGGTAATAGCATAAAAACGGTACTTTCAGCAAAAAAAGTGAAAAGGTTTGAAAAGTTTTTGAAAGTTTGTGAATCCTGCTTAAAAAGCCATCAAAGAACTGCCACTTCCGGGCTGCTATGGAAAAGATGGCAAATCTTACTGTTCTGTACTGTTGTTATAGGATTTGACCAGACTGTCACTATTTATGCTGTGCATATGTGTGTCTTCTTTTCCTGTTCTTTATTAATCATTGGAAGTTTTGCAGCTTTCAGGCATAAGAAGTCCTACAGATAATCTTTAAGCTTGGTCAGAATTTTATGCCAATGTTCTTGTTGAATACAAAACATTTCTTTTTCTGTATCAAAGAGAAATTATCCTATGAGCATGTTTCCTGCATCATGGTCACCTGTAAAACCACAGTAACTTTTTGGCCCTGTTGCTCTGGATTTGAGCAAACACTTTCTGTGAGATAGCTTCCAAAATACATTTAACTTCACCTGAGCTGTGCTTGAAGTTTGGATTGTTCCTGAAATTGTAGTCTATCCTAATCAATCTCTTCACCCTAGCTATGCTGTGGGAGCACAGCTTGTTAGAAGGAATTGAAACTCTTCTAATGAAGAGGAATTTTGTGTTGGAGGTTTTTTTCTTTCTCCTTCTTTATTTTAGCTATTCTCTTCTTTCCAAAGTTGGGGTACAATCTGAGATAGTATTTAGGGTGGTATGGGCAAAAATACAATAGAAGAAAGTTCTTTATTTAATATTAACAGAGATAGTTGATTTGGTGAGAAAAATAAATCACCAGAGACTTCACTAAACACTAAGATTGCTTCTTTTATGTACAAATACTCCTTGAGATATGCAATTTCTACTTACCCACCTTCTAGTTTAATTTCAGCACAGCAGCTCAGACTGTCATGGAATTAAAACTTGCACTAATAGACAGTGATACGGTAAATCCAGCTTTGGGACTCTTACTGCCTGATGCAGTGTCCTACACAAAAAACTCATGTGTTAACATCTCACCAGTCAGTAGTGTCAGCTCATGCAGCCTCTGCCCATTGCAGCTGGTGTTATGATATGGCATTGTCATAAAATACAAATTTAATAAGAATGGCATCTGATCCAAATCAAACCTGGTGATTTTCGTGATCTTGTTCACATTTGTATTAAGGACTATAGCAATGCACCTTCACTTGAGCTAAATGACAAAATGTCATTTTTATCATATAACCTGAGAGGCTGCATGAGTGCAGGAAACCTTGAATGGCAACATGAAGCTTTCTCAAAGAATCCAGGAGAATTATCCATGAAGATCTGATAAATCTGTTTTTTACCAAGATATTGGTTGAATCACTCTAGAAAGGGCCACAAACTAAGGTTGCATTTTGTCAAAGAAATACATTAAAATACATATCAAATTTAATCTGTAAGAGCAGAAAAACTATTTTAAACACGATTGACTCAAACATCCTTGTTATTAGTAATATAATAATTCAAATCAATACTCTTCTCCTGTGAAAAATCCATAGACATTCTTTCTTTACTGAAAAAAAATAGATCCTCCTCCACTAGTAACAGTCATTATCAAGAAGCTGGTTTTGAAGTAAAGTTCATTTCTGTCTTGTGTCCATGACAAATATTACGTGTACATAAATCATCCAGGAAACAGTTCTGTTCTGACCTTGTTGCACTTTTCAATTACTTTGTACTGTTTGTACAAGACTAAACCAGGGCTGGGGCCTGGAGTGGACCATTTGACTCCTCTCATTTACTGGAACTAAACAAGGAACAGTCTGGAAAGTCAGTCCGCTGCTGGAAAAAAAATCATTAAAAAAATCCTGCCTAGGAAAAGTTGGGTTTTCTCTGTTAAGGCTTCCTGTGTATTCAGTCAATTTGGATAAAGAATTAAGCTTTGGTTTGGTTATCAGCACAAAGCTGATAGAGATTGGACCATCACTAATTCTTGGTTTGACTTTTTTCCAGTTTTAAAATGAAGTGTGCAGTAGGCACAGGACAGAACTATGTATATGAGGTGAAAAAGTTGATTCCTACTCAGTCAGACTACTGATGGTGAAATGAATAAAACATTTTAAAATGACAGACCAGTCCATGTGTCTACAATTCATTTCAGCACTTCATATTTTATTTAAAACTCTTATCCATAGGTAGAAAATGCTGAGTTTCATATTAAATATTCCATTTTAATTAAAACTCAATAACAGAGGAAAAAAAAAACAAACGCACACATCCTGCCCAAACCCCCTGACACACAGAATTGTAACACAACTCTTAGAGCCTCCAATTCTAGCTGTCCTGCTTGAAACTTTGAAGAGCTGAATTTTTAGAGCCGTTGAGTGTCACATTTTATTTG
Source organism: Falco cherrug (assembly GCF_023634085.1). Lineage (NCBI taxonomy): Eukaryota > Metazoa > Chordata > Aves > Falconiformes > Falconidae > Falco > Falco cherrug. The sequence continues at coordinate 12,948,287 of NC_073708.1, forward strand.
AAAGCAGCAGAGTCTCAACTGCCTCTTGTTCCTTAAAGCTGTGTCTGAGATAGCTCAAAACACAAATCTGTGGAAACTTGTCCCTGAGAAAAAATGGTGCTTAAGTTCTGGATCCTTGAGTGTTATATGCATCCATCCGGAGGCTGTTTTCTTCTACTCTAACAGGCACAGCAGGCCTCAAGGGAGGCTTCTGGGGTTTTTTTGTTTTGTTTTGTTTCTTTGATTGTTTGTTTGTTTCTCATGAGCCTTGAGTGGAATTTAGATATGTATATGCTCTCCCTGGTTGCTGGTCAGAGCTGAAATGAAGCATGCTGAGCTACCACACTTCTTGTAGTTTTCAAGGTGTGTCCTGTGGCACCTCTCTCAGACATTTGCAAAACCCAGGCAGGGATGCTGTCCAGCCCTTGATCTACCTCCTCTCCTTGTGCTGCTTCTTCCCATCTTTGTTTAAAATCTAGGTGGAGTCCTAAATGGACCCTGTGGTGATTAACTGCTGTCAGAAATGGTGACAGTACTTTCCTTTCACAGAGGATTTTAATGAGGCTAGTGTCTGAACAGCTCTGAAACCTGCGATATATGACATGTCTCTTATTGTTACTACAATCCTGCACATTATAATTTTTAAGTGATAAGTGCTCTGTTTCTATTTAGCTTCCTTAGAACAGCTTTTTAAATTAAAAAATTCCTTTAAAAATAAATTTAACACTGCAACAAGGTTATCTGTTTGAGCTGAGTCTTATATACAACACTCTCCTAGTGGCGTGGCTCTGCAGAGCCATCAGTATTCAAAATGCCAGAGCAAGAAGGCAGTAACAGGAGCACCCAAGAGAACTTTTATAATAACTCTTCTACTCTGACTTCATCTCTTTTAGGCCCATATTAAATAAAACCCAAAAACTTAGATTGTCATTTATTATATGTCAACATTCTCTGGCTCTAAATGTATCCCCAACCCAATTCCTTGACTTCAGTGTAACAGAAGATCCAGAAACAGCTGTTTTGCATGGCAAATTACACTGTTACAGCCACTCTTGTAATTAGGATGGAAGGTATGTGGATATGTTAGATCCACATTTAGGAAAAAAGCCACAACAGATTAATTGCAGTCTATTAAAATTCTAAATCCATCATCAGTGGAATTTTTCTTCACTTTATGCCAGCGTGGAAGAAGTCCAATGCATTTGTGAAATGAATCCAGTATGTGCTATCTGCCATGCCGACCTCATTCAAACTTGAGGGCCCAGATGTATTATAAAGCATAATTACTCTAGAGGTAAAAACTTAAGCAAGGCTTTGAAGGCCATGTCTGTGAAACGTAAATTGAAGTTGCCATGGTTCATATACAAACAGAGAACTTAATTAAGTAGAACCCATAAAAGCAGGGCCTTCTTAAATTGCCCCAGGTATCAAAACATAAAAGGTATTATTAGAATGTCCACGTTTTGTAATGTTTTTGAGCACTGGTCCTTTTAAAATGGATTTAAAGACCTCCAATGTAGTCAAGATTTTAATTTGTATTAAATTATGCATTTTTAATTTCTTTTGTATTGGCTAGCAATTGCCACAAATTTTTTTTTCTTCTTATGTTTAAAACATAATTATGTATAAAAACGTGCAGCGTTTGGATAGATATGAGTGTATATATCTTTTTTTCTGTTAGGGTTACTAATCTAATCTAAGTTCATTTGTATCATAGAAATAGTGTCACTTCTGAGGATACCATTCAGGGCCATTTAAATCAGTACATCATTTTTTTGTTGAAAGTAATCATAGAAGTCGTCTTTCAAAAAGTAACCTGATGAAGACAAGTGGGGTCATAGCTGACAAAGAGAAATGATTCTTCACTACTGAGAAACATACTCGGTAATGAAGTGTTCAGTTTAAACCAGAATTTCTGTTCTAAGCTTTGAGAAACTTGTATTTGCTTACTACAAATGAACAGAGGTTAAGCACAAAACAAACTTCTGCCCTTCTTGTCTGATAACACCATATTAAAAAAAATATAAAATAAGGCAACAGAAAATCCCTGGCACTAACACTTCATTACTTTTCTATAATATCCATAGCTTAATTTATCCTGAAATGATTATAGCTTGATGATCAACTAATTAGGAACACTCATCATAATTTTCATTGGCTGTTTGCAAAATATTACATCTGGGTAATGTAATTCAAGTTACTTCATGAATACTTGCTTAAAATAAAACACACGCACAATATAAGCAGAAGAGACATCTCATTTCATGATATCATTAGTAACAACATTTTGTAACTGACTATGAAACTGCTTATAGGAACAAACTAAAATCATAGGAAATGCATAATGGTGAGTCCTAATGTGCAAAAGCATGTTTTCTTTGTTTCTGTGTAAATTGTTCTCTCTCTCAATAGCTTTTTATTCCATATTCTTCCCTGCTGGGATGGATGACTGTTGAAATATTTCCTTTTCTTTCATATGCATAAAATTACATTATGAGTCTTTTTTTACAAACATAAGTTTACTGTTAGTGTTCACCATATGTGACTCATGATCTAATGGGACTTATATACACATAAGAAATGAGTGGAAATAATTAAATGTCCTGAAATCATTAGAATGGCTTTTCTATATTTCAGTGAAGATGCTGTCCAGTCACCTAATAATTATGACAAACATTTTAGCCATAAAATAGCTAAAAAAGAGGTGATCGGTTGCCATTGCTCAGGGAGTGGCTCACATCCGTGTTAATACCACAGAAAGCAGTTTGATTTTTAGTTTTCATGGCTGGACGCGTTTGTTAAGGCATAACATGTCTTTCTCTAATGCCATTCCTTCGACCTCAATTCTGGATCAGATTTTGTTTCTCCAACTCTGTCTTCTCTGATGTCCTGAACCCCTTCTCCACCACTGTCTAGCAGATAATCCACTGTTCCTATTCAACCTTTAGAAGAAAAACAATGAGTTGCTAATATTCCCTTAACATTATAGATATTCATTGCTCTCATTTCCTTTCCATCTGCCCCTGTAATCTCTTGTGTTCCCATCACAAGGTTGCAGTTGGCCAAGGGATGGCCTCTGGACATAAAGTTCCTTGTTAAACTGATGGCAACTGCAGATGGGCAGAAGAAGGAAAAAAGGGGAGGGCAGCAATGTCATAAAGAAGTAAGGGAAGATTGAGGGAGGGAAGAGCAAGGAGGAATGAAAGAAAGAGGTTAGAAGGCAGAAGCTGATAAAGAGAGGATCCAAATGGTGAAAGGTAGTAATGATTGAACTGGGGAAAAAACACAAGCAGAAACAATTAAAAAAAAAAAATTTAAAAAATGGCCCATACATGAAGCAAAAGGCAAGGGTACATGGTGAATTAATGCTATTAATCCTCTACAATGCTGTAATGTCAAGCAAGATTTAACAGGACAACAGTTCAAGTGCAAGTAGGTTGAAGACAAGGCTGTAGCACACTTCCTACCATAGTTTTTATTACAGCATAGTACAGGTTAATTTTATGCATTTAGCAAACTAATTCCTGCATTTCCTTTTAAGATTGCTCATTAAGGGGTCTCTCACCTCAATAGCTTGAATCTGTACCCCTGAAACAATCTTATTTCTGTTAGCAACAGTTGTTCCAATATTGCTTTAGAGTGCTATTGGATCTTGGGTTTTTTCCCAGTATGCTCATGTAAACCTGCAAGAACATCATGGAAGTAATGGCATTTCCACAGGTGTGAAATTTGTTGAAGTGAGAGATGAATCTGACCCACCTATGGTTCTGGAAAACTTGTTTGTACTATGGCAGTAGCTCAGAGTATTTATAATAAATAAATCGTTACAGCAAGTAGCAAAACTTAGAAGCTACTAACTTTTGTGATTAGGAAGGAAACCTCACTTGTGATTTGACATATTAATCTAAAGGACATGAAAGAGAACGCTAGATTCTTTAACACTCTTGTCTTTAGATAGGATTTATTTAAGGCAAAAATTTAAAATTCCTTAAGGAAAGCAGAAAGTAAAGCCTTTTGGGGTGGATAGGGCAAGCTGCAGTATGAGGTATTTGCTGCCCTGATGCTGCACTAAGAGGATGAAATGAGGCAAAAGAATGTTTTCTATTCTTCTGATCTGCACATTCTTTTCAATTTATATAGCAGACACCGTCCACTTCAGGATTCAGTAACAGGAGTTCAATGTAAAAGCAAGTTTTCCATTAATATAACAAAAACATGTAGAAATTATAATTGATGGAAAATAACTTATTTTTCTTTGACCCATATAAATTTAGTCTTGGAAAAGATGCTTGGTTGAAAACCTGTTTGTTTTTTGGGTGTTTTTCTGTGATAATCAAATAGACACTGAAACTACCTTCCTAAAATTATGCTTTATTATAAATGTTTTGTTTTATACAGGAACTGACTCCACAAGGTGAAGGAACTTAGTGTCCAGGTGTTTATCCAGTGTTTACATTGCTCCCCTAGTATTCATGATAAATAGTACCTTCCCCGACGCAGTTCTTATTTCCTGCAAGTATTTGTAGACTACTGTCGTGTACCCTCTGAGTTTCTGTTTAGTCAATCTCCTGCAAGTATATATTCTTCTTCTAAGCATTCCTTAAAAGTCAAATACACTGGTTCCCTTTTCTGCTGTTTGGCACTGTTTTCTTGTACCTGGTAGTGAATGTATAATATTCTCGGTGTGACCATGTAGGAATTATAGAAATACGTTAAAAGCATTTAGATATTACTAAGAATACTGCACAAAATTAGATATCCTTTTGGTAGTTCCACAAAAGTTTTAAGCTTAATGCTGTAGCGCCTAGTGATTAGGTGCCTTGTGGCTTGTTGAGAGGCAGAGAGAGGTACCCCTCACACGGAGAGACAGGAGCCGAAGGAGGGACGCCTCCACCCAGCACACTGAGGAGACACTTGCCAACACAGGAAAACAGAGAAGACTAATAAGACTAGCGTGGTTTTGCCTCTACTCACCAAGGAGAATTAGCACTTTAAGCCTGGAATAGACAGTTCTGAACCTTTTTGTGGAACTGGTCAGTAAATTAAGCTGTGATATTCTCAGTTGAGGCTAATGACAATAGTTCTGCCCCTTTCCTTTAGCCCTTAATCCTAATGCTCAGAGCATTCAGCGGGCCTTCCTCCAACAGACCGGGTTTCATGCTTCCTATTATAGCCCCCCAACGTGTAGACAGTAGCTCCGTTATTAAATCCTTAGGGAATCTAACACTTGGAGTCAAGTGCAACTAGAGTATGAGTACATAAATCTTGTAAGAATAGACTTTAATTCTCTAGAAGAAAAAATATACATTCTTTAATTACTTTTTCTTGCTTTTCTTCAATTTTTCTACAAATGATGAATAGTGGATATGATAATGTTATCCTCCTTAGAAAATGATTGTTATAATCATAGGAACAGGGCTATGGCTGTTGCTTTGAAATTCCATAGGATAGAGAAAAAATTGGGCTGACTCAGAACTTGTCAGTTTTAGTATGTTTCATTTTTATCTCAAAGGGGGGAATTCACATTAAATTGTAGGGTCAAATACAAGAACAGGAAAACTGTGATGACTGAGAGCTAAAAGTAGAAGCTAGAAGTCTGAAGACAGAATGAAAAGACAGACACAGAGAGAAGCCTTTAAAATGAGACAAAATAATTGGTAAAAATTGATAGATATTCTGACAGTGAGTCAAAAATATCTCATTCAACTGTGAATGAGTATATCTCTTTGTAGATTGTTTATACAATTACTAGTAATATTAGTAATGAACAGATATTTCAATGACTGAATTAATAGGTGGAGGATTAATGTTAGGTATATTGGAGATGGGGTCCAAATCTGCCTTCCTATCTGAGACATGAAGCACAAGCTTTCCAGAACAGCAAATGTCCTTTATACATGTCTGTTCAGGAGCTGACTGGTGGTTCATTGGATTTGGCTTAGCTGAACCAAGTGAATAACAACAGCAAACACAAAACAAGATGCAACTGAAAAGCTAGCTAAACAACTAGAAAGAAACAGAAATAGTGCAGAGAGTGTGGTGACCATGATAAGTAATGGGACATTTATGATTATGAAAACAAAATATAGCAGAATTACACTAAGCAACTTGTCAGAAGCTATTGTGAGATAAAAACTTCCCAGCACAATACAGTGTTGGTAGTAAACGTTGATTTACCTGTTGGATTGTCCTGCAGCACAGGTGTCCTGTCTGCAGGGGTTTTCCAGGTTCCCACTGGAAGCTGTGGAACCTCTTGTTCTCGTTACATCATGGTGCCTTGCTCTGTTTTTTTGATAATTCCAAAAGACTTTTTCCAGAAATTTGGTTTTGAGAAAAATGGACAATGGCAGAAATGTTCAGATATGGAGCTGCCCTTGGAGAATTGTTCATTCCCAGTTTGGTGCTTCAAAATGTTTTGGGGTTTTTTTTCATATTAATCTAGGACATAGTTTTTGAGAAAGAGGCAAAGAATCTGTAACTTTATATCAGATATTAATATAATTGCTTCCTATATATAGCTGCTTGCATTTTAAGTCATCGTCTTAAAAGCTACATATGCTTCAATGTAATTTTTCTTCAGATACAATATTTTAAAACACAAAAATTCTCTTTTTGCTGGTCAGGGCAGAATGCACTGGGTAAGAATCTGCCAATTTCCTTTCATGTTTGATTTTTCCTTCCTTGATCATTTCCGTAATCTCTATCACTTTAGCTGTCTATGCTTCCACTTGTAGCATTAACCTTGATGTTTTGTAATAGATGTCTCACATGGCCTTTGCTCTTTCCTGTTCTCTCCGTTAATTTCCTTGGTTGCCCATGCTAGTGGTTTTCTCCTTTTATAGCCTATTTATTTCCCAGTGATATGTTCTTCCCTTGGACTCCCATTTAATTAAAGCTCTACCGTCAACTTGAAAATCACATTTCTATCTGAAAATGTTGTGTCTTCTCTTGTTATAAGAAGCCCTTGAGATGACTCTAGCTAAAAGGCAGAGCAGATCTCAGGGGGGGTGGGGGTGCCTTCCCTTTTTTCATTTCACTTAACTTGTGTAACATTCCAGCATTATTTGAGTGTCTGGTATTTCTGGTACCTGAGAGGGTTCTGCCACTGGCTGTTTGCAGAAGGAGGAGAGAAATGACCCCTCTGTCCTCCCTTCATTTCCCCTGTGGCTTTTCAGGAACTTGTGATTCAAGATCTAGCCAGTAGTGAATGAATTAAGCTGTACTACAAGGCTGCTTTAAAGGAAAATTAAACTTGAGACCTCTTGCTCCCACAGTTATTAGGGAAGGATCAGGATGTATGTGGGCAATTCTGGGGTGTTTTTGTTAAAACTTTCATGATTTCTGAAAATATAACTTCTGTTTGTTCTGTTTCCCCTGCTCTGCAGTGCTGTACTAATCACAGAGTAAATATGGCCCTCTCAAATAAACCAAGTGTTGAATAAAGAAAGGTTCTTTTTGTTTCTAAGTATCCTCCATTAAGAAATTACTTCTGATGCACTGAAGCTGTGTATTCTGGGATAGTATTTACTTTTTAAATTTCTAATCTTGAATCCTCATCCAAGACAGTTTTATAATACTCTTACTTGGGCATCTTTTACTTGGGCAGATACACTTATACTCACATCATACAAAAGACGTTATGTGTTTGATACCTCAAATCCATTTGAAAATAAACAATGAAAATACCAGCAAAAGCCTTTGTCTTATTATGAATGTGGAGCTATTTCTGTGTTAGTGTAAAACAGAGATAAAACACACAAGAGATTTAGAAAACGTGGAGATGATCTATATCCAATAGTAAGTTATGGCCTTCATGAATTTGGAGGCTGGAAAGATGGACCATAGTAATCCCGCAATTGGTAAGAGCACATAATTGATACACCTATCTTCACAAAGCTCTTTGTTTTCTTGTTTTCTTTTTTTTTTTTTTTTTAACAATACTTTTACAGTATTGCTGGTGGTGAATGCAGATGGAGGAGTTGTAACACTTAAGATCACTTTTTAAGGGTAAAACAGGGAAGATTTTGTATGAAAGGAAAACCAAAATTTCCTTAACAGACTTTTAGGGTTTTTTTTAAATATTTTGTACCATTCATTGATGTCTTTTAGCAGACTCAGTCATGGCTCAATCTCTCTTTTGCTCAAAGTTGATGAATTTTAAAGGTTTTTACACAACAGGGAAAAAGGGTTTCTGAGAACCTAGGTCACTAGAAAACCTGTACTACACAGACATCTTACCCACTGGGTTATCACATGAAGGGGAAATTTCTCCATTCTTGTATTATGAATTAAATTGCCTAAATTTTTCAGTGGGTATTTAGTCAGTTTGAGCCATGTTTATCAATATTTTCTGATTAACTGCAACAACAGATTTTTGGCAGAAGACCTTTTATCAAATTAACTTGCAGGCTTTCCCCCAATATAGAAGGTTTTATTCCTTACGATAAAAGAACGAATGCTGTCTGGCCACATCTCAGTGCTCTCAAAGTGTATTATATTCTGTATTGAGAAATGCTACAGTAAATAGACATAAATTTACTAACCTCCGGAAAACAACGTCTTCCTCAGTGTGTGAGGGAATTCCTTAATAAAGGTACTTGGTCAGGGTTAAATGGTAGTTTACCAGAGAGGGTTATCAGTGCTTTGCCTCATGCATTGTCACAGCCCTTGGCATTAGATCAGGATGTTATTGCCTGGCAGTATTTCTGTTCCTAGTCTGGAAGTGTGGTGTCAAACATGAAGAAAAAAAAAATAATGCAAGTTTCTTTCATGTCTAGTTTAAACTCAGTTTTGTATTTCCTATAAACTTGTCACTCAGAATCCAATTTGTATATTCATTAAAAAAATTTCCTGAAATCTAGCATTCAGATCAAATCAATAGTTTGTTAAAATTTTTATCCTACATTTAACTAAGACATGTTGTTTAACAGAATGGAAGGAAGAACACTGCCTGTTGGAATCAGGAGAGCATGAATACAGACAGCCCATTTGTAAAAGAAAAATCTTTACTTGCTTATAACCAAAGCTCTTCAAGGTGGACTCTGCTCATTCACAGCCACCAGCGGCAGTTCCCTTTTGCTTTCAGTTTTAGTATCAGTTCTGCTGTTGGGGAAACTGCTAGTGTCGTGAGCAGAAAACCCCTGAGCCCCCCGGGAGGCACTATTAGGAAACAGCTCTGCTACAGCATCCCCTGTCACAGCATGCCCTGAAGGATACTCATTTCAGGTAAGTAACTTTATTACCTGCAAAAAAAACCTTCCGTGACAAACCTGCAATAATTTCCACTGAGGAGTATTTATTACAGTTTTATTTTGCAAATTTGGTAAGACCAAAGATACCCGCATGGAGTAACTCCTCTGAAGCCTTCCATAATGTATCATATCTAATAATAAATGTTTATTAGACAGAACTCTAACTGAACAAAAATTTCACTGACTGCATTACATGAGGGATATAAGCATTAGGCGCAAAAAGAAACATGGAGCTTTCTTCCATAAGATGAGTGGAAGCATTGGAGAACCTCATGACTAGAAAAAGAGCCAAATTCTGGTTCTTTATATAATTCATACAAACATCATATTTTAACACATTACTGTTTTTCACTTAAATATTCGAGCTGTTCCCCTCTGATTAAAATAATTAAAAACCATTTAATCAACTTAGATTAGCTATTGGGAGAAACACAGTAGGGTTTTTTAAGCCCTGGAAGGGGCAATGGTAGCTGAAAAGCTTATATAAAAAAATGACAAAATTAGGAAATATGTCTTTCTACATTCTAAAAGTCCCTGAAATTTTATTTGAAAAATAAAATTGAAAGAAAAGGATTTTATTCCTGAGGAACTTTCAGAGCACTCTGCTATCCTTCACAGTCCTGAAAGTACTTGACTTTCTGCAGCTTTTTGGAAAGGATTTACAGAGCAAATGTTTCATTATCTGTTTCAAAATCTCTGGGACAGATCTTTGGTACCACTATTTTTTGAGACTAATGGGGAACAATATTTTGATAATAATAATAATATATTATTATTAATAAGGTCTCTTATTATTTAATAATAAGGTCTCTTATTATTTAAGTTTTCAGTGAAACACCATTAAACACTGGTGTTAAAGTTCTGATTTTCTTTGCACTGCTGGTAAAATGTATGTATACAAACTCAGACATATGGTAGCTTTAAATTGAAACAACTGGGGCAAAGAAGGAATGTTATTTGTCCTTATAATGGAAAGACTATCTGAACAAACAGCTTACCATTTTCTTAATTAAGCTCATAGTCAAAGTGTCTTGTTGGATATTCATCTGCTTCTGGATGCCCAGACAGCAGCCAAAAGCACTTTTTCTGTCTTCAGTTGCCAAAGAGCTTGTGCCTTTTCCATGCAAGTCACTCAAATTGGTTATCCACGGTTTTTTGTTCCCAGGTTAAATTGCGCTGAGCATCGTCTAAGGTTTATTTTCAATTTACATTTCAGGAGCATTGTAGGCACAGAGCATATTATTATCTGTTGGGTAGATTTTATGTACTGTTTCTGTATGCAGTGCAGGTTCCTGGTTTCAGTCTCTTCTCTGGATCTTTCAAATCTGCTTCTCTTGTCGTGCTCTGCCCTTGTAACTGAGATGAGCTGAGGCATTTGAGATAACCCTCTGCAGATATTTTGGCAGTTGGAAGCAAGACAGTCTCATTGGCAGGGTATAATTCAGCATTTTCTTTCACTCTCGATACTTGAAGATTATTGACCTGCAGAATACATAGCTCAGCCTATTAAGTATAGTTTTTAGTTGCTCTCACAGTGCACTTGAAGAGGTAGGGAGGAATGAAGGCAGTGCTGTGATTTTTCCTTCAGTCAAATTAAGTGAAATTTAAACCAGGGGAAACTTCACAATTACAGATGGCTTCCACAAGGATCAGTTTTGTCCAAGTACGCTAATATGAGTTTCATTTTTGATTAATCTTATTCTCCATTCACACACCATATGAATAAAAAGCAACTGCAATAAACTCATTGGATCATCACAATTAAAAAAAAAAAAAAAAGATATTTTCTGACTGCATACCTTAGCATTTTTAAAACTAACCGCTGGAAAACGGATGATATGCACATACTCTGTGGCATGCATTCAGTCTTTTCATTTCTTATGATAATATAGGAAGAAATATTGTGCTAGCTATTTCTAGAATGCCCGGTACCTTATTGTGTAAGATATAACTAAAATTACTCTTCTTCCTCCTTCATTCACAAGAAAATTAATTTTGATTATTGCTTTATATGAATTTATATAATGATAACTTATGTTAAATAGACTTCTCAGCTTTTCTAACCAAAGTTATGGCAGGGACAGTTCCTTGTAAATCTCATTAGCATAATAATATTGTATTACAATATTCCGGGGGGGGGGGGGGGGGGGGGGCGGGAAACACCAAAAATATTTACATGCAAGTCTGCTTTAGTGATTGGCATCTTTATGATACCTAGGTGCTCTTCATGCTTCTTTATGAGAATTGAATTAAATGACCTGGAAGTTCAGAGTAAATGTTTAAGCTTTACTAGTCCTTGAAAAGCAGTAAGATGGAGAAGTTGTTGCAATACTTGTTAGAGAAACTATTCAGAAATTGAATTACAGATGCTTTCAGGGCCACATCCCATCCTTATATAATTTACAGAAGCAAGTTATCTCCCTGACCCTCAAACCTCCTGTACAACTACTTTCTTGTTTAATAAAAACAACTAGATCATCTACTTTGACAAGCCAAAACTGGGAGTCAATTTTTAAAGCCCACATCCAGCAAGCTATTAAATGTCACTTGCTCAGTACGGCAGGCAGGCTCTCGCTTCCTTCCACAGCTGAAGGTGCTCAGTACCACACTGGATGATTCTTGCAACACATCTGCAGTGTGTGCAGTGGCTTCATGCTTTTGGTCTTTTTAGAAACAGTTAACTGTTTCTGAAATGTTCAAAGTACAAAATTCACTTTGAAATGGGCTGTTTCTCTCCAGTTTTCTTGCTACCCTTCCCATAGTCCCTGGCTTTGAGGAGAGTTTAGTCAGTGCTCTGGAAGCGCCAGATAACATGGATGCTACAGCCTGCATTTGAACTCTGTCACTACAGCGTACAGGTTGTCTATGCTACAAGCTCATACTGTTACAGCTGTGCTGCCAATGGGCATGGTGAATGTGAAGTGTGCTGATAAAAGCATTTTTCTTTTGGTGTAGATATACTATTTCATTGAAAAGCATGAAGTAAGTGGCCAATAAACACTCTTTTGCAGGATATTTCCCCATCAAAACTTAGATACTTACAAGCGGTCTCCTCTCTGGCTTGGTTTTAAAGATTTGGAACCAATAACTCAGCTCATTCAAAAAAAAAACTGTTTAGCTGAAGTTCTAGGTATTTTGTGTTACTAAGAAAATGGGATGACCTGAAAAGCAACATTAACACATGCAAAGAAGATGTCAAAATGGGTAATACAGTGGTTACAATAAGGTTTTTAACAGGTTCCCTTAGTTTAAATATAGAAGAGTCCTGATGTATCAGTGGAAACTAAGATAGGAAAGTGAAGATTAATTCTTATGAGATAACATTATATTATACAATATTATATTAATCTGAAGTGTCATTTTATCTGATATCTGATGTAGATAGAAATTTGCAGCACAATTATACTTTAATACAGGCTATTACAACCAATTCAAAAAATTTTGGAGAGTACAGTTTGCTTCCCAGGGAAGGATATTTATAATATAAATAATGTTTTGTAGACAAAAAGAAAATTCATAAGTGTTGTATCTCCTAGATAAATTATAAAAATGTGAACTGGATTAGAGCACAATTACATTTCATTAAACCGCAGTGGACTATACTCCTTTTCTTTGAATTTATTGCAGCCTCATTCATAGAGGGCTCATTATTTAAACTCCATCATGACTGGTTCAGATAACTACTCTATCTTGCAAACATGCCAGAAAAATAAAACTGTATCAGGAAAGTTAAACAATGCTAGTAATGCACACGTTACCTGGGTCCTTCATCTCAAAAGCTTCCAAGATAGAAGAAATCCTTTAATCTTCTGTGTGAGTCTCTAGGCTCTCTCTTTTAACGCTGTACTATATTTTCACCTGCTTTTTCTTTTCTGAATGTCCTTGCTAATTCTGTTCTGTGTTTATTAGATGATAGAGGTGTCCCTTCAACCTTCCTTACAGCAAAGGCTTTGGTGAAGTACTTATTTATTAATTTATTTTATTGATATATACATATATAAAATAAGAAGATGATTTCCCAGGGTACGCAAGGGTTCATTAAAAATGGCAAGAAAAAGATTTTGAACTTTATGTTGGTTGAATGATGGGACAGATCAGTGAAAGAAAACATAAGATGTTACAGAAAATAGGACACGATGATAAAATGGAAATATATGTTGCCTGGATGCAAGTCTTTTATATCTAGGAGCTGATTTCTCATTCAAGAATCTGAATTTAATGAAATTTAATGAAACTTATTGATTATCTTCTAGCAAATTGTGATTTTTATTTATATTTTATTATTCTTCTACAGTAGCAACACTACTTATCTCATACCATAGAATGGCAGCTAGCGATGAACAACTCCACATGTATCACTGCTTTTGGGCAAGGAGCATCTGATGAATCTTTATTGTATTCAACAACCTATGCAATTTCTAGCCCTGTGGCGGTGAGACTGAGATACTACAGTATCATAAACTATCCCAATGATGATAACATATAGATGGCAATAAGGGTAGGTGTTCTGTCACCTTGGCAAAATTACAATTTGGAATATAACTTTAACGATGAATAATTGTGTCGTAATCTGTATTTGGGGCTTAATTCTGTACAGCCTCCTGAATTCATATGTGTACAAAGCAGGTGTACAAACACTACTAAATAAGGCTAGTACTTAGTACCCAACAGAAGAAATGCTAAATATAATCTGTATAGACTATGTTTACACATTTAGTTCAATCACTGCCTTTGCCACTGCTTGAGTCCTGATTCACGGACCCTCCAAACCTGTTAAACTTGCAAGTCCTTTTCCTAGTACCTGCTGTGATTGTGCTCAGAAGCTTTCCTAGGAGGAAAAGCCAGTGAAAGATGAGCCTTTCTTGCTGACCACTAGCTCCCTGTCTGGATCCCAAGTGCTGCTGCCTTGCACAAAAGTGAGCTGTGCTAAAATCATGCAGATAACCAACAGTCTTATTTTTTACTTGCACTGGCTTTGTACTGGGACAGATTACTAGCACCTTCATAGTCAGTTACTGTAGACAAGGAGTTCCAGAAGTTCTTCCTAGCTGAGCCAAAATGTCTGGTTTACATTTTTATAATAAATTATCCAGTGGATGGGACATCTAAGTCTGTTCTAAAATTTATCAATTGCAGCTGTGCAAGAGCTGTTTGAAGGAGAGCTATTGCTTAACCTGTGTGGACATGCATTTTAGAAGGCCTCTGGAATAATATTGGAAACAATACGAAATGGAGATATTTTCCCTTAAATCCCCCAGGAGCTCTTTAAGATCACTATACTTATAAAAGAAACTTAGAACACTTATTATCAATGTCCATATGTGCAGGTAGACTTCAGAAAGGGTAGAGACAATTTTACTTCCTAAAAAAGTGTAGCTAGCTTTGGTCTTATGGTCTTTGTTCTCACTGTTAGTTTTCTGAAATTTAGCAGGATTTCTACTGTTTCCTGTAACCAGTCCCTTTGGAAATACCACAAGAAACTTCCTTAAGTGTGATGTTTCATAGTGGCAATTTTGGATTACATTGTCTAAATGCCACAGCCTGGAATTAGGCTGCGGTTGGTTCTGCCTTCCAATATAACGTGACAATCCAAACTGACTCAGTCCTGGGAAAGTTCCTAACTCTAACCGCCTGCTTCAGATGTATTTGAATTCTGTTTTTGATGCAAGACCTAGTTCTGAGTTGTTCTTAGTGCAGGATCCAACACAGCATTGCCTTTCCATCTTCTGATTCCAGCATCACCCAATGTCTCTCTTGATGATTTAGAAGAGCATAATTCAAGAACAAAGTTGGGCAAATTAGGAAATACTTTGTTCTTTAGTGAATTCTGATCTCCAAATAATTATAATCTAAGTTGAAACCACATTTAAAATGAAGCAATTTTAAAGTCATCATTTATCACTTAACAGTTTGAAGTTTTCCAAGAACTCTTTCTTCCTACTCTAATGGAAAAAAAAATATTTTTTTTTTAATTTTGGTAATGAAACTACCAAGTTTTGTTATGAGTAATTTTCCATATCCTTTAACTTTGAACATTATTTTAAATCTATTTCATCAGAGTAATCATCAAACATCCTTGTGGTTTACTTCACCATGTATTCTTTCTTGCCACAATACTAATTAAATGTCTGGTGAAAACAATGGACAAGCAACGTTGGGCAAATTTGACTTAGCCTGAGACTATTTATCTTATCTTCAAACTGACTCCAAAATCCATGGCTTTAAAGTGCCGTAGCAGTAAGACTACTAAATCAGTAGAAAGCTTAAACTAGATAGTAATATCTCTTATTACCATGTAATGTCAAGTGGAAATGATAGCAGAAATGAGAAATATAGTGAAGTATGAATTGTACAAATTAGGATGCTTTGCTTAATTTGAAAAGTTTCAAAAACTAGAAAGGGTTCAGTACAGATTCATTCGTTACAAGTTCATTAAAATATCTCAAGTGGACATTATTGAAATAATATGCATATAAGATCTGACTTGTCTCTGAGTATTTTTATCTGAAAAGTTCTGTACAACTTTTTATTTGCAGATAATTGAAAAATCACACTTGGTATGTGGGATTGAACAATTGCCTCATATCTACGTCTATAAGGAAGCTCAGCATAGCATTCCTATCCTTTGGTGTGGTTTTAATTATAATATTTTCCTGTCAATCTCGACACTTTCCTGTATTCTAAAGTATTAGTTACTCTGAAATTTAAAAACTCGCATATGTAAGATTTATTCAGCCACATGTATTTTTAAAAAGCATCTTCATGAAAATTATCTAGAAAAATTCTACCACCATTGAAAATGCAGGGAGTAAGACTGTCTTGTGGGTAAGCCACTAATTGGATGGAGCTTTCCAGATCTGATTGCAATTTCTAGTGCCATCACCAGCGATTCTGGGTCATCCTGAACATAGGCCAGGATTTTTATTTAGGGAATTAGATGTATTAATAACTCCAAGAAGTCTGGGTCCCAAAACATATATTCCTCCTTTCCCTTATCTCTAAACTGGTGCTGCTGCTCAGCTTGCTATCTACATAAAGATGTAAACCCAAAGTTTATCAGACTGTTCCACTGTGGGCTGGACTGAAATACTGTCATTTATAAAAGTCAGAATGATGTGATCGTACATATATGCAGAAAGATGGTTGCATAGTAATTATCTGTGGTTTTATCTGACTTCATGAAAACGTGAAAGGCTATATAATAGATTCTCAAGCCTTTTGTTTTGACTAAAGATTATTTTACTGTTTTAACTATGTGATGGTGATCTTCCCTTTTCCTCCTCCCTCTCTCTCTTTAACTCCATGTGCAACAGTATTTTAATTGTACTGTTGATTTTCCAACACAGATGCAAAATTATTTTTTTCCAGAACTATATCAAAATCATTGTAAAGATGGGAAAAAAATCACTTATGTTACATATATGTAAAATAAGACATATCTTCTTCTTTCTTATTTATAAGAAGAATGAGCTCAAGAAGAATTTCCTAAGTTGACACAAGACATTTAAAGAATACATGTTTCAAAGGGAAAAAAAACCCTCAGACTTTTTAGTTTACCGTAGCTTTGAGATAATTAGTCTAATTCAGATGAGCTCAAATCATCAATAAATCAGATGTCACTGGCTGTTTTTCGGAAAAAGGGATTAGGGCTCCCTTCTAATCAGTTAGCTCACTTTTTTGTGCCTCCAAGTCATCTTTACAAAGGAATAATATTTTTTTTTTGTCATTCACATCTATTTCACCTTGCCACGATTAGAAGTTTAATATATAGGTAGGTTAAGAGCAATACTCTACAGTTCACGAGGATCTTTTTTTAATGCTTTCCATGCACACACCTAGAGATAGTGGCTTTATGGGAGGTCTTTTTTTATGTACATTTGCTAAGAGAGTTTAAGTGATGACAAAAAGAAGTAGAGTTAATACAATTATGGTTTTTATTACTTGGGGTTATCCAGCTGGAAAACTGGCTATCTTGCCTTAAACCGTTTTGCTATTTAGATGGATCAGCGCAATGTTCTCAAAGATCTCCATGGAATATAGCTTTTATTTAACAGAAAATGCATCAGATTGCTAATATCTGAGTGAAAGGTGGCATGTTGATTAGCAATTAGTCTTCTGAGGTGCTCAGCAGTTTCAAAGTTCACTGACAGGAAAAGATAGGATCTGGGCCAAAAAAAAGAAGTACTAGATGTTGGAGCTCCCTGCCATGAGATCCTGGTACCGTAGGAAGATGGGAAGTATTGGAGGATGAGAGAACTTTGGAGAGATTTTTCTCAGTAGCAAATATCATTGCCTTTGAGACACTGGACTACCCACTGCCAACACACCTGCAGGATAGCTAAGGTGACTTTTTATTTATGATCAGCCAAGGACATTCTGGGAGGTGGTTCACGGTACTGTGCTCAGTGTCTCGGTTTCTGGCATTGGCTGGAAAAACCAGCAACCCCTGGAAAGCAGTTGAAGTTAATGTTACAGTAATTGTGGAGATTATATTTGATGAGAAACACAACAATGGATGCAACTATCAATCCCAGAGTCTTTTCTCAATGAGTACATGTCTCCATAGCAGAGAAAAACATCGTAAATTCACTGGCTTGCATCCCACAGGGGCATAGGAAAGAGGATCTGCCTCCTCTCTCGAACTCTATGACAAAGTATAGCTTTAACTGCTCTGAAACTCAGGGACTGATTTTCATAGTAACTGCAAAGGCATATACTGATGTAAGTCTAATTGGCTGGATTCCATCCTCCTATTGACCTGAACGAAAGTACGCTGCAGTCAAGTAACTTACCACAGGATAAAAAAAGTAGAGTTAGATGATAGTCAGGTTCCTGGTCTGCTATTACTGTTCTTTTTTTCTCCCTTTTGATTTTGGATGTTTAAAAACAGAGGAAATTGGCCTGCTTTCCCACATAAGATATGTTGCATCTTATATAGTCAAATAAAGATGCAGAGGTAATGCACAAGCTTCCAACAATCACTTTTTACTTGGAAAATGACTTGTTGCAGGCATCTCAGGATTCACACTTAACTGGCAAAACCCAGATTTTTCTCTCATCTGCAGTAGAAATTCTCTGGTGCAGCCCTTTAACCTAGGATTAAAATCTCCTGTGCAGGAAGGAAATGAAACAAGTTTTTCTTCAGTCAGTCTCATTTGATGAAACCCCACTACTTCATATTACATAAGGCCTGTTGACCCACTCTGAGGGTCTCCAAGGTCTTTTTACATTACTTCTCACAAAGACTGTAGGTTCATCCCGAGTGGTGTTGCGTTTCATCCTAGGTGGTGCAGTATTTTGCCTTCTTTGCTCTGTGGCTGATTTTATAGCAAGGGTAGCATAAAATATGAGTAGGTAATAAGAACATTACCTATAGCTACCTCAAGAGATCAACTAAATTATTTATGAGACACTGTGTCTGAAGTAGTATCCTACACCAGAAATAAAGTAGTGAAATATCAGATAGGAAAATAGAGTTATTTCTGGTTGGGTTTTTTTCCTTGGAGGAGTAAGGAAAAATAAAAAAGACAAGAAGAAAAAAAAAAAACAAAAACAACCAAAAAGACCACCTCAAGCCAGTGATTTTCATTTAAATCTACTCGTGTATGGTATCTTTTAAAGACAATGTGTGTTTCTATTCAGCACAGTTGCCAGGTCAAATACTGCTGTTTACACATTTGACTGCAGCAGTTCTGCTCAACTCTTAGCCGTACATTGTCCTTTAAAGAAAGAAACGTATCTGGAGGCAGTCTTTTTTAACAACAAAAATCTCTTGATCTGTCATTGCAGGTGGTGTTGAGAAAAAGCTCAGTTTTATTAAATGTTGTAAGAAAACCTTTATGTCCCTCACAAGATTTAGCAGTGCTTATGCAATTCCTTTGCATGTTTCAAAATGTATTAAACAGGAAATAAATGGAAAATTTTAGTGCTAACCTTCAGATCATTTTCCCCCCAACAAAATAAATTAAACAGTAGGTTAAATTAATACAATATTGTCTGTGTTGTCAAGACTTCATTAAGAAATACTGATATAATATAGATCATACACTCTCACTGAAAGAATAAACCGTGTGTGATAGCTATCTATTACCAGGTAATTTAAGCTGACTCCAGAAAATACTCAGATTCTGACTTCTATCAATAATCTTCTTTACTGTCATTTTTGCCTGCATTTTCATTGCTAGCAATGGCTGTTTAAGTGGAGAAATGCAACTCCCAGCATGACAGGATTATTTTGCCAATCTTCCTTAAAGCTTCCCCCCAAGTATTCTATAAATACGAGGTTGTTGGTAGGAGACAACTTAAATAAACTTAATATAAATCCTGGTTTTTGGAGCTGTGATTTGAAGTTACACAGCATTCCACAGTCATGTGGAAGGGTATTTGCTAGAACTGGTTTTATTCATTCTTTCATTCTGCTGTCCCCTAAATCTAAGACCCAATAGGAATAATGTTTTCCTGTAGCTGCCCTGGCAAATACGGCTTTTATTACAGGAGATGCACACAGCTTTCAAATCCAATTAGGCTCATGCCATCCTGCTGCGGCATACATTAAAATTTAGTAAATGAACCTTACAGAATGACCTGCTTCTTCTGCCATAGTATTTCTTCCTTTTATTAAAGGTTTCTTCAACCTAATTTTTTTTTGTATTTTTATATTTTTCTGTTTTCGTGCAGTGGGTTCTTTTTGGAAAGGAAAATGTAGAAACACCGAAAATGTATTCAAAGGCAGTACTGTAAACGGTACAGTATGTTCCATCTCAGATAATAGAGATGACCCGCTGGTTAATAAAAGACAAAACCATTTCCAGGGCCCTGAACTAGCTGGCAAGAGAACCCAAAAGGCAAATATTTTTTTCTGTGTAAGTTTTTTTAAAAAAACAAAACCCAATACCCCTTCACCCCTATTTTAGCTGTCCCTACATGTGCATTGGAAATACATGTCTCATCAAGTAGATGAAGCTACTGTCTCAAAGGTACATTGTGATGTGATTTTACCAAGGAAAAAGATGTACTAAGTTTCTACTTTTGTAAAAAAGACCCTGGCAAAACCATGGATCATTACAGCCAGAGCTGGACCTGACAGATTCTTGCTGATTGACCAACTCTAGATTTTGTTAGATGTGAGAACTTTCATCTAGCACATCAGAATATGAACTAACACACTAAATATTTTATTATGTGCAAAGTTAAGTGTCACAGGCTTTAATTAATTTTCATCAAGAGTCTTTATTGAAAATAAAATAGGCATAACTCAGGAAAGTAGGAGAGGACAGGCATAATAATTAAAGCACAAATAACCAGAGCAGGCACATGACTCTATTAAAATCTATTATTAAAGTATGCTTTGTAAAATCTGTCCTACCTTTAGAGGTGCTTTGCCTTGATGAAGTGTTCTAGCCTAGGGCACTGGGATTTTGGATCTTTAATCTGGCAAAGACAGTCCTGGTAACAGAAATGGGCCATGTGTGGCAGGATGAAAAGCCATCATGCTCTCCTAAGTCCCATCTTAGGGATGAATTGTCTTAAGGAGAGACCAGACAGGTTGGAGAACAAAAGGGTGCTTGGAGATAGGAAGGTGCTCCGTGTTTCCCAGAGGGTTGGCGCCGGGGTGAGATACAAACCCTGTGTCTGCACTGTGGTGTGCCTGGGATGGAGCTATCCATACGCCAGCTCTGGGGTTAGGGAGCCCAGCACTCCCTTTGCCTCTGCTCCCTGTGGCAAGCACGAGCACCATGTGTCCCAGGCTTGTACCTGGCTGCTTTGTTCTTCAGATCTAGGCCTGCAAAATGGAATCCCACCAGATCTGAGAAGGGCCTAAGGTGTTTGCTTTAACACTTTAGTAAATACTTTTCTATGTGTAGCAAAGCTTTCCAGATGGCATAGTGGTTTGGCTTTGTTTATCTATTATGTTATTTTCATTCCTGCATTTTCATTGCGTAATTCATTTTAACTTGTTGTGAGATTCTTATATTGAGACTATCCATCCTATTTACTCATGTACTTAATTTGCCCCTGCAGCTGCAGTCTGAAAACCCTTTTCTAGCTATGGCTAGAAAGGAGCTGGAGCAGGAGCAGGCTGCATGCACTGTGGCTCACGAACGTTTTGTGTCATATTTGCTTTAGTGAACAATCCAGTATCAGAGTGTGCCGGAACTCTCACTGTAATTTGTGTTATGAATTTTTTTCAGAATACAGAGTCAGAACTGAACGTATAGGGTTGGGATTGTGTTAATTTTGTTTTTCTTTCTTGTTACCTCACAAAGCCGTGGTTTGTATTACAAATTTGCTAATACTTCATCCAGTCTATTCATTTTCCAAGAGAATATGCCTGGAAATAATAATCTTTTTTCCCTTCTGTGATACCTGTGCTTTCTTGTCAGTGACTCACTCAGCCACTGCTCCTTTTCTGAACATGCGGTTTTAATAGAAATGCCAAAGGAAGTGAATCTACTTTAGTGACTAAGCGCATTGAAAAACACGGAGTGGATGCATTAAAAAGGAGTTGAGAGCTTGCCCCAAAACAAGCTTTTGAAACCCCAACAGAAATATGGCTAATCTGTAAAAGCAAGATTGTGACCACAGTGTCAAGTAGTAGGAACCTATTTCATACCCTGAGGAAGCCAGTTTTTATCTGTTTTTCAGAGGTAC
The DNA here is from genome assembly GCF_023634085.1 of Falco cherrug. Taxonomy (NCBI): domain Eukaryota; kingdom Metazoa; phylum Chordata; class Aves; order Falconiformes; family Falconidae; genus Falco; species Falco cherrug. Next base: position 12,970,168 of record NC_073708.1, read on the forward strand.
AACAATATCACAGAATTTGCCTGCTTACACGCTCTACTAGGCAAGTGGGTGGGTGGGTAAGATATGCAGGAGAAGACTGCAGCCTTATTCTCCTCTCCTTCCCTCCTAAATTGTCTTTGTTTCTTGTTTGGAAGGATAATAATTTACTGTTCATCTTTTCTCAAAGATGGATATGCAGTCAAAGTCAACCTTCTGTCACAAATGATGTGAGCTAGTTGGTTTGTAAGTCATTGATTCACCAGTGGCATTTTTTCCAGCTGAACTAATTGTACTCCATCTAACCATTCTCCAGTTCTTGTTTATGTCTTATTTACAACAGCTTCTCTCCAGAGCCAATGGGAGAAATCATTAGCAAGGGATTCTTTTCCTCTTTCAGGTTGGAAAAGCCTGTGTAAAGCTCAAGGCTGTTACAAAGGTGTAAGAACCAGCAGGGTGTACACAACCAGGCTCCTGGTTTGCTTTGCGCGGGGCAGTCCCTCTGGAAGCAGGGTTCTCTCTGTGAAACACTCCTCCTTGAGTTATTGCCATAAAGCAGAGTGATCTGACCCATCTGTATTACAGATGAAAAGACCTCTGGAGTCACCTGCTCCAACCTCTGCAAACAATGTAGGTTGATGTGATCCTCAGGGATGAATATTTGCCTTGAAATCACTGACCCTCTCTGCCATGTTACTTCCCTTTTCTCTCATTTTCTCCTATTTAATCCATTTTTCCCTTCAGTAATTTTGAGCTATTACGATACTTCTACCTGATTTCCCCATGCTGCCAAAAGTCCTCCCACACCACCCTCCACCTTCTTCTTTTTATTAATTCTTCTTAAGTACTCATAGCCTGTTATCATGTCATCTTTTCTCTAGACAGGGCAAATTCAGCAGCTGGTTTTCTTGCCTAACTACTCCTAATACAATAGTTGCTGTCTTCCGAACTTTGAGGATTTCTTTTTTGTTTGCTGGCTGCTCTAGTTAAGTCTTTTTTCTTTAAATCTACCACAATTTCCTAATAGGAATGCTCAGAGCAGTGCAGATATAGCCTTCCCAGCAAGGACTGTGTAAAACATTATTTCAATTCAATGTATAATACCTTTCTTCATGTAGTCACGAGGACAGCAATCAATGTGATGGCAGAAAACACTGAATTTTATAAAAGTCAAAGGAAAAATCACTGAGCACTGTGAAAATCAGTGAAAAATGAATTAGGACAGAAAGATTAGGCAATTCATAGAATGATGTACTGTCTTCTTAATAATCCAAAGGTAGATATCCACATGTAGATTTATATTTATTTTTTTTCTTTTTCAGAAAGAAATATAAATTAAAAAAAATCCAAAACCATGAAAATTACATTTAAAATCCTTTTTTGCTTGTGTTCTCCACAAAAAGCTATGGGCCAAGCTCCATTACTGATTATCAGCCCATCCTGAGCACACACAGCACTTTGCCCCCTGGTCTGCAGGGCACCCAGCTCACACCCCAAAGCAGCGCTATACCCACAGTGCTGCCTCCTCTTGCCGTATTCATGAATCAGGTTCTAAATCACATTTATTGAGAGTGGGTGAAATAACTCAGCATAAAGTCATGGTCCGGTTTGAAAGAATCAACACCAATTTTGAGTTAAGAGCATATTGCTAGTAATACTGTGAAAAGGAGCATATAGCCTCTCTTTTTAAAAATTGCTTTTAAATTGAGGGGATGGAAGGGTTGGCTTATGTATATATTATACGTTTGTTTTATTTTAATTATAAATAATTTTGCATAATGTGCACTCAAGATTGTTTGAAACACAAATACAATACCTCATCATATTTCTCTCTCAACACGTTGTGAAAAAATAATGGGGGAGAAGGATATTAGCTTAAAAACATGAAACTTTAATTACAGGTAGATGTGAAGCATCTTTCTTCAGAGTATTATTCAATATTGCCACCTTCAGGCCAAAGTGTATCTAAGCATTTAAAGAAATTCCAAACAGAATCTTACAATTTTACACGTTTAAGACTTTTAAAACTATGCTAGTGCTTTTTCTTCTGAGAGTTGGCAGGGGGAGGGCTGTCAGTGATGGTGTTATGAATCTGGAAAAATTAAATTTCTTGAGCTTAAGGAAAGAAAAACAGAGGGGAAGAAAGCACCATGGTTACTACGTTAGACCCATATAGTGTGTGGTTTCTTTTAACAAATAATCTCAGAGAATTAGAATTATGCTTCTTGGTCTTCTGAGGTTTCCTTTTTTGTTGCCTTGTCTCTTGCAAAACTTCTCCCAGGCTTTCCTCTCTTTCTTCTACTGCTCTGGAAGGTTAGTGATTTGTACAATGAATAGATTTGACTTGGTTGGAATTCAGATCAAGGTTAAACCTGAATTTATAAGATAAATTTACTGAATTAAGGAGAGACAATGAATTCTGCTGGAAAGGAAACTTACGTGACAGTAATTAAATTGTGGTCTTAATCTATTAGCAAAAGTGTAAAGCTATTTGGTTGTACTAAACATTTGAACCTCTCTTTAAGGGTCCAGTGAAAAAAATGATAACTAAAAGTAACCCTTCTAGGTAGGTGCTCGCATTAAGTAACACTCATTTTGTCCATGGTCTTGGCTCTGCTGGTTTCTTCCAGTGGTAAATAAGGAGATTGGTCCGCAGCAGTGAGTTATTGATTAACTGATGGCAGGACCCCATTTCCTGTGTATCCAAAGCCAAATCGTTTCGAAATATAGCATTACACAAACAGTGCTTTCCACCCAGAGAAAAATGTCATGCTGTTCAGTAACAACAATGGCAAACACTCCCTTTGGACCGAGGCATAACGCTTCACTTCCCACTTAAATGATTTTGCACTGTTGCACTAAAGAGCTGGCACATTACTCCCCACAGGTGGCTGCATTTCAGTGGCTGGGTGAAGTGAGTCTCTATTTCATCTTTCAGCTGTAGTGAGTACTAAATGTAACATAGGGCTCTGCTATTTCCACAGGCTATTAACCTTCCAAAACATTTACCTCTGAGGCTAAACTTTGTGGTACTTCAACTTCGATTCCGAGAAATGTCTCTATTCAAAAACAGCGCATTAAGAGAGAGTGAATGAAGTCCCCTTGCAAAAAATTATAAGCATATACTGGAGTCAAGTAGGGGCTTAAACAGCTTTCTGAACTTAGTCCTTCTCAAAAGTAACATTTTTATCTCAGCAAGTTTGAGCAAAACCTCTTCTTCTATTTTTAATAATGAGAGACTAGCAATAAACCACATAACCTTACTGAAGTTCTGTCTGTAAAAGCATTTTAAAATATGGCACTTCATACGTAGCATTTTAATAGGATTTACAAAACACAACAGTTCAGAAGAATTGAAAGTTGATGTCTCCAGAAGAAAATGGTAAGTCTGCAAAGACTTATCAGCAACCTTGACATAAAAAAAACCCCTGAGCTTTCTTCTAGAGAAATACAACCCTTGTCCAGCTGACAACAGGATCACCTAAAGAAATAGTTTAAATTCTCTGTTAGCTGAAGGTAATATTTGCTTAATAGGCCAGATGGAAAGGATTGTTCTCCGTAAGTAGCTGGGCTGGTTGTTTAACCACCAGCACTTCAACAGCTTCAAGTATGGATGGGTACAATGCCAGCGAACCTGGGGGGAGAGGCTTTTTCAGGGAAAGGGAGGTATGTATATACATTACAGCTGGACTAAACAAGAAGCTATAAACACCAAGTCTATAAAGTATTGCACAAAACTTGCAGAGAAAGGTAATAACTAAGTCTTCAATACCTCATTTTCATTTCCACTGTCGTTTAGAAAATGTGGCTTAAGGTGAGATACTCTCTGCATTTATAAAATGGAGAATTATAACAAAAAATGAAGGGTTGTAGAAGTGGGTGGTTAGTCAGAAATACTTTCTACAGTGGAAAGAGGAGATAAAAGTTAAATTAGATACTAAAGGGAGGAAAGCACATCCAACAATAATTCAGCATTCAGTCACTGGCAAAGGGAGCTTAGCAGTCCAAACAGATTTTGAAATACTTAATCTGCAGGATCTGTGGAATTATGTATAGAAAGAGATGTCTTGGCTGTTTTCTCAAATTAAATTGATTTATGTCTGTGCATTTTATTACATGGATATATTGTAATTAGTTCTAAAAACTAAATTTGTGTCTTCAGAAACTCAGGAACTTTTTTTTCTTTTTTCTTCTTCCCCACCCCCCCCCCCTTTTTTTTTTTTTTTTTTTTTTATGTCATGGCTTTATCTCAGGGGCACTGCAGCATTGTTCCTGCATCCATGGCAGCTCAGAAACTGCCATGCCAATTGGCTGCTGCCTTGCACTTGAAAAGCTGCTGCAGTTCTGTGTGGCTACATGGAGGCAGTTACAATACACTCATCACAGTGGTAGCTGAACACTGTATAATCTCTAAAGTGCTTGAGGATGAATGGCTTATATAAATGTAGAATATTATTATGTATACTCTACTCGACTGGGACATACTGAATAGGGATAGCTGCTTTACTGGGCCTATCTCCGTGGAAACTAATGACAGTGTGTAGTAAAGACTGTTAGCTAATCAAGATAGTATTGGTATATGTTCTGTTTAAGAGGTCTGATTTAGTTTCTGCTAAATAGAGTGCTGTTTAGCCAGGTGACAAATAGGTGTGAAATCCCGAACTGCTTTTTAAATATGCAAGTTTCCAAATAAAGACAAAGCAGCGTATTTTCCTAGATCTGTGGGTAGCTCAGTCATGGGTGTCTGAGTTCAGAGGCAGTGGGCGAGGGTAGGAGCAGTCTGACAGCATCACACCAAATTGCTTTTGATCATGGCACTGACAAGCCCACTGGCAGCAGTAATTCCTGCTTGGCATCTCTGTAGCTCATAGCAGGCAAGTGTGTGCATTGCAGCGCGTACACTGCTGCACACCAGATCCTGTGTCACGCTGCCAGGCTGTGGGCCTGGCCACTCCAGAACAACCCAGTGGAAGACATCAGAGATTTTGGAGTGTGTGGGGAGCATGTCACTCTCTTCCACTCACATTTAACTTCTTCCTTGCCAGCATCAAGCATGCTTGGGCCTGAGTAGACCTTCTCATGTGAGTTCCGTAAGTCTCCTTGGGCTGCAGTTCAGTGACATGCAAAGCAGGAGTTCTGCTAAATTAAACGGCAGCCTGTTGAAGAACTAATTCAGGTTTTAGTGTTGAGAGGCACTGTGCCTTGGTGGACTTGGCACATGTGGAAGTGCTACCACTTTGTCTTCCCAGCCTTAAACCCTTCACTTAACTGACTATAACGGTATATGAGTCCATGCCTTTTCGCCTAATACTTTGATCTTCACTAACCCAACAAATCACGTATCCTCTTCACAGGAAACAAACATAAAGTCTTTAATTCCTCTGTTAGAAAGATAATAATGCTAGTAAACCCTGGAAATCATTGTAGTCTTCATAATGGGATATTAAAATGAAGGGCCTACAAATGTTTAGCAATGATTTACAACCTTGGTTTAACACCTTGGGTTGTTTTATTCTACTACAGAACTAAAGAGAATTTCCATTTCTTCTGCATGGAGTAACCCTGAAGATACTGATAAGTGTTTTCTAAGTAAAAATTATAAAGTCACCATGAATCCAGTAGGTGATCTCAGAAATTATTTAAGCATTCTTTTCAAAATTAGTATTTGATACCAGAAGTATCGTTTTCCATATGAGAAATCCTTTTAAATAATTTTTCATACCTGTCAGCAGTTTCTGGACTCTGGAAGACTTTGGGTTTGTTTCTTATCCTTAACTGAAAGATACCATAAAAGCTGAGTGAACCCTATCATGTTATATTCTTCAGTTCTAATCTGGGCTTCAAAATTGTTATTTGTCAATAAGCTGCGATATATAGCCTTGTACACTATAATTGACATATTTCTGGAAACCTCAGATACTGATATCATGTACAGAATTAATCTCATCTAACTTAAACTGTCTGAAAATTAAAGCACTGGTATTAAACTGGTTTCCTAAGTGTTCCCTCTTCTGCACACAGCTATGTGAACAGTCTGTTTGGTGTACTCCCAGGACAAGGTGAAGTGTGAGTCTCTTTTTCCGCTAACAGAAAGAGACCTTGCCTGGCATGCTTAGCCTAAACATTATTTCTTCTCTTTCTGGAACTCATACTCTAGGTTCCTTACATTAAACTTCGATAACTCTTTACATACTTTCTATTGTCTGTCTTTAAACAGAATATTGCATTGCTTGTTGTTTCTCTTTGCAGTTTAAGATTAGTATAGTATTTAATATGTCTTCTGTTCCCTATATTTCCTACCTATTTCACATTTAAGTGAAGGTGAGGCTGTGAAGGTCTGTCTCCAGTGCTCTGTACCTCATAGGAACCGGGGCTCTTACCTGTCTCCTGGGTGAACAAGGTTATTCAATTTACGCAGTGCAAAAGCTCTCCATGGAGCCAGCTGACTGTTTTTTGTGGGACCAAGAAAGAGTCAGGGGTATCTTCTCAAGGAAATTTTCAGTAGAGCTCGTAGAACAGGGCATAAAAGTATTTGAGACACAAACATTCTGCTCACAGTTGCAGCTGTATAATCTAGGGGAGTACTTCCTGATTTAGAGATGTGAGAAAAAAATGTAGCCCTATTAACGTAACTGTTCCTAGGCTGTGAGAATGTCAATTATGAATACTTTGGCCCTGGATAATTAGACAACAAACTTCTTGTTAACTGCTAGTAGGAATCAATTCTTTGCATGGTCTTAATTTATTGTATTTCACAGAGAAGGTGAATGAGACTCATGATTAGTTTTATTCTGTGTAGGTGCTTTAAAGTCGTAGGATGAAATACAATTATGACTGAGTCTAACGATGGACATGGTGCGAGATGTTTTTTTCTCTCTGTCATAAAGTGGAGTGTTACAAAAAGGTTTCCTTCCAGTACTAGTTTAGGAAATAAGAGTCAAGTTGAAAACTAGAACAGAAAATAAAGGGGAAGTTAGAGTCTGCAGTAGGCAGAGACCATTTCAGCTCTTCCCAATTTGCTAGAAAATATCTTTCCCTCTCTCATCACCTTTCATTCCCCCTAGTCCCAGCTTCTGTTAAAATACTTTAGGCTCTCGCCTAAAACCACAGCAGCTAAACCACTTTAGTATAGAGTGAATTTGCCACAGGATTCTTATAATTTGTGCCCAGGGACCAGAAAGAACTGCACATCATTATGCAAGTGGCATATGTAACAGGCTAAATGGTAAAACAAAAAAGAAAAAAAGGAAATCACTCATGGACATGCCTGAGAATTGACACCATTCATATGTCATATGAAGAATTCTGTCATATCATGAAAATACACGCTTGGACCATTTTAAAACTTTTTATTTTTTATTCAATAGACCACAACAGCTCTGAAGCTTACTGCAGTGTTAATTCAATAGACCAGCTCTGTATTTTTGGTCTATCATGTAAATATGCATTTGAGCAATTCTAAAAGGGCATATTTTACTCAATGGACCATAGTGGCTTCTCTGGAGCCTGTTATGTTGTATGGTATTTTGTAGTATGTTGCATTTCCAACGTTAATACAAGCATACTCATCTCTATGGTGTGCTTTCTCAGTACGCTCTAAGGACTGATTCCCTCCTAACCACTCAGGTGCTTGCATGGAAAGGGAGATTCCTCCAAGCAGCATTGTATTGTGCCAAGCTTCTGTCTTTCTCTTTAAAATGAGAGACCTGCCTTCTGGAGGTGAGCAGGTCAGTGGGAATTAATGCTGCTGTCCAGATTTTACTGGAGGACCATATAGTAAAACCAACGTAAAAACCCCACTTCTTCCAATCCCCTGGCAGCCCCTGCATGCTTGCCTGAAAATCTTAGCTTTCTGGTGTATCTGTGAATATCTCAATGATGTTATTTTAAGCACACAGAATTTATTATCGTTTTTAAATAAAGAAGACACTTGGCTTTGATTTGCACTGATCCTTGTCAACATCCTCCTGGAAAGGATCTCTATGCTTCTGGTGACCCAGAAAGGAAGGTGGAGCGGCAAGCTGGAGCATCCTGTGAAAGCCTGAGGTGCAAACATTTACTTCTCGCACCATAAGCATCTCTCCAGGTTGCATGAGGGGGGAGCTCTTCTGTAAACAGCAGTCACTCAGGACTGCAAGGGTTTTCACCTATGCCTGGCTTTTCCACAGAATGACAAAACCTGAGCTTGAGTTATTTACCTCAGACCCAGCAACAGGTGAAGGATCCTGTACTAGCTGTAAAAACACCTCCTGAGTTAAAAGCTGAACCAGAATCTCAGTGCATGTTAGCTATATGACTGGAAATATTTTATGTTGTCATCTCTGCCCCTTCCTTTATTTTAGTGAAACAGAGTTGATTGATTTAATTTTTTTTATTATTTCTGCCTTTTTTTGTTGTTGTTTTATTAGTTCTTTCAAAGCTGCTGGCATGTCTGAGGCATTATCACCAGTAAGAGGCGAGCTTGCATATGCAAATTTTGCTCCCTAATTAAAATCAGGAGCACTTGATTACACTGCTGAGCCCCAGAGCGGCAAATATGTAAACAAAGGTTACATGCTCAGAAAGGAAAATTGAGCCCTAAGTCGTGTTTTTGCGACAGACTTTTGTTAGTTCTTAGTCTGCTGTTAATGTGAAGCCCAGTGCCAATAAATTCCTTATTCCTAGATTCAAGCACATGCTGTTCCAGGAGCCCACTTTGTGGTTGTTTTGTTTTCAATTTGTATTTGCTCCTCTGACTTGAAGCCCCTTTGCTTTCTGGATGGTAAGAGTAAAGCAATTAAGAGCAGGTGTAGCTTGAAGAAGGTGATGGGGCACATAGAAAAAGTGATTCACAGAAAAAATAAGCCATGGGTTTCAATTTGTTTTTTAATTGTCCTCCAGTGCTTGGCTTTGGTCCTTTGAAATCCAGTGAATGCTGCACCTCTGCTGTCTCCAGAAGTCGTGAGGACTTTCAGTGGTGGACCTGAGAACAGGATTTGGTAAGACATTGTCTCTTGTAGTAACCACCTTGCTCAAAATGCTTATTCCTGTCCTTGCACAGCAGTTGTCAGCCCTCCTCAACTCTTTTGATACAACTTTCCTTGATAAATCAGATCATTTAAATAATCCAGTCACAAGAAAAAGAAAAAACCCAGCAGAGCGCCCTAGTACTGTATGCTTTCTCTAAAGCAGGTTATTTCAATTATCTAATTCCACAAACTTTTCCACAAACAGTGCTGGCATGACTGAGAGCCCTTGTGTGAGCCAGTGGAAAAAATGGCTGGGGAGAGATAAGTCAAGGAGCAAGAATTTCTTAGACTACATATACCAATTCATCAGCATACTTTGCGGATGGACACTCTCTGATAAAGGCAGTAGCATTGCATTTCAGTTTTCCTAAGTGTAGAACAGCGCAGCAGCACAGAAGATTTGCTTTCCTTATAAACGTGTCTTATTGAGCTGTCAAGTTCCATTTTTGATCAGTTATCTCCCAGTCTTAACAAATAAGACCAGTCCTGGAACAGATATGGGAACTAAAAGGATACAAAATACTTACAGTGGCGTAGGTCCCACAAACCCTCACCTTCCCTAGGTGTTTCCTTAAGAAGCCATGTATATAATGTAAAGTAGGTGTGATACTCTTCCATGCTGTTTTGTTATATTTGCTGTGCAAGGCAAAAGTGACTGTACACTGTATTAGTCAGTAGAGAAGACGGTTGTTTTAGGTAAGAAGCTCTGAGATTTGCTAACATTATGGTGTGATGCGCCCTGTTCACATTTTTTAGAAAATAATATTGCAGGGACTTAATTTTTTGATATTGATCTTAATTTTAACAGGTCTTTTCTGCTTACTGTCTGACTATCTATGGGCTTTTGCTAATATTAACAATATGTAGCAAAATTCGGTATCTGCACAGATGAACCCCCAGAATTAGCAAAGGCTGATGCCAAAATGTCACATTTTCAGTTTGTAAGTTCCACTAACTCATTTCACTTAAGAATACAATTCAAGACCACTCCACACACACAGCCTCTAATCAATTAGGAGTAACTAACTATAAAAAAGAGTTTGTGAACTAAATTGCCATAAACTTCACAGGTCTGATGAAAGTATAGTTGGCAGGACCTACGTTCAAGGCAAATCAGAGCTACCCAAGTGCTTAACAGAGTACAGCCCTGGGAGAGATTTATTGCCCTTAAGAAAGACAATTTTGATCAAAACCCATAGAATCAAAGCATGTGTTCAACTCCACATACTGACACCAGCATAAATACACAATTTTCCACGTTCTGATCTGTGACATACCTACAGACTTCACATCATCTGGAAAATGGATCTCTGCATTTTGTCTTAATTTTGCGTGGCACTTAGTACACAGCCAAAGTAATACCCAAACTAGATTATTAATAGAAAGCAATGCATTTCTTAAAGATGAGCTAGAACCCAAAAACAAAGGTCAAGTTTCTGTTATCAAGATAAAGTATATTCTTTTGTCAGTTGCTGCACTCATTGCATTGACATTAATGACAGTTTCAGCCACACGCATGTGTATCTCATTAACACTAATGGGCAATACATGCACATAGATCTCTGGTTAATGCTGATGGGAATTACATATATATGCAATGCTCATTAGCATTAATGAGGGTTCTCCTGTGGATATCTAATGATCATTAATGGGAGTTACACGCATGTGTATTTCCCATTAACATTAGTGGCACGTGCATCTCTCATTAATATTGATGGCAAATACAGGAAGCCATATCTCTCATTAATATTAGCATGAGTGATGCACACACTGCAAGGAGAAAGCTATTCCTGCCGTATCCTCAACTAGGAAAGTCTGAGCTGTTGTTAATTCTGTTCTAAAGGGAATTCAGTTTGTGCTGTCTTTTGTGAATTATCCAGGGTCTCCATGACCTTGACCACAAGGCAGAGATTTCCTTACCACATGTATGAAGTATTTCTAAAAAATCCCAAGCATTCTTTTCTTTGGTACCAGACAGCATGTCATCTCTGTGGGTTTTTTTTAAGCAAACATATTTCTGACTTGCTGCTATTTCAAGTAAAAGTCTGTATATGCTTTTCACAGCATAGGGGTGGCACACACCAGCTGCTGAGTTATTGCTTATAGACACACAAAATTTGTTATAAGTTCTTGTGATCATAACTCCAGTTTACATCATGCGCTAATGTAGTATTGTGTTAAACTCTGACATGGTTCCTGATGAATGTAGTAGACACTAAAGGTCATAGCTTCCCTTTGGAGTAAAAAGGGTACAAGTTTACTACAGTACTGAGCTTTTTATCCATCTGGTTACAAAGGGATGAAACATCAGTGTCCCTTCCAAAAAAGTGTTCTTACATCTGCCATGCCAAACTTCTTCCATGGGTTTTTCTATAGGACTGTATTTTAGATCTTCTGAACCTCTGCCATTGCTTGCGGGGTGTCAGTGCAGGGCTGAGGGTTTCGCGTGGTTTGGCAGCCAAGACGTCTGCTCCAGGGGAGGACTTCCCTCTCTTTCCTCCATGGGGCATACTGCTGGGGTGAGTGCTGAAGAGCTGGGAAGAACCTGCACTTTAATGCTAGGAGGGCACATGATGTCTATGTAGTGTAATCAAGGATAAGCACACAGGACTAAGGAAGAATGTTGATCTCCCTATCAAGTTGCATATCTGGAGAACAGATTAAGGTGATTGCACAAAGCTCTGGCCTGGGAATCAGGTGATTTGTAATGAGTTCTCACCTTCATATCCCACCATAGGATAAATTTTTCTTTTTCTACTCTGATATACCCACCGCCTTGTCCACAGGAATTATAACCTGAAATAGGATCTCTAGATGCCACTGTAAGGGCTTAGCTACAGTTAATACTAGCAATAACAGCCACATCAGATATATGCTGTTTAAAACAAAGAATTATATTTAGTTTTACAAGTGCCCTTTGGTAAGATAGACTTATTGGTTTTCTCATTACTCTACAGAATTAGAATATCCATTTTCCATGCAAATAAGTTACAAAAAACAAGGTTTGCAAATAACAGATGAAAATTAAAAGATTTTGTTTGGCAAACACAGCTACTATATCAGTTTCCCTAAGGCTGGGGGAGGTATGTATTGCACTTTCCCGTGCCAGTAAGTGCCCTGCTGTACAAGAAGGCTTCAGGGTGGGGAATGGCAGGCTATATCACTGCAGCTGCTGCTCCATTTCAGGAGCCTTCTGGGGAGAGGGAGAAGGAGTGAGCATGTGAGAGCAGTTTTTCACTCCCACAAGAGCTGTGCAGACAAACTGCCTTGCATGAACCTCTTCCACCTGCCCTAGCTCTGCCCTTTCAGCAGCACGCATTGAGCACTCTTTTTGTTACATATTAGTTCCTCCTCATTATGGTGGTGTAAGAGATGTTGCTGCTGCTTTCTTTACCAGCAGATGTCTTATTGCTGGGCTCCCTGACCCCAGAGGGGTCTACATGGGCCCTGTATGTAATCCAGTTCACATGAAAATCAACAGCAAATTTAGATACAGCAGGCATAAATGCATAAAACTTTTTATAAGCACAGACAGACTCAGACATATGCTTGCATAAGACACACACGTACACATACACTTATCCACACTCATATTCACCCATCCTGGAAAGTCTAATGCTGGAAAAGTGACTCTAGTGGTAAAGGATGACAGATGTCAGAAGACATCAAGGAAAATCACAACAATAATATTCTGTCTGGCTACAGCGGCATTAAAGATTCTAATCTGTAACTACAGCTTTCACTTATAATTCAGAATTCAGCTGCTAAACAAACTAAATAATTTATCAAGTACAATATGTTCTAACTCTGCAGCTTGCAAAAACTGCAGCCATACCTTTGTTTCAAAGAGTCACCAAATGGTGAAATGTCAAGCTCTTCCTTAAAGTGCATCTTCCTCAATTCCCTTGGTAGATAGCACTGATATTTTTTTTTTTTCTAAAGATGTTTTATTGTTTTTCTACTTTTCATCAGGGTGGGGTTGCCATGGCAATAAAGTAGGATGTCTTGCTGGATTTCACCTTTGCTGTCTTGCTTCATATGGTTCTCTCTCCTCAGAGCAAACATGGTGGACGCAATGCACATACAGATGTCTGATTTCAGATTTCTTTCTCGAGTGTTCTTGGCAGCTGCTCTCCTGAGACAAGCAAAGCAGCACTTCGCAAGCAGCACTTCATGTACATCCTTCCACTCTCTAGTGGCCATCATCACATGTCTCCCTTGCTTTGTGAGCTCTATTTCAGGATGGACAACGCTTTTCATGAAAACATTGCTTCCAGTGTAAACAGAAACTTTTGTTTAAGCATTTCAATTACTAAATGACCAAATCATTTATCCCTTTCTTGAAGTTAGTTCAGGTTAAATGGTGAAATACATCACAACAGAAGTCAGAAACATCCATTTCGTATCCCAGAGATATGCCCAGAGCTAAGCCAGTTGCTGGATTTAAAAGGCTGGGTTTTGGTTGTGATGCTGTTTGGATGTGATGTTGATGATGCACATCATGACTGTGCCTCTGAACTGGGTCTTTCCCTTCCTCTCTGTCAATGTTTATTGTCACCCTAATTTTCCCATTTTCCCACTTAGACCTCTAGAACTTCTCTCAGGGAAAAAAAAAAAAAAAAAAAAAAAAAAAAAAGGTTCAAAAATTAAATCACCCACTGGGATGAAGAGTTTTCATTTTATATCTCTCTCCTGCATCTTTCAAAAATAGATTATAAATCTGTTATCTATATCTGAATTTCACACTGGTAGCATCTCAGAAATTCAGATGAAAAGGATAGTAAATGCAAACTTCAGTCAGTCCTTCAGTCTGAACCTTGCACATCAGCTCCTCTCTCCTTGTAGAGTACCATCAGTGGAAATAGCAGATATTTCAGGGGGCACTAATGAATAATGCATCCCATGAAAGTATTGCTAATATCATCAGAATTTAAAACTCTGTATCCCAGTAGCTATAAGCCACAAAAGAAATTAAAAAATACATAGCATTTTTAATGTGATGTGCATTTTTCCCTTTAGTATTTAGATTTTTCTTTACAATTCAACCAAAGTGAAATAGTGATGTATTATATGAACTCTTGTGGATTGGCCATGATGCCTTTCTTTGCTGCTTTTCAATACTCTGCTTATAATGGCCAAGCTGAGAAAATGTCTCCTGATTTCCAGTTCAGGATCTTATCCTCTGCTTTCCTTCTGTCTCGCTCACAAAGAGTTGCATTAAGTTTCCCTCTGATTTTATGAACATTGCCCTGGTAGGACACCAGTGTCATTTTAAAGTATCACTATAATGCTTGTTCTTCTGACTACATCGGTCTCTGACTGCCAGTCCCACTTTTTCTCTTGAACAGATACTATTAGTAAAATTCTTATTCAGACACTATAGCACCCAGGAGACATGGGCATTGTCTTGCTTTTCCATTTAGTTAATGCCTTAGAAAACTTATAATCTGGGTAGAAGACAAAAAGTAACACATGGATATCAAGACAGAGGGGAAGAAGGGTGCAATGAGACTGCGTAACTTTGCATGCTAAACAGCAATATCAGCACTGTGATATTATTTTTCACTTTTGGGGTATTATGATAAAAGAGAACAAAGGAGAACCTCCACAGCTGTCAGATGGTTGTGTAGCTGTTCCTTCAGGAGCCCTTTCATGGGATGTGGTGGTGCAAAGACCACAGTTATTTTTCAGAAAATCTTGCAGTTAGCATAAGAAGTTGGCTTGCCAGAAGAATGGGTGGTAGGAATTGATTTCTTAATAAAGAAGTCACTCAGAAGATTGAACAAACTTTTCGGCGATGTATGAAAATCTAGTGCACATTATTTTGCTGAACTGGAACTTCTGTTTTCAGCCTGCTAGTAACGGCCGGCAAATACAGGTTTGCTGCTGCCATCATGGCAAGAACTCTGTACTTTACAAGATGGACTGTTTACTATTTCTGCCCCAAACTAATACTTCCAAGCACGGTATGTCATAGCTACAGTGATAATCATGCTCATAGAGCAAGCTGTGCTTTGGTTGCTCCTCAGGCCAGAGGCCAAGCTTCTTGCTAGTGGTTAGGACAGGACCTGGCAATCCTGTGCCTTTTAAAATGGACCCCAGCCCACTTTTAACACACTTTACTCTTTACTAACACACAAGGCCCAGCTTTGCCTGGCACCGGTAAGCCTTAGAGCAGTTGTGGCAGTCCCTGATTATAGTGACCCAAAAGCAGGTTCTGCAGAAAAAAAAACCCAACAGTGTTCATTCTGTCACCTGAAATGTGCAACGTGTATAGGTCCCTTGTCCTGGAAAACTCAGCTACAGCTGCTGACTTGCTGCTGTTTTAAGAATGCACCAAACCCCAAGCAGCAAGTGAGAAGAAGAAAATCAGAATTTTTTTAAAGTTACATACATTGCTTAACATTTTTATCAGGAAGTTTTCAAAGTATTTTGTTTAACTATTACTATTATCCCCAGGTTACAGGTGGTGGGACTGAGATAAAGTACAGGTCAGCTACTTCATCAAATCCATGTGAGAGTTAAGTGATGAAATCAGGAATGACGCCACTACCTTGGCTTTCCATCACATGTTGTAACTACCACACAGCCCCATGTCACGTACATTTCTGGTATTTATGATTCTAACTCAGCTGTACTCCCTGCCATTTAATTCAATGACTACATGCATTTTTGGGGGGAAGCCTGTTTTTTGGGCAAGCCATGTGTGCTGTTTATAGTCTAAAATGCATTTAGTGTGAAAATCTGATGGCTCTTGAAAATATCTTCATGGACTTTTTGTTGAGCCTGCCAAGAACACTGATAATTAACAGAAGTAATTTTTGTGACAGACACAAAAAGGCTGACCATATGTTTTGTTTATAGTCCCTTACCATTTTGCTAAAAGAAAATAGGAACATCAACCTGCATTAAAAAGTACCAGAACTGAAAACATAGTTAATTACTTACCATGTTTATACTGAATAAAAGTAGAATTTAGCTTTTATGTTCAATTACATTATTAGAAACATTTAATTCTCTTTGATTAACAAATTTTTATAGGCCTAAGGACAGTTGGCTGAGCTGAGGTGCTGAGGCATGTTAGGGTTTGGTATTGCCTGTGTGGCAGCATGTGAGCTCTATCCATAGTTGATTCAAATGGGGAAACCCGTGAGCTACACAACAGCTTTATCATGCGTATAGTAACCTTGATGTTTGCAATATCACATGTATTATAGCAAAGGTTCAGGCAGGTGCTGTTATATTCTCTTAACTCTGTACAATATTAAAAAAAAAGATATGTGCCTCATACTGTCTTGTTCTGCGGAAAAAAAAAATCAACATCTGAGCATCTGCATCTGAGGAGGCTTCCTAACGGCTGCCAAGAGAAAAAAATTCTCAAAGGTTTCACTGCTATAGAATACAGTCAACAAAATACAGCAATGCAATTGCAATAATGATGAACTACACAGAAGTGTTTAACGTGTGCATGTGAACACATGTATGAAACGTATTTTATTGTAGTTCTTAAAAAAGTCTTGCAGGCCAGATAGTGAAATGTCTTAGATTTTTTATATTTAATATTTCGATAATAATAACAGTGGTAATGGGTACTTTGTGCATGTAACAGCTTCTCTGTGTTTGTGCATGTAACAGCTTCTCTGTGTTAAGATAGTAAAGTTATTTACAACTTTCATCTAAACAGCAGGTTTCTTTAAGCACTATACACATGCACCCTGTATTTATTTGGCAACTGTGTAAAAAAGAATATTAACAAGTCTTGTCTAGGATATGGCAATGACTTTTCCTAAGACAATAAATATTCAGTCACCCTTTAATTTACTTTCTAACCCTTCTGTTGAGATGCCCAGTAAGTCTGTTAATTGGTAGCGGTCACTTGTGACAGCAGCAGTGGTAGCCTGGGAAGCAGAGCAAGACCTGTGACCTCTTTCTTCCAGCAGCTACAAACAACTGCCTGTTTAGAAGGATAATTCCAGCTCCTTCCTGCTGACCTGTGCTGGATTCAAATTACTATCCTAAAAGGAAAAGCCTGTGCAGAGGCCATGACAAACTTTAAATGCATTTATTTTTAGGACATTTTAGCAGAGGGCAAGCAGAGATGAGTAAGACTTTGAACCTAGGATATTGCTGCTCTTCAAACAAACGGTGAATATCTGACCTCTATTTGAAGATAGGTCATGGTATGTTATTTCTTGTGGGTATTACAGTACCCAGAGGTAGTCAGGGACAGAGGAGTTGTGATATTAACAAAATTCATATGCTGATGAGCCAGAGCTCTTTCATGTAAGAATTGAGTTATGGTTTGTCTGTGCAACTGAATAAGAACCGTTTCAGTACATGTTATCCTGTTATTCTTCAGTTTTGTGATAACTTTAAAAATAGCCGTTGTCTTTATTTCTGTACCTAAGCAATCCCCTGAAAAGGGATACAATACTAATAATCCTAAATAGTTTACGAATTTGCTGATGGGTAGTTGCAATGCTCTAGCCACCTTGCCAAACAGAATCAATAAGCAAGTATCTGTTGCCTGGAAAATGGTTCCGATAAATTAAACAGAGCATCTGAATGTGTTTATTACCGCAACAGTACCAAACAGACCAGGTCTGAATATTCTTGTTTTCAGAAATGCAGTGGAATGCAGCTTACAACAAGCAAGGAAAAAAACTCCTTTCTGATTAAAGAGTACTGGGAAGGACAGGTAAGCCACTGATTTTGATGCTCGCTTTAGACAAACTTGGTGTAAATACACTAATACAAATCTGAAGGATTTAAATCTTACTAATTTCAGAGTGGCCCAAACCCGCAGTTCTTGCCAACCACACCACTCCACCTCAGAGAAAGCAGAACATTACTCCCATTTTCACAAACCTAGAAGCTCTCTCTCTGAAAACAGAAACTATTTTGTATTATCAGAACAGACATGGAGAGATGTCAGTGAGGGCTGTAACTTTAGTCAAGCATCTCAGAGCAAAATCAAACTCTTTAGTGACAAAGATTCAGCATTAGTGCAAATGCCACTAGTGATAAAATACTGAGGGGGGGGGGGGGGAAAGACATGCTGTATAGGTGAAATCTCAGTAGACTGATTAAATTTTTTCTATGAAGCGTTAGCAAGGTTTTAAATAGCTGCAACCTGCACATTAAAAATGCTCATGTGTATAATACATGAATAAGGGCACCTTGGCTGAATACATTACGGAACAGAACTGTCATCTTTACCCCCTTTCACAATCATACTTCTGCTTGCTTATGTGAATAGACATGAATAGTGAGGAGCAGTTATCAAAATTTAAATTAGACAGTGAGTCAATGGATTAAGACCCTATTTTTAAAAAATAAGAATCCCTCCACCAGTTCCTTTCTTTCCACCACTTTCTCAAATCAGGCCATTTCTCTGCGGCTCTTTATTTAGACACAAAGCCTGGTAAATGATCCTGTTTTATCCACAGACTGACTGGGGCTTTTTTGTGATTCATTCACCTGCTGCTCTAGCAAAGACGTAATCCCATCTTCATTTATATACCTAAGAGACAATTCAGAACAGGAAAGAATATGTGCTACCAAAAGGAGACTGCTACATCTGCTGTGCTTGATATATCTGAAGTGTGGCAAAAATCTCTCTGCAGCTGTTTGTATTTAGGATGAGAGGATATAATAATGCACTTGCAGGGCAGGAATGACTCAATATCTCAACAAGATATGTAGATTGTATGCTGTGCTATTCAATGAAATGTGTATATATATATTTTGACAAGCCATATATTCCTGGTCCATGAGCCCATTTAAAGAAACAGAGACACTGAATTTTTCAGTCAAAGTCTGATTTTTCCCCCTTAAGTATTGTCTCCCTGTGTAACCATTATTTTGCAGCTCTCTGTATGAAGGCTAGCAATTCAGGTTTTTAATGGTGCATTCTTTCTAATGATAGAAGGAAGAAGAAAAAGAAAGAGTGGCAAGTTTTTTGGTAGAGTTGGCTCTTGTCTATGGCACTGGGGTTTTAGCTCTCAAGTGCGTAGAACAATGTATGGCTCCGAGTGACAAAGCTTATGAATTGCTGTTATCAGTGAGAGCTTGCTGAGAAAATGAAATGCATGCCTACACTTCTATTTTACATTCCATAGAAATTAAAACCATATTAGACCCTGCATGCAGGCCTTTACCCATCTTAAGTGTATGTTTTCCATCTGATTCATGTCTCTCTGTGTCACTTTTGGAACTTTCATATGCAGGCATACTTTGATTTGTGATGCTCCTTTGAGTATACTTAAGCCCTCCTTTTTAACAGGGGCTGGGCACACAAGGGAAAAAGTTTCTTCTGGAAAATGCTTTACAGTGATAGAAATTACGGTGATGTTTAGAAAATGCAAAACCTTTCCTATTGTAACAGCAAACAATTTCTAAGTAGGAGCAGGCTCTTATCTGGTTTTACTACATTTCATCGTAAGTAAGGAAATTTGGTTTGCCCCTTCTTGTGTCACCTTGACAAACTATGTAATCTTGGCAACCCTAAGAGTTCATATGGCCCCGGAGTTGAACAAAAGTCCCAGGCATCACGCAGCAGCGGGGCGGACTGCCTCAGCCCTTTGCAGGCTGTGCGGCACTCGGTGCGGAGCAGTAGCTGGCAGGGAAGACAGAGGGACAGAGATCATTAGCAACCCTGTGAGACAACTTTGGCAATCTACATCATACCTGGGACAAACAGCGGTACTGCAGGGAGAAAACAAAAGATGCAAGATCACCAAAATGGCAGAGCTACCCTGTTTGCTTAAAGAAAACACAAAATCAGCAAACAAAGGCATTAGCTTAGGAAGTAAAGGACTTGAGGTTTATTGTTACTTCCAGCGGAGGTTTCACACTAAAGGTATGAAATTAAATTTCCTTTCTTCTCCAGGACTATTTGTAAGCGGCTCTGGAGTCCACATCAAACACAATTCTTACTTGAAAACGGCTGCCAAATTGTGAAGATAACAAAACAAAGCGATCAATTCCTGTTTAAAATGATCAGATAATAGTTAGCAAAAACATTTTTTTTTCTAGCTGCCTTTTCAAACCACTACTGAGATAAAAGGGTGGGGAGGGGGTTGTGAAAAAATCTGAAATCTTCAAGACACAGCCCTTTTGTGGGAAGGTTGGAATGGTCTTTTCAGGGCTTGCTTTTTATTTTGAAAATTTTTAGAAATACAGATTAGAACAGACCACAGAAAGGGATGAGACACCCTAAAAGGAAAGCATGAAACAATATTGAAATGATGTGTGACTTCAGTCTTGCCTGAAGGCATGCTGAATTCATAAAGAGAGTCCCCCAGGATATTTCGCAGTGTGGTGGTACACCGCCTGCTTCCCTGACAGGTCATTACTGCATGTCATGCTGGGATCTGGTACATGGTACACCGATAGCTGCTTTACCTGCCTTGGTCTCAGTGGAGCCCCGTAAATATAAGTTGAGAACTCTGTCTTTGGAATCCCAAACGTCCAGGCAGACTCAGAAGACAATGGGTGATTGATTTCCACTGCAGGACAGAGCTGTTGGAAGAAGTTATCTTCAATTCAGAAGGTTTATGGACAGGCTTCTTGTAAAACTTAAGTGTATGACAGGGATGGCTATAGCGGTGTACGTCTTTCTGACCGTGCAAGGTGCCAGGCTCTGAGTGACTGAAAGAAATTTGTTAAAAAGGGGGAGAAAGCAGAATCGCAAATACAGAAGAATAGGAGGGCTAAATATAAAATACATAATAGAAATGCATTAGGATGGATGAAACTGTGAGGAAAAACATACTTCATTAGTGGGATATGGTGAAGGCACACCTCACAGCTAGCAGCAAAACTGCCTTTCTGTGTTCCGTGGAGTTTCTCAGATGAGAAAACCTGTGGTTGGTATGAGATATTTGCATGGTCATCTTGAAAGCTAGGCTGCCTCCCCTGGACTTGCAGGAGGCATCAGTGGTACTGATGACCCTGAAGAAGGAAGAACTCCCTCCTAGCAATCTTCATGTCGCAAGAAATTATCATTTGACCCTGGCCTACGTTCTGCTTAGTCAACTAGCGAAGCAGTAATAGAGTAAAAACCACGAGAACTTGGAAATTGTTTGAGTTTGATGATTCAAGCCCTTTATCAGCTTTAGGCCTTTGGAAGTTTGCATTGCTTGTGCAAACCGTCAGTGAGTCAAAGCTTTTTTAATAGTAGTTGATGCTCATACAGATCTTGAGAGCAAATCAGTCGGATCTCATGTTTGAAAACTAGTGCAACTGTGAAAGTTTTAGGGAAACAAGGATAACAGGAAATTTAATTTTACTTCAGACCAGTAAAATATTCAGCCTTCTGGAGGCAGGCAAATTTTAAGTTTTTCAGGCATGCTGATTATTTAGATCTGTTTGCATTTAGATTCAGAAGGTGAAAAATTAGTCTTCTGGCATTATTAGTATCCTCTTAAAACTAAAATACCAATTAATAATAATAACAGATGCACTCTCATAGCATGGCCATGAGAAAAAACCAAAATACTCAATTTTTGTGCTAGTTTAACAAAATTTGACTTTTGGCCAGTTAAAGTAATTCTTCAAATCTACTGTGGTCTTCCTGTAACTTTTTTGACTAATTGGCCATTGAAATAACTTTTTTTAATATGGTATGAAAAAAACATCTACTTAGCATTAGAGTGGGAAGTGTAAACTGTGATCTTATTGTTTTTATTTTAAATCTAAAAGAACATTTCTTATTATAGTGGAATAGAAGAATGTGTGAATCAATAAATGGTGCCTCAGTGTTAGCTAGCAGAATTGAGGAAGTGCAGCTGGGGATAAAAAATAGCTAGAGGCTGCGTTCCTTGCAGTTGTTACTAATCTACCTTATGAAATCTTCACCTCCTTACTTTTTTTTTTTTTTTCCTTTCTTTCTTCTTTCTCAGAAATAGCCTCAGTCAGTTTATTGATTTGGGTTTACCCCAGATTTTAAAATTGTAAAAGTGGTTGTGACTCCTGGTTTGATCAGACACCTGTCACCTTGACAGCACATGTAGGCTTGTACCCTGGCTACCTGCTATGTTTGAAAAGGTCCTTAGGTTATGAAAGCCCTGCTAGATCATCGGATGGAATATCAGAAACCACAGTTATCTTACTGCACGTACTTGCAACGCGAAAGTATGCATCAGCGGCTTTATGTGAGCTTTTATAATAGTTTCCTGTTTGAGCACTAGCGTTTTTAAACCAATAACATGATAATATGACAAACAGAAGACAGAGGGTGTGGAGGGCAATTATTTATTAATGTGGATTAAGGAATAAGTGAAAGGGTCAATACACTTATTATATGATGACATGGTTAATCAATGCATGCTCATTCTCTGTTTGATCTGCATTACTGAGTTAAATCCTGCTCCTCTGTGGCTACAGAGGGCTCCTTTGCATTGCAGCCAGAGTATTTTTCCTACAGAAAGGCAGAAAGCAGTGGATGGCCCCATGGGGATACATGGCCAACAGACTGCACAAAGCTAAATGTTTTTGCTTGCTTATATAGTGGTAATTACCAGTAACATAATGGAATTAGATAGATGAAGAACTAATAATTCTAGAATAGAGAAAAACTGAATGCTACACACACAAAAAAAGCAACCAGGCAAGTAAATGTGCAACCATGTTGTGTTCATGGCAGGAATGAGGCTTCTCTGCCTCAACTTCCTTATCTGTAAAAGGAGTTGGTCCACAAGGTTCTTGGCATCTAAACATTTTTAAAAGTCTATAGATCATGCCAGTTTTGCTTCAGGAGATTATTCCTAATTAAAAATGACTCCTAATTAGGATACTTTCTTTCATGCTTATTTGTTTTTGTAATATCCCATTATTTATAATTCCTGTATTCCATTATTCCATCAACCCACTTTCTTAAGTTCCTCTCCCAACATGGTGATAGTTACCATACCACCCTTGGTCAGTGTTCAGCTATGTTAGATAATTCTCATAGATGTTTCTTATCAGTCAAATTATTCTGGTGCTTAAACATTAGTATTTCTTTTTGGTGGGTTTTTTGGTTTGTTTTGGTTTGTTTTTTTTTCTTTCCCCTAAGCTCAGTATCTCACCATCTATCATTGCCCTTCATTTATAGCTTGTCAACCAGTTTTAAATCCATGAGATAGTGCTCATTTCCATTCCCAAGTGAGATTAATTTTTCAAGTTTGGCTTCTGAGGTATTGCATCTGATGTCTACTGATGCTGGATACAAGATCCAAAATTTCTCCATGTTACAAATTTGTGACCTCCACTGTAGTCAACCTGTGTTCCAGCATGTATGTCTAGGATCATAATTTCACTCATCCCTGTTTATTGCTCATGTTTCTGCTGTCAGCTGTTTACTTTCCTCTAAAACAACCCCAAAACTCACTTTCATTATTTTCCTAGGCATTGTAATGTGATCTACCAGATGATAATTTCCACGATTATTCTTTATTCATCTTCTAAAATTCAGTGTCATCCAGCCATCTGGAGTCTCATTAGTTCTGCAAAAGCCCTAGTCTACCAAAAAAAAAAAAATAATTATTCACATGGTTAATTTAAAGTATGTGAATCCAAACGATGCAAAGGAGACTACTCGTATTTTTTGAGCCACGCATATAGATAACCCTTGCAGGATCAGGCCATAAAATATTTTCCAAAGATTTCTTTGGTTAATCATATAAAGTAATTATCATGAACACTGCAATGTACTTTGCAACAGAAGTGCTAATAGGCCTGTATTAATGTTATCCATGTATTTTTATTAGCTTTTTATCAGTCACCTCAGCATCAGATTTTTAACAATATGAAGAGCCGTGTAAATCAGTGTTAACCTGAAGCATGTTGATGTATGTATGCTTTCAAGAGATTTGGCATCAGATGCAAAATATTCATCATTTCTTAATTAGCCATTTTGCTTTCTCTCTCCCTCATGATGCTAGAGACTCACCTACCAACACAGTCAGTTTAGAATCGGTGCGGTCATTTTTTTTGTCATCCTTCATAAATAACAGATTTTCTCTCTTAAACTACTCGTCCTCACTGATACACATGTAAAACCCCATCTTATTTGTCTTATTTTCTGCAACGAGAATTCACTTTTTTCTGTCTAGAAAGGTGCTACTGCAATGGAGCAGCTTTTTTCCATACCCCCTTTTCTGACTGTATCCAAGAAACACCTTGCAATTTGTTAATGTATTGCTCAGCGATAGCATCTACCCTATACCAATTTTAGAGTGCCGTTATTAAGGTGTGAACCACTTTGTGAAAGGCAGCTTGTTATTGCTATATATCATAAATATCCTTCAAACACCCACTCTTTGAACCTGTGACTCATCAGTCTGGTATCTCAAGTTCCCTTCTGCTAATTACAAAATACTGATCGTGCTCATTACCATCAAAACAATAACACCTAGTTAGGAAGAGAATACTGCTTCTCCTGGCAAACTGCAATGTCTCGTGTTTCATTGCTTTCTGCCACTTAGCTTATTAAATCAGTTTGAACATAGCCAGTTTTCCACATGTCTCTACAAAATCCTGAATGTTCTTTTGTAGGCTCCTGAATTCCGACTGGGTAATGTGGAATATGCAGGATGGAAGTCACTTCCTATCATTAACTTACGGAGCCTGCCCCAGCTGAGAAATGCATTTAGCCATGCATTTTGTTGGGCAATGTAAGAAATTATGTATTTTTATCTCTTTAAGTAAGGATCAGTGAAACAAAGAGAAATCAGGTATGTTTTCTCAGGCCCTGTAGTAAGCCTGCAAGTGAATATCCTGAAACCCAGTCTTGACTGCAACACTGTTCCTCCTGAAAAGGTAAGGCTTCTAAGCCAGTTGTTAATTGCTAGAAAATATTAGTCAGAAATTGTAGAGGCAAATTCACCTACCTACCTCTAACTGATTTGAGACAGCAAGGAGTATTTCAGGGTTACTTTAGCTGCTTTTATATTATTTATTTTTTGTGTACATTTTGATACAAGAAATGGCAATTCACCATCCTAGGAGAAAGGAACATCCCAAAGACCAAATGCCCATGAGAAACAGAGAGACTGGCAAACTCTGGAGCTGGACTATGTACAAACCTAAAAAATCAACAAATACTGCTTCTCCTAAAACAAAACCGAACCCTACTGGGTTCTTTCATATTAAGATATTTAAATTCCCACGTTATTCTTATTTAACCATAGTCCAGAAGAGAAATTATGATAAGCAAGTGTTTGGTCTAAATGCCAATACTAAATCCACTCTGCAGAGCTGGGAGTTTACATAGTTGACTAGCTGTGAAATAAATGTTAGAATAAATAATTTCTACAAGTCAGGAAAGAATTTGCATGTAAACATCCTGACAAAAGAAGAAGGACACTTTTAGACAGCGTCTAGACTAAAAGCACTGTGAATTCATTTCTGGTTAACGTAACAGTCCTGATGGACCAGTATGTTCCCTGGGATAAGAAAACGTGTCTCTGGAAAGAAGAGACTTCAGTGGAGCCAAGTCAGTTTAGGATAATTTAATTCCAAATCTCTACGTAATTTCCTTTTATTTAAACCATTATTAAGAAATATCCTTCAGCTTATCACATGTGAAGCATAAGCTTCCTTTGGTATTAACTTTGACACTTGGGGGATTATATTAATTTAGGTGATAGTACCTGTTAGCGAGCATTTGATTGCCCTCAATGCAGAAGGATTTACTCTTGTTATTGATCTGTTGGCAAATATATTGGATGGAAATCCCCTGGTATTGCTGGTAGCTGCGGATTCCAAATTTTATTGGATTTGTGAGCAATTTTCCTCTGTGTTTAAACTTGTGATCACTTTATCAAAAGAAGAGCCCAAGAGTAAGGTGAAAAACAAATCCTTGTTTTTATTTTGCTGAAAAGGAAAGCTGCCTTGTTTTGCTTTGTTCCTGGTTGTTGATTGCATTAGTCTGGCTTTTGTCATGGTTACTCTTGAGACAGGCAACAGACTGAGAATACGTTGCTACAGGAGCCAGCAAGAAAGAAGCCATTACCTCTCATGGGCAAAGGGTCATCGGGACAAATTTTGTTCCATGCAGAGGATAGAAATCAATCCCATCCACCCTTTAGTTGCCACAGGTAAGCATATGGGTCAATGCGATTTTTTCTATAGCACTATTTTCCTCTTAAATAATTTTCCTCAATCCTTCAGGGCAGGAGTTAATGAAAGCCATGAAAAAGCCAGCTTGAGCCCTGGCCATCGCAACTGCTGAGGCCACGGTTGTAGGCATCCATGCAGGTGCTCCCCACTCACACACACCATGGCAGACAGGCCCTGGGGCCAAGGGGGCATTCAGAGACCTGCCACTTGCCGGCAGGCAGGACACAGCCAGGGAGCAGGTCCAGGCATCCCTGGTGATCACAGTGAGCATCTGGCTTCCCCATTCCCCTGCTGCGCCTGGGTCTGTGCTCCAGTAGTCAATATATTGTTAGTCCATATTATCAGGTTCTCAGGAGAAGTAAATCCATTTATCTTTATCTATTCTTTGCCAAGGTGCAATTCCTCTGCCCTTACATGCTGCAGTTTCTGGTAAAATACCATAGAAGTGTCCCAATAAATGCAGAATTGGGCCTCTAGGACACAAAACGTCTCCTTTAGCTTTTTCTTTAAGACTGATTCATAAAACTTGGTCAGAATTAACAACAACAAGAAAAAAAGTGTTTAATTAAACCCATATTGTGAAATGTCTAAAGAAATAGAGTGTTTCATTACGTTCTCTTATTATATCCTACAATATTAATCCAATTAAGGTTAGCACTCAAGTTATTTTTAAGATGTGGCATGAATAAGATAACCTAAGATATCATATGATTGCTCCAGCTGAGACATAATAGTTGAAAGTCATTTTTTCCAATAAAAATAACAGTGAAGAGTGCCATTAATTCATGGTAATGATGCTACTGGGAGAAGTATATGACTCCCACTGCTGAATATTCAACAATAGTAAATTGGCTTTAAGCGACAGAATGTGTGTGTATGTCTATGTCTGTGAGTGTAAATGACCTTGAGAATAAAGAACTGGGAAAAACAAATTCAATACAGTTTTACGCATCATGATCATGTTTTTTAGAGGATATATTTTGTAATGTGGTCCATGTGAATTCAAGGCTCTGCAAAGCAAAATTAATTGTAATTCTTTTCTTACATATTTTAACTAAAATTGCACAGAAGTATACTTCTACCTGAAACCTTTCTAAATTTCGGCTTTATCACATGAAGAAATATGGTTCCTGGCACATTTCATTTTTACTTCTAACTCAACAAAATCAGAAGCGAAACATTAAATTTATTAAATCTGCAGATTCTTATCCTTTGTCTCTTAGTCCTCACTGTCTCTTTCAAGGGGGCTATATTTAAAGAGAAAGCCTTTATCGCCGTTGTAGACATTTTGATCAGCCTTTTCAAGCTGATTTAGAACATTCAACTTATACACTTAGGAAATTCTTTTTAACTGTATTTATTACCTTGATTTTTTTTTCTTTCTTTCCTACTCTTCCTGCCTCCCAGAAGGTGCATATTTTCATGAAACTATCCACTTTTCATTTCCAGTACGCTTTTGCTAGTTAAGCAGGTATACACAATTTGCACTTTTACCTGTTCAAATTTAATGCATTAGTTCCAACCCCTCTTATCACCTTTGAAAAAAATACCTTTTGCCTTTTTTGCAGTCCATTTTTTACATTTTTTCATGTATAGATACTTCATTCATCTCCACTTAATGCTTTTTTGCATTTTTTCAGATTGCTTTCCTTACAGTCTTTTGTGTTGCTTCCACTTGCAGTCCCTCACACCAGGTTGATAGATTGGTAGCTGTACAGAAGCTGTGTATTTTTTTCTCTATTAAGCAGTCTTAAATACATTAAATGTTTTGTTATGTGGATAGAAGCTGCCATGTTGTGAAATTGATTGACACAGACTTTTTTCAGAAAAGAAAGAAAAAAATATTTACTTTTGAAGACCCCCTTTTCCACTGTGTTGTGTTTCAGTCTTCATAGCTGGAAAATTGGAAATACCTAGTTGAGTGTTCATAAATTAATTTAGGTACATACTCTGATAACGCCTCTCTCTTGTTTGTTTGAAGATGGTCATTTTCCTATGAAAATGTAGATAGAGTTATATAAACAGAATCACGGACTTACTGGAATTTTAAGTTTTATCTTGACTTGAAAGGAACTAGCACTTCTCCAACAGTTTAAGTGCTGCAAATATTCTGTGTAAGAATATATATAAAGAGAGTATTTTTGTACATAACCTCAGAGTGGCCATAGTGAAATTATTACATTTGATTGCTGTACAACTGTTTTTGACAGCTATTTTTAAGCAGAATTCAGGGTAGCTTAGCAGCAGAGATATGCACATCCAGGGACATGTGAATTCCATAATATTTCCACAGCTAAAAGTGCAATTTGAATTATGATAAATTTGTGAGATATAATTAGAAGAAAATTAAGAAATGTTTCAGTATGGCCATTCTAATCATGATTTATTTTAAGAAACTGAAATCTTATGAGCATGGTAGCATAAAAGATACTGATTTACTACAGCCTCTGCGTATCTCAGGCAATAGTGAAAACAGAAGCCTTACTAGAACAAGCTGCTGTGTTAGAGTTTGAAAGAGTTAATGTGCCCTTCTGTTGTTTTGGAGTCACTTTCCTTCTCTAAGAAACACCAAGAGTGTGTTACAAGGTTTCCTAGAAAAAATTGGCTGACCGTACTGTGCTGTCTTTCCACGCTCTCATCTGGTGTGCCATGTTCTCCAAGGAGTTGGCTGCTGTGGGGAAGGACTTAAAGAGATTGAACCAAACATCTCTTGTTAACTAAGACATTATTAAAAATACATTTTGGTTCATGGGAACTTTCTAAACAAAACCTGTCCTTTTTATTTCATTTATGTTACAGATAAATTTGCGACATTAACTGAGAATAGAAGAGAGAGAAAGGACAAGGGAGGAGGGAAGCTAAGCAGAAAGATAAAGCTCAACAGAATCTGAAAGCTGTGCACTTTCTCTGCATGAGGCAACATATCCATAATGTGTGTAAGTATAGTCTGTGCATGCATGTCTAAGTGCGTGCGTCTTATGCTTTGTAAATATCCCTGGGTGAAGAATCAACATTCAGCAATCGGTTGTAAGATTCAAACTTCCTTTGGTGATAAATCATCTGAAGTAAATATTGCAGTGTTCTCACCTATCTGTTATCGGGTGTTACCGACTGAAAAAAATGTAAAAAATTTTGAAAAAGTATTATATATGTGATAAATTCATTGTGACTGTGCTGGATGATACTGGTTAACAAAACAAATGTGTCTTTCATCAATTAGAACATATGCCTTAGATTTTTGTTCTCTGGAAATACCTAAAACCACAAAATTGTAATTAATTTAAAATTTACACTTTCTGTTATGGCTCTCGGTGATAAGTCTTTTTAAGGGTATTTACAGAGGACAGAAAAGTCTGGACATGGACAAAGCCATTAGAAAAAAATCAAAGTGTTTGGAAATGTTTTGTGATGCTTTCTCATCACACAGATGACACAGAACATATCATCAGTAGGTCTTCTCCCAGCTGAAATTTGGATATCCTACATGCATCCTTACTGAAGACATGGCAAATAAAGGAAGAACTATTGATTTTCACTAAGTTTGAATTTCATACAATGAAGATATTAAAGTAGCACCTAAGAGGGCTGAGGAAAACATCAAGAAACCAAGAGCACCACGAAAGCCCACTCAGGAGCTGATTGCCACCTGAGATGATGACAAAGTCATTCAAGTCAAAAGGTCTGTCTTTATTTCATTTTCATGTATCTGCAAGCTAGGTGAATGACAAATTTCCGCTAACAGAAAGAGATAAAACACATTTCTGTCTTTGCAAGTTGGGATTTGCTCAGGGAAAGTTTTCAGCCATAAGACAGCTGTAGTTATTTCAAACTCTTGCAGGTAGTTTGCCAGTAAAATAGGTGTTTCAAACGGAATGAATACCCTATTATGCTAGCTTCCTAACATAGCCGTGGATTTTTAATCCTGTTCTGAAAGAGTTTGGATCTGATGCCGAGTAACCTGCATGTCATAAGCGTGTAGTTTTCATAGCTTTCTGTGTACAGAAGACATATTTGGAAGAAAATGGCCTTTGATTTAGCTATACCTTGATTCATGAAGAATATATACATACAAGTATTAGTATTAGTCCTGCCGGAAATTTTCCAGCCCTTCAAAACAGACAAAAAACTTACACAATTCTGGAAGTCAATGGATATATGGAGGGCAAAAAGTAAGAATAACTTCTAGCTTTTCTTCATGTATGTTTATTTAAAGCCTGGCATATCAATTTTTTAATATAGATATAGATCTATGGATTTACATATAAAGATACAAATTTGTATATGTTATATATGCAAATAGAGATTTAGATATAAAGATATATATCTTTAGATATATAGGTTAGATATTTAGATTTTTTTAAAAGATCAGATCAATGATATAGGGAATGATAATTAAGATCTAGTGCAAAATGAAACGCTGTATGTGTTTCAGAATGAAAACACATAGGAAGGCTCCTGATCTATTTCAGCTTTCTTGGAAAAATTACATATGTTAAAAATATGTGACTAAATACAGTAATATGTTAACAACAACAGAGACATACCTTTAAAATCTTTGGAACTTTTTATGAATTAATTGTAATAATAATAATCATGATGATATAGAGATTAAGATGACAGAAAGTATTTAATCTTTTGCCACAGATGAAAATGTAATTTAGAAGGGAATGTGCAATGACCTAGACTACCCTCAAATCCATAAAGAAACTATTATGTTGTAAACTTCTAATTTGCTTTGTTTTGCGTAGTGAATATATACCCTATAGCAGACAACATCCACCAGTGTATTCAACACCAAATGATCTTAGCTTGTGAATTCCTTATTCATTTCAAACTGCTACAGCACATGAGAGTACAAATGTTGTATCTGGTGATGCAAGCAGAATTTTCATGTGCTTTCCATACAGCAGAAATAATAGATAAATGAAAATCTCTGCCATGCAAACCTTTTCCAGGAATAGCAAATGAGTTTGTGACCTAGTTACTAAGTAGAAGTGATCACCACTGTATTGGTGATATAAGCTGTTCTGAAGCTATGATAATTAAGGAGCATAATGCTTTGGGCATACAGTCAAAAATTCAGGGACCGATTAAAACTAATGGATTTTTCTATTATTTTTTAATTCTTTGACAATACCATATATTTCCATCTTAAAAAAATTTAAAATCTTCAGAGTGCTTTA
Source organism: Falco cherrug (assembly GCF_023634085.1). Classification (NCBI taxonomy): domain Eukaryota; kingdom Metazoa; phylum Chordata; class Aves; order Falconiformes; family Falconidae; genus Falco; species Falco cherrug. Next base: position 13,001,441 of record NC_073708.1, read on the forward strand.
GTTATGTTTGTCAGGTGGTCTACTTAATTTTAATTGTTTCTATCTGCAAAAAGTCAGAGCCAAAAGGTCCAGAGAGCTCTGGTGGGCATTCATCTAAAGGGACAGCTAAATATTAACCTAAAAACTATCAGTGTCTCAAGATACATTTGCCTTTGACTTTGCTATCTACATCTCCACTTTAAAATAAATGCCAGTTTACTAGGAGAGTGATTTAAGCGTGAGAACAGCTTTAAGTATTTTTCTATATTTGTCTGATTATAGTTAGAAGTCCCAGAAAAGCCAAACACTTAGAAAAAATACATTTGCACAATAAGTTATTTATGAAAATTTAAGAGGAAGTTCCTTTATTTTTCCTAGTAATGAGCAGATAATTCATGCTCAATGATATCTTTGGTACATATGGCTTATCTGTGCTCAATAAATATTCATATAGAGATAGGGATTTTTCTCAGATTTATAAAATATCCAAATGTATATATATTCTCCAAATGTTTTTAAAAAATGGTTTCCTCTTCAAGTGTGATCTGTAGTTCATGTTGTTTTGTTTAGCTGTGAGCTGCTGAACAGTGCTTTGCGTTTTTTTCCCACCCACTCATTTATTAAGTGATCATCCACAAATTTCAGATTAGAGCACTGAAATGAACTTTCAGCAAAAGTACCAGGAAAGGGCATCAGCCAGCTGTCAGAAAGAGGGGCAGGACTTCAGCTAAAGAAAATTAATTCACAAACACTTGTGAACAATTACACCTTTAGCCACCTTGTTCTAATCTTACCCAATTATACCACACATTAGCATAAGGCTTAAGCTATTTGCAGACTAAGTTCAACACTTAATGTTGTGTGTGAAAACAAATGCTTAGCTTTCAGTTCTGTAAACATATGAGGGATATCCAGAAATATTTTATGTCCTGTCCTTATAAAGAAAGAGTAGCTAAGAAAAGATGGTTGTATCAGTACAAGAACAGCACTTTGTGCAATGGGAGTCTGTAGGCAGTTGTTGAACTGCACAACAGGTTTCTAGGACACTTCACATTAAAGTGAGAAGAATGGATGCCCCATCCCTGGCAGTGCTCAAGACCAGGCTGGATGGGGCTTTGAGCAGCCTGGTCTAGTGGAAGGTGTCCCTGCCCATGGCAGGGGGTTAGAACTAGGTGATCTTGAAGGTCCCTTCCAACACACACCATTCTGTGATTCTATTATTCTTTGATTCTATGATTTTTGATAAACACATATTGTCTGCAGAAGTCTAGGAAGCATTTTTGCTGATGCTTTTTAAAATCTTCCAGTTAAAGAAAAGAGTCCGGTTCAGAACAACACAGAAATAAACTGCTAATGGCCAATTGAGGTGAATGAGGAGGAAAGGTATGCATGTGTGTCACCTTCTTAGTCCCACAATGGAGCTCCTTGAACAATTTGTATCTAGCAAGCTGAAGGCAGAAGTCTGTCTAAGGACACGCTCCGATGGGAAATTATGGGCATTTCGATCTTGTAGTCTTTTCCTTTCACACTTTTTTGCAACATAGCTTTTTGCTTATTGCCAGATTTTGCAATACTTGCAATAATGGGAAATGTTGAGTCTTTCCATAGCATATGCATGAGAGTTAGCCAGAGTATTACACTATTTATCATCAAACTACCCTTCCCAGAGAGACCTCACTGCCTCACAGAAAAAAAAAAAAAAAATAAAAGAAATAAAAACCTACAGCAAATTGGTTATCATGGGACCCTGTTAATAGCTGACTGTGTAGGGGATGGAATTTGTTCTCTTTGGCTTCTGGGGGTTGGCAGGGGGGAGGAGGGGAGCTTCATTTATTTTTCAGTTTTGCTATTTGCTTTTCTGTTAAAGATAAGGTAATCTGGATTTAAGTGCTTGCGACTTGAACTCTTAAAACTATCTTGCCAATGCTCCAGACTTTGGCAAAAACCTTGGAAAATACTTAGAGGTTTTACAAATGGCACCTTTGCCCAAGTTCGAAGCAACATTATGTACCTTATAATGGTCTTCACCTCAGAACTGCGTTTCACCAATAATGAATTGTTTATTTAGTCACTGTTGCTCAAGTATAATAGAAAGCTTTTAATAAACTGAGTGATCTTTTTTAAGAATAGGCTAGATGAGGTGAGACTAGACTAGACTAGACTATTTTAGTGGGGAGGGACCTACAATGATCATCTAGTCCAACTGCTGACCACTTCAGAGCTGACCAAGTTAAAAATATGATTAAGGGCATTGTTCAAATGCCTCTTTAATGCTGGCAGCTGTGGGGCATCAACCACTTCTCTAGAAAGCCTGTTCCAGTGTTTGACCACACTCTCAGCAAAAAAATGCTTCCTAATGTCCAGTCTAAGCCTTCCCTGGCACAGCTTTGAACCATTTCAATGCATTCTATCACTGGAAGAACAGGAAGCTGCAGAGAGCAATGAGGTCGTCCCTCAGCCTCCTCTTCTCCAAACCAGACAAACCCAAGGTCCTTAGCTGCTCCTTATAGTACATTAGTTAAACAGAATTTTCCTTTGTGAGCCCTGTTGACTGCATGACAATTGTATTATTCTTTAAATGCCTTTCAATAGTACTCACTATAATCTTCCCCATAATAATACAGGAACTGAGGTTAGACTAACAGGGAGGATAGGGGATTTTATGACAGCAGCTCTTCTTAAGCTGCTCTGCCATCCTCCTCCACTTTCCATCTTTAACTTACAGCTATATGCCTTCCCCCTCCGCCCATAAGCATAGGGTGTGGGAAAGCTATCAACTCGGAACTGAAAAGGGATTGTGACTTGCCTTGATTCACGTTTTACTTCTAGGCCTTGTTAGTGTCTCAAAACCTCTTCAACTTGACCTGTTAAGACTTTGGTTAGAGGCAAAGTTAACCCTGTGTTGTAGCTGGTAGTGTGAGTAGCTCCATATGCTAGGCAGAAAGAAAAATTCTGGTTTCTATGGCTGTGAAAAGCACTGCAGGGATTACTCAATGGGATCAATGTCTTACAGAGGGCATCTTGCTTCATGCAGAGTGTGTGTGTTTGTGAGCACATGCACACGTGTGTGTGTGTGTGTGTGTGTGTGTGTGTAAAACAGTCAGAGAGACTACCAGGGCTTTCTAAGCTTTTATGTGTAAGTGATGTTTCTATTCAGATATTAAGGCCTTTAAAGCTTCATCATCAGTTGAAATTTAAAAATTCTTTTTAATGCACTGCCAACTTGAGAGGTAGCAGAAGTGGTAATGTAATTGGGGTCCATTATTTCTCTGCTTTGTTTTTTATGGCACCTTGTGAAATAAAATACTGAAAAAAAAAATCAGGCAGACTGAAAAGCTGAGGCTCTAAGGTTCTTGAAAGTCTGGCTGAAAAAAAAACCTTTATGAAGTTTTATCCAAAGCATATTGATGTTGACAGTTGCATAGTAACAATGAGTAATTGTAGTGCGTTTCGGCTGTGTCCCAGGAAGACCCCTGGCTGAAGCGGTGACTCAGAGGCTTTTGATGGACTACTGGTATGATGGAAATATGTGTCAAAGTGCAAGTAAGTCAGACAGAAAATAACGTTGTCCCTAAATTCAAGCCACAATGTAGTTTTAACAATGGCTTGCAACTTGCTGGATAAATCTAGATGTGGAAACCCAGGTTTTGGGGGATCATTTTTGGCACCCAGACTGGTACTGGGGTATTCTAGGTTTGCCCGAATACTATTTGGCCTGTGACCTGGCTCAAAATTTTCCTCCCTCCTACCATCATACATTGTATACTGCTTGCTGGGAAAAAAGCATTGGCTAACGTTTTTGTATTTTACACCACAAATTGTACATGCAAATCTGTAAGAACTAAGGTGCAAGAAGAATTCTAAATGGTAAAGCAAAAGCTTGTTTTTCAAATTGTCTTTTTTACCTATGAAACAGCACCTACCTACTAAAAAGCTGCAGAATCTTTAAAACAAATGGCCCTTGATCACGTTTATCTAACTTTTGTGTGGGGTTAATATAAACTGACTTCAGTAACTTGCACTTTGGCCTTGCCTATAGAAACAAAAGTATACTACAGAAGGAACTAGAAGAAGCAGGTATTAAAAATGGATGCTTTTATTATTATAAAGGAGTTTCAATATTCTTTTTAGTTGGGCAAGTACTTGTATGGGACTGAAAGGGCTTTTATATGCTACATAATTTGTTTTGCGTGCTCATTTGGAATTCTAAGAGAAACTTTTTGAGACCTGAGCTGAGAAAGTCTTCCTAAGCAAGAAAAACTGTAATAGTGATCTAACATATGCCTTCAACCATCTGTGCTTTGCTGGCTTATAACATTTCTATGAGAGTTTGTTTTGATGATGTAAGCAGCATTTTCTCTTGCTTTCTATGCATGAAAATACAGACAAATGCAGGGATATTGCACTGCCATTCCATAAATGAAATATTGTCAGTAACCTGTTTTCTGTAGGAAACAATGCTATACTGGCAATCCACATCCACTATTTATAAACCAATAGGGGAAAAAATATAGAAAATAACTTTTTCTGTAATTCATATGGATTGTCTCTTTTCTCATCTTTCTTCTGTTAGAGCAGACAGTATCAATAAATGTTAAGTCTTATGTTCATGTTTAACAAAAGTTAGAAAGAGCTTAGAAAGCTCATCTGACAGAACGGGAACAAATTAATATTGTGATTAATGTGAATTTCTAGAATTCAAACTTTATCCTGAAAGAAAATAACATTATACTTTTACAGCAAGAATAAGAGTGCTCTAGTATTGTATTTCTTTGATGCTTTAAACATGCTAAACATATTTAAAGCTATTTCCCTTCATTTACATACGAAGTGATGACATTTTGGTTTTATTAAAACAAGTGGCAAAACCACCATAGCCGATTTCTCTATTTCCATAAAGTTTCTAGCTCAATCATTAAGGCTAAGCCTAAAACTGTCCATGCTCTCAAGAACCTTTCTGCTAAATGTAAGCTTCCATTCTTCTGATTTAGAAATTCAGCTGAATACTTATAAACACAAAAGTAGCCCCTAGAGAGCTCTGTCTGAAGTGTTCTCTGGACTATGCATTTTGTAAATGTGCATTAAACTTTTGAAGCTGGCATATCTTTGTAGGGCTCTTCAGTGTAAGTACTGGTTGTTCAAGAGCTGGGAAATCCACTCACTTATTCATCTGTCTTTTACTCTTCTGTTCAATGTTTTAATAACATGTCGAGAAACTTAATTTACAGTGCTATATTTCTTCTATAAAGTTAGAATGGTTGCTTATCAGATCATTTGCCATGCGAAGATGTTAAAATTTTGATAAAATTGCTATTCACTTTTTAACAGGTATGACAAAAATCAGACAATTTCTGCCTTCGTCAGGTATGCTGGTGTTAGAGCTTTGGCTGAACCTCTTTTTGCTTATTTTTAAATCTCCTCTATGGGTTTGGAAAGTTCATCTATACTATTGTTGGTTTCCTAGTTTTCTGAAAAGGAAGGCGAGAAAACCAGAGAAAGATATAGAAACGTAAGGGCAAATGAGAGGCAAAATTGTAGTGAAGTGCCTAAAGCATCTAAATTTACGCCCAAAATGGATTTAGTTCAGGTAATGTGGGAGAAGCAGGGAGGGTGAGTGAGAGGAATAAAAACTGAAAACTGTTCTTATGTATATGTTTTATTTTTAAAGGCTGAAGTTAAATGTGCTGTCCAGAGGTTGCTGAAAAATTGACCATGTCTTCCTGCTCATTATAAATTCCTGTCTCTCTTTCTAGTTCTAACAGTTTTATATCATTCTGATTTTGGGGGAGCAAGAGGAAAGCTAAACACTACTGGCAAAAGTTTTTAGAATACTCTGGAGTAGCAGGACATAGGCTGGGGAGATATTCCAAATATTGCAATCCAGCGAATTTTAAGAGAGAGTGATTTCAACAGGGCATTGGAAAGGAATTGTTGAATTTGGAGTTGAATGGTGACTCCACACTTATGTTGAATGCAGCTGGAACCGCAAATTTGACTGGAGTCTTGTACACAGCATTACCTTTCTTTTGCTAGGAAAACTTTCAAAAATTCAGTCTTTGAATAGCAGAAAATAGATCTGAGTACTAGGGGAAACAGTATGAAGCCTTGCAGAGCTTTCAGAGTCTCATAGAAAAGATTAAAAAATGGTCTACAAGAGAGATATAGAGATGTAGATGAGATTTGGCCAGGTTTCACTAAAATGATTGTGGTAAACAAATCTACAGAAATATTTAGAAGCCATCTTTTAGCAGATAATATTTCAGCTGTAAACCACTTTGAACAGTTCAGGTTCTTGTTGCTGATTGTTGTCTTCAAAAGCTTTCAATGTCTTAGCAATATTGGCTTTGGTTTGTTAGACCTTGTCTATATAGGAAGTATCATAAAGATATGATACTGTATTACAGAGGGGTTTTCTGCATTGATTTCCTTTCTAGGCTTCCTGTGGGCAAAAAGCACAAGGTAACCAATTCCAACTTTCAGTACTAGCCCACAAGGAGTAGCTGTTGCATGTTGAATGCACATAGCAGGCTTCTTCCATATCCTAATGCCCAGGTCTGCGTTACTCTGTGTAACTTCGACCAGTCTTGTGGCCCTAGCGTTCCTATAATTTTCTGTTGGTGCTATGAAGCAGCAAATAGTGATGTGGTTTAGTAACTCCACCACATCTACCAATGCCACTACAACAGAAACTTCAGTTGAGATTTTGGATGGCTTGATTCTTAATTTCTCCATGCTATATTATCCATTCTTTACATTTATTCACCCTGTTTGCTGCAGCATAGTCAGAGCAGATTATGGGATGTGTCATGTTTCCCAGAAGTACTCTTTGCAAGACAATTCTTCCCAAAAGGACAGTACAACTTTAGGCAATGGGTACATTCTGAAATCACTCTCAGATATATGACCTGATGAAAACCTTCTTTGGATATAGATTTTTCAAATATGCCAAAGCTTAAAGCTTTTGTCTCCTCAAGTATCTTTGAGTTCCATGTTACCTGAAGAGTATGCACATAAAGATACACACCCATCCATTTTTCAGCCAGTGTGTTGGGACCTCCAGAGGATAAAAGACACTCAAAAGCGAAGACAATCTGACCTTTTTTCTGGTGTCCCTCTACACTGCCCTGTTTTTTCTTCAAGTTCAAGTATCTTCTGCCACCTCTCAAAACAAACACAAAAATAAAACCACACTTCTTGCCTCTGTGGCAGTACTGTTGCTCTTTAATAACAAATAAAAATGTTAACAAAAAAGTTTGTTCTGTAGTAAGGATTATTTAACCTGAAAACTTTGCGAAGGGATGATCTGGTTTATATTTAAGACACAATAAAGACATGTAAAGGCTAGAATCCTGTTTCACTTATCTAAGCAGTTCCTCACATCTAAAGAAGTTACCCTGTAATTTTCCCTTATGTCCTTTTCTCGCACTTTGTATAGAAGCTGGTGACTTTCAAAGACAGAATATTAAACAAGATATGTGGTGCTTCTACTCTGGCACAGCAGATCAAGTGCTCAAATTCAAGGCGACTTATGGCACAGCTGTTATCCCTGTCCTGCAGCCTGTTCCTTCTGTCATCCTCTGGTATGGTATGGTGGAGTGACAATTCACCTAGATGTATTTAATGTGAAATGAAATATGTTGCTTTTTGCTGCTTCTGTTTATTAATTTTTTATTTTAATGGCATTTCATCTTAAAATATATACTTGAAAATACTTTAGAACTAGGGAGCGTATTAGTCTACTGGTTACTTTATTATTTATTTATGCTTTCTTCCCACACTGTCATTCTACCAAAATAGCAGCAAAAATATTCTGATTTTTAGAAGAGCTAGGTAATGTCACAGTGCAGATTGAAGAAAATTATCAATAATATCAGATATGATGATCTTTTTTAGTGTGTTTCCTATCTTTTTTTGAAGGCATATATGTATATACAGTCTGGCCCACAGTGTGTTTCCATATTTGTACATAAAAATACTAAAAGTTCTGGAAGGTCAGAACAGCAAGATTTTAGCAGATTTCCCCACTGCCTTGGTGGACCCTTCTGCATCCTGACCTGTGGCAGATACGGATCTGTTATGATCATGGATGGTTGTTTTTAAGTATCAAGGCTATGCAATTTTAGATACACTTGATACTAAGAGCTTGATGTTCTCAGCCTGCTGCATACAAGTTGAGAATTTGAGTTGGAAGGTAGCTAAGACAGTTCTCTGCCTAATCACCTGTAATGGCAGAATTCCCCATAGGACATACAAAGTTATAACTAGGTGTGAATGCCTAACCCAGGCATACAGGAGAAAATTCAATTTCTAATACGTGTGTGGGGAACTGTTACTTGTTTCTCAGGAAAACTTGAATTATGACAGAGAAGTTGCATGGAGATCAATGCGATTTTTTTTGTTTTCATGAACAGTAGATATTAATGGTTACTGATGCTAATTATGCATAATAACCTAGGCTAAAAAGCATGCCTGAGCTGTATGTCCACAATGGCTGAATATTTAGGCAAGCAGCAAGTAGAAAAGGTGGATGCATTTGCTGCTTTATGTCAACTCCTTGGAAAGCACTCTAGCTGCAAGAGACTGTGCAATTCAAGATATGAGACAGATAAGACCTACAGAAGGGTGAGATACTTGCTTTTGTATTTTGAAATTAGTTACGTGTAATACAGTAAGTATCTCATTGTCTAATAAGATTTTTGTTTAAAATAGTTTGAAAACACATTCTTAGAAGTTGCTGTTTTCTGGAAATTCTGTAAGACTTTTCCATGAGAATTGAACTCAGTTCCAGATCCAGTAGAAATGAGCATACCTAGGGCTAAGAACTGCACTCTTACGTTAAAGTCAGTAGCAGCTGTGCATGAACATCCAAAGACAGACTTTTTTTCCTCAGGGTATGTTCTACTTTGATGTTCCTAGAGTCTATAACCCTTTAAAGTTAATGGGAATTACATGCTACAGTATGCATCAAGGAAAAAGATAAACCCTGCAGTTAAATGTAATAACATTCTCCTCGTAGAAAAGTACTGGGCACTGTACTCACATTGCTGAAAAACATACCTTGAATGAGGCTTTGAACTGGTGAATTGCGTAGTTATTTCCCTCTGTCAGCATTGACAGAAATAGGTACGCTGAGTTTGTTATGGCAATCAGTAGACTAACAAGTTCTTACTGTGCCATGACAATCTTTAGCATGGCAAATCGGCAGTTATGCAGCCTGCAACTGCCAGCTTCCTAGCAAGAGTGCTTCTGAGACAAAGAATAGAGCAGTGAGTGCTTACCTGCTGCAAGTGATTTCCCTCATGATGCTGGAGACACGTGTGTGTCTAGGGCTCCTCTTGCCACTACACAGTGTGCAGGCAAGACTAGTTTTTCTAAGTTTATGTTATTGTGTTTATGTTATTGTCCGTGCAAAAGAATTTCTTTATAATTTTCCATCATTCCTTTTAGCACTGCATAAGCATGCATGTGTGTGTTTATGCACATTTCTCAATGAGCTCATATGCCTTTGCTGAACCTCTTTGCCTGGCTGTGAGAACATCTAGTTCCTACTCTCATTACTTGTGAAGTTTGCCACCTATCTATCTTTTTTAAACTGCAGCTGCATAAGCACTTTGGTTTGGCATAATTCTTTGTTTTGTTATAAGAGACAATATCAATAACTACTTAATAACATAACCAGGCATTACCCCAGAAATGGGAATACGATGTTTACCCTTGAGTATATAGTATGATTTTATCTGCTTGCTCTGAATGACACCCTTTGCATGAAATGCATTTTATATTGATGAAGTAATGCCACAGCAGCTTCCTGCACCTGCTCTCGCTGCTGCCCTAAAGTGGCTGTAATTATTAGCATGATAGTTAATCAACAAAAATAGCTGGCAGACACTGTTTAATGCCCTCAAATTTCTCTTCCCCAGAAACTGAGGACATGAAAGGGAAAATGAGTGTGCAATATGTTCACTGATTGCAATATGTTCATTCTTATCTCTTACGTGTTTTGTGTTGAAATCCAGCAGCCTTGATCTACTGTAGCCTGAGCCATGATACTGAACAAGAACCTGTTCTACAGTACTTGTTAAAACGAGAATTAAAACAAACCCTGTGGATACCACTAACTTGTGGTTATCTTCCTTGAAAATATCCATCATCTTACACCGCAGTTGTAAACAAGTGCTATGCATGCTATCATCTGTTATGAATGGTCATAACACTATTGTTTTAGGTGAGTAAGCTTTATATTTTAAACAGCATTGCCATCTTGTGGTTCTGACAAGTGTTATCATTCTGTTTCTTTTTGCAACCCTTTTTTTCTTTATTGTGTTGGCAAGAATTCCTGAAATGCCATGGCATAATTAACAGAATTGCTATTGTTCCAGCTGCAAAACATTCACAGAAAAGCCTGTGTCTGAATGTCAGAAACTATTTCACCAGTCTTTTAAGAAGATAATTTTATCTCCTTCCCCTGAAAGGAAGGGAGTAGATAGTTAAAGTTTTTATTGGAAGGGTCATCGTGAGACACCTAATTGTAAGAGCTGCCTTATTAATTTTTGTCCACTTTTCAGAGTTTCTTCCAGATACATATACTTCAGCAAGTGCCTGGACTCTTTGCCTGTGTCTCCTGGACCACTGATAGTCCACAAGATCATCCACAGTCCAAAAAAAGACCTGTTAAGAGTACTGTGATTTTAGATATTCATAATACGGGGTCAGAAAACTGTTCTGAATTCACAGTGGCAGAAATCCATCTTTTTCTTTAAGAACCATTGTTTTCTGTGTTTGCACAGTGCTAGTATTAAGGAATCATGCTCTGACTTATTTGTGGACAATGTTAATCAATAGTAATGTGCCATTGTCACTGGCCTCAGAGGACACCCTGTCAGAGTTCAAGACACGTAGCCCATTTGGCAATGGACAGGACTGCTCAGTACTTGAATGCAATTATCTTCTCAGTCCAGAAGATTGAAGATACGATGCCTTTGTCACCTTTGGTGACAGGAAAGTCTCAAGACTTTTTACTGCACCAGTCATTTGTCAGATAACTCCAGAGCTCTGCCTTGTCAGATGAGTTGCTGAGTACCTGATGTTACATGGTCCCACTGAAAGAAAGAGGCTGTTAGTTCTGCTGGAGCTTAAAAGACAAGCAGGATTTATTTTTTCTCTCTTCTATGCAAAATGTCAAGGTGCTTATTGTCTGCTCAAACTTTTCTAGAAAATAGCTATTCTCCTATCAGAACTTGGTAATACATCTTCCGGTGACCCTAAGAGAGTGCCACCCGTAACACCCAGAGCCAGGGCTTTCCCCATCTGAAGTCAAGCCCTGTAAACAAGTGATGGTTTCCCTGGGGCTTTGCTCCTTCCCAGTCATGTTGGATTCTTCTACTTTTGGTATAAAATCAGTAATTTTCAATATTCTGGATTTGAGGTCCTGTAGAAATCTGCCAAGTACTGAGCAGGTATCTCTGAAAATTCCACCTGTGTAAAACACTGGATAGTATACATAAACCCTTAAACTTGCTGTTTTTCTTTCAGGACACTGTTTCAAGTTAAGCCTATGAACAAGGATTTCCTGGTTTGAAGGTAAATTCCAGGGACACCACATTGCCAGGGAGGGAAGTTTACTGGCAAGAGCTTTTCTTAATGAACTAAGGATTCCTGACAAACTTCCTGCATATTAAATATAGAAAATGAAAAGTTATCATGGTTCAAGCTTCAGAACTCAGTACACATGACATACCGCACATTCTTTACACCTAGAACCAGATAAAGAAAAAGGATGAGGATTACATTTATTTATGCATGAATGTAGTGAACATCTGCCAAAATCTATCTTGTTATTTTAATTCTCCATTTCAACAAAGCTGGCCATCTGCTCTGTCACCAGCAAAGATCTTGTTCTAAAAGCTAAATCAAAAGATCACCTGTCTTGTGCACCTTGTTCTCGCTTAACACAAACAAAATTTTAATGGTATCCATCTGTAGGTATGATGGTGACCTGAACCAGGTCATTGATTCAAAATTAGCAGCTGGAATTTAGTATACAGAATGACAATTCAAATATTTAGACTCTATCAATAACTAAAAGGCATGAAATTAGGTGTACTGTTTAAAACGGTCACTCTATATTTTTAAATACAGGCTCTTCAGACACTTATAAAAGACAGTGACACATAAATTAAAATCTATAAACTTTCCTTAAGATGATATTAAAGTCTGCAATGAAACTCTTGAACTTGTATTCTTTTCATATTTTATGGTACACATTGAATAACCAGAAAGATTCTATCAATGCATAAATATAAAATATAATACAATAGCACAACAAATTGCCAGATTAGTCTTTAATACGAGAAACTGAGTTTTGTAATGTTCTGTTTTTTAATAAAATTGCTCAAACTACAGAACAGTATATTCCATTTTTTGCTTGTTTCCCAGCCTAGCAAAATGAGGGGAAATAAGAGGCAGGTGTTATAACCTTGGCATGACTTCAATGCTCACTAACAGAAAAGAAAAAATGTTAAAGAAGAGGATATTATTGTATCATTTGAGCTAGTTAAATTGCTTGCACAGCCTTGCAGAATTTTAGTGTGTTAGCTTTAACAAGAAGGTGGAAGCTTTGCAGGACCATAAAGAATTCAATAATGTGTTAGTTTCTCATAGGAGGAAATCTGCCAGAACCAGTAATCATTAGGGACTGACCCCCCTGGCTCTGGGTGCCTGAGGAGCTGTACTAGTAGGAAACTCCACTTGTCACTGCAGCCCAGGCCAGCTGAACCTGGGCCTCCAGCCTGCTGCCAACACTCACAATGTTTTGTTGCTGTTGTTAAATCCCAAAGTTTTCTCTAATTGAGGCTGCAGATAACAGTACATTGTTGATGCTTAGCACTTAGCAAAAAGGCAGCATTTATGCTATACGCTTATTTGCAATTCACTAGAACTGTTTTGTCTCATATTGGAGTGAAGTTGTTTCTGTGCACTAAGCACTATCAGCAAAAAAATCATTACTTCATCAATCTCTCTCAATACCAATTAGTGGTTATTTTCCAGAACAGTCCAATTTAGATTAAGCTAAACTATTACATTACTAGTACTTACATTATCCTGATGATCATGATCCAGCTTCTTTAATTAGGCACATCAGCATGTCTATGTAAGATTGTCTACAAAAGAACAGTCTTTTCAAATTTTTTCATGAGACGCTCATTAGCCTTACTGACACATCGCTGCGTTTCAAGAAACACCTAGCAATCAGGCCTTATCTCTGAATTACAGGTGATCTTTTTGAAATATTTTTTAATCAAACAATCACAGGATTGCATTAAAGGAGTATAGATTACTTAAATTTAAAAAAAAGAATCTAGTCATGCTTTACTACATGCAAACTTAGGCTGTAGATTAGTAGAGGTAACAGAGTAAAGCATGGTATTTACTCATGATGAAAGCAAATTTCTTTTCTCTCATAAGAATTTACCATGTCGCTTTCAAAATACTCCTCACTGCAGCACATTCACCAGGTCTGCCCCTAGGATCTTTTCCAACCTAAATGATTCTATGATTCTGTAATTCTATGATTATCTTTGCTGGGCGAAGAGAGGCCATCATCAGGGCGAGGCCATGTGGGGCCCATCCCATGGTTCCTGCACAAGGCTGGCGGGGCAGGACTGGCCGGGAAGCCGCCCCAGGCACCACTGCAGCCGTGATGGCCAGGCAGGTCCTTGGGTGAGGCAGCCAGGCTGCGGCCAAGGCAGGCAGCTGGGCCGGCCAGTGGGGGTGAGGGTCACTGAAGTGCAGGGCCAGCCAGGGACATGGCTGGGACACAGCTTAGGCAGGGAGTGAGCTTCAGGGCATCTCCACCTGCTCCACCATGGGGTCTTCCACAGGCTGCAGTGTGGATGTCTGCCCCACCATGGTCCTCTCCACGGGCTGCAGCGGAGTCTCTGCTCTGACAGCTGGAGCACCTCCTCCTCCCCTTCTCTTTATCTTTTACCTTGGTAGTCACAGGGTTGTTTCTCACACTCTTACTTACTCTTCTGCCTGTACAGCACGTTTGTCCTTCCTTAAATGTGCTTTCACAGCGAGTTTTCCCTGAGGGGCTCCGCGGTGCCCTGCGACGGCACAGCTGTGCTGGAGCCGGCTGTGCTGGCATGGGGCAGCCCTGGCCCCTGCCCGACAGAGACTGCTGCCATCACCTCACCATGTTACAGATTTGCTAAAATCATTTTAATAGAAATATAGAGGAATAAGAAATATATTCTAATGAAACTAGTAGTTGCACAACAAAAGCTGCTATGGAATCCTCTGTACAGCCCTGTACCAAGGCTAAGAACTTATATTTACTCAAAGAATGTAGGTATAGTAATTAGGTCATGTAACAGTAGTTTGAAAGAAATAATTAATGAAATAACTGATGAAAGGAGGAGTCTGTTTCTCTTTCTTTAACTTTCTATAACAAGGGGCCTGTTTATAAGTTATCTAGAGGGAACGACTAAAAGAAACAAGCAGCAGACACAGATGGTCGACAAGGACATAAATTAGCTCAGACCGATAAGAACACTGCAAACTTGCAAGACTATCACATTCCAGACAAAAGGTGAAAACTACACCATGAGAAAGACCTACGGCCTTCCTCCCAAAGACCACTGCCCACGTCCCGGAGACCCCTGCCCACAATTCTTGGAAGGGTTTGTGCAGGCGCAAAGGACTGATAAGCTGATTAACATACAAAGCGAGAGCATGTTAATGATTTTCGGGAAATGCTATGTTTATGCATGAATACTTAATGAATATGTATGAATAAGTTCTATATGAGGTGTATGATTTTGAAACTTGGTGTGCATTGATTGTGAGAGGACTCACTCACGCACCCGGCTGTCAATAAAGAAGTGTCTGCTTATCTACATCACATTGGTGTCGATAAGTTTTTCATTCCGAGATTTCAGTAACAACCACAGGCACGCAACAGAGCCCTTGGAAGCCATATACCCCACAACATACCTCCTAATGCATTGCCTTCCTGTCCGTGATAACATTTATGTTGCAATATTTAGGTTTTCCAGGTCGCATTACTGACTGGCTTCAGTGAGCAAAGGACAGTAGATCTGGTGTTCAGCTTTAAAGTGCCACATTTTCAAACACCAAACAGGGATGGCTGCATAACAAAACGTGTGAAATGAAGGTGCTGACTGGCCATCGCCAGCGGCTGTGGCAGGGGCAGCTACTCACCTGAAGGTCAGCTGGCAAGGCCAAGGCGCGGGGCTGGCGGAGCTGCGTCCCATCAGAGTCAGTGGTGAGAGGCAGGCAATGAGAGACTGTCACCTCGTCCAAAGCAGGAGGAGGCAGAAATCCTAGGTGTTTCTTTCAGGCAGCGTTTTAATAGTCTGTTTTTCCTGTAAGCTTTCCAGAGATGGGAGCCATGCCCAAGGGCACTGCAGAGGTAGTTCCTGCTGCACAGGGTCCCTGGGGCCCAAGCCCTGTCACAGCAGTGGGGCTTTCCCTGGTGCGTGCCCATCCTCCTCAGCCTTTTGCCAAGCCACAGCAGCTAACTGCTCAGCCGGGTAACACCCAGCAAAAACCGCCTAGGATATTTAATATATACTTGATGCAATTTTTTCTCTATACAGAATGACTTGTTTGAATATATCGTATGTC
The DNA here is from genome assembly GCF_023634085.1 of Falco cherrug. Taxonomy (NCBI): domain Eukaryota; kingdom Metazoa; phylum Chordata; class Aves; order Falconiformes; family Falconidae; genus Falco; species Falco cherrug. The sequence continues at coordinate 13,017,068 of NC_073708.1, forward strand.
CAAATAGGTGACATCATTAGCACACTATCTCTGAACAAAGCACTTTCCTCTGCACTAAAGCTGTCCAGGTAACGGTAAAAAGTAATTCTGAAGGTTGATATTAAGTATAATTGAATGCATTCAGGGCACAACTGCAAATCTCTTGAAGCTGTCATAAACCATGCAAAACCACTTCTTTGGTGACAGTTTGTGGAGCATAGAAATGGAATTTGAAGAGCCTAAGCTATTAATTTCAATTCGGTAGATACTCAGCAAAGCTTACAATTCTGTTACATTCTGTAGAAATGCGGTGTCTCCTGGACATACAGATGATGCCATCTATATTGTAAATATAGATACAACACCGCCTTTGTGTTTATGTGTGCGTATATACAACATATACACATCAGTAGCTGGAGTAAGAATACATGTATTTTGCATACTTTTAAATACTCTCAAAATCAGAGAGCAGCAGAATTGTGGTGTTATACACTATCTCCAGTTTAGTGCATATTGTTTCTAAAGTAAATAGCAGTACGGTTTAAAATAGCAAAACTGTGGCCATGATTTCAATGGCAGCACAGATGGCTTCTCTAGAATCTGCAGATACTTGTTTTAGAAAATTTGCCCATTCCCACATATTAAAAGTTTGGGAATTCCTCCGTTTTGCTGATACAAGTATTTGTGGAGCTGTGTGTTATGGCTCCAAGCTAAAAACAAGCACAAGATGACACAAATGTAAAAAGTATCTTTTTTTCTCTTTTATATACTGTAGCACTGAGAAAATTTAGTTCACATTTGAGATATGTAGACTGGAAATCCCGTGCAGATTTAATTTCATATAATACTGTCATTATAGCAATAATTGTGAACAAAACAGTTTTCTAATAACATGACAGAAAGAACTTTTTTTTTTTATGGCTTTTAATAATAGCAGAATGGCTATTATTTTTCAAGAATGATAGAAAAAGGCATGGAACCATAGGCTGAAGAGGTGTTGCTAAGGTGCTTTTCAGCAGTACATTTCAAAGTAATTTTAGTAGCAGCACACATTTTTTTTGAGCAGCTGAACAATATTATTGTGAGTCTGCAAATACTAATTAGTGGTCACTTTGCTCACATATAAACTAAATAAGTAGTGTTTCCTAGGAACTGCTTGGGGACAAAATTGTTCACCTAAATCACTTATAAAACATAAATATAAAGTAATGGATTTATTAATTATGTATTTTCTGGTGGATAAAAATGCCAATAAAATATCTTTATTTTAAATCAGAAGACAGCTTTTCAACAACAGAAAAATTGGGCTGTAGATTTGCCTGAATTTTTTTTATTAGATCTACTCTAAATCTGGCTGAATATATACCCTTTGTTGTGCAACATTTAAAGCATAAAATAGCACACTGTTTTGAAGCATTGTTAAGAACAAGGGAACAACACAAGGTTATATAGAGAGTTAATCAAGTAGTCAAAAAGTCATGAGAATAGACCATTGTGACAAAATAACTATCTCATTCTCATAAGATTAATTTCTTGACATTGAGCTGATGTTTATTTTTTATTGCTGTCTTTGGTGTTTAGGTTGCAGTTTTATCCATCACTGTGATCAACTTACTGAACATTTATTCCATAAAAATAAAGCACATTTTGTTGAAATTGATAGTACTAATACCTTGCCATTGAGGAAATAAAATATTTTGCATTATTTATCATTCCATTGTAAAACAGGTTACGCATCATTGAAAACCTTTCTGTCAAGTATCTTCTCTTCCACACAGTCCATGAGAGCCATCAGTTCACTGTAAGAAATGAAAATTAATACAATAACATTAATGTTATCTTACACTTCTAATTCTCAACAATTTTCAAAGGGGAACATGTGATCCAGGCCTCCAACATTGTTTGTTCTCAGGAATACAGTCTTGGCATGGCTCATACTGTCTCTTTTAAGTGCCTCAAATAGATGCTATAGCACCTAAGTAAACAGTAGATGATATTCAACAAAAAAAGATTTAAGTGGTCCAGAAAGCCACAGACTAAGCATAGCTACAATTTAGCCACCAAGATGGACTGAAAACAGACTGGTTTGTATTCCTGTCCTCCATCCTGAGCTTGGATTCATTCAGCCTGACGTCCTCTTCTGAATGCAGGACATACCGGCAGTTGCTAAGTGCCTTTGGTATGAGCTAAAGGGCAATTTTCTTTATGAGGAATGCCAGGACTCTGGCTTCACGTGGGGCATTCCCTTGGAAATACATTTTGGCCTAGTGTTTCCTTCTGGGAGAGATGTGTGGCTTCCAGTTTCACATTCAGGATCATGGAACTGTCCTACAGAAACACCCCTGGCATCTGTACAGGTAACAATTTTCTGGGCCTTAGTGAGCTGCTCTAAGGCTTTTGTGACAGTGCCCTATTCCTTCCCAAGTCTGTCCTGACCAAGTCTTTCATGTGGCAGGCTGAAGACCAGGCAGATCCAGGCTGTTTATGCCTCAGTTACCCTTTCTGTAACACAAATCCTTCCCCAGCACAAGCTGCTGTGATGATAAATCTGTTCAGATATTTATGTACTATTAGAAAAAGAAGGGATGAGACATAAATACAAAGATGAATAAAAGTGGCCTTGTTCCACTCAGCCTTAAACTGAACTCGGCTTAGAACAAGTATCACTTTAATTAAAGTAATTATTTCTTTCCATATGTGATCACCTTTTAATCACACACCGAACAGACCTGTCAGCTCCTATGCTTTCTTTATGACACTCTTCCACGTGGGCTCCATGTGCTATTCCCCAACCACAGTATCAGCATTATAAGCACTTGCAAAGCAACTCCCTGGCTCTAGGCTACACACCAGAATGAGCCATGATGCTGCTTAGTGCTATAATAGTGGTGGTGTCTCCTGCTGCGACCTCTGAATTCAAAAGCATCCTGCAGCACAGTCTATGGCTCCTGACCTGTCTCACGATACCATAGCTACATCATCAGATGCTTAAGCATCTGCCGTCAGAGTACACAGAAGGAGAGAAAAATCATCTTACTATTGTCTTTTCCTTCTTCCAAATCTGAAGTCACCTCCCACCACAGTAAATATTTCAAGCAGCCATGTAGAAACAGAGCGTATACCTGCAAAACAGTGAAGGGAGGACAGAAATCAGGTTTGCTTAAAGGACCCATAAATACAAGGTTGAAAAAGAACTGCCATTTCTGTCATTTTTGAGGAACAGAAGAGGGAGTAGGAGGAGTTCAGACTGCAGATATTTTCCTGTGTAAAGGGTGTTGGGCTTCAGTTAAAAAGTTCTCCACTTCTTAACTCATTTGTTAGGATAAGGGTGAATTAAAATACCATCTTGCTGCAAAATCATACAAGCATCCTAAAAGTTGATTAGCAGACAATATAATTATTTCAAACATTTTAAGGGAAATATGCATAAACCAAGGAGATCACTGTATGTGATCATTCTGGTCTCAGTGCTTTTTTTTTTTTTTTTTTTTTCATACTGATATTTACTTGTTCTCAATGAAAATTCTAGATGCACAAGAAGTGTAAGAATGGACCATTGATTATCCCAGAAAGAAAACCTTATTTGTTAATTCAGATCCTTAAAATCCTAAAAAATATGGCAGAATTTGAACATAATGGCATCTATAAATATTTCATATAAATTCCACCTAAGTGGTGGAATAACCTAAGGGTTGTTCTGCAGGCATAAGGAATGAAAAAATATATATACATATAGATGTAGATGTGTGTATATATATGTGTATGTGTGTGTATGTCTGCACACACACGCATATATGCTACTTGATTTTTACATTAGTCAGAATACTTATGTACTAATCTTTCCAGGATAGACAGACACAGTGAGACAAAGTTATACGTGCAATAATTACAGGTTAACTAACAAAGTTTATAAGTATCAGATCACGTGAAGCCAAAATCTGCTGAATCATGCAGGCTTAAAAAAAGTCTATTACTAGATTTTTTTTTCTACCTAGATAAAAACAAGGAAAGGAAAAACGGAAGTGACTTTCGTTTTGTGACAATGGAGCTAATTCTACTTAATCTACACTGATATTCAGCATACACTTAGTTTCTTAGCTACTGATAGGATATATTGTCAGGGGAGAGGCAAGACATCGTTAAAGAGTAATGAACTATAATATAAATATGTAAAGTTTAGCTTACTGATAAAAATTTTTCCATATAGTGCATTAAGCACTAGCTTTTCAAAAGAAGTCATTGATGCATCAGCAAAGCTACATTCAAAGTAGACCAGATAAAACACTTAAGAGATAAGTGGAGGGGATCATCTTGTAATTACAGTGCAACTGAAATCACCCCAATGGTCTTATCCAACCTTCTGATCTCTAAGTGTGGGATAAACAAAACATGGCATTTGTGTGTGAAGATCAAATGAACAGAAAGCCACCTGTGATACTAGAAGAATATTTTTCCAAAGTCAGCAGACATGGAAAGAGCAATTGTATTGCATCCATGACAAATGGGAAGACAGTAGTAATTCAGGGCTTGATTATGTGATGTTTTCTTCTTTTAGAAAAACACAGCCCTCCACAGCAAAGTTACATCACTTCTCCAGTTTGTCACTTTTGTAAATAAACTGCAGACTTTTTGAGACAAACCTTGTCCAACCTCTTGTGAGGTGAGAAAATTACTTGACTGGTTGTACAGTGAATAGATGATACTCACACAGTGCCACAAGGCAATATCAGCAGAGGCAATAAATAGCTTTCCTCATGAAGATGCGTAGAAGGCATTTTCCCACAACATAAAAAATACGGAAGTTTATTTTTATGGCAGCTATTTTGACTTCTGCTTTTGTGGACCTAGGGGCTCCTTATGCAGAACTGCCATGTTCACTGCCCTTGGCAAGCAAGAGAGAATTTACCTAGAGACCACAACTTAATTTATCACAGCAAGGCTGGTGATGAATGTGGTAGCTATTATATGTAAAAGAAGGCTAAATTAAAAAAAAATAATCTGTAGAAGCAGATACTAAAATGGATTCTAAAATAGAAAACTAGATCCAAATTCACTGCTCAGATTTTTCTGCCACATTTCCTTCTGTCTTGTATATGTGGTCTCCTATCAAGAGGTTTTAAGTTTGGCCATCCTAGGGTCTCTCTCAATAGGAAGGTTCTGATGTGTTATTGATCCCTCTATTATCTTGCTGCAGCTTCACAGTAAGATCCCTGCCATTTTCTACCAGACCATGCAAATTATATATGTTTAAATATAATCAATGTAGTGGTTACAAATGCTGAAAAGCAGGAGAGTAAAAGACAAATGTAGATATACTCACATGTCTGTAGAGAGGTGTGGATATACCTCTTGTGAAGGTACCATAATTTCCAAGAAACTTCCATTTAGGAAAATGCTATTCTTGCAATTGCATTGCTTCCTGGGAAGCATTAGTAAGGCTCCAGACCACAGCTGCTGTTGCTGCATCTGTTGTGCTTTTAACAGCAGGCTGTGATTCCATGACTTCTTAACAAATGCTTATTTACTTCACCTTTCTTGGTAAGGCTACAGAAGAGGCTTTTTCCATGCACTTTAGTTTTAGCGCCAGAAAAGAAGTCAAGGAAAGCCAAGAAGAATACAACTGGGGAAAAAAAAAAAAAAAAAAAAAAAAAAAAAAAAAAAAGGCAGCAAGCCAAAATAACCTTTTTTGCACTGATGTTAATCTGGCCAGCTCAATGTTCTTTTCCTCTTCTTTTTGTTCTTGCTAAACAGTATGACTGTTGAGATTCAACTTTATTAGCATCTAAATGACCTAAATTCAGTCAATGGCTATTCTGCCAGTGAATGTTTTTATCCTATAAGCTCAGGCAGCAATTACTTGAGCTGAGTCTTGACAATTCCTAAGACACAGATGTGCTTACAAAATCTTAAAAGACAGAAGACACTGGACAATAACGTGTAACAAACAGTATTTTAAATACACACGAATTCCAAGACTTAAGATATACCACAAGGTCCTGTAAGATATTGAATCAAAATTTTAGTGACCTACCTCTTACACAGACTGTAAGGGAACAGCTCAGGAATAATATCAGTGTAAATTAGGCCAATCTCTGAATGTTCATCATTGTAAACATAATGAGTTCCCTGTAGTCATCTTGCCCAAATTCTAAAGGTTTCTTCAAGGGTCTTCTGACTGACTTCATGCTCCACAGAGTATTCAGAACATTGCAGAAATGAGCATCCACAGTTATTACTATTTGTCAACTGCAAACAGATAGGAATTACTAAACTTCCAAAGGCTGCTTTCTTCACAACTGGAATGAAAAATCAAATATGATGGTAGCAATCTATATTTACCATGGCATCACCCTTTCTTTTTTTCCAGGGGTGGAGGGGTGGGGGGTGTTTTGGGAATAATAAGGAAGTTAATTAATAAGGAATTAAATTATAAGGAATACATATTAATGAATTAAATAAGGATATTAATTAATTAGGCTGAGTTTTTTATTTGTTTCCATTTAAAATAAAATTATAACTTGAATAAAATTTTTAGTCTTTATAAAAAAAGACAATAGACTGCTAGGTTCCCATTACAGAACTCTTTCTTCTGTTAGAAAAATAACAGTGATTCAAGGAACTAATAAGGTGACACAGAGACATGCAGAGCTGAACAAAATTTCCATTTTTGCTGTTGCATTACGCTGAGAAAATAAATTCCCATGAATAATTCAGTAAACTTAACCTTCTGGTCCACTCATAGACAATCCACTAGAAGTTCATGGTTTTTCTACTATCACTATTTCACCTTATCTGACCAATACGTAATTTTAACTCTGTGAACTAAAAGGACAAATCACCTTGTGATGTATCAGATCCATCGTTTCTCTTTTCCAATCAGGTGTCTGTGAAAGTGTTTACTGCCTCAATGTATCAACATATGTAACTTAAAAATTCATGAGCATTTGTACATACAAGTTAGCCATTCACGTTATTTTACTGTGCACCATTTCCATTAAATTCTGATCACTTTTATGCTGAAACTTACATATAGAGATAGAACTACAGTGAGAAATTAAAAAAAAGGAAAAGAAAAATGAAAATTAAAGAGTATGAACACATTTACAAACATTATGCATTTATAAAATCAGATTAATTTAGACTGAGACTATTCAGTATATCAGTTTACTTGCTTAGCTCCTTTAATCTCTTCTCAGTGACTGCTACTTATGGGCTGTAACAGTTATGCTCTGAGAAGCCATCCTCATACTTTGCATAGCAAATCAGCTCCAACTAACTTTCTTAAAACTGAAAAGTTGTAGCAAAATAAATTCAACTACAAAGCTGGGGAATTTATTGTGACTTGCAGAAGATAAAAAGATAAATTCAGAAAACTCTTATTGCCTGGAGTCAGTCCCCTGAAGTGTGAGCTTTCCCAGTACCAGTATGTTCTGTAAGTCAAACAATGTGATTTTTGTGTGCAGAATTCTACTAGATATGGATAAAACTAGTAATAAAAGGTTGTACAAGAAATAACTATGTTCACTGCACAGGGTAAAAAGTGAAGCAATGAAATATATTATTTGAAATGAGTAACATTTGTGATTATTTATTTTATGGTGTCACTTGCAATATTTTTTTGAATTAACAAAGAAACAGGCCATTTCCATTTCTGAGACTCTGCCATGGTCAAATGGCTACTTAAACTGGAGACCTTTTGGTAGTCAAATAGAGAAAGGGGAAATATTATACTACATTTTCTTTGAGCCACATTGTCTTTCAGCCACTTCTATTATTTGCTTTCCCTTGTAGTCAGATAAAATATGGGATTTGACACAGATTCATTAAAACTGACCTTACTGAGAATATGTTTAGCCAATATTCACAGAAACCTACACAGGTAGTTCAGAACAGTTGCAAGCTCACTAGTGAATTACTGTTCCCTGTTCTGAAGGAAATCCTTGCAGATGCTGATGTCTTCAATTTGATTACCGTTGGTTTAGTCTGCATAGGTAAAAGTATTCTACTAAAAATATTCGCAAAAAATAGAATACCGCTGTGACCAAATCAGTCAATACAATAGCTGACAATTTATAGCATAATAGGTCATATAGCTCTAGGCTCAACATTTCAAGTTAGGTACTCAGAGAACTGAGGAACTTTCCTTTTGTGAAAACATTTCTATACTTTCCTCACATAATCTACTGATAACATTAAAGATGACCAATTTATAACTTACCCAGCTAGCTTTCCTGCTAGTAAAACACTGTGTTGTGCTTAATTCAGTGCAGGGTGCCTTGTTTACACATATTCAGAAAACACATGGCCAAAACAAATGGACATAAAATTACATTTATACTTATGCTTCATTTCTTTTGATCTTCATCTGTATTTTAATTATCAGAAGTTTAAGCAAATAACAAATGTTCTGTACTTACAAAAATGACAACATTCCATTGCCTTTCCCACCCCACTACAATGAAAAAACTTGATCAGAACATTTATTTAGAAAGCAAAGGACATTTTTTTATCACCCAATTAAACAAAAGTACAATTAATTAAATCAGATTTAAATTATTCTTCATTGTTTTTGCAGGTGTTAACTGTTCAGGATCTAACACCAGGTCCCAAAACTTTCAAAGCGTAGAAATGACAAGTTACAACGATCAACTAGAGGACCATAATAAAGTTTACAAGAACTAGTAAAGTCTTAAACTTTCTCTGTAAAACCATTTAACTACTGTCCCTAAAATATTCACTAAGGGATATAATTGTCAATAATGGATACTTATAGACCACGTGGGTGAAATAAGTCAAAGAATTTTTCTTATACCTACACTGCAGTTCAATTATCTCTTCATTGATATTCCTTCTGTTCCAGTCTACTTCCCTTAAATGCTTCCATATGTTTTATGGCACAAAACAAACTGTGCTTGAACAACATGTTGATATATACAAAATTCTGCTTAGTTTGAATTATAGTACCCATGAAATGTAGCTATTCCTAATCATACCATTATAATCTCCATATTGTTTAAAGAAGGTAGTGACAGGACAGTAGCTGCAGTCTTATTCTACTCTTGCTCCAGCACAATATAAAGAAAATATCCAGCTTGTTCTTTATTTAAAGGTTTTCTCAATACTCACTATTGGTGGCTGAGTTGCTTTACCATTTAACGTAGCAAAAATGCAAAAGCTTCCATAAAATCATCATTTTTTTGGGAGGTGTTTGTTTTGTACATTATGCAAAAAGACACCAAATTTCTTTAAAAAAATCAAATTGTTCCAATTGTGGAGGTGGAAATGCGCTTCATATAGGCTGCAACGTTTCATATGGGTTTCCCATCTCACAAACCGAACAAATATGAAGAGCCTTCCCTCTTCATGGCTGCCTGAATCTAACACAGTCCTCTGAACTTCCCACAGGGCACAAAGGAAGAGCTGACTAGGACTGAAATGGTAATTCGCATGTGACACAAAGGCAGAAGAGCAGGAAAAACAGAACTATGGCAAAAGTGTGGGAAAGTATAGTAGAAAAGAGTAGAACAGAGGGCAGCTGGACCAGCCAAACCAGAGACCGAAAAAGGAGGAAGGAAAGGCGGGTTTCTCAGGTACTCTATTACCTTATTTGTCTTAAGTGAAACTGGACAGATTCACCTTCTGCCCCAAAAACGTCAGCTGAGTGGTTCCTCATGACCCAGCAACTGCATTCAGGCTCTTCTGCAGTGAAGCGACTAAAAAGGAAATTGTATAACAGAACTAATTAACTTTTTGGGAAGAGAAATCTCACAGATCCCAAAGGAAAAATAATCCATCACTATCCATCATCTTTCTTCCATTCACTTTAAAACAAGTTGATAACCTGACAGTATGTGGAAAAGGTGACAGTATTTACCTTTGCTTGTAGTCAAGTTTCTTCCAATCAGCTACATGGCATACCCTTAAAAAATAAAAGTATTTCTCTTTATGTACTTGATCGTAGCTGGTTAGGTTTGGGGGCTTTTTCCATATTCAAATTCTATACTAAATTTCAAAATAAAATATAAACCCAAGGAGTGTACCCAGAAAACTCAAAGTGGAAAAAAAACCCAACTCTAATTCAAACCATTACTTTCTTTTAAAACTCAGATTTTCTAGGGTTTAAGATATTATTTTGGAACACATGAGACTGGCAATATCACAAAAAATATCAGCCTATAACAGGTTTTGACATTACTCAGACTCACTCTGCTTGGCCAATGAAAGTGAGCACTACTTTGCAACAGAAAATGAAATACTGCATAATGCCCACAAAATGCTAAAATCTTATACTTCAACAAATGTGCTAGGTATCCTGTTGTGCCTCAGCAAATACTTTACTTTAAACATGAAAAACTTGTTAAGTGGATTTCAAATTTTCATACAACATTAAGGCTTGGAGACATAAAAGAGTAGCAATAGAAATGACAAAACTAAAGATAAAAATTTGCTAGTGGTAGTAAGTTCTGTGAAAACTTAATGATCAACAGTAAAGCTGACCATAACCCTAGGTTCCATGACTAATCTGAAAGACCTGGTGTTGCTCTGGATGACACTGGTGCTTTCTTCATCACTTTTGTGCTCAAATTACAAGGCAATGTGCCAAAAAACCTGATACAAAAAGGAACAAAAACCAAAGTCTGAATCCGGGTCTGGTCCTTTCAAAGGAGTGAACATCTGGCCTGCAAAGTTTTACTTACACCTAAGGAAGCTGTCTCATAATTTCTTCTTCTCCATGTTGTATTTAATCCCACAGCTAAATGCAGAGATCTCTGCATCTACATCAGGCAAAACATTCACTGTACGCCAATGTAATTGAGAAGTGGATCCACATATGTTCACAGGCACAGACATATCCTTCTCAATATTCAGCACCTCCTGTTTATTTACGGACACCTCAGACCAATGTATGTCATTTAAATCATTTGCCACAATAGCTGAGGGCTTGGATGAGGTTTTGTAATGTTGAGGATAGGCTGATTCAGACATTACTTAATCCCAAAAGTCATAATCAGAGCTAGCATACAATCATACTATAAACAAGGGTACATTAACTCTAAAAAAAACATCCATTGGCAAAATACTCAAAGGAGCACAAGGGCTCCCAGGCCTGACCCTGGTGGCAAACAAGAGGTTTGCAATGGCTCTTAACATCCTGCCACATGGGTCTATTGTCTTTGACACGGCTCCAGTGCGCAGATCCAGGGCTGTGTTTTCCAGCAGGCTCCCTGCCCTCAGCAAGGCCCTGCTGGCCACCCCGAGCCGGGGAGGCAGACGGGAGGTCCAGCCTCTGGGCCAGCGACACTGCCTGGGCCCTTCCTCCCACACCATAACTGCCTTGCCAGGCATGCCGAGGTCTTGGGCACACAGGCAGCCGACACACACCCCCAGCACCCCCCTGTGCGCACTCGCTCCTACCACAAAAAGAATCAGCTCTTAAAAGTGCACCTTGACCTCAAAAATAAGAAACCTCAGCGGGACTCTTCCATCTGGCCCTCCAGACCGGGTCGCAATGACTATGTTGGGACAAGCAGACTTGCTGACTTCAAGCAGCACTCGCCCTCTCGCGTTTACCGCAGCATTTTCTCATAGCTGACAGTGACACTGGGAAAGCCACCAAGGCTGCGCTCTGTCTGCGTAAGTCCCTGAGATGTTACACACTAAGCAAGCCTAACGCACCACGGAGACAAGAATACGCTGGGCTTCAGCCCCTGCCACAAGGTCTAAGCGATGCTCGGACACGCAGCGTGCCTCTCGGACACCTCGAAACAGCCCCCGTGAACACTGGTGTGCACCAGGCGTTGGGGCTGACGGTGGAAGATCCGTGGGTTTGCTTTGCACAGGCACAAGCTGACTGTGAAGCAGGCAACCCACTGGCTTCACTGGTGACGTAGGCTGGAATAACTGATCGGCACAGCCCAGCTTCCTCTGCTGACCCAGACCCTGCGTTTGCTTGGTGGCAAGAAACAGACAAACTGCCTGTGTGCGTAGGCACTGCCCACTGCTGAGTGCCCGCAACGCGGCTGCTCTGGGACGCAGGTGTGTGTGCAGGTATTGGCCTTGGAAATACTGCATTTTGATTTGCCCGGGTGCTGGTTTGGGTTCTTGTTATTTACTTTCTTTGATCTCCCCCCTCCGTTTCTGATGGGGGAAATGGAGTGCTACGTTGCCTTGAAATCTACCGCTGCATTGCCACAAGTTATCATGTGATAAAGTTACAATCCAAGTCATTACAGGAAAAAAACATTACTCTTCAATTTGATTGCCATTTTTAATTCACTAGATACAGAGAATTGCTCAGGCTCAAATACCAGTGAACAACATATGGGGGAACAGTAATGCACACACCAAGTCGAGAAAGGTATTTCTCCCAAGTTATAACTTAGCATTAACATGAATTGCAACAAATGGATCTTCAGCGTTGTTACTAACGTGGAAACGAGCTATCCCGTCTCCGGAAACATAGACCTGTTCTCCAGTACATGTGTTGCCTTCCTTTTCTCCAGAAATAACATCACAGTAGGTACCAGCAGGCAGTCCCGTTTGCAAACCGATGTTCAGATCCCTACGTGAAAATAAACAAACGCTGTTTACCCACCGATTTCAAAACAGGTATTTCAAACTGGGTAGGGGACTTTTTGAACTTGACACTAATCCCTCACTTTGTAGGGCAATGTAAAGTGTGACCTTTCTCGTCCAACCCATGCTTCATTCCCTGTGCTCCCATTTTGGCTCTCTAGTCCTGGCGTGCAATTGAAAGACTCCGGCTCAAGCTGCAGTGATTGCGCTCATCAGGAGAAAGGGACGTTCCCCTCCCCATCGGGATGGCTGATGAGCGCTGCTGTGCTCCTCTCTGGGGACATGGTCCCACCCACGGACTTACCAGTCGTCATTGTTGAAAACGATGAAGCCTTTACTACCACGACCAAAAGCCACTTGATTGCTGCCGTTGTCCCACCAGTTGGAGAAAGGCTGACCGTCCACCACATTACGGAAGATGACCATGTTCCTGAAAACGCAAGGAACGGCTGTCACTGCGCCCGCGAGAGCTCTGAACCCAGAAGGAACAGGAAGCAAAAGCAACTGCTTTTGCTCGCTATTTTCCCCCACAGTGTCCCTACTTTATTTGACGCCAGCGATGTTCACAAACCCAGTTGTTGCCACAGGTAGTGTCTGCATTGATTGTAACAGGCCTTACTGATCCATCCGCGTTACTCGGCGGTCCAACCCAGTCATTGACGTCCTGTAATTAAAAGGAGAAGTTTAATACTTCTTACTGGAAATGCAGAGAAAACCTAGATGGACCATCAAATTGCCATCTGCTAGGTCCAACATGGGACAGAGAAGTCACCTAACAAATTTAAATGCACTAGACTGCTACTCTGGCCCCGTCCTGATCCTTATTCACCGTGAATGCATCTTCAGCATGTACCAGCTTACCCGTCCATTGACAAAGTTTCTTGGCCAGCGAAAACTTGACATCACACGCGTGAACCCATATGGATGAGCAAGCATGAAACCAACTGCCATCTTATAAAGCCTGTTCGTTAGACAAAAACAAGTAATGAGACGTGGAAAGAGAAACTGTGCCAGAGAACAGATAGACAAACGAGGAAAAGCAAGCAGCATCGCCCGGGCAGGAACAACCCCTTACCTGGCGTCCCAGAACGTTAGAATGGAAGCTCCACCGGCCCCGTGGCCCCGCTGGTTGTCGTGATTATCCACAAAGACCAGGGCTCTGTCGGAAGGCACAAAGCCCCAGCCTTCTCCCCAGTTCCTAGCCAAAAACACAAAGACTTGAAGCTGCCTTGTCAACACGTGTGCCCAGCGTACCCCCCATAAGCTGCAGCATCTTCATCCTTACTTTAAGTACGCCATCTTTTCCCCGTTCCACTTGCGGATCACCGTCCCCAGTTTCGCACCATATTTGAATTCTGTCACTCGGCCATTTCCAAAGTAGTCGCTGCCTTTGATCGGCTCTCCACCCAGGTCAATCACCTGGTACAGGAAAGACAGAGCGTTCCTTTCTGCTTCAAAACACCAGACAAGTACAAGGCATTGCCCGAGACACTGTTTTAAGGAAGAGGCACTACTCGAGCTAAACGCATTAGTTGGCTTACTCGAAAAACTGCATTTAAAGCTATTTTCTTCATTTGATCTCAGCCTAGCGGTGAGCTTGTTCTCCATCTCCATCCTAATTCTCCTCACCTTCATTGATCACTGTCGCATCATTAAGACTCGGGCCGTACCAACTTCACGTTTAGTGTAGCCAACAACGTCTCTGCTTCCAGCACACGGGCAACCTCATTTCTCCGTGTAGCTAAAGAATGTCCGACTGTTTGCCCTAAACCTTGCAGGCCACGTATTGACTTAATAAAATGTGTCCAGCAACTTTACCTCCTGCTGACGGAAACCAACAATTACCTGCTTGTTAGGAATTGTTACCCAAATGTAAACACAAACTTGGAATGTCAACTAACAAGGCTATGCCATTGGAAAACCATGTTTCAGACCATAATCACTATTTCTACTTTCTGTTGCAATGAATTCTCCAGAACTTAAAATTTGGGGAGCAGCGACATCTCTTTTTCAAATCAATAGAATTTTTACACTAACTTTGATGCAACAGAATCCACAGCAAGTCAAATTTCCAGGTAGACTTAGTTACAGAAGGTCCAAAATAACTGTCCATTAGCATTTGTGGGCAGATTAGGTATTTCTATATTATGGTTATTAAATCACAGCAACAAGTGCTACAGGTCTAGAAGCTACAGGTCTACAAGTCCGAGAGCTGCTCCGGCCCAGCTCAGGCAAAGCATCGCCTCCCATGTGGGACTGAGTCTATACTGTGCCTGCAAGAAAGAAGTTTGTAAAGTACAACTGAAATAAAATAAAAAAAAAAAAAAGATTACCTCCTGGTAAATGAAAGGTTTAGTTCCTGCAGAAAACCATTTCGTGTTTAGGTCATTCAGCTTGTCTAAAACTGCCTTCAGGTCCCCCGGCCACATATGCTTGGCAGCATCAATTCGGAAGCCTGCTACACCAATATCAATGAGGTGGTTCATGTACTCAGCAACTTTTGAGCGGACATAATCCTTCTCCAGGGCCAGATCAAGAAGGCTCACCAAGCGGCAGTCTCGGACCTGTAGAAAAAATCTGAAATTAAACATTTTTTTCACCTAATAAACTAAACGCAGTAGCGTTCTACAGACGTTTTGGATTTTGTTACCTGCGTGATGCCACACCAAATAAAAATTTCACTAGCTGTTGTTCATCACACATAACTTTGCCTTGGACAATCACCTTGGACAGTCATCTACACAGAAGGAGCGCTAAGAAGTCTGCATTCACCCAGCTTACACAGCTGTAGGTGCTGAAGGATTGTAACAGACAGTCAAACCATTAAATCTATCACCAGCTTTTTAATGCAAGCAAAGGGCAAAAACATGACACATTATTCTCACTCCAGAGTATTGACAAACAGATTAATCACTATTGCAAGGGCACTCATTTCTTCTCTGATGTGGGAAAGATCTCTAGAAGTTATACTTCTAAATCCGTTAAAATTCTTGAGTTGTTATAGCCTTGTGAAACATTAAACCCTGTTTTCTGCCCCCTTTTTGCCTTGATTTCCTCTAAATACAAAACGGTGGGCACCATTTGCATCAAAAGGATACTTCAAGCGTACGCTGAATATACTGAAATGCCTTTTTTTAACTGCTCTTACAAGGGGTTTCTGTGGCTATGCACACCTGCCCAGAGAGAGCAAGGTGCATCAGCCCATGTTGCAAACCATACTAAGGAACAGGCTGTACAGATGCTCCTGTAGATCTGCTGAAGAATTCAGCGGCATTTAAAGTCTCCCCTTCTGCTGCCATTTCTCCAAAACCTCTCTCCCCTTAACCGAGATTCAGGAGAGACCACATGCATTTGAAAGGCATAAGACGTTATTCAAGAAAGATGGGATCTTATCTTTAAAAAATAACATTTCATTCTATGGTAGTTTTGAAGTCCTGACCTCGTAATCTGACAGAGAGTAACAGGGACTCCGAGGAAACAGAAGGTCCAGTTTCAAGATTTTAGCATTATTATTTGTCTTTGTGCAATCCTAATCTCTCTCCTCTGAAACTGAAACCAAACACAACTTCCAATTTACACGAAAAGGCAAATAATCACTCTTACCTTTATCTTGTTTAAAACACAAAAAACCCACACAAGATAATCCCTAAACAGATTTTATAAGCTTTAAATCTACCTACAAAGTACCTAAGCACATTCGTCTAAATCTGAAATTGAGCCATTGGCTCAAGTAGAGCGTTCCCTTTAACAAGCAGTGTTCCCGATAGCAACGCTGACCTCGGTTATCAATTGGGATGGCTTTCCATGGAGGTTTTTGTTTTGTTTTCTTTTTTAAAAGGTCTGCCAGAAAAGGGGAGCAAAGAAACCACAGCCCAGGAACAGATGTACATGAGAAATATATGTATAGTTCTAGGTTTACCTGAGATATATCATGATAATTCTCAATGTCTCCACTTCTAGATTTACATTTACCATCATTGAAGTCCCAGCCAGAATAAGGCACAGCTGGAAAATCTTCAGTCTTTGCACTGAAATAGCTTCCACAAGTAGCATGGCTGCCAGCACCAGCATGAGCTCCACACATGTGGTTGATTACTGCATCTACATAAATATGTACTCTGTCATATGGTAAAACCATTCAATGAAATATTTGCATGTTTTGAACCATAAAATCAATTGTTTGTATATCCAGTTTGTACAGAAGAGAAGTATGTCAAGGTCTGTGTAGTGTTTTTTTCTGGGATACAATTAGGTTTTTTAATGGTAGCTAGTATGGGGCTATGTTTTGGATTTGTGCTGAAAACACTGTCAATAATGCAGAGACATTTCTGTTATGGCTGAGCAGCGCTGACACAGAGCCCAGGCCTTTTCTGCTTCTCATCCACCCCACCAGTGAGTAGGCTGGGGGTGCACAAGAATTTGGGAGGGGACACAGCCGGGACAGCTGATCCCAACTGACCAAAGGGATATTCCAGACCATAGGATATCATGCTCTGCATATACAGCTGGGGGAGGAAGAAGGAAAGGGGTGATGTTCGGAGCAATGGTGTTTGTCTCCCCAAGTAACCATTAGACATGATGGAGCCCTGCTTTCCTGGAGATGGCTGAACACCTGCCTGCTGATGGAAAAGCGGTGAATTCATTCCTTGTTTTGCTTTGCTTGTGTGGCTTTTGCTTTACCTATGAAACTATTTTATCTCAACCAACAAGTTTCCTCACCGTTACCCTTCTGTTTCTCTCCTTCATCCCACCATGGGGGGGATGAGGGAGCAGCTGTGTGGTGTTTAAGTGCTGGCTGGGGTTAAACCACAACAGTCTGTACCAAGACATACGTAAATTTACTACACAGCTCAACAGTCAAGTTAGGACAGTTGGTGAAAATTTTCACCTCCCTGTGCAGATGTCATCAGAATTGAGTATGAGAAACAGCATGGTGGTTTTTTGCAGAGTGGCTGAAGGAAGAGCAGTAACCTTGAGAAAGAATTCCCACACATTCCATTCACAAAAAAAGAGTAAATCACTTAACCAGGGTAGCACCTTGTACTGCTGTCAATTTTCCAAGGGGTCTCCTTATCAAGATTAGCTGTTTACAAGCTATAACACTGAGCTCAGTTCAGGAGCAAACTTCTGCATGTGCCCATGTGAAACATGCAGGGATAGTTCTTAAGTCCTCAGTACTTAGAATATTTTGCACCACGAGTACCTTTCCTTTACCTGTATTCACTACCTCATTCACTTGTCAAGTGACAAAGCACAGGTTTCATGAGAAACTACTCCCTTTGTTTGGCCTTACTGTAACATTTACACAACATCTTTAAACCAAAAAAAAAAAAAAAAAAAAAAAAACAGGGAAAAAGAAAAATATTTCAAACTTTTGCCAGATATAGTTACCTGATATATATCACCATAATTTTCGATGTCTCCACTTCCAGTTCGACATTTGCCATCATTGAAATCCCAGCCAGAGTATGGCACAGCTGGAAAATCTCTGTTTCCAGCATTAAAATAGCTTCCACAGGTAGAATGTGTGCCTGAGCCACCTGCAGCCCCACACATGTGGTTGATAACAGCATCCACATAAATATGAACCTAGAAAAGCAGTAAGTGCATTTCAGTATGTTTTTTAATGATGGCGAAGTGATAGTCAGAGCTTTACCACATCACTGTTAATTTTATCTTTTTTCTCCCTTCAGTTTATTCTCAGTTTATGCCTCCTTTAAGGGCAACAGCAATAACTCCCTTCGGCTGTACTTCTTGGTGTATCAGACACACATTTTTCAAGGTACTTACTCCAACGTTGTTGCATCTGGTCACCATGTCTCTGAATTCATTTTCATTTCCTGATCGAGTGCAGAGCTTGTAGCTGACAGGCTGGTATCTTTCCCACCAGGGTCTGTTGGGGTTAGTAATGATAATATTTTCATTTGGAGGTGAAACCTGCAGAGGAAATGATGTACTTTGATAAGAAATCAATTGTTTTATTTCAGCATTTTAAAGGAAAAAATTCAATCAGCACCTCTACCCTCAGAGGCAGGCTAGCACCCAAACCAGTCTCTCTCTCCCACAGTATAAGGTCAGGTCTGAGATGTTCGTCCTGTAAACTGGCAAGGAAGGAAGTTTGCTTTTGTTCCTATGGGCTGCCCAGGTCCAGCATGGGCCTGATTTCAAGGACACGTGCACGGGAGGGCTGAAGCCACAGGAATTACTTTTATCCGGAATAGTGACATTCTTAGGAAAGCCAAGATTCAATGCTTATAGACTTCCCTCAGAACAAGGTAAAGAGGAAAACTTAGCTTCCCAAGGGAAGTGTTCCAGAGGAAAGCATGCTCCCCTGTAACTGATCTAGAAACACAAGATCATTCATTGGCCCTGCAGGCTCTAAGGTTGTGACTAACAGCAGTTACTACATCCCCCCTTTTCCATTTGGAGCTGGCTGTCTCCAACACCAGCATTTTGATACATTAATCAAATGCTGAAATGCCATTTTCTTACCTACACACATGAAACACCTTACCTGAACTCCTCCAAATCCATTAGGAGCTAAATAGCGCTCACACTCCAGAGCAATATCCGCCCAGCGCCATTCGAAGAGATGTACAATAGACGTCCTTCCAGCCCAAGTATTGGGGTTGTACTGTGCCCAGCAAAACCCAACAGCTGCGAGTAGGAGAAGGACTTGCATGATGCCTTAGGGCTATGGTCTTTCCACTGGCAATTTATACTCCTGCAAGATGGCAAAGTTCCTGTTGCAGCTGTCAAAATTCACACAGATCAATGCTATCAGTTACTATTTGGCTAGTTAGCTCAACATCATTCTCCCATTTTGTTTTTTTCCTGGATTGCCCAACAGCTGAAGATAAAACACCTTTTCGCAATGATTATACATTATCATAACCCAAGCTGTCTGTGAGCAGTGCACCCAAACTCAGAACTGTACTCTTTCCAATCATGTAAACAAAGTTACTTTATCAAAAGTATTCCAAAACATAACACACAGACCTTCAAACGGGGCTCTAGAAGGTGAAAGGAAAGGGAGAGGATTAAGAGACAATGTGAAATCTAACAGCCCGCCATCCAGAAGCACCTAGCTCTCAGGATTAGTCTGAGCTCAAACCAGGGTACCTCATCAGCCACTCTCCATCACTAACAGATCTATCACACAACATGCTGCGGGTCTTCACCAGGTGAATCACACTGGTAACTAGAAACTGACCCCTTTTCATGCCTGAAGTTTTCCTAGCATCACTGCCCAGTCCCTGCTGGGAACTGTTACTGGTTTTCTTCACACAGTCATACAGTTTCTTTACCTGATTGGAAGTAATCAGAGCTGCAAGTGTTTTCCTCTCCAACAGAGACTCAGCATAAGGTTTCACCTCACTTTAAATGACCAATGATTCATCTCAGTCAAGGAAGGAAGCCCAAAATCAGACGTACAGCAAAACAGCAGATGGTACAGTTTTAGCTCCCTGACATAAAATTGAACTTGAAAGCCAGAGGTGTTGCCCGAGTCCCTTCTGGCTTTTCCTACAAATTCCTCCTTCAAAAACACTTTCTGACTTTTGATCATGACATAATTTCAGGTCTTCATTTGGAACTGATTTATAAGATAAGCAAAAATGCTCCAAGAATAAGCTCCCATCATGCCAACGATAAAACAAAAGACCAGAAGATCCCTGACATTCAATGAGTATCTGTGAGAAAAACAAAAACTCCACAAAGTGTTATATCTACTCCAAGAGAAATCTCAGTGTGCTTTGTATCTGAACTGCCTCTAGTGTGTTCTTTCTGAAAGTAGCCATGCCTTTAAATGTGTTATATGCATGCTTCTCTTTCCCATAATTTGTCTTCAAGGACAAAATGCAGAAGCTGGTCCCATTTACCCACCTGTTCATTTTCATATCACAGACCTTATAAAAGGTCTGTTTTTCCACTACAACAATGAAATAGTAAGTTTCTACAAATGACCTTGCCAGCTTTCTAACAGCAAGGAACCAGTGAGATAATTGCACCTTGTGATTACTAATTCAGTGAGAACAGCCGCCCCTCTTTCCTCAATATCACCAAAAGCAACCAAACGTGCCTGAGGTTAATTTTTCCATCACCGTTTCCTGTGGGGTTCCACTGATATGATGGCATGTCACTGCATAACATGGTTTCCAACTACATGTGTTTTTCACTGAAATATACTGCTGTCAGCCAAGGAGAATAAGGACCCATCCTCTATAGCTTGATGCAATAGGTGGCCAACACACTAGCAAGGGGACTGGAAGCCCTCACATGAGGCTACTCAGCAGCTCAGGCTGAACAAGCTGCAGTATTTTAGCATGCTGAGGAAATGCATGAGGGCAAGAGAGAAGGTGGCCATCCAGCACTGAAAGTTTACGAGTCTTCCTGAAGTATAACCCCAAGAGCAAAGTATTTAATGTACAGTTTCAAACATAGCATCTCTCTCAATATGGTAAAAATGTCAGGTGCCTAACAAATTAGCTCTGATTTTCAGAGGAGTTTTAAGGGAGTTGAAGCTTTGGGCAGGCAAGACCAGAGGAGTTTGTCTTTTTTATTTTAAATCCTGTGTTTTAATCCATTTGACCACCTGGACCATCGGAAACATGATTTTGAACAACTGTGGGGTGAAATAAGACCCTTTTATTTGCAAGCTTTTGCACTGCAAACCTAAAAAGCAGACCTGCTCTTGCATGTCCCTGTGTGGTCATAGCACAGCTCTGCCAATTGAATACAAAATGGATACCATGCTGCAGGGCAGCGTTTTCCCAACGCACTGCTGCAGTGTCAATGCATACACAAGACCGACCAGCACGTGACTGCCTAATAAATGCCACCAAAGGAAGAAGGCTCAAAGGAAATGGGCAAGAGGGACTTGCTTATGAAGCTGAGGAAATAATATAGGCTGTGACTGTCCACATGTGTTGCAAAGAATACTGACTTCTTCTCAACACAAAGAGGGGCTGGAGCATGACCTTTATTTTAGATAAACAGCTATGTCAGCTGAGTGCATCAGCTGGTAGTGTAACTGTTTATCCCTGAGTTAATTAAAAGCATGTGAATATGTCCCTCGTTTCGTCAGACCAGCATGGGAAGGAGTGTACACATGGCTCAGCACAACAGAGATTATAAAAATTAAAAAACTAACAAAGGATTTTCAAAGATAGTAATAGGCTTTAGCTGGTTTCAGCAGAGACAAATTCATTATCTTGATTATAAATTTTCAGCTGCCAGGATATGCCACTACCACACACAAAGAGGTGTTACGCTTTTAAACCAGCTTTCCTGAATATTGATTTCAGGGATGTACTAGAACTATGCAGATGTGACCCCATCCCTTTGCCACCCCAGTTTACACAAAAAATAGAACCACTCAACTTCAACGAAGCACGAGGGCTCCCAGACCTGACCCTGGTGGCAAACAAGAGGTTTGCAATGGCTCTTAACATCCTGCCACATGGGTCTATTGTCTTTGACACGGCTCCAGTGCGCAGATCCAGGGCTGTGTTTTCCAGCAGGCTCCCTGCCCTCAGCAAGGCCCTGCTGGCCACCCCGAGCCGGGGAGGCAGAGGGGAGGTCCAGCCTCTGGGCCAGCGACACTGCCTGGGCCCTTCCTCCCACACCATAACTGCCTTGCCAGGCATGCCGAGGTCTTGGGCACACAGGCAGCCGACACACACCGCCAGCACCCCCCTGTGCGCACTCGCTCCTACCACAAAAAGAATCAGCTCTTAAAAGTGCACCTTGACCTCAAAAATAAGAAACCTCAGCGGGACTCTTCCATCTGGCCCTCCAGACCGGGTCGCAATGACTATGTTGGGACAAGCAGACTTGCTGACTTCAAGCAGCACTCGCCCTCTCGCGTTTACCGCAGCATTTTCTCATAGCTGACAGTGACACTGGGAAAGCCACCAAGGCTGCGCTCTGTCTGCGTAAGTCCCTGAGATGTTACACACTAAGCAAGCCTAACGCACCACGGAGACAAGAATACGCTGGGCTTCAGCCCCTGCCACAAGGTCTAAGCGATGCTCGGACACGCAGCGTGCCTCTCGGACACCTCGAAACAGCCCCCGTGAACACTGGTGTGCACCAGGCATTGGGGCTGACGGTGGAAGATCCGTGGGTTTGCTTTGCACAGGCACAAGCTGACTGTGAAGCAGGCAACCCACTGGCTTCACTGGTGACGTAGGCTGGAATAACTGATCGGCACAGCCCAGCTTCCTCTGCTGACCCAGACCCTGCGTTTGCTTGGTGGCAAGAAACAGACAAACTGCCTGTGTGCGTAGGCACTGCCCACTGCTGAGTGCCCGCAACGTGGCTGCTCTGGGACGCAGGTGTGTGTGCAGGTATTGGCCTTGGAAATACTGCATTTTGACTTGCCCGGGTGCTGGTTTGGGTTCTTGTTATTTACTTTCTTTGATCTCCCCCCTCCGTTTCTGTGATGGGGGAAATGGAGTGCTGCGTTGCCTTGAAATCTACCGCTGCATTGCCACAAGTTATCATGTGATAAAGTTACAATCCAAGTCATTACAGGAAAAAAACATTACTCTTCAATTTGATTGCCATTTTTAATTCACTAGATACAGAGAATTGCTCAGGCTCAAGTACCAGTGAACAACATATGGGGGAACAGTAATGCACACACCAAGTCGAGAAAGGTATTTCTCCCAAGTTATAACTTAGCATTAACATGAATTGCAACAAATGGATCTTCAGCGTTGTTACTAACGTGGAAACGAGCTATCCCGTCTCCGGAAACATAGACCTGTTCTCCAGTACATGTGTTGCCTTCCTTTTCTCCAGAAATAACATCACAGTAGGTACCAGCAGGCAGTCCCGTTTGCAAACTGATGTTCAGATCCCTACGTGAAAATAAACAAACGCTGTTTACCCACCGATTTCAAAACAGGTATTTCAAACTGGGTAGGGGACTTTTTGAACTTGACACTAATCCCTCACTTTGTAGGGCAATGTAAAGTGTGACCTTTCTCGTCCAACCCATGCTTCATTCCCTGTGCTCCCATTTTGGCTCTCTAGTCCTGGTGTGCAATTGAAAGACTCCAGCTCAAGCTGCAGTGATTGCGCTCATCAGGAGAAAGGGACGTTCCCCTCCCCATCGGGATGGCTGATGAGCGCTGCTGTGCTCCTCTCTGGGGACATGGTCCCACCCACGGACTTACCAGTCGTCATTATTGAAAACGATGAAGCCTTTACTACCACGACCAAAAGCCACTTGATTGCTGCCGTTGTCCCACCAGTTGGAGAAAGGCTGACCGTCCACCACATTACGGAAGATGACCATGTTCCTGAAAACGCAAGGAACGGCTGTCACTGCGCCCGCGAGAGCTCTGAACCCAGAAGGAACAGGAAGCAAAAGCAACTGCTTTTGCTCGCTATTTTCCCCCACAGTGTCCCTACTTTATTTGACGCCAGCGATGTTCACAAACCCAGTCGTTGCCACAGGTAGTGTCTGCATTGATTGTAACGGGCCTTACTGATCCATCCGCGTTACTCGGCGGTCCAACCCAGTCATTGACGTCCTGTAATTAAAAGGAGAAGTTTAATACTTCTTACTGGAAATGCAGAGAAAACCTAGATGGACCATCAAATTGCCATCTGCTAGGTCCAACATGGGACAGAGAAGTCACCTAACAAATTTAAATGCACTGGACTGCTACTCTGGCCCCGTCCTGATCCTTATTCACCGTGAATGCATCTTCAGCATGTACCAGCTTACCCGTCCATTGACAAAGTTTCTTGGCCAGCGAAAACTTGACATCACACGCGTGAACCCATATGGATGAGCAAGCATGAAACCAACTGCCATCTTATAAAGCCTGTTCGTTAGACAAAAACAAGTAATGAGACGTGGAAAGAGAAACTGTGCCAGAGAACAGATAGACAAACGAGGAAAAGCAAGCAGCATCGCCCGGGCAGGAACAACCCCTTACCTGGCGTCCCAGAACGTTAGAATGGAAGCTCCACCAGCCCCGTGGCCCCGCTGGTTGTCGTGATTATCCACAAAGACCAGGGCTCTGTCGGAAGGCACAAAGCCCCAGCCTTCTCCCCAGTTCCTAGCCAAAAACACAAAGACTTGAAGCTGCCTTGTCAACACGTGTGCCCAGCGTACCCCCCGTAAGCTGCAGCATCTTCATCCTTACTTTAAGTACGCCATCTTTTCCCCGTTCCACTTGCGGATCACCGTCCCCAGTTTCGCACCATATTTGAATTCTGTCACTCGGCCATTTCCAAAGTAGTCGCTGCCTTTGATCGGCTCTCCACCCAGGTCAATCACCTGGTACAGGAAAGACAGAGCGTTCCTTTCTGCTTCAAAACACCAGACAAGTACAAGGCATTGCCCGAGACACTGTTTTAAGGAAGAGGCACTACTCGAGCTAAACGCATTAGTTGGCTTACTCGAAAAACTGCATTTAAAGCTATTTTCTTCATTTGATCTCAGCCTAGCGGTGAGCTTGTTCTCCATCTCCATCCTAATTCTCCTCACCTTCATTGATCACTGTCGCATCATTAAGACTCGGGCCGTACCAACTTCACGTTTAGTGTAGCCAACAACGTCTCTGCTTCCAGCACACGGGCAACCTCATTTCTCCGTGTAGCTAAAGAATGTCCGACTGTTTGCCCTAAACCTTGCAGGCCACGTATTGACTTAATAAAATGTGTCCAGCAACTTTACCTCCTGCTGACGGAAACCAACAATTACCTGCTTGTTAGGAATTGTTACCCAAATGTAAAACACAAACTTGGAATGTCAACTAACAAGGCTATGCCATTGGAAAACCATGTTTCAGACCATAATCACTATTTCTACTTTCTGTTGCAATGAATTCTCCAGAACTTAAAATTTGGGGAGCAGCAACATCTCTTTTTCAAATCAATAGAATTTTTACACTAACTTTGATGCAACAGAATCCACAGCAAGTCAAATTTCCAGGTAGACTTAGTTACAGAAGGTCCAAAATAACTGTCCATTAGCATTTGTGGGCAGATTAGGTATTTCTATATTATGGTTATTAAATCACAGCAACAAGTGCTACAGGTCTAGAAGCTACAGGTCTACAAGTCCGAGAGCTGCTCCGGCCCAGCTCAGGCAAAGCATCGCCTCCCATGTGGGACTGAGTCTATACCGTGCCTGCAAGAAAGAAGTTTGTAAAGTACGACTGAAATAAAAGAAAAAAAAAAAAAAAGATTACCTCCTGGTAAATGAAAGGTTTAGTTCCTGCAGAAAACCATTTCGTGTTTAGGTCATTCAGCTTGTCTAAAACTGCCTTCAGGTCCCCCGGCCACATATGCTTGGCAGCATCAATTCGGAAGCCTGCTACACCAATATCAATGAGGTGGTTCATGTACTCAGCAACTTTTGAGCGGACATAGTCCTTCTCCAGGGCCAGATCAAGAAGGCTCACCAAGCGGCAGTCTCGGACCTGTAGAAAAAATCTGAAATTAAACATTTTTTTCACCTAATAAACTAAACGCAGTAGCGTTCTACAGACGGTTTGGATTTTGTTACCTGCGTGATGCCACACCAAATAAAAATTTCACTAGCTGTTGTTCATCACACATAACTTTGCCTTGGACAATCACCTTGGACAGTCATCTACACAGAAGGAGCGCTAAGAAGTCTGCATTCACCCAGCTTACACAGCTGTAGGTGCTGAAGGATTGTAACAGACAGTCAAACCATTAAATCTATCACCAGCTTTTTAATGCAAGCAAAGGGCAAAAACATGACACATTATTCTCACTCCAGAGTATTGACAAACAGATTAATCACTATTGCAAGGGCACTCATTTCTTCTCTGATGTGGGAAAGATCTCTAGAAGTTATACTTCTAAATCCGTTAAAATTCTTGAGTTGTTATAGCCTTGTGAAACATTAAACCCTGTTTTCTGCCCCCTTTTTGCCTTGATTTCCTCTAAATACAAAACGGTGGGCACCATTTGCATCAAAAGGATACTTCAAGCGTACGCTGAATATACTGAAATGCCTTTTTTTAACTGCTCTTACAAGGGGTTTCTGTGGCTATGCACACCTGCCCAGAGAGAGCAAGCTGCGTCAGCCCATGTTGCAAACCATACTAAGGAACAGGCTGTACAGATGCTCCTGTAGATCTGCTGAAGAATTCAGCGGCATTTAAAGTCTCCCCTTCTGCTGCCATTTCTCCAAAACCTCTCTCCCCTTAACCGAGATTCAGGAGAGACCACATGCATTTGAAAGGCATAAGACATTATTCAAGAAAGATGGGATCTTATCTTTAAAAAATAACATTTCATTCTATGGTAGTTTTGAAGTCCTGACCTCGTAATCTGACAGAGAGTAACAGGGTCTCCGAGGAAACAGAAGGTCCAGTTTCAAGATTTTAGCATTATTATTTGTCTTTGTGCAATCCTAATCTCTCTCCTCTGAAACTGAAACCAAACACAACTTCCAATTTACACGAAAAGGCAAATAATCACTCTTACCTTTATCTTGTTTAAAACACAAAAAACCCACACAAGATAATCCCTAAACAGATTTTATAAGCTTTAAATCTACCTACAAAGTACCTAAGCACATTCGTCTAAATCTGAAATTGAGCCATTGGCTCAAGTAGAGCGATCCCTTTAACAAGCAGTGTTCCCAATAGCAACGCTGACCTCGGTTATCAATTGGGATGGCTTTCCATGGAGGTTTTTGTTTTCTTTTCTTTTTTAAAAGGTCTGCCAGAAAAGGGGAGCAAAGAAACCACAGCCCAGGAACAGATGTACATGAGAAATATATGTATAGTTCTAGGTTTACCTGAGATATATCATGATAATTCTCAATGTCTCCACTTCTAGATTTACATTTACCATCATTGAAGTCCCAGCCAGAATAAGGCACAGCTGGAAAATCTTCAGTCTTTGCACTGAAATAGCTCCCACAAGTAGCATGGCTGCCAGCACCAGCATGAGCTCCACACATGTGGTTGATTACTGCATCCACATAAATATGTACCTAGAGAACAGTATTCACAATTTAATTTGAGAAAGCCATTTCCTACAGCACCACTAATTAAAGTTCCCTCTCTCAACTCCTGCCCTATCACCCTACCTCTGCTTGCTTTCTTCCCCCATCATTTTATTTAAAATATTACTCTTTTATTTACATATAACAATGGTAATACAACATACATCTCAACAAATATGCAGGTAACATTGTGCCCGTTTTTACAAAGGGTACAAAGGAGGACCCTGTGAAGTTATCTGTTAGCATCACCTCTGTGCCTGAGGAGATCATGGAACAAATCCTCCTTGAAGCTATGCTAAAGCACACGAAGGACAAGGAGGTGATTTGAGACAGCCAGCATGGCTGCACCAAGGGCCAGTATTAAAGTATTTAAAGGGGGCTTATAAGAAAGACGGGGAAAAACTTTTTAGCAGGGCCCATTGCAACAGGACAGGGGCTAATGGTTTTAAACTAAAAAAGGGTAGATTTAGACTAGATATAAGGAAGAAATTTCTTATAATGATGGTGTCAAAACTCTGGAACAGGTTGTCTGGAGATGTGGTAGATGCCCTGTCCCTGGAAATATTCAAGGTCAGGTTGGACAGGACTATGAGCATCCTGGTCTGGTTGAAGATGTCCCTGCTCATTGCGGGGGGTGGTGGGGGTGGTGGTGGTGGACTAGATGACCTTTATAAGGTCCCTTCCAAAACAAACTATTCTATGATTCTATGGAAAAAAAAAAAATAATCCTCATCTTTACTCCAGTGCTACTACATCTTCCATTCTAAATTACCAGTTGTCTACGTGCTTGCATTGTTAACACCAGAAGGTTTTCCAAGCACTTACTCCAACATTGTTGCACCTGGTCACCATGTCTCTAAATTCAGTTTCATTTCCAGATCGTGTGCACAGCTTGTAGCTGACAGGCTGGTATCTTTCCCACCATGGTTGCCAGGGGTCAGTAATGATAACATTTTCATTTGGAGGTGAAATCTGTGAATAAGATGGTGTCTTTTGGTAACACGATACTGATATGGTTTGTTTCCCCAGTATTGTTAGAGAAAGAACACAAAAATAGAAAATCAGGTCCCTTTAGCGGAAGCCACTCAAAATACCTAACCCATGTAGATCTTCAGTATCCTCCACCTACACTGCAGTGGGCTGGAAAAAAAGACTTAGGCCTGGACCTTCAGCAGGTAAGAATCATACTATAGAAATGAGGTCCATGGACAGAGTGTCCTATTATCTTCATGAATGCAGGCCTTAAAGATCTAAAGAAGAGTCTGAAATCTGAAGGACTAGGCCAGTAGAGACAGCCCTGAATCATGTTAAAAATTGACTGCAGAACAACAGACTTAATCTGCCCTTAAAATTGATCCAACTTCCCATTTTTGTAATGTTTTGGATAAAAGCATTTTTGATGTGAGACTTGTCACAGTTTCCAGATAATCTATACTACTTCTTTTTATAGACTTTTTCCAGGATACTTTTCAGGCAATAAAGTTTTGCTACTACCTTCAAATCTCTGGAAATAACTAACTGCCTGACCCCACTATTTCTTACCAAGATCCCTAAGCTGCAGCCTGCTTCGTGCTGCCATCCCTTTGTGCCCAGCTCAGCACGCCTGCATCTGAACAAAACTTTCTGAGACCCTGTCACAGCAGGAGTTAAAACGATATCCAAGCATATACCATAGTCTGAGAAATCAGTTTAAAGTCAATCAGGCCTGCGTGCCTGGAAAGAAGGTTGCAAAGAAAAGATGTATCATTTAAAAATTACGGGAAAGTTCTCACGCAGGCCAGGTTGCAGGCTCCTGGCCTACAAGAGACAGGCAGACTTCTCTTACCAGCTTTTCCTGAGCAATCTGACAAAGACACTGAAATAGTTGAACAGGTGACTGCTCTGCAGCTGTAGCCCCACCCCTGACGTTACTGGTTCCATAGGAACACATGTCTGTTGCTCGGATGGAACAGATTCACATTGACACACCTCCATCAAAGAACTTGTGTTCAGTTCATTTCTGCCTGCTTGCACCAGGTTCCTGCAAAGAAGGGTCTCTCAATGGCTTACTCTAACACCGTGCTTTAGTTTGGGTGAACACAATTAGCAGCCTTTTAAATGCATTTACACAAAACCTTCGGCATTTTGTATTCTCTTTGGGAGCCCTTTTTTCCCAGTCATTTTATGTTTATCTAGCTCTTAAGAGCTTCCCTAGATTTAAATAATAACAAGCAGATAAATGTAGGTTACTCCACAGCAGTATTAAAAAAAAAATAAAAATTTAGCCCGCGATATGCAATTCCAATTCATCTAAATGTAACAGCACAGAGCAGAAAACATGCACTTTAGAGCAATGAAATAAATTCACGCTACATGGTGATGGTTGAATATATTTGTCAGCATTTACTACTTCCATTACCAATTTCTATTTTTCTTTCTCTGTACCTGTCCTTTGGTGAATTAAACATTTTCTCTGAAAAACACATTATCATCTACGCAGCAATTTTACTACCTACTGATAGGAACAAATACCTGAACTCCTCCAAATCCATTAGGAGCTAAATAGCGCTCACACTCCAGAGCAATATCCGCCCAGCGCCATTCGAAGAGATGTACAATAGACGTCCTCCCAGAGAGCGCGTTAGGGCTGTACTGTGCCCAGCAAACTCCTACAACTAACAGCAGAAAAAAGATACTCATCTTGTGCTCTGCGATCGGTTGCGCTCTTCTTACTGCCTGTTTGTGGTCCTGGAGGAGGGTAAAGTACAAAATACACATTTGAAATTCTCTGGCATCATATTTATTTAACTTTGCTTGATTCCCATTTTGAGAACTGCATTCTAGCTAAGCCATACCAACCTCTCATACTAATGGTAACTTTGTTTTCCTGAAGTTAAAATTCAGATCTTGGCTAATACAAGCTTTCTCTATTGTGCAAAATTGTATCTTTATTAGTATAAAGCCAAAAACAACCCCAAAAGGCAAAGCAGTACTTATATAAACCAAAATGGACATTCTATTTCTTATTTTAATGTTCAATATTTTATATTCCTATTGATCCTTGAAAGGCATCTTTTTTTCCAAGCTGTGTTACCATAACTTGTGTATATTTAGGCCTCGGAGAAGCAACGTGTTTCTCATCATGAGTTGCCACAAATCCCCACATACTTTGCAGGTCTAATATATGCGAGTCTGTTGCTTGGGATATGCATGACATCTATCATTCAAACAACAGCCCTGATCTTAGATCTCTCAGATACAGAAGTGACTATACTGACTCATAACCAGAAATGCTAAATGTTTAATTTCTGTACACCTGTACAATTTGCATTAAGATATTCTTCTCCCAGAGAAAACAGTGCAATGGCATGCAGAGGATACAAGTGGCGTGAAGCTCTATAACTAAGTCGTCTCCTTCTCTGTGCCCAGGCACAGAGTTCTGAGAATGCACTGAAGGAGGAAACCCAGCTGCATCACCTTATTATGATCAGCTAGGCTAGGAACTACCCCAATCGTATCACGTTTTTATTTACTTATATGTGAACACAGATGGCAAGCCTATTAAAATTGCCTCTCCTTTTTCTCATTTAAAGAGGTACGACTTAGAACAAACCACAAGTTAAGCAACTACCAAGGTTTGTTACACTATTTAGGATCTCATTTTACACTCTTCACATTTAGTAGTTCATTTAGAGAGCCTGAAATACAAAGTAGTGCTACAAGGAGGTCTTTTGCAAATGAAAGGCTGAACTACTACTTCCCTTAAATAACAAAACACAGAATCTTGTTACTTTCCTCTAAGTATCTACTCTTTGTAAAAAGCTACCTTAACACAGAAACAAGGCAGGGCAAAGAAGGAAGGAGACTCCTGGGTGCCATTATAGGGTACACAAAACACTTCCCTGACTGTTTAAACAGGAACACAAAGGCCTTTGGGTTTGCTATATGAAAGAAACCTGCACCCTTTCCTGACTTAATACACGTTGGGAATGCACTGCTGAAAACTCCAGCCTGCTATTATACAGAAACCCAAACAAAAGTTTATGTAAAACCTTGCATGACTTCTACAAAACAAGCCTCATTTTTATTTCAATGAGAAGACAATCCGTATCTCTTGTCAGTGGAGCTGAACGCCTTGGAGCAAATTCAAGCACCAAACACATCAGTTTATAAAGTGTAGAATCTACATTCCAGAGCCTGTTGCTATCAGCTGTCACTGTACTTGACAGGCAGCCAGAGTTATTTAGAATGAATCATTTGGTAAATTTAGCTTGGGTTTCTGCTTGTAAACAAAATAATTTTAATGGCATTATTTACTTGTAGCTCTTCAGGAAGGTGTGTCAATTTCAGTCATAAGCAGTTGTTATGTGTGCTCCCATCTTCATGAAAGAATGGTGCTTTGCCCTGGTAGGAAGAAAATATATTAACAGAGAGCAAGCTAAGGAAGTTTGATCTTCTCTGACGAGAGAAGACATTTATCAGATGGGCAATTTTTACTAACAGCAGTAAGTACACAAAGCAGTAAGAACAATATATTTTGGCCCAACCAGCTCCAAGGCCGAGTGCTTGAAGAGACTATGCAGTTTTTTATTTCTTCGAAATGGTTTATGGCTGCTGAGGCTTCAGTACAAGCAATGACTAGAGAACGGAGATGCTGAAATCCCTAACACACTCTGAAGGCTCTAGCTTCAAAATGCTTTTGAAACTTGGAAAAAATTAAGAGGCCTGTATTCCTCTATAGAAGAGAGCACAACTGGCTGCAAGCCAAGGAACGTTGGAGAGGATTGTTTCTGAAGAATGAATGCTATTGCTGTCTCGGGCAGCGTGAGCACTCAGGTCAGCTTGCCTTCGCTGGGTTAAACTCTGCAGTATGAAACTCAGCTGCTACATCCAAAACACTAGCTGCAATTTTTAGACTACGTCCAAAACACTAGCTGCAATTTTTAGATTTGCCGGAGGCCTGACGCAGGCCTGCTGAAGCTTCAGATGTTAAAAAGCTGTTAGAGGGGAACAGTTCCCATGTGAATTTCTAGTTGCTCCCCACAGAACCTCCCCCGGAGCTGCAGCGTTTCGCGTTCCGGCACCTCCTTTAGGGACCCGGCGCTGCCCCCTACACAGCTCCGGCCGGGCGCAGCTCTGCCCCCCCACAAACCCTCGCCAGCACTGCGGGCAGTAACCGCACCGACGGCGGCAGCGGCACTCGGTACGTACGTGTCGGGGCCAGCCCGAGCCGCTCCCCGCGGGCTGCAGCACCAGCGCACGGCCCGGCCGCCATCAGCCCGGGCCCTGCCGCGGGGCGGGGCCGGCGCTCCCGGGAGCCCCGCGCCGGCGCGGCTGCAGCGCTAAACAAGCCGGGCTAGCCGAGAGCTTTGTAGTACACGTGATTGTGTCGACACGTTGGTTCAAGATATAGTCACATTCCGGAACATATTTGTTCTCGAGACCCGAGAAAGGAAATCTCTCTGCATAGACTTTTTTTTTTTTTTAAAGCATTTGTGTCTCAGTATAGCACCACCTCGCTGTTACCCTGCTGCTCTGCATAGAAGATGAACTTTGTTGGCTTTTTATGCAGTATTTTAATACCTTGGCTCTGTACTTTAACTCAATGTGTTGCATATTTCCTCTATTATAGCGCGTTTTATGTGCAATACATTGAGTTGCAAAGCTTTGTAAAGCAGCTCCATCCAGATACAGACCAAAGATGTGGTAGCACAAGGAAGGGTTCCGTATCTTTGAAGGCCACAGTGGAATGGCTAGTATTTTCTACTTTAATGTTGCTAGAGTGGCTGGGTCATACAAAATAAACTAAGTTTGTCATCAGAATACTGCCTCTTTTTCTGGGAACAGTCAAAACCAAATTAAATATTTGTCTGTACACAACATAAAAGGATCTCAACCCCAAAGCTGCTTGCTAGCCTGGAAGAGAAGACTCAGGTAAGCACGGCAAGGCTCAAGTGTTTGGTCCTACAACAGGAACAGCAGCCATGTAAGCTACCTAAGAAAACCGAAGTTTTTACAATGGCAAGTGTGTTCGCATCAGTCTTGTATCAACTAGGGAGATACATTTAAGGAATAGACTGGAAACAGTTGCAAGTGTCCTAGACAATAATTAAAGCAAAAGTGATTCTCAGTTTGACAGGAGATCCCCTCTTGACTGCCAACTTCCAAAGATACAAAGGAAAACCAA
Organism: Falco cherrug; assembly: GCF_023634085.1. Lineage (NCBI taxonomy): Eukaryota > Metazoa > Chordata > Aves > Falconiformes > Falconidae > Falco > Falco cherrug. The sequence goes on from NC_073708.1 coordinate 13,050,799, forward strand.
AGCTGCAGACTACGTAACACGTGAAAGGTCTTAGTGAACTTTCCAAGTTATTACAGTCACAAAGAGAATTCAGCTAGAAACTCTTCATTCAGCTCCACTTTGCAGATGACATTCTTACCTTCTCAAAACAAAAATCTCTTTACATTACCATATAGTTAAGTCTGTAACACTCAGAAGTTTGAGGAAAACACACCCAAAAGACTGGAATTGAAGATGAGCCTTATATATGAAACTCACACTGAGGACACTGGAGAAACGTGCATGCTTTCTTAAAATCCATCTCTTTAGATGAAAGCCTGTTAGAACGACCTTCTTTCAAAGAAAATTCTGACAAGGCACACAAACTCTCATATTGAAAATACACAGAATTTAGCTTCTGCTATCACAAGATCTTTGCTAGATCAAGGATTCAATTTATACAAGAGTACTATAGTAAACATCATTGTTACATTATCTGAGTCAGCCTCACCTTGAAAATTATGGTAATATGAGTGCTGAAAAGTTTAATTGAATAAGAAACATTGCTGTGTCTCTATGTCATTAGCTAATGAAGAAATTGTGAAATAAGCCTGCATTTGCATTCACTGCTTATGCATGATCTCGGAAGGTGGCCCTAATGACCTGTTAAACAACAACAAAAAGAGAAGTCAGAAATACCAGACCACAACAGAACATTCCAAGGAAAAGACAAAACAAAACAACTTGCAGAAATGGGCACACAAAACCCCAGTTAATTGAAAGGAATGAAAGCTTTACCTTTTATAGAGTTCTCTGGAACAGATTGCAGTTTTCTTGATCGGTATCAATACAGGATGGTGGAGAGTATGTGTTACTTGTATTTTAGTAAGATACCACCCCCCCACTCCCCCGGAACACAACTTAGCTTTTTTCATAATGGAATGGCCACAGAGCACTCAAAACTTTTTTTTACCGCCACTTTTTTCTGTCTTCTAAGCTTCATAAGCCATTCAGAAGTTCCCATAACACTTCCTCTCTCAGTGTATTTTTTCCAGCCTACTATTCCAAATACAGGTAAAATAAAACAATGAACAACTACACAGTCCACATGGGAACATAGCAAATAAGCTAAAAATTCCAGTAAAAGCATTTCAAAGTAATCTGCTAAGCCAGTTCATATTGAAAAACCAGCAAAGATACACTTATTTTTGTTCAGCAAGCAATACCAGTGATTTAGGCTGTTTGCAGCTGTAACGATGACAGAAAAAGTCTTTACACAAGCCTGTTACCTCACCATCAACTACGAATTAATATTTTATGAAATAATTTCCTCCTTAAATCCACTGGACTCTTGCCAAGTAAATGTCATTGCAATGTTTCCCACATGGTTTTTACAATGTTATACTAATCTTCCCAGTATGTAACTAATCTTACTGTGTGACTTCCACAGCTTTTTTTATTAAACATAGTTCAACAGGGCAAGAACCACACCTACACGGGTTTAACAACGACTTCAGTCTCAATAGTGATATTTTTCCAAAATGTGGATGAACAATGGGAGTTAATTGAGGAAAAAAACGAATACCTAAACTCATAATACAGATTCACAGCAGTGCACTAGTGCTTGTGCTCGGTCTCCAAGACAAGAAAAAAAAATTACACCAAATTAGATTATCCTTAATCTTATCTTTTCATCCTGAAACACTAACAGCTAAACATCACGCTTAAGGAGGTGCATATGGATATGAATATATACTCTGAATCTAGAACATGCTGCATAGTTAAAATTGGACTGTTAGCCTTTTTTTTAAAAAAAAAAAAAGTAGTGTCTTCCTCCTTCCCACTCCCAAACCCCACAACAAAACACAAGTCAAAATGAAGGGAAAGAAAATAATTTATTAGCGATTTCACAAGCAAACTAACATACACTTATGTAAGTCTTGTGACAGTTTAAAGATATCTTTAAGATGAGAAAATTCTATAATCTCCCTTAAATACTTTAAAAATGCTACTACGCACAGTTCAAAAGTCCTGATGATTATGCTGCTTCTTCCCCCAGCTTGATAATACTTGAAAGAGATGGAACACAAAAGGGACCTGGAACATCACAAAGGTAAGTTAAAAGTAAGTACAAACAGAAACTAGTGTTATGCTTTCTTTTGACAACTACATTGAAAGATGTTCATTATTTAGAGAAGGGCTGAATGTCTGAAAAAAAACTGATTTAGGAGATATAGGCTGTATTAGTTTTATATTAAGTTAAATGAGAATGTAATATGAAACCCACAAGAGAAATGTGTCACTGGCAACAACACTACCTCAATACAGAGAATCTAAAAAAAAAATAAAACCAACAAAACTGTAGCAGTGATTAATAGTTGATAAACAGTTCAATTCCAAACACTTCATTGCAAGATACTGTTAGATTTTCTTCTCTACTCTAAAAAGTAGTAAGGAATGTACAAACTAAGTCAACTACAGATAATTTCATGTATACCAAGACAACAGTAATCATCAAATAATCTAAATACTGGTCAATCCTTTAATATTAAAGAATTTCCCTGCAATATATTTTTACCAACATATCGTATTTATTTAAAGAAAAACAAGACTACACCCTCAGTGCAAGCTCAGTACAGCTCCATGCACATCAGTGAAACAGTACTAGCTTGTACAAACTAAGGAATTGGACCACAAATTGGCAAGTTATATGACCTTTGAGGAAGAAGGTGGAGGCCACCTTTTAAGACTAGGAACCTTCATTGTATATATTCACGCAACATAGACAACTTTTCCCCCCACCCTGAAAAAGTGCCCTTTTCTTTTCGAATTACCAGATCAGTTCAAGCTCTAACACATGTAAACTCCTCCCCACACCTACTCTATATGAGAACTTCAATGTAGTTGAGTGCTACGGGAAACATTGCACAAAAAAAGGATACAACAAGAAAGGATACACTCTGCATGACAGTATTACTGCAGTATTTACGCAGGAATGTTTCTAAAGAAGAACAGCAGAATGTGGTTTAATTTTACTTGTTTCTCAGTATTACATACACATAACTTTATGCTACCTATAAAAAGCAAATATGCCCTTTTGATAAAATACAGTTTTGACCCCTTATGAGACTTAATGAGGGCTGATGAGTCCACCAATACTACACTCCATATTCAAAAGTAAATACATTTTTTGATAACTTGAACTATTAGGCCAACACCAGATTTTTCTGTCTCAATTCTCCTTCAAGTCTCTGCCATTCTACAGACTCATTTTTTCCATCAGGTCCAAAACCCAATCATGTTTCCATTCAATGAAGGCTTTAAAGTCACTTCTTCCCTATGAAGAAGCTGGAGACCTTTCAACAACAGTTTCTTCTAAATAACCATTCTCCCAAAAATTTATTTTAGCTACAGAAAAGTCACCCCAACTACTGACTGAAATTTTTGCCAGTCCATCAAGAAAATTGCCTTTCAGCCAGCAAGGGGTTACATAGTCTTTTTATAAACCAATGTATTATTTTCGCTACAAAGGATAAAAACTTTGTAGACAATATAAGCAGTAAAAAATAAAAATATTTGCAATAACATTCATGAATTAACACAGCTTCTTCCTGTTTAAAAATAATCAGGAGTTTAACTTACGTTTAATTTAGTTGTTAAAAAATTAACAAGAGAACAACATGGAGACACAGCATACAATCAAATTTGAAGTCCCTCAGATGTTCACATGAACTTGTTCATATGCATATTTATGTCTCAAATGAGAATCTGACACTGTTCTTCCTTACAGACTCAGATGTCTACCATGAATTGTGCACCATATATCAGCATCTATCAGAATATTCTAACAGGAAAAACAGTCACACAGAAATAGGATTCAGTTTCATCATTAGTTGGGAAGTGAAATGAATGTTTCTCATTAAACCTCATGGATTCCTAGAAATCTGTATTAGGCTTTGGCACATTCAGTGATTTTTACATATAAGTGGCCAAGGTAAGGAAGAAGAAGTTCTGCCCACGATACATTAAACCAATGACACCAAGGTAACTCATGTAAGACTTTCAGGTGCACAAGTAAGTCTTGCATAAGTACATGTTTGCTGACTAAAAAAAGCTTTTGAGTTGACCATCAATGTGATTAATAATAACGAGGTGCTTATTTGGTTTTCTTTATGTATTAAGTCAGCATTGCTAGTGAAGCTGGAATTAGACGTACAAAATTGGAAAGACAGAATTCCTAAAAGAATGAAAGTGTTCAGACTTCATTTATAAGGTTTGCAATAGATAAAATACTTCACATTTCTTTCTGCCACTTAAAGAAACCTTAGTAATTTTCTTATTACACGCTGAATAAAATAATATAAATACAAGGTTTTCTTCTAACAAGGAAGGAGTAAGGGAAAAAAAAAAAAAAGACTGAAACATTCCCATAAACCCTCATTCCTAATAGAATACTTTAGCCAAGGCTCATTTCAGTGACCAATACAGAAGAATGCCTGAAAGAGTGATCTTTAATTTTATAAAGATTTTGCAAACCACCAATCAGTAACTCAAAATAGGAACTAGTAAAACAAAACAGCATCTCAGAAATGATGGAAAGAAGCTCAAATGTTGTCTAAGGATTTTTCATCAGATTAATGATAGAACAAGAAACCTGCAACTGAAATAACTGTTATAAATAGAAATACTACCCATACAATAACCATACTGCAGTGTTCCAACCAAGTTTTAAAAATCAAAGACAGCTGTTTATATCCTTTATTTCAAACTTCACATCTTTTTCCAAAGTAAAAATGATCACAACATCCAGATTAAAAACACATCATGGATTAAGTAGAACGTTTCAGAAGCATTCAGACTAAGCTTTGAGTTCATTTGGTCTTAGATAGAGGCATAACCAGAGTGATGCCCAACTGAAATATGTAATTAAATTAAATGTCTTTTAAATTTGAGCTAGCTGATCTGTCAGAGGGTGCAGGCAGAGAAATAAGCACTTTAATTCTTGCACCAGTTACTTCACATGCCAATTTGACAGTTCACTAAATATTTTTTAGGCCACAAAACCCTTCACAGCTACATTAGAGCTGATTTTGCTTGAGTTACTCCCACATAAAACACAGTTAAGAGGAAGCAGTAGTGAAGTAAAGCTTTATGACAGGAAATAAGGTTAAATAGTGATTACTTTCTGCTAAAAGTTACTTTCCCATCAAATTTAGACACTAATGCCAGAAATCTGGACCTATGCATTCCAAAACAATGGAAATTTGCATCAATGCACCACTAAGTAGCACTTTCTGACACAATATCCTTTCCTAAATCAGACAAGTTCAAAGGAAGCTGCAACAGCATTAAGATCTCAGTTTCCAACATCAGTAAAGCCAAAGGCCCTTTACAGAGCTAGCAGAAGTGAGTTTATTGCTGGAAACAGTTCTTCAGAATCACTTTACAATGGAAGGGAAGGAGAAAAGAGGCAACTCTTTTCAAAGCCAAAATCCCAGGAGATAACTAAAAAGCTAAGTGGTCTGATTCCACAGAATTACTCTCCTTAGCTCCCCAGATTAAGGATTAGAGAAATTGACAACTACCCTAGAATATCAGGATTAGGGAAATAGCAGTCTGAGTTTCTAAACAGAGGAAGCAGCAGCATTTTAAATATACGGGAACTATATACATTGCACTCTTGTTTTCTGATATAAATGCACATTTTAGAAAAGAAAATTGTATGGAACATTTCCCCTCCACCATCAATATTCTTAAAATCACCACTAAACAGTAATAAATAAAAACAAACAACCCCCCAACAAAACAAATTAACAAAAAACCCCAGCCTATTTATTTTGATTTTCAGGCAGCAAATCCGTACCTTGTGCAGCGTTCTACTTTTTTCTTTTCCCTTCATTGGCATCTTGTTTTGGTCTAGCTGAACGAGCAAATTGCTGAGATTCTATTAAGGACTACAAGTGTCAATGATTAACAAGTCAATCAAGAAGCAAAAAAGTATTATTTCAAAATATAGTTTAAAAAGTTACCCTTACCTGTAACGTAAATCAATTCTACTATGGTATTAAGTAACTAATAGACGTTATTGTTACGATAAAGATTAGGACCTCGCTGATCTGCAGTACAAAAAATGTTAAGGGAGCCTGTCCAGGAGTCTACAATACTAAGTAAATAAGGAGGACTAACTGGGAATGGGTTAGGTGCAAACAGAGTAACTACAGCAGGATAAATGCTTGATATTTAGAATCCTCCATTCCAGCATGTTAGTTCCATAACTCTGTCTCAGTAGATATTTGGGAGAAAAACAGGTAAAGTAAGAGAGGCTGGGGCAAACACAAGCACAAAGAAAAGGAAATTAACCATGAAACATTTAAGTGAAAAATAAGAAAGGACTTATAGACAAGAAACAGGGCAACACAATCAAACACTGTAGAAATCCCAATGTTACATAGGCCCAAAAACTAACTGACAGAAGCAGTCTAAACAGACAAGAACATTTCTTAAATATTCTTAAAGTCTGTAAACGCAGGCTTAACCAAGTCAAAAAGCCTACTTAATACAACGGTCATACAAGCTAAGTTATTTTTTATATTGTGTTTGTAGGATCAAAGAGCAAAGACCAGAGAAGACAATTTTATTGTCTTAAATAAAGCACGTTTACTTTCCTATTTCAGAAGGGGTGCCTCTGTATTTTTCAGCTATCATAAAATTAAATTAATGATAGTACACTGTGCTATGATGCCTAGTTTTCTTAAAGTATTTCCTCTTCCCACAGATTTCTATTAGGTATAACACTATGACAGCAAAACTAGAGACTGACTGACAGATTATGAAAAATATAATGTAAACGTCTGAAGAAAGATACAACCACCATGGGTTTTTCAAATAAGACATATCCATTTGCTTCTTTTAAAGCTTTAGCAGCTGCTTTTTCATTAGGAAGCCCAATGAAAGCCTGTCCCTTCATACGGCCTTCTTTCATCAAACGTATATCAAACCTAGAGGCAAAATTGAGAACTGGGAGTTACTCATGTTTAACCACACTTTCATATTTCACACTACAAAAATTATTCTTATGCTTCAAAGCTGAAGCAATAGTCGAAATGGGAGTAGAGCCTACAAGCAGGAATTATGTCATTGGAGACCATTTTGCCCGAGGGAGCCACTTAGCAAAATGTGACATTAGACTGCAGGACAGCAGACTGGTGTGCAACTGTAGTAAATACAACATACGCAAAACAATCAGGCACATGCAATCATCCAAACTGTTCATTGCGTCACTCAGTCAATAAACATTAAAGTTGGTAACAAAATATAAAGGCAAAATAGTAGAGTCTTCAGACACTGTTCAAAAAAAGCATTCTATTTCTGTACTTGTGATAAATGAACATTTTCAGATGAAACATTTTCTTTATGCAGAAGGATGAAAATGTCCAGTTTTTAAATCACAATCTTCAGCAGTATTATAGAAAACAAAGGGCTTAATTTTAACCAAGTGCCAAATTCACTTACATATTTCGTTCCACTTCTGACTGGAAATCAACGTATCTTCCAAAAATGAACTTCAGATCCTGAAATTAAAGGATAAGTATAAGAGAACAGCTGATAAAAAGCCCTTGTGATAAATACTTAATTTGCTTGTTTACCTACCTTTTCTTGAACTTGTTTAGCCAGATTCTTCACATATATCCTACAGTTTGGATCACCTGGCTCATAGTTTTTGAAAACAGAGAATTTTTCCATTTCTTGAAGGAGATAGAAAAACCGACAATGTTTTAGTTTATTTACTTACTTCATATTTTTTCCTCAGTGTAAGATCATGAAGTTTAATATACAATCAATCAATAAAGGAAATACTTATTTAAACAATTTGTTGCAACAAATCAAAGAGTATTATTAGATCATTTATTCTCACAGTTATACCTTCTCTAGAAAGTCTGTTCTTCTCTAGATCCCTTCTTGAAATAAATTCTGACGGTATTTCATCATCTTCCTCTTCAGTTTCCATTTTATCATCTGACCTAGGAGCTGGGAAAATCCTTCCAAAGCCTGTATTATTCATTTCTTCTGTGGCTGCATAAAGGTCTGAAATTTCAACACATCATGTAAGTGTTTTGTATGTTTATTCACAAGAGGATCAACAGTAAGCAAAGAAGTATACTCCCTTCAGTAATGTTTTTAATATAGTAGACTTTGTAAAGCAATTTAAACACATCCTTAAAAGAAATGTGCCTTAATCCCTGGTTTGACAAACACACCTACTCCATATGGTCCTATAAATTCTACTGTACTACAAATAAAAGCCCTGGCACCCATCACATAAGGAAAAACAAGCCTTGCTGTTCAGGCCTGTATCCAGTTCAATAATTATCTGGTTTTCATTCAAATAGACTGTATAGTAACATAAAGTACCAAGAAACACAGACTGACCATAGCCCTGCAAGAAACCATCACACCTCATTGCTATTATCACCAGCATTTTTATAGCAGATAATCAGTGCATCACAGAGAATGAGTTGGCAATAACTTGAATGCTGCTTCCTAAGAGCTGGAAAAGGAAAATCTGAAATTAGCCTGATACATAGTGTTGTTGAGTGTAATACCAAGAATGCATTCCTAACATTTGCTAAAAATACCGTAACTTCTAAAAGAGAGTGCAATTAATCATAAACCCACAGATCATAGGAGAGACACCTTTAGAATCCTCTAAATCATTTACTGTACCAAAGCACAGAGTTCTGTGCTTTAACATGGGAAAAACAGCAAATGCAGAGAAGACACAAGTTGGTGTTCCTAAACCCTGACGTATACCATCTATGAGAGCTCCAATACAAAAGAGTAAAAGAATTCCCTGGCCTAAATTTCAGCAGCCTTCTACACATTGAAATCACATGAATGTAGTATTAAACATACTTGAAGTAAGAAGCCTCTTACCATTTTTTTCTTCTTTTTCCGAGTTTATCTGAAGAACAGCTGGGATGTCAGTACTAATATGGAACTCTATTTTTTTATGACCTATATGCTGTGGCTGGTCAAAGACATCTGAAGCTGACAGTGTAGGATGCAAATTACTGTTTAAAGGAACAATATATTAAAAATTCAGACACTGAACACAGACAAATACAAGATTTCTTCCAGATAGATCTTATGTTGTTGTTTACCGCAAATACATAAGTTGTCCATTTCATAAATTTCACCCAATACAGTTCAAGTTGATTAAAACTCTGCAAATACAGTAGGTATGGCTGCAGCAAGAGCAAACCCAATAGTTACATACCACATTAAAGAACAGACAGGCATTTGTGAAAAACTTATCGGTAACTTAAAAAAAACTGGCCTTGCTGCTGCTTTCACACAGCGTATAAAATAAACGAAACTTTAAAAAAATAGAGCGAATCACTTGGAAGTCCGCAGTGGCTATTGGTAAAAATGCATTCACAACTGATCGGCACATCCATAGAAACACTACACTGGTGTCTACTGTGCCATAGTACTGTAGTTTCAAAAGCCAAAGTTATTTTAAACCAAAATGGTTTTTATTCTTCCAATATCAGCCTTTTATTTTTATTTTAAATTTTTATTTTAAGACTCATCCCAAACAATAAATCCAGATTGCTTCTGTCAGGGCTGTGATATGAATTTTTTCTTTTTTTAATAAAAATCCCTTTTTCATTAATTTGATAGCAAAAGAAACAGCTTGAACCAGGCATACTCTATAGATTAAGGCTGTTGAGCATGAGGGTAAGGGAAGACTGACTCCACTACCAAATCCACCTACCCGTGAAGAATGCTTCTTTTAAAGACAGCAATACTAAAGCAAACACGATACAGATAATGTAATTTAGTAAAAGTAATGAGCTTCTGAAAAAGGGCAAAAATCACAGAAATAATACAAACCTGTGGGAAGTACACACAGGAACATTCAGTAAGTCTTTAATTCTTTGCTTTTTTCTAACACCACGCCTCTTTGTGTTTATTGGTCTCTTAGGCTGAAGCGTTGCTAATTCCATCAACTTGGTCATTCTATTTCAAACAAAATTCAAAACAGAACAAAAGTGGTTTACAGTTTATTTGTAAATACTCATTCTGAAAAACCTTCCCGCTTCCTCAAAGCCCTTGAAATACAACTTTTCAGAATATGGTTACAAATCTAGCTACCTTAAGACAAAACTACATTAATAAGCTGTAAGACAGTACATAGATACACACAGAGCACTTCAGTGACCAATCAAAATTGTAATGAGTTCAATGATGCCCTTTCCTTCCCCAAGCACGCACCTAATTAAGACACTGAAGATGCAGAAGTGCTAAAAAGGCCCAAGTTGAACCTTTTTCAGTAATACTATTTCTGCTCTGCGGGAGTGCTCCTCCCCAATACATGTATTTTTCTGTAAATAGCATAGGGACTTTCTGATTTACTTTTCCCTTTAAATAACAAATAAAGACAACTGTTTCTTCATGTAGTATTAAAGATAAAAAAACACAACTATGATGTAATTCTGTCCCAACACTGTAAGAGAATCCTCAGTACACACAACCTCCCATTATTATTACTACTAACAATACACACTGATGTACAATGAACATTTTGGAAGTCAATGTCCACATATGATTCAGTCTGAGTAATTTACTCAGTAAAAATGTGGGAAAACGAAGAATCCAGAAAAACTAGTTCTTGCTTCCTTGTATCTGCACACACTCTTCATTCTGAATGTGTTTTGTTGGTTTTTTTGTGGGGTTTTTTGTTTGTTTTTTTTGACACAGGAACAGATGATAATTTGCATACCAACTGACCATTTTCCTTCTCTTACTGTGATTCAAAACAGCTGTCCTGTTTTTAAGTCGCTCTGGAGCTCCTTAAACATCTGGGAAGATTATCTATATACTGCAAACATTAAGAGATTCCACCATTTGCTGAACTAGAAGCTAGAAAAGTAAAAACACCACTTTAAAACAACCCAAAGGACTGCAAATGACTAAAATGCATACCTCTCCTTTTCCTCCTCATTATCACTTTCATATTCTGATTCATCTCCACTAGATGGTTGCTCTTCCTCCTCTTCAGGCAAAGGAGGCTCTTCAGGAGGCAGAGGTGGGATTGGAGGAGGTGGCACAGGCACTGGTAAATACTCTTCATACTAATTATAGGGAAGAAGTGGAAAAAACAACTAAACATTTTAAGAAAAAAGCTGCGTAATCTTGTTTTCCTTTACATATAAAAACAGTGAAACCAATAAATTAGAACATGGCAAGAAGCATTTTTATAGGGATCTAGATGCTCTTTTGCTAAACTAAATTACTAATGAAAGCTTTCCACAAGAAAAAAAAATTGCTGCATTCTCAAGTGAAAGTCTGAATGTTTTCATTCCTTTAATCTGAGGAGTTAAATAAAAATAGCAAATGTGGCCTTGGGTTTTTACTTTGCACTCAGCTTGAAAGAGTTCCCTGAAAAGAGTACAGTCCACACATATGGGAGGGAGGCCTAAGTTCCCAAGTCATCTCAGTTTCTACACTGAACCTTCCACTACCTATCAAAGTTGCATTTCTGAAGGCACTGATGTCTTCTGACATTAGAAATACTGTGCCCTTTAGAAACTGCTCCAAGAATTTCAAGGACTGGCTCCTCACTTTACTACTCTTTTTTGCATAACCACTAAATTTGCAGCGTTTAACCTGGCCCAGTAGCAGGCAATTAATAAAATTATTGCCAGAAAATCAGTGTGAATTTGTTTATTTGATAATTTATAGCTCCCCTGTTATTAGAAGCAGGTGTTCTATTAGAGCAAATACAAAGTGTAGCAGAGCACAACTTCACTATACCCAAATACTGTAGCTATCACTACTAATGCAAGTCCTCACTTGTTCTACCTTCCACTGGCAGGCAGTTAACTACTCTATCACAGCCAACAGAATTGAAACCACAGAGGTCATATTTCTACTTCCCTTCAGAAACAGTTCCCCCTAAGCCTCTGCCAGTTTCTCTCAACACTGCCTCTTTCAAAAACCATCCTGGAGACAGAGCAAATTAAATCTGGAAGCGCTGTATAATCTCATTAACAATCTGAATCTAATCAGAACTCTAAAGAAACACATATATCAAAGAACTTAATTCATCTTTGTAAGGCAACACGCTAATGGTGTTCTTTATTTCCTATGTTTGTAGCATGATGTTATAACCTCCCCTTTTTTCTTTTATACTCAAGTTCCAACTATCCCAGTGCTAGTGCCATGCACGTGTTATTTCTTTAAGTGTAGTTGAAAAGATATCTTTAGAAGACTAATATGCACATCTTAACCAATGAAATACAGCAGTATTTGCTATCCTCTAGAGATTACTCCAACTTTTAGAAGTTTGAACTTAGATCTCCTAACAAGTTGCTAATATTTTAAATTGTGAATCTGTTTTACAGTACTTAAAACATATCAAAAAAGTTACCATGGGAGGACGAGCAGTAATTGGTCCAAAAGGTGGAGGAAGATTCATTTTATTCATAAGATGAAGTACCTGAAACAATTCAAGTTAGAGTAAGTTTTCCACTAAATAAATAAATGGAAACAGTTCCTTTCTAGGTATCAAAGCCAATAACTTCTGGCAGGTGTAAATCAGCATAATTTTAATGAAGACATAACTGCACTGGTTATTAATCAATGTGAAAGCCTGCATTTAAGACCCAACAACTAATGGCAAATATGAGCAACACCCTAAAAAGGCTAATCAAAAAAAGTAAAGCATCTTCTCAGAATGAAATTCCAAGTACTCAAATCACATCTAATTAGGAATATCACATCCAGTTAAATCTTCAGTGTCTATGAAGTACGTTCCTTCTGGTCAACAAAATCTTATTATCTCAACATAGTAAAAAATTAACATTGGTTAACACTATTATAGGTAAACTAACAATAATTATTACGACAAAAATTATTTCTGTGGATAATTAAAATAGGGAAAAGGAGTTATTTTTATTTTTCAACTTTTTTTTTTCCTTTTTTACTTACCTGGACATAAAATTTGGGCACGCTTGCCAAGGCATTTGCTATATTTGCTAGAATTGTACTTGAAGGTGGCGGATATAAATATTTGAGGCAAGAATTGATGGGAAAGGTGAGGCTGAGGGGAAAAAAAAAAAAAGATAAAAACAAGACATCTTAGCACCATTGCCACATAAATGACTGGTAACAATTAATGATTACTACAGCTTTAACTATTCACTACATCTGAAGTACGAAATATTATTATTTCCCCTAGAATAGTTTTGGGCCACCTCAATATAGCCTTCAACATTAGGGTCCCTAACATCTGTTAGATGTTTAACATCTGTCCCCTAACACAAGGCAGACATACTGGGGTTCGGTACAATGGAAGTACCAACACATGCAGAAAGCCTAAAGCACACAACTAGTATGCCCAAAAGCCCAGCATAGCATGCTGTACAAACACCATAAACTCAATGCTCAAAGTGCTGGGTTTATTAGCCCCAAAATAAATCTATTCTTCCTGCATGCAAAAATGCAAATGGTGGAAAAAAGAACAGGAAACCTCTGGGAAAAACACTAAACAACAGTATTCTGCTGTTAACACTGGGACAACCTACCCAGTCCTGAAACCTTTCCTGAGGAAGTAATGCACAGGGCTAGAAGGCTACAACCTCATGGCTCAAAGTACCAGTCACTACCCAACTGTGAGGGTTCTAAACTTGAAGAACAAAAATCTCATCTTTACGAAAATTCCTACAGGTATGCATGTAGAACAATAGCATACCATGAACCAAAATTTTCTTCTTGAACAGTACACAACACTTATTTCAAAATAAGGTGTAACAGAATAAAATAATTAAGACCAAAAAAACCACTAACCCATGATTTGGTGCAATTCCATTCTCTATTTTAACACAGCTTGGTTCTTTTTTCTCTTCTTCTTTCACTGGTTCTTCAGAACTGAAAATTAACTTAGTATTATTTAAAAGAGGGCAAAATTTAAGTGCCTTACATAATATATGAAATATGTTTAGTCTCATCTATTAAAAATATAATAGATTAGTATAGTATTTTTAACATCTTTTATCAATTACTACAGCCATTATTAATACTTAAGAATTAATACATGTGGATTATTATAGTAGCCAGACTTCTAAAATAAATATTTATGCAGATTTAAAAGTCTCCCCATATATTTAAAGACTAAAACCTACTCACAAGAGGAGAACTAAAATTATTTCACCTTACTCTCTGTTCAAAGACTAAAAAAATCAAAGATATTAAATTATTGATTTGTTCATATTCAGAAAGTGGAACAACTAACTTTAAACTTCTACATCTCATTTTAATTAAGAACTATCACATAGCTTCAATCACTTGCATATCACACAGGTAAACTTGAAAGCCTAATAATGCAAATTACTTTAACTACTTGAGAGACAATTGAAACACAAACTATCACAGTTCTGGGTCACTGATTTTTTTTTCATTTTTGTTTTTAAATACTGCAAATTCTTTAACTATTTGAAGGGAGACTGGCAGTTTTACATTTGTTTGGCTCATACTTCGAGCTAGATACATGCAAATCAGCTCCAGCTTAGAAGACAGTGGCTATAATAGTAGTCATATATTTACGCTAGCACTTGTCAGTTCTGCCTGACTCTTCATTAGATTATGAAGAAAAATCAGGAAAGCACTGCATGCGCTGTTTAACAGCAAAAGAAAATTACACTCCTGAGAAAAATAAAATAAGAGTCTTTTTCAAGCACAGGGAACCTCTTCAACACAGAGGTCAGTTTATGCACACTGGAGTCTTGCTCTGTAAATGAGAACAGGACCACCTGCTGATTAAAGATATTAGCAACTATAGGAATAAGGATGGGAATTATTTCATGACAATACTGAATGAAATAATACTAATGGGAGGAATGCAGTCACTTATCTATAAATCTGAACCTGCCTGTTAACACTTCTAAATGGTTACAATTTATCATTTAACAATAACACAAAAGAATCACAAATACAGCATTTCCTTTCCTTGACCACAAACATAGAAACTAAATGGTTACGCACATACCTTTTACACTTCTCTGAGACAGAGGGCTGGCTAAGTACCTGCACACTATCTTGCTCCTTTGCAAATTCAACTACTAAGGTGTGACCTAAAAGTTTCAGCTGATGTAGTCTTGACAAAGCCTTCAAATAATTTTAACAGAGGAAAGAAAGAAAGGGAAGAGGAAAAACATCAGAATTACTCCAAAGTGTAACTGTTTTATCTTTGATTGGTAAACTAGCCATAGGATGCAGTCCCAACTGCTTTAAGCTAAGTCTGTGGCACTACAGACACAGGTAGTTCTGCACTGTTCCTGCCTTCACAGCCCTGCTTTTAGCAGCCCCTTTCAAGCTGGCAGGAAGGAGAAAGATGAGGTTGCACAGCTAGAACCATTTCAGAGACAGGTCATCTGAACACAGCAGTGAGACTGCAGCCTTAATGATACCTATTACATAGCCTAGTAAATCTCTGTGACTTTAAGTAACCAACCTCTTTCTCGTGAACCACAAACATGTTGAACTCCCCTAGTAACAGCTGGGAATTTTAAAATCAAGACTCTTAACTGTGACACTAGGAAGCTCCAGCATTCTGCAGGTACAAAGCCCGATAGATAGGCCGTTAACAACTGATACAAAGCAACCTAAATTCACCACTGTTCACCACACAGTCTCTGTAACTTTTTTGAGTAGAACTTCAAAGCATGGCCTAAAATAAAAAAATCAACACCAAAAAAACAGGGCATAAGAGGGAAGTTCAGGACATGGACTTACAAACCATTACCAGTATTACTTTTTTGGTATTCGTGTGCCCCATTAACATGGTAGTTTCCTTTTTCTTATCAAAGTTGGGCATTCAAGGCAGTCTTGAATTGCGTACATCACTATGTCTGAATTTTATGGCAAATATGTAATTATGCAGGAGACAAGTAAATTATGTTTGGTTTGTGGTTTACGTATAAATGCATATACACCCTAGACATCATTAGCCCTGATGTGTCTCAACTCATGTAAACTTGCCATGCTCTAAGTGACAGGTTGGATCAGATGACTTCCACAAGCCTCTTCCAGCCCACCTCTTACAAGTAGAGAAATGTTTGTTTCATCAAATACTTCAAGCACCTCCTGAAATAGAACTTTAATATTATATTGCTCTGCTTTTTTTTCCCCTCCAAACCCCGGAGTACTAAATGACATATAAAACATTTTAGGGCACAACTGACAATTCAGAAAAGTACTTTGCTAAAATAACGAACTCAGTACAAACCTTCACAGCTGCATTTTCACTGGGAAAGGTAGCAAAAGCAGTGTGTTTCTAGAAAACATAAAAAAAAAATGTCATAGTGAAATCAAATCAAAAAGGTATGATTGCATGTAAAACATATACCCACAAGTGATGCACAAGTTCAAGTTTACGTATTTGAAAGCTTCCACACAGTAATCATCTAACTCCCATACAGGGCAAAGGTGAAGGAGTGGAGAACATTTTTCTTAATAATTTAGGACAAGTACTTCCTGCAGTCAAAAATAAAGACAGGAACTCAGCAGTTTGAGAAACACAGGAAAACAGTATTTTTTTTTTAAGTGAGCAAAGCCATAGTAAACTGCAAGAAAGTAAAAGTTTCGCCCTCTTTTCCAAAAAGGAAATTTATTTCAGCATCTCTCAGCAGAACATTTTCATCAAAGCAATTCCTAAAAGTAATACTTTTCCTCCTACAAAAGTCGTTACTGTTGTTGTGCTCTGAAAGTTTGGATGGTTTCTAAGTAATTTTCCCTTTTATTTTTTTTTTTTAACTTAAGCTTTCCTAACAAGATCAAATTCTCACAGAATACTCAGTACATCTTAAATTTGCTTTAACAAACGTTATTACTTCATCTTGCCACTACGTGGTCCAGTATTAAAACTGCAAAACATCAACATTGTTCTAAGAAGGAAAATCACTGTTATTTTGAAAAACTAGTATTTTTAACATCCTATAAAAAAAAAGCATGACTATGACACAAGATAAGGACATTGTTTATCTGTAATTCCGCAGAAATACAAGGGTCTTGCCAAACAGTATTCATCGCCAGACTGATACTCCTACATTTTTGCAATTTGGACGAAAGAAAAAATAAAAGATTTCAAGAAACAGGCCTGTGAAACCGTAACTCTACACCAACCAACAGACCCTTCTGCACTGCGTTTCCACAGCTTTACTCCGAGTAACACGCGAGGCCGAAGCTGAGGCCAAGGGCCGCCCTCCCGCCCGCCCCGCCCGGGCCCAGCCGCGCTCCCTCGGCGCGCCGCGGCCCGCTGCGCCCCCAGGAGAAGGATGAGCCCCGACCTGGCGAACACGGCCGCCCCCTCGCTGCGGCCCGCTCCGCGCCCCTGAGGCGTGGCAAACGGCCGGGGGCGGCGGCAGGTCTTTCCTCCCGCCCCCGGAGTCGCCCCAAGCCCCGGCCCTCACCAGCCGCCCGTGGTCCGACAGGACGCGCACAGACACCGCTCCGAAGTGCTTCAGCAGATCCTCCTTCTCCGCCGCCGCCAGCTCGGCGGGCAGGTGCCGCACCAGCAGCGTCCGGCCCCGCCGCCGCGCCACGCCGGGGTGAGGCGGGACGCCCGGGTGAGGCGGGCCGGCACCCAGCCCCGGGCCGGCACCCAGCCCCGGGCCGCCTGCCCGCGCCTCCTCACCGCCCGGCGCCGCCATCGTAGCGCGCAGGGCCGGGACGACCGCGACGCGCACCCGGAAGCAAGGGAACAAGTCACGCGAGAGCTGAGGGTTGGGCTTTAAAGTCTCGCGAGACTGGCGTGGATCTGGCGGGAAGCGCGCGCAGAGGTTGTCCGCGGGGCGTGGCCGGGCTGAGGGGACGGTGCGTCCGGTCGCCCCTGGCGCGGTGCGGTGGTCTCTGCTAGCAGCTGGTGGGCGGAAAGGGGCCCGGCGGTGATCTGCTGAGGCTGGCTGTGCGGTTCCTTTGGCCCCGGTGCTGACGGGCGGCTGGAGCAGCAACCTGAGCCAGTCGTCGGGGTCTCCCCACCCCGTCGGTCTCGCCAGTGCTGGGCTTTCTGTAAACTCTTCTTTAGTGCCATGCCTCTGTCAGTTGATACCTTAAACTGATAATGTACAAAATCTGCCTTAGTCAAACCTGAAATAATGCTCCAAAGGGAGAGATGACCCTTCGCTTCTTTTCCTCCCTTAAGAGTGAAGAGCTTGTCTTCAGACCAAATTATACAAAGCTGTATTACTTTCAACATACCTTTCTCATTAGCCTTTAGTTGAAGAGGCTGCTTTTTTTTCTTCCTGTTGCTTTACCTGAACAGCAAGGTATTAAGATCTTTCTGGCATAGGCATTAATGTGGTTAAGTCAAGCAGCATGGGTGAAGCACAGCCACAATTATAACCTGTAATTCTGAGCATGAGATGGGATCCTGCAGCATGAGCAGTGAGCGCACAGGCAGTTCCTAGCCAGCTACTACTGTGACCAGGCTGGCTGATCCAAAGCCTGTCTTTTTTTCTGAGGCCAGAGGCTGTGATCTCAAAAGGCCGGGAAAAATCCCCAAGCTTGACTGATGAAATCTCAGCTCTTACTGTATCTAATTAGCTGGTTGCTGGCTGGCAAAAGCACTGCCTGCCTAGATCACCATTGCCATTGGCTCAGGGTCCAACAGAGGCATAGCACCTAATGCCGCTGTGCAGAGCACCTGAGGCGGCTGCGCAGAGCCTGAAAGACTTGCCCTGCTGCTGGGCGGCAAAAGCACAGAGGGAGACCCAAGCTCTGGGACTGGTGTCTGGGGTGTGCTGAAGCCAGCCACAGAGAAAACATAGATTGTAGGCTGTGCAGTGTACCTGCTGAATAGGGGATGATTGTTTATTGTGTCATTGAATCGAAAAAATTAAGGCTACTTGTCTCTAAAGTCCTCAAGGCCTCTTTTCCTTCAAGAGTCATGATGGCCCTGGCACTGTATGTGCAGTACACCTGACAAGTCTTAGGCCATGCTTATTTCACTGACAATGAACACTGACAATTTGTGGAAGGAACTGGCCATTGTGGGTGGTCACAGTGATCTCACTGAGTAGATCCAAGTTCATCCAGATAGTTTTAGAAGGAGCCGAGAAAAAAGACTGGGGAAGCACAGGATGTTCAAACGAGATCTAGGAGAAAAGCAGAAATCTACCAGTGATTTCTTACAGGATCTGTTACTGCGTATTTGTTGTTGTCATTAGTATAAGCTAGGAAATATCTATGAACTTGAAAACAGGTGGAAGAATTGGCACAATATGCAAATATGGCAGTGTACCTTCTCTCTTTCTTAAATCTGTTCATCCGGATGGATCGGGCTGATGAAGCTGAACATCCCTAGAGCAGAGATTTAACAGAGTATTGTGCAAATCAAGGCAATAAAAATGTGCAGGTTTTTTTTTCAAGATGTAGAAAGCAAAAACCCCACCTTTTTTCCCATTCTCGCCCCTCATCCCCACATTCAAAATAGATGACTAATGTGTTGGGTTTTTTTCATTTCCAAGTTGTTAAATTTGTAGATACTTGAACAATAGGGTTCCTTAACACAAATTTATCATGGTTTTATGTTGAAGTTCTAGGTTTAGGAGCTTTGTTTATACAGAGAGAAATTTCAATGCAAGTGTTTTAATAATACCAGTAAGAGTCAGAACTACAGATACCCTCAGGTCAGAAAGGAAGGACATCCTTTTCTGGACATCTCTAGTCCGTCCTACTCAAAGCAGGGTCAACACTGAATTCTAACCACATCCCTTGGGACTTTATCCAACCTGGTCTCACAAAGCCATAAGGGTGAAGATTCTGCAGCCTGCACAGAGAAGCTTTTCCACTCCTTAACTTCCCAGTAATTTTTTTTTCTCCCCTTTTATCCAGTTGGAAATTACTGTATTTGTGTAAATATGTGGTAACTTAAAAATGAATATAGAATATATAAAGATGAAACTTCAAATTCCCAATTAAAATTTGTTGAGATTGTAAGAAAAAAAAATAATCAAGTAAACTGGCTTTGCAGAATACCCTGATGTTTTGCACACAATTCATTACCCACCAGGGGCAGATACATTTGTCCAAAGTAAGAGAAGTCCAACTCAGCCTGTCCTTTACAGTCATTTATGAAAGCAGCAAATCGGTGACACACTGAACGATAAACTGTTTCATTTAAATTTATAAAAAAATATGTAAGGGCCCACTTGAAATAGATTATTTTACTTTTGAATGGTATGAGTTAGCAGGCTTACAATTTTTTTGAAAGTACTTATCTGCATCCTTAGATAGGGAAAGGCGAGTGTTATTATGAGAGTAGCAACGCTACTGTTTCTTGGAGCAATTAAGATACACAAAGATGCTGTTAGATGATCATCCTGATAAAGTGAGGTCAGAAAAAGGCTAAACATTGAAGAAAAGCTGCAGTGTAGAATTTCTAGACCCTGCTGTTATAATTATTGAATATGGGTGTGGTTTGGGGTTGGGTTGTTTTTTTTTTTTGGGGGGGGGGGTCTGGTTGTTTTGTTTTGTTGGGGTTTTTTTAATGTGCTTCTGGGTATTTACTGCTGTCAGAAAAAGCTTTTAAAAAAGAAAACAATCTCTTCACTAAAGGGAAATAAAAAATGCTTTCCTCATGTATTTTATTGAAATGGTACAATTGTTTTTCTTGGATTTTTTTCTGCCTTTGATGAAACACATGAAAGACTTTCGTTACTCTCTATAGATTCTGTACATTATTCAAACTGTGGAAACTGGAATACTAGTACCAGAATAAGGAAAGTGTTTTACTTGCATGCTGAGAAGCCTCAGCAGCAAGTTCTAATAATTTCTTTATTTTTTTAAACAAAGTTTACAGTTTGCTCTGACAGTGGTGCCTTTTGCCTTTCTTTTCCTTATACAGTTGTGTTCTGATTGCTTTTCCTGCAAGCCTTTGTTTGAATAAAAATGTTTGTAACAGCATGTTGAAGCACGTCTTACAGCGCAAGAGTAAGAAACCATTTAGTGTAAAGTGCTACATTTTAACAGTGAATCAAAGCAAATTACCTCTCACTCAATATGTTGAGGGGCAGAACTACACCCTGCATTTCATCAGTTTTTGAAGTCCGCTCTCAGGTTACATGTCTAATGCTAAGGTGATGTATATCTTACTTTAAAACAAGGGTCAACAGCCTTTCAGGTGAAAGCATAAATACATCTCTGCATAAGTTGAGTTCCTGGTGTTTTTTACCAGCAGGGTATCACGTTCAGGACCGGTGCCTTACCATGTGTGCTATACTTCTATGTAAGACACTTAGTGTCTTTTCCTACCAAATACAATCAAAACTTTATATGCAAGCACAACTTCATTCTAGATCATTGGGCTATGTGTTTCCAGACATGCTGCCTTATATTGAAATGAACAGCCTGTACACTCAGTCATACACTGCCATTTCAGAAGTAATTGATGTTTTCTTCTCAGCAGGCTGTTTGACACTGCTTGATTCTTGGGACAGTTTTCAAAGAAAGACTAATACAATGTCAAAGCATGAGTTCCACCTTATCTCTCAAACTCCATGAAACAACTAATCTGTAATTATATAAACAGCGACTTGCAGAACTGTAGGATGTGCAGCCAGGAGTGTCTGAGTCATTCTCTGAGTGAGGTCTGCTTTTACTTTTCCTTGATTGATTCAAAATACAGGTTACAGATACTGTGTAGTACTCCAGTTTCTGCAAAGCTTCTACAACCATTCTTGTGTGTTTGCATACAATTACAGACAAATTGAGAGGTTGTTAGGAATGTCATCATATACCTTTTTGATTTCAAGGCCTCTGCTGTCATACTAGGCCTGTATTTCTGCATTAGAGAGATAAAAATTTCATTCTATACAGAATGACTACAGTTACTACAGTTCATATCAAATCTATTTTTCAGTACAGAGGTAAACAAAAGTAAATGACATTATACGTAGCCACTTGATAAGAGAAATTGATGTTAAATCCAAATAAATTAAGACAAAGCTCCAGATGGGTCTACATGAATTCAAGCAAAGCAAGTCCTAAGGCCTTGCAAACTCAGTGAAAGTCTGTGGCTCCTTATTAGTGCTGGCAATACTGTATTTTCTGACTGCAGGGTCAGCTCCCATAACACCCAGGCCATTATTGCAATAAGAACTCTGTAGATCAAAAATATTGGAGGTATAGGCAGTATTACATGTTATGCAACCCATGGGAAGGACTCACACTGGAGAAGTTCACAGAAGACTGTCTCCTGTGGGAGGGACCCCACACTGGAGCTGGGGAAGAGTTTGCAGAGTCCTCCACCTGAGGAGGAAGGAGCAGCAGAGGCAACATGTGATGAACTAACTGCAAACCACGTTCTCTATCCCCCTGTGCCACTGAGAGGCAAGGAGGGAAGGAGGCAGATAATTCAGGAGTGAAGTTGAGCCTGGGAAGAAGGGAGGGATAGGGGAAGGTGTTTTTAAAATTCAGGTTTTATTCCTCACTATACTATTTTGATTGGTAACTAAACTAATTTCCTCAAGTCAGATCTGTTTTACCCAAGACTCAGTAATTGCTGTGTAACCTCCACGACCTTATCTCAACCCATGAGCATTTCGTTATATTTTCTCTCCCCTGTCCAGTTGAGGAGGGGGAGCAGCAGAGTAGCTTTGGTGGGCACCTGTCCTCCAGTCACAGTCAGCCCACCACAGATATGTAAGCTTACATATAACCTCAAAGAGACTACAAAATGATTGCCAAATGTCACTTCCTTTGACTTGTGTATTTTGTGGAGGATTTGGTTTCCATCAAAGTGTATCTGAATACAGTTAAAGAAAAAGCAAGTAAGAGTACATGATGTCACCTCTCAGTGTGCTTTATTAAATTTCTTTTCTGTGGAAAAAAAAAAGTAGATTCTTAAAAAAGCCTTAAGTCAGGTAACTGCTTTCCTGGGCTTTGCCTACAACACTCCCTGAAGTGTAAATAGCCATTTTCTTTACACTTTCAATTTTTGTCTGAATAAAAGTACCAAAACAATGGATAATACACTTAGACTACTGCTTTATTCTCATATTTGACCACTAGATGATGCTGTGACTCTTAATTGCAAATATTACTGTCCTGTTAAAATTTTGTTATTCTTTCATTTTATAGATCTCTGCAGCATTTTCTTATACGAAAAATTGGTATTTTCTTTCTTATTCTTGCATGCATTGTAGCTGTTATGGTATGTAGTCTAGTTATATTTTATACAAATCCATATAAATCACACATCATAGCAGTAGCTCTTTCTGCTAACACTGAGAATTTCACATGATCCTAGCAGCACGTATATATTCTCCATAGATGTAGATGTGAAATGCTTTGAGTAAAGACGTTTGAAAAAAGTGGAAAGTGTACCAAGAAGAAACTTGATATATTCAATCCAGATTTATATATTTCATTTTATCTGTCCTACACAATCAGTTAGAATGGTGGTTTTAGTTTGTTTTAGAATGTATTTCTCTGTGTGGAAACTGCATCTAGAATGATGGGAGACATTTCTGTTTTGCAACTGTTGCTAGAAAATGAGATGATGTTCCTTATTTCCATAGGCATTATTTCCGATGTCTGTTGCTATAAATCATTTCCCCTTTTTACATTAAGAAACACAGTGGTTTGATCCACGCTCTTGGGTCTCTTAGCCAAGAGCTCCATTAGACTTTCAAGGATGGTACCATTTTACTGACGATCTTCTCAAACGGGTTTTAAAAGAACAGCATTCTTGCACATGAACCGATTGCTTTTCACATAGAAATTGCCATTTCTATGAACTCCTACAGACACATCAGTTTCTGCAGTAATTTTTGCATCTTTTGTGAGAAATTTTAACTATAATAAGGTTAAGTTGACGCAGCAGACAAAGCATACATAGTCAACTAGCCACCTTCCATATAGGAGTGTTAAAGGCATAGCTCCATTCAGGTGATCTCCATATGTCAAAAACAGCACAGGAATAAAAACAGGTTATACAATTCAGAACAGCCTGCAAGCTGGGTCAGAGCCTCTCAGTTCCATCATAAAAAAGGTTTGGAAGTAGCTTAATATCAGCCTTTCCCACTTCTAGACATGCATGTAGTATACTTCCACCAGTCAGAAATCTGGATCCTATTTCCAATATGTAAGCAAGGAAATTAGACTCTTGGAGAAATAAGTAGTACATAAAGCCTATTTTTCCCCTCACTGAAATTGCATCTGCTAGTCACACTGGGGTCTAATCAGGAAACAGCTACATTGCACTGCAATGCCAACTTCACCATGACATTGTTATATCCACAGCGGCTCTGAGCTGAGGTGTAATTTGACATTCATTTTTAAAGTGGGCTTTCCTTTTGCAAACTCATCAACAATTATACTGAAACCAAGGTCCTATCACATAAGCACACAAATTCCTGTTTTGGCGTATGCCTTTACTAATTTACTTTGAGGTATGCTTATATAAAGCACACCAAGTTGCAGGAGTTATGCTAAATATATAGGATATTACTCATTTTACTTCCAGGTATAAGCTTACTGGCACCTCCAAAGACATCTAAAACCATCTTCAAAAAAGGTCATTATATAGGCAACAAGTATATGAAGTAACAGTCCTTAAGTGAAATATTTGCCATTAAAAATTGAAAATTCTGTGCTGCTAGAATGACAGTGTTAGGGACCTCAAATCTACAGACCATGCTTACGCAGTTGCTGTCTGCATGCAGTAATATTTCAACAAGGCAGCACAATGGAGAATCATAATACTTTCTTCAGGCTTAACCAGAGATCAGTCTTTTCGTTCTAGAAGACCTAGAGCAAAGATTGAAAGCCATTTGTTGTGGAGCAGGCTGGTTAAAACATATAACCATTTTGTTTGCAAATCAGTTCATCAACGTGGAAAACGCACCATGATACATGGCAAGCAAGGCCTACGTGGGTTTCAAAATCTACTAGTAGTGTTTCTGGGACTGCAGCCCCTGCTGGAGGGGGCAAAGCAGCAGGTCCTTATTTACACTTTGCCCAAGCTTCAGTTACTGGAAGAAGCTTATTGTCTGCTCTGCAAGAAACACATCTATCAAACACTGCATTTACTGCAGAACATCCTTCCAGCTTACTCATCCCAGAGTCTTAGCCTGCAAAAAAGCATGTTGGTATTTTCCTTTCTATTCATTCACTATTATTTTCTCTGACAATGTTCACATTAACTTTTAGGAGGAAAGAGTTGGAGTTTGTACACCTAAAATTCTATTTAAGGAAGAGCTTGACACTTTTGTTCCCCCCACCTTGCCTCTAAGTGCAGTGACCTTTCTTGGATGTCACTAAGAGTTTATGCCAAGTTATTAATTATCTTTAGCTCCTGATATTTTTCTCTATCCTTTTCACTTGTTCTGTAAAATTATTCCAATGTATTTTTTGAGAAAGTCACCTTTATTGATTTAGGGACAAATCAAGTCACGAAACAGCTTTCATCCAGGATAGGTGTGGAGTAGTTCTACTGAAGACAACTGACAGGGATTTCCTAGGTGAAGGGAGTTCAGAAGAGTGAGATGCACAGCTAGGAGGCCTAGTAAGAACATAAGGGTATAAGAGGAAGGGCAAACCAGGAGTCAGTTAGAAACACAAGGAGAAAGAGGGGCAGAAAATTTAAGGAGGAAAGATGCAGATAAAACGTGAGAAAAATTACTTACCAGTGCATAATGAGAACATATACTCAAGACTACAGTCAGGCTGCACAAAAGTAAGCATCAGGGGACAGCACTGGCCAGTGTCTCAGGGAAGGCAAGCTAGGAACAGAGCCAGCCTCACCAGCCAGGGCCCAGCCCCACAGCACCCAAGCAAGGTAGGCAGGGCACAAACAGAGATGGTCACCATATCCAACCAAGAACCCACATCACAAGACAAGTTCATTGTGATAATACAGGTCTGAGATGAAGAGAAAAGAGTCAGTCCACACACATCAGGATCAGTTCCAGGATTGCCAAGCAGGCCCACAGCCACATGATAGTCCAAGGTGAAGCCAGGAAGTCAGTTTGTAGGTCAAGGCCTGAACAAGGGCCCCAATAGCCAAGCACAGGTGTGACTAGTGCCAAACTGAGTTCAGTACCCAGCAGCCCACCAGCAGCACACCTCAGGCTGTTGGATGCCCAAGGCTGAGGTTAAATACTGTTCCTGGGCCCGTGGGGGAAGGGAGGTGAGTGGAGGCTTCAGCTGAGGCTGGTTGGGGCGGAAGGTATGTGAGTAGAGGCTCCAGCTGAGGCTGGTCAGGGCCATTAAAGCCTAGTAGTTTTTCATTTGGTGTTGAACTGTTAACAAGAGCTCACGTGGTTAACATTTTCAGTGATTACTGGTGAATAGTTGCACGTTGCTCACTTCTTCAAGCTTCTCATACTTATGTACCTTCTCAAAAGCCAATATCAAGACTAATACCGTTTGTGCAAATCAGACTTATATGGATGGAAGGTTTGACAGCCGAACGTTCCTGTTGTTTGGTGTCTGCAATGATTAGAATTATAAACTATACCCATCTTGGAGGCATATCCTGAGCCCTGGACTGTAACTCTCAAACTATTTATTGTGGGATACATGAATCATTCAACACAGTAAAACACTGTCCCTAGAGTAAAATAAAGTCCCTTCACATTCTTAAATGCAGCACTGGTCTGTCCCCCTAAATACATCTGGTGGAGGCAAGAATAGGTAGAACTGAGGAATGATCTGGAGTGGATACATATTAGATTGAATTCAGTTTTGCAAAAAGTTTTCATCTGCATAAATTGAAGAGCTAGGCAGGTGGCTTTAAAGCTTTAAATGTTTTCTGTGTAAGGGAAATTTTTCTGCTTTGGAAGGTATTTTCTACTTGAGTACTGAAATTAGCATGTTCAACTATTTCAAGGATACTTGAATTGGATCAACTGAAAAAAACAGTTGCGATTTACAGTAGGGAAATACATTTGCTCCTTAATGATAATAGATAAAAAATAATATGACCCTTAGTTAATTATGAAATATGTTGGGTTTTTCAAAAATTATTCAATTTGATTTTAAAAAAAAACCTGTTTCAATTTTCAACCAACATTCCTGCTAAGAAAGATTAATTTAAACTGACATAGCATAGCCTAGCTCCTGAGTCAGGCTTCTGCTGTCAAGAATTTAACTTATTTTCTTTTTCTCTCTATTTGATAGAAGCTTGTAACATCAAAGGTAAATTTCTATTCAACAATTCTGTTGCAAAAAGCTGTAATACCTCCAGGAAAACATGTTTTACTTCCCAAACTTACTTTGATATATAAAAAGCTACAGTGACCTTGACATTTTTAAATATTTTAAAATGTACCATCTACCCTCAGGGTATGAAAATCCATTTTAGAAACAATTTTTATGTTTGGCACTAATAGTTACCACTCTAGCCAATTTAAAATGAATTTGGTGTGCAGCAAGAATGCTTCAAAGCAACCTAAAAAATGGAGCACATATCAAATGGCATTGAAATGAAGATAATATTAGTAACTGAAATGGCATACAAGTGCAAGGTTTAGTCATCTGCTTTCTTTCGTGTCTTCTTTGTGTACATTACAAGCATATCATTGAAAGCTGAGGACTTCACTCCTCACTCAGGCACATAACACTCCTCACTCAGACCTCCCACTGAGGTCACATAATGACAGTGGAACTGGACCTGGAATGTGTAAATCTAAGGCAAATATATTTCTTATTGTTTTTTGAGTCTGTATGGTAGAACCAGATTATTTAATTCTAAGTGATCAGGCGGCTGGACCAGATAATTGTTGTAGGTCCCTTTCAACTGAAATATTCTATTCTGCAATCTTTATATGCAAGAATGTAAAAGTCATGGCACAACCCAGGTGCCTGACTTGTGCTACATGCTGTTCTTCTAGGAACTAAGGAACGCCGCAAACCCCAGATGATCTCCCTGGGGAAAGTAGAAGACACTTTACATCTTGTGTATTTGACAAATAGCAATAAAAACCAAAACCAGAACCAAAACAAACTGCTCATCCAGATCCTCGAAAGCAGATCACTGCACTTTCCCCCAAAAGATAAACTGAGAAACTGTGTCTTGGGCTTGAAATCCTGTAGCCCCTTTTATAAAGGCAGATAAAGACCACTAAAGTTGTATGACTAAAAGCACCTTAGCAGCCACTGTAATTCAAAAACTGCATTAAACATATTATTTCAAATCCAAAATAGGACTAAGGTCATTTCAGAACTAAAAAGTGTTGAAAGTCTTAAGACTTTTTCACGAAGGCTCTGGGAGTGCCTAGCTGAGGTTTAGTTCACCTGGCTTTTGTAGTCAAGGAAGACACTGCCCTACAGTGCAGGTGTATCTTTAAATCAGCATGCTACTCACAGCAATAAGTTATGTCACTTGAAATGGTGTTACAGCAGTCTCCTAGCAAATGATTTTCTGAGCAGTTGTAGAATACTGAGGTAAACTACACTGTGTGCAGAATAACAAACTGTGAAAACTGGTATTAGAACCAGACTTGGAAATTGCTTACAATTCACCTTTATTATTCTTTAAATAATTTTTCAAACCCACAAAGTCACCATACACTTTTGGTTCATGAATGAAATATTCTACACAAATTAGTGACACACAACTGCCAGGAGAGAAGTATAAACTTCCTATGCAATCCAAAGCAGAATAAAGGAAATGTTATAGCAAATAGTCTTGCTGGATCTCTAATGTTGACAGGAGAGTTCCAGTGTATTATCTGGAAGTACTTTAGAGCAATTTGAATGATTGTTTTGGCAATTTGGAGAGAAAGGGTTATGGTGTCATAATCAGCTTAAGCTAACTAATGCTGCTGTCAGAAGTGACATTCCCTCCACCCTAGGACACATGTTCTGCTGTCTTCCCCCTTCTGGCAGGCTGCTGATATGGTCAAACCACTGGATGTTTTTACTTGCTAATCTGTCTAAAAGCTAATGCAACAACAGCAGAATTATTTAACTTTAGGCATGTGCCTGAGATGCTTCAGCTACAAAACAGCTTCCCTGTCCTCGAAAAGATGTATAACCCCTCTGGGGGTAATGCAAACCACCCTCAAGTTAGTAACTTTTTTCTACATTGGCTTCAGGGATCACGATGTTAGACCCCTCAGATAACTATGAACATTAATATTTGTTTTCATTTTGAATATAGTGTTTGCAGAGTGCCTAAAAGAGGTGCCTACATGTTAAAAAACAGACTGAGCTGTTTTGAGATAAAATTACTCCATGCTAATGTCATTTGTCCCTTGGTAGTTGTTTCAGTTTTCCATCAACGTTGAGCAGACAAATTGTATGCTTTACTCATGCTGTAAGCCTCTGCTTCCGCTCATGAAGAAGGGTGATTCTTTGGCTATTAATTGATTGATAGAAATAACAGGCAATTGTGTCAGAACTCCTAATGGCTTGAACGCCTTTTAGAGAAATAAGTGGATAACTATGGGCAGGCACTTAGAGAATGTGAAAGATGATGTATTTTGTTTCCAGTTCATAAGTTTTTGACAATACATTTCATCCATCTGTTTTGAGCAGATGTCATATGATGTTTATGAGATTTTTTGTATGTTTTTTTTTACGCTGAGTAGGCCTCAGGCATAGCGGTTTCACTAATATTTTTACCAAAAAGTTTACTATTCTAAACACATTAAATGTGGGGTGGTTTTTATCTTTTAACCTTTGGGTAGGCTTAGGAATGCCAAACTAAAAGTTTCCCTCATATATTTACCAAAAGTTTTCTATTCTAAGTATGTAAATCTTTTCTCTTGTTTTTCCTTAAACATTAATAAGTCATATTGCAGCATGCTGAATCAACTATAAATATTTCCTGTGAGTTGGATTTTATTTCCAAAGTTGCTGACCTGACTTCTGTGTATGACTTTGTATCAGATGGCCATCTGGGAAACATCTGTTAAGCTGTAATGTCTCCCAGACAGGGAACATATCCTACAGTACAAATGTAAAAAGCTGAGGTCACCTTCCACCTCTATGCAAGTGTTCTTTAATAAATAGCAAACGAAATACTAAAACACTGATCAAGTTGCTCAGATTCTGTCCATAACTGTGGAGAAGACCCACATATGAATTTGGTAACCTTGTATTTGATTACAATAAACACTAGTTCAGGATTTTTATTGCATAACTATCTGACTTTCTTAAAGCACTATGTCCCCTTATCTTAGAAAAAAATGAAAAGATGCTGCAAATTGAGATGTCTCATTGCTTTCAGCCGTCCCGACAGGCTTTAAGAAAATAGTATGTCAGAAAGCGACCGTATAGATTTTACCAGATATATATTCAAATGTGTTTGCTGGTTCTCCAGCTGTATTTTTACAAGTTATTTTAGTCTTAGATTGTTTAGATCTCAGAGCAATGCACACGCAATATAAGCAAAAAAAAAAAAAAAAATCTCAGAGGCTCCACATCCATAAATGTTGAGTTTCGGAAAACTATCCAGTGAAAAAAAAGTCTCTGTTACCTATATTTTTACTTTATGCCAGCACTCTGTAAAGAAATTAATGCCTTCCATTATGAATCCATTGATTTGGCTTGTTTTATTCTAGCATTATAAAAATAATCTAGTCAGAAAGACAGAAAAAGCTCATGATACTGCAGACATTGTAAGGCTTAGAATAAGTTGTACCTTTTAAATTCAAACGATAGGTTTTAAATTCAGAAAATGTGTATTTTCCTTGAGGAGTATATTAGTATAGCACATCTTATGACATTAGCTAGGTAGTACCAGCCTTATCTCGTTCATTATCTTGGCATAATACATAGCCTTTCTGCATTTAAATCCTTCACCTGTGAAGAAGGGTAATTCCCAGTGAATATCACTGAACTAGAGTAATTTCCTGGTGTATTACACTGCAAAATAAATCTGTCATTGGCACTTAACACTGTAGTTCTATGCAAAGGCAGGAATGGACTTGCTAACTATAGATGTTGCCATTGAACACACAATTTTAGTAACTATAATGTGACATGTTTGCTTGCCTTACTAAAAGGATACGGAAATGAGTTACAGGAATATTTTTTTTTTAGCAATTGTAGTTCCATATGTTTATGTTTAAATAAAAATAAAACCAAAATGGAGATCTTTCAAATAGGTTGATATATAAAAGTACTTCTTTTATTGCTTACAGTGTACACACTGCAAATTCATTTAATGATGAGATAAATAAAAGTAATTCATGGAAGCCTAATAGTCAGTGAAGTAAAAATGGTGTAGTTCCCTATTATTTTATAGAGTGAGAGCTAGTATTACAGACAGTTAGAGAAAATCAGGAGTCTAGACAGCTTTATGTCTCATATTGGTGCTTCATTACTAAAAATCAGGGGAATAGACATAATTTGATTTCCAATATTCTAATAATCTCTTCTGCTTCCTGGTCACTCATTAGCTGGAAAGTGTGAGGACAAGAGTGTGAACATGATCAGTCTCCAGATGCAGCACTGCAGTGTCCTGACCACATACCAGACTGACCATGCTGCAGATCTACTAGAATTTTCTTAATTATGTTGGACAGCTGTGCTTTCCATGATCATTATGTTGTGCTAGCCTGTCCTCCTGTACAGTGTCTAGTACAGTCTGTATTTTTATAATTCGATTTTAAAACACTCAGAAAAAGTCTCTGTTCCAGTTCTTCAAAAAAATCATGCTACAGCCAATGTGCCACCAGAAGTAAATTCTGTAATGGGTCTTCATCTTGCTTTAATATAGGACTGAATTGTCACTGAACTTTGCTGCTTTTGCATCAAAAATCCAATTAAACATTTTCTAGTCCATCCAGGAAAAGAGCAGGTTTTCCCTTCCTTTATGCTGCAGGCATCCAGAAATGACAGGATATTGGGTCTATGGGCTTGCCTAAACTAACGTCACATCTAAGAACTGAGGAAGGCATCAGGAAGCAGTTATCTGAGTGAAACCAGACATAACAGATATCATTTTCTAAAATGTAGCATCAGCTAAAAAGTCTGCTAAGAAAGTTGCATCTTGCTGATGCTTCTCTTTTGCTGACCAGGTACATATAGCATCAAAGGTGTCCCAGCAATCTGGAAAGAGCTACTGTGAATGAAGCTCATCCATCAAATCCAATACAGTTTAAGCCAGTTGGCGCTGGGACAAGTATCTACACAAGGTACAAGACAGCAAGGAATCAATGCCTTACAGGTGCAAGGCAAGTACACTTATAACAACAAGACCCGTGAATCTGTGACAGGCACACTCACCTAAGTGTGAGCAAATGCTGTGGGCAGGTAGCTAAGTCCAGTGCATTCACTAATTTATCTTATTTACATATAAATGTAAAAATACCTCTGACCTGTAAATTCTGTTCATATCTATTCCTTGTATTTTCACTTTCTTATCAGACCTTCTCTTCTCCGGCTTGTTTACCTTGACAATTTGTGATACCATGCCTGACATTAAGCCATAGTCCTACTATTAGAATGGCACAGAGGTAGAGGACCTTTTATTGATTGTAAGACTGAAGCTACTCAGCCTCATCCCTGTCTGTTGAAGTAGAAAAAGTTCCTTCCATTAATTGTAAAGAATTTTGTAAAACTTGTATTTATTTTAAATATGCTGAAGCAAGACTTTCTTTTACACTATGTTTCTGTAGAATCTGTCACAGATAGTTTACAGTCTGCAAGTATTGCTTTAAGACAATTGAGCAGTGTCACGTAAAGGAAGCTTCAACTCAAGGTTGTCCCTATTGAATATTCATAGGAGAGTATCCAGTCTAATTCAAAGATCAGGATAGTATGACTACATTGAATAAAACTTTGTGGAAGTCCTAAAAAAACCCCAACAGTTTATTATGAACATTTTCACAATTTTCTCTGAGAAAATGTTTGCTTATCTTTAACAAATCTACCAATGTGCAGTATGGTTTCTAGTCTTTTTGGAAATTAATTATGTATTGATGTGATATTACATATGCTTAATGGGAATGTATATGTGTGTATTAATTTGTATTTGGCTTAGAATAGAGTGTATAATTCCACTCTGTAAAGTGGTAAAGTTTCTGCTTTAATCTTTGATGGCTTTTCATGATTTGAGCAAACAGTTGATGGAAAATCAAATCAATTATCTTCTGAGAAACTCAGTTTAACTGCTAAAAACATCTGTTTAGCAGTATTTTAACACTGTTTAAATGAATCTCATTGATTTTCATTTAAAACTGTTGCACTATTGAAAAGGACTGGTTTGCACGCAAGAATTAGAATATATTTTGATTTCAGAACCTGATTGTTAATGGTAATACAGATCCAGAAAGAATTCCAGTTAGGATAACTTTGGGTAGTGTAGACAGCCAAATTTAGTATAAAATTTGGACATATATCACAGTTACTGAAATAGGCATAAATCTCGTTTGCCCGACTTATCAAGAGTATTACTGAGGACTGACTTGCACAATCAAAGTACTTTGTGAGCTCCTTTTTCGATCTCTCAGAAACACAGCAGTAAGCATCTCTTGGCACTCAAACATTAAATGGTACTACATGGAGAGGTATATTCCAAATGACTTCCTGAAATAAATGATATTGTATCGACATAAAATTATAACCTGTTATGAAGCAGGACTAATGAGATGGCAGACCATGTAAGAAAGAACATACTGTATCCTAATGCAAAACTGGGAAAACTGCTAAAGATGGTACTGATAGAACGTCAAAGCATTTCTGATTAATGAAACACATTGTGTCACGCAGCCTGTGCCAAATTATAGGCAAGCGGGACTATGTGCCATAAGAGATTTGTTGATTTGTCCTAACCCTAAAAGAGATCTATTGCATTATTTGGGTCTCAGACTTCTGCTTACACCAGTTGTTGCCACTGTTGGTATATAGCAGCAAGGAGGAAAAGTCCAAAGGGGAGGAATGCACAGAAAGTGGGAAGAGAAGGCCACAGCAGGGTGGTCCAGTTTTGAGATTTCCCAGCAGCTTTCTTAATTAATAGTACATCTCTGTTTTACTCACTGTAGAATCCTGCATTATTTGTCTGACTTCATTTATTCATTCAGGTTCGTTATCAGTCTCTATCTGTGATATAATCTGTTGTATAATGTGATATATGTACACATGACCCTGGTATATGGATGATTCATATTCATCCATATTCACAAAACTCAAAGCTTCTGCAGTTAAAACTAAGTGATAAAGTTTTAAGAGGGAGAAGACATCCTGACATATGTATAATGATGCATCTAATCCACCAGCATATCTGCAATCATCTGAGCAGGTGGCATAAAGATGTTTACCTCTGTGCATTACTTTTTATTATTATTATTATTATTATTATTACAAAGAGATAATGATTATTTCCCATTATGAAGTCTTTCACTCCTTTATAGAGAAACATACAGAAATGTATGGTATAATTGATATATTACAGCTCCCCCTTATTAAGGGTCATATCACATATGTATGATAGCAAGAGAACAATCAGTCCTGTTAGGGAAAAGTGTCATCTTCACATTTTTTGCTATTCAACTCAGTCGAGCAGGACTTTGAGAACAACAAAAATTCATTTTCCTGTCAAAATGACAAAAGAAAATTAGATTTCTTTATCTACAGTATTTGGACTGACAAGATGTCAGAACTGGTTTTCCTGATCCAAAAATGAAAGGCTTATAGACCATAAGAAAATTATCTTTGAATTTGCTGACCTTGAATGACCTCCTTATCAGTGATTTTTGTTAATCTCAAATCAGGACATAAATGATTTCATTCATTATGAGGAACCAAATCTTTTTATTTCTCATTTTAACATTTCCTAGTGAATTTATTACAGCCCTCATCTTCTTATAACTGGCAAGGCTTTAACTGCATCTGATGATATTCGTATCAAAGTTGGTAAATTTCCAAGTAACACAGTGCATAGATAGATTTACATAGATAAAATATTCTTATTATTGGTAAATGAGCTTTCCCGTTCTTCCATGTACAAGATAATCATCACAGTGCTTAGAAATAGGCATATTTCCACTGAAATATATTGTCTTTATATTTTTATGCCTGCATAACTTCAGACGTTACATGAAAAACAGGACCAAGGACTTTCATTATATAAAAAACAAAGACCTGATTTGCATCCAAAAACCTTGTATTTTCCTAATTTTCTTGGCAAAATTACCTCATTAGGCAGGAAATTGTAAGAATGTATTGTCAATACTTTCTTCAAATGTTTATTTAAGGTATCGCAAAAACCCAACATAATTTGGCAAATGTAAATGCAATTTCCAAATAACAACTTGGCAAGCTACCAGTGGCATCTATTAGCAAAGCAGAATGTGCAAGAAGGGGCAAATAAAAGCAAAATACAGAAGGTGAGTTGATGGGTATGTAAGCAGATCACAAGCCATTTACGAGCCAACAGCAAGCTTATATTTTAATTAGGGCTTTGTACAAAACAAGATTACGATGCTCATAAAGGCTTCATAATTATTATATGAAAAAAAAGTAGTCATTGTGCATATTGGGATATGAATTCTCAGCACTGAAACTTCCTTCACAGTGTATAGGAAGTGGAAGGTAAATGTGGAGGAGCACATCAGGATTCCCTGTCTTGCAGGGTTTGCCCCAAGCACGTCTAACCAAGGCATACCACTCAGAGATGCCAATCAGAACAAGCAAACAAAAAGCATGACACAACTAGAAGGCTCAGTCCTACTGTTTAGCTACAGACAATTTAATAAAGCCTGCAGAGGATGTGTAGAATGGAAAACATCTGTGTCCACTGGTTTATTTAGACTGCTCTGGTGTTTAAAATAAGTATCTCAGACTATGAAAACACCAGGGAATTATGTGATGAAAGATTCTCACTAAGGAATAGCTTGCGTTACTAAAGGCAGACACTAGGATCTTTATCACCTACATTTATGTGTCCATCTTGGATACTTACATTGGGAGCTTAGGATTCTTTGTAAGCAATGAAATAAAATCACTTTTACAGGACAGATAAAACTGTCATTTCATAGGGAAATGTGAAACAGCATCTAAGTAAGGTGATTAAAGCGGGCTGGTATGAGTATGCCTGATGCTGGGCACATTGGCCACAGCCAGAACCCTGCTCCGTATAAATATAGGCAGCAATGAATTTCCACAGGATTTCGAAGTAGACTAGTTCAGGATGTGTCCATGTATTGCAAACTGCCAGGTGCACTAGTCAGGTGTGTATAAGGAGTACGCAATCCTTACAAAACCAGCTCTTGAGAGGCAGACTAGGCAAGGCATGGAACTTTTCTTTTTTAGTTAGGCTCTCCCACTTTCTAAAAGTAAAGCCTAATTGACCATTCCAGCACATAAAGTAGATAAGCAAGAGTCTTTTGATGAAGCTGTGCTTAAAAATAGCAGATGTTGAGAACCTCCTGGACACAGGATAATCCTTTCTTTATATTAAGTTTGTGCAGTCCTAAGAACGGAACTAAGCCCTATGTATTAATATTTTACTAAATATGAATATTTACTCAAAATAAAGTTGTAATAGAAGAAATGGCAACAATCAATAACTGTTGCACAAATTACATTTGTCACATGCTATTTTCTTTTTTTGCTAGCTTTTTGACTGTGGATTATATTAGACCACTGGCCAGGCACAGTAAATGAAGACTAAGTTTTCTCTGAGACTCTGGGTTGGAGAAGTATGCCCAGATGCTCTGAGCAAGCTGTGCTGGTGCAGTAAGCTGTGCTCATTCACTGGAGCTCTTATCCCCTAAACCAGGGGTCCTCAAACTTTTTAACCAGGGGGCCGGCGCGCAGATGAAGTGGCAGGCAGTCATCTGCGGCTGCTTGGTTCCCCCCCCAGCCCCCACCGGGGGGTGGGGGTGGGGTGTGTGTGTGCGGCAGGGGGGCTCTGTAAATACCGGGGGCCGGATTGAGGACCCTGGGGGGGCGTATCCAGCCTGCAGGCCGTAGCTTGAGGACCCCTGACCTAAAGGCACCTTGCAGGAGTAACTAAAATCCATGCAAACCACTGTATGTCACTCCCAACAACATAGTGAAATCCCCGCTTACTCTCCTAAGTGCCTAACAGCAAAGATAATCAATTTCCGTCAGCTCAAAAAGTCCTGCAGCTGCCACCAGGAGCTAGATCAGGCTCAGTGCCCAGCTGAGGAACTTGATGCAGAGATTAGTAAGAGGTATTCTTTAGCCTGTGTCATATTTGTGGTTGTCAGCATAATCTTATTTTCCGACCCAAAACCAGAAGTCCACTTGCATGGAATTTCAGCAGTCTCAGAGCAAAGCTATGTCCTAGCTTTCCTGTTTTGCTAGGCTGGCACTACACTTCAGTGATGGGCAGCGCTCCAGCTGCAATGCTAGCACGGCAAGTTTAAAGGATTGCCACGCATTGTATTAATTTAATGCATGCCCATGTCACTGCCTGGTTCACAAGTGGGAGCAAGGAAATTCTTGTTGCTCTTGTAGCTCTCTTCTTGCTCAATTTTGGTTGAACAGCAGCTAGTGCCATAGCATTGCTCCTTTTCTGGCAGGATTTACTCTGGAGAGGGAGGACATCAGTGCCTCATTAAAACAATGCTTTTTAAGGTTCTCCTCACAAAACTGTCCGTTTATTATGAAGCAGCTCACACTCCACAACATACCATGTCACTTCATAAGTGTGATATCTTCTCAGCCTTGCTTGTTGACATGGGAGACCTAGATCCCTGAAAGTTTTGCAGCACTGTCTGAACAAGTTCTCTTGCTGCTAAAGGCAGAGAAACTGAATGGGAAAAAACCCAGTAATTGACTTTATGTGACTATAACAAGTGTTTCACAGTCCATGACAGGAACTGTCTTTCTATCAACCTAGCATTCAAACATAACTAAACAAAAATTTTTATTGAGCACCATCGCTGCCTATTACTGGGCAAAAAAGAGGTACTGTCTGTTCCAGGACACCCACAGTCTGCAAAAGACAACTGTTCCTACCTGTATCACCTTTATTATTATTTAAGCACCTAATAACCAGAAGGTCCAGTTTTTAAGAGAGTAGTGTAAATATGGGTTAAATATATTTCAGCTCATTTCTAATAGAAGCAAATAACCTGAGTATCTTACCTAGCGAAAGCTAATCCCTACTCCCTGGAAGACTTAAGACACTATCTTAGAAACTTTATCAGAGTTTCTGTGAAATACAGTTTTCTCCAGGTTTGCAGAAGCGCTGACTGGGAAAATAGATCTTCCTGTATTGTTTTTCTCAGCTCATCAGTTTTCTTAACTGACAGACCTCTTGTTATCACTAGTCTTTGATCATATCTTTCATGTTCTATCCAGGCTCCCACATTCTGCTTTAAACTTGACTTTAAAAAGCATAAATCTAGATCAACAGGTCAAGCAGATACACACATTTGACAGAGAAATAAAAAATATTTATTTTCTTCAGTATCATCAACTATGATGGCAGAGGACAGCTGACCATACCTTCTGCAAGGTTGTTTTATCTGTCATCTGAAGACTTACACAGAGAACTGTACAGGTTATTTAGTATGCTGGACTTGAAGCAAGCCCATGCTGTCAGGTTTGAATCCAAAATAGCCTCATTATTCAATATATTCTTTGAATTGACATGTTCATCAGACAACTATGACATATTCTTAGAACAAAATGTGTGATTTTATAGGAGATAAGTTCTTTAACGCTTTTTCCTTCTTATTTACCACAAGTTGTCTAATCTGTACAACCATTACATTATGCTTACATGCTCTGTATTTTTGTTTCAGAATGATCTTTGACCTTTTTAAAAACACTTTTTTCTCTTTGTTTTCCTCCTCATCTTTTGGGCATTTCCTCTGCTTGAGGAGATGACAGTTTTGTCTGATTAAGTAGATGAAGAGGTGCCCATCAAATCCATTTGTTTCTGCACGTCCGGAGGACAAGCCTGTAGTCTTCTCTGTGTTCAGGAGGTAATTCTGCAATTGGGACTAAAGCCTCCTGCTCAACTATACCCTTTTATCAAAACAGTAAAATTCTTGATTTGAGCACTGGGAGATCTTGTTTTAGGAGCTTGAGGAAGAAAGAACACACCTGTATTCAACTTTTTTGACTTCAGGTGATTGCTAGGTTGGCTATTTTGAAATTGCATCTTGGTATTTTCACAGGACTGTTCATAGAATTTGAAGACCAAATGAACTGTGATTAAAATTTTTGTATGTCATTATTTTCTATTTGGTTAGATTAAAATGTAGTTGTATTCATTATTTCACAAACTGAACTGCTGACTGCAAATGTGTAATCAGCAGACTGAATGATATAAAACTACTGCCAATCTATTAAATTGAATTGTTTCACAATGTGCAAACCGAATTCAATTATGCTGTAACATGTAAAGTTTCCTGCTTTATCTGTTTCCACTCTGTGCAACCTACAAAGCTGTATAAGAGATTTCTAACAATAATGATAAAAGTATACTAGCAGTTTGGAAGAAAAATGACATTAATATTGTGCACAGGAGCTCTCAATTAAAATATATAAAGTATGTTGCCAGCCAATATTTCTGCTGTGCTTCAGGAGTGTTAGTTTTATGTTTATTTTACTGCAGCAAACCAGAAAAGGGTTATACACTGAAACACAATTGTGTTGTGTTTTATTGGTTTTACTTTAAAATCTTAGTTACTCAGCTGATTTTCCATGCTGTTATGTATTGACATTTTTTTGTCAATGGATCTGTGCCAATTTAATACTGCCAGAAGATCTGGCTCTGCTATACTTCTGGCATAATTTTGTCTTTCATCTTTTTCTTTTTAGGAAATTCAAACATCAGGTGCACTCAAGATGTAAAGTTGCAATGGAAATGAAGTGCTGCTTAAGTGCATAATTGCTGAATACATACTGGTTTGCTGGATTTGAACTGAGGCTAACTTATATCCAAAGTTATAGCATTATTTTTAATTTATTTAGTATATTGCTTCTGTTAAGCCAAGAAGCT
Source organism: Falco cherrug (assembly GCF_023634085.1). Lineage (NCBI taxonomy): Eukaryota > Metazoa > Chordata > Aves > Falconiformes > Falconidae > Falco > Falco cherrug. The sequence goes on from NC_073708.1 coordinate 13,090,700, forward strand.
CGATTTGTCACAAATAATTTTTGATTAGTCATATCCTGCTTAGATCACAGCAAGTGTTGAGGTTTCACTAGTTCACTAGTTTTGATGACAAACCTATTTGCATATACTATTAAGGCCTTGTTTGGGAGAGGCAAATTAAAATTTGAAGGTCTCTCAAAGATTAAATGTAGGTTACTGTAATGCAAGTATGTTACTGTAAGGTGAGTTTTTTAACATTGTTACACCCTGCTGAGTTTTAAATTCCTAAAATTTAGCAGAATCTGAGGGGTTTTTTCAGTGTGTTCAAATTTCAACCTTTAAAAGTAAATTTCTTTGCATTGCATCTGACCTTTAATTTTTAGTTTAATTTTCTAATTCTATAATCTACTGCACTTTTAGAAGAAATGTCAGACACAGTATATCTGTATACATTGTATAAACTTGTACGTTATACATACTCATATGCAATATTTCTTTATGAAATGTTTTGAGGTTCTGAGAGGACTTAGGACTTCCTGAGCTATTTCATATATAGCTCAGCTTCACTGTGTCCACTTTTCCAGATCATCAGCTAGTTTTTCACTGATGTTAGGACATGCCTATTTTAAAACACTATTTTAAAATGCTAACCATATATAAATGTACCTCCAATAATCAATATTTTGCAATTAAGTACAGAGTGGGATAGACAGACTTGTCTGAACATGTAGCATGCTGATTATTTTCACTTGCCAATTATTAAAAATGTGTAAGCTAGAGTAACTAAATAGAGAGGAGGTGAAGGGCAGATCTTACTACTTTTCCCAGCATTGATTTCTGATATGCTGGTAGCTATACTAATCACCTGAAACTGTTGTCACGCCTACAACAATGCAATAAGTGAAGGCTAAATAATCGATTACAACCTATTTTGTATTAAAGGAAAGAATAACAACAAAAAAAAAAGAAACGATGAGACTGGAAGCAGGCATAAAGAAGTGCATTCACCGTCCTTCCTGTATCTCTTCATTTAGACAATTTTCAGAGAGTTCTGCTGTAAGAACATTTATTAGATAATACCAAATCACTTTTTTCTCCAACCAGAATGAGTCCTGTGTCATGGTACCAACCATTGTACGGGTAGGAAAACAAATTTAGTAGTAGGCTGGTTTTTCTAATATAACTACACTAGGTTAGTTAGAAAACTAGCATGTTAGAAAACAGGTGGACAAAGACAAAAATATTTAAAATGTTATGAAATCAAAGGAAATAGTTTTACCTATTTTTTATAAGAAGCTGTTGAAGCATCCACCTTGAAGCAAGCAAATTATTAAAATCCTTTGTATTTTCCATGATTACCAATATCATTATACCTCATTTCCAGGAATACATTTATTAATCAAAAAAGAGGTATCAATACTTTAAAATTGGGTTCAAAATTCCACCTATTAAAAATAATACAATTTCTTGATAATGCTTTGGCATTGTTGTTGTTGTCATTATTATTATTATTATTATTAATGCTGTTGAAGCTTTAGTGATATTATCACACTACAAGAACAGGTAGAGCTGAGCAGTTAGTTTGTGCTGTTGCTGTTTTTTCTTATTGTTGCCCATGGTTTTTTTTTTTGTTTAAATATGTGAACAAAATAGACTAACTGAAGATGAAGTGCTCAGACAGGAGGCTTTCTCCTTTGGTGCCTTAATTCACAGAGAAATATGATTTCTCTGCGTGGCCTGCAAGTTCTGTACATGCTATACAAGATGCAGATGCAGCAAGGGTTTACTTGCCAAAATACACAGACCTGTCTTATTCAAAGTGATGTCAACATTGGTTGACTGCTCCTTCATGCTGAGCCACTGACTTCAGACAGCTGACAGCAATAACTGAGACTTCTCTCCTGAGCTGTACTTACCATGTCCATAATCAGCAACCCATAGCCACAGTCTAAGTTATTTTTTCTTTACCTTCCATTCACACTCATTGAAGCTCATCAGCTATCTTTTTACCCGTACAATCGCTTATGTGAGGTCTGTGTGGAGTGCCTCACCATCAGCATAGTATCTACTCAAATCGTTTGCAGCATACTGTCATCTACAGATGTGGAAATTCAGCTGTGCACTCTCCTTTGATCATCAATGAAGACATCAAATAGATGACTTGGTGTCAGCAGTGATCAACAGATAACTCCACTGCTGACTATTCTCCATCCTGGCAAGTCAGTGTTAAGCCATCCCTACCCGTTAGCATCTGTAACAAAACCTTTCCCTTTCCTGTGGCAACTTCATTTCTGTAATAACTTTTGCCAATGTACCTTGTCAAAGACTTTCTGAAAATCAAATTATGCTACACCCACTGGACCTCCTTTGTGTATATGCCTTTTGACAACGTCATTGAACAGTAGCAGGTAATTGAGGCAGGATTTTCCCTTACAGAAGGCATACTGATTTCCCCAATAGACTGTTAATCTGCATGTTCACTGCTGCTACTCCTCATAATTATCTTGACACTTCACCAGGAGGAGAACCAGACTCATCCGCCTGTAGTTCCTGCAAACCCTTCAAAACAAATGGAAGATCTGTTGGCAGCCTTGCAGTCCTCTGCTGTGGTGGCAGTTTTTAATGACAGGTTATGCACTTTGGCCACCGGTTCTACATTTCATATCTGGATTGCTTCAACACTCCAATGTGAGTGCCATTCAGTCCTGGTTATCTACCAACATCTAACTTGCCTATTTGCTCTAATATTACTTACTTCAAAATAATCTGATTGCAATGAAGCTATGGGAATCTCTCCAGAACCTCCAGGAGCAGAGCAACACAGAGATTTTCTCCTATGTCTTTGTCATCCTGGAGTGTGCTTTAACGCCCTTGCTCTCAAGCTACATTTTCTAGATGACCGACTTACTGCTTTCATGCATTTGAAGAGTCTTTTGCTATTGCTTTGAGGACCTTTTGCAAAATGTTTTTCAAAACATTTTGTAAGCCCTTTTAATCTCGTTTACATTTTATCTTCTCTTTTAGGTGAGCTTTCAAGTTTTTAAAATGCCAACTGTCTTCCTCCATTAGCCACCTTTAATTTGATATTGATCTGTATGTTAAGGGGAAAGTTTGATCCGTTTGATATAATTTTGAATTGTAAAAGTTTTATCTGGTATTTACTACAATATTTTTAAAAGCCTCCAGAGTTGAAGAATTCTTGATTTCTGGAGTTCTTTTCAATTTTGTTGACTAAATACCTCCTTTTACATAGTTGCTTACTGATGATTAAATATATTTATGTGGCTTGCTCTGTCCTGCTACCATGTTAAACGTTATTGTCTGGTGGCCATTATTACAGCCTGGCTCCTGCACCGGCACCTCTTGAACTAGGTCCTATGCACCAGGCAAGACCAAATCCCAATAAAATCTGTCCTTCATCTTAAATTTAGTGGGGTGACAAAATATTTGGTTTTCAGTTTTCTTATGAACTGGAGATCAAAACCTTATGTAGAAAAAAGGGGGAAGGATGGACAAGTGTTCTGCCTATAAATTAAACAAAGAATATTTTAGAGCTCTTTTTAAAAAAAGTCTTTAATGAATTTGTAATAAAGTTTAAAATCGGGTTTTGAGTAAGAAGTATCTGTAAAATGAAGCTCTATTCAGGACTAAGTATTGCTTCTGTTGTGTCATATAATCGATAATATGCTTTAATGTAAGCAGTTTCTTTCTGAAACACCAAAAGGTGTTTTACAAAGTTGGGTACAAAGTGCAGAAGTGCTATGTTCTATGACATTATCTCATAGTTTCTTTTTAGACCAAATTATTCCTGCATCTACAACCTGTAATTTAAGTACATTTACAATTCATTGTTAAAGATTCTTATTAAATATTGTACAAAAAGCACAGATCACAACTAGTACATCCATTTGTCTTTAAAAGCACAGTGTAGAAGAGAACAGTACACAATGTCAGATATAAATAAAAGATAAAATGGTGCTTTTAGGACTGACTGTCAAAACAGAAATTCAGGTATCAAGTATGCCCACAGAAGCCTCAACCTCTTTGATTCTTTTAAGATCTGTTATGAGCTGAATCAGCTGCAGACATGTCCTTGGAATTTCTGTGATGACCATGCTTTATTGTATATTGAGTAAACCCAATTTACAATATATTTTTTCTTCTCGAAAAAGAAAATTAAACTTATACCCATATTTTCCAAGTATTACAGTAAATTAATAAATATTTCATTTAAAATTCAATAAATACGATATAGTAAATTAATTTCAATAAGATACTTAAGTATATATCCCATATATAAATTACATATGTGATACAACTATATTTTACAGATATTATTTCTTTATTTAAATAAGATGTAATAAATTGATTTCTAAAATAATGAGGTTTTTCGTCTATATTAAGGTTTACTGCCATTGGTAACAAAACGAGTGTTGCAGAAAAATCCCACCAACTGTTATACTATAGGTACACTGAGTCAGCTCTACAGAAGATACTGTACTAAATGAAGTGAATAAAAGTAAGGATTAATTTTCCTCAACTTTCATACGATCTACCATCCGCTGAAATTACTTAAAGCACTTATAAGAGTTTCACTGCATTTTAAAACAGGCCCCAGGCAACTCATCAAGGTTTCTTCGACTTCCCTTACAGAGCCTTTTCTAACAACAGAAGAGTGTAAGAAACTTCTAACAAGAGGAGATTAACTTTTCCATCTTGTTCACTACTTTGTATCCAGCTAATGACAGGTTCTGAAGGAAAAGTAGCAAGCATTAGATCCTGTAGCGCTGTAATAAACACCCCTGTTTCTGTGCAAGGGAAGAAAGATACTCCTTAAAGCCTCATAAAACTTAGGGTTTTTTTCCTAACTACAGCTCCTGTGTTATACATGTTGAGCTTGATTTTTAATCAGCTTTTGCATCTGTCAGGATAGTAGCCTGTCCCAGTCAGTTTCATAGATAAATTATATGTGGGGCATAAGAATTTTTTAGCCTTTTCAATGTTTAAAAATCAAAGGCCAGATTCCCTTTCTGGGCTATTAACTCTACTGATCACCAGCAAATATATAGCAAAGGCAACTTTATTTATTCATCAAGAAAAACAGCTGAAGTAATTAATTGGCCAAGCTGATGTTAATGGAGCCCCACTAACTCACACACTCAGGATCAGGCTCATAAACTCACACATGCACTTCATTTACTGATTTTTCCAATCTACCAAGACATACTGTACTGATGATTGCAGGGTTAATCTCACTTTTCTTGAGTTGACTCCTGAATGGGATTTGCAAAAGCAAATGTTGCATATAGTTATTTCTGAATTTCTGAATGTCTTCGCACCGGGAACTGACAACTTTGACATTTCCCGTGGCTTAAAGAATGGGCATGTATTTATAGCTCTGTGAGTTTGCACAAGATGTATTGTTTCTGCCACAAACTTCTTGCATGACTATGTACTCTGTATGAGACTGCAGTAAGACTATCGCCTGCTTGTTAGTATTTGCTTTTGGCCTTCCTACATATATTGAATATGTCCATGTTTTTATCAATACCAGGTGATCTGTATTCTCCAAAAGTGGCAACTGGACATATCTATATATACATATTTTTTTAGAAAAGACCTATTTTCAGTATTCCAGGTTCATATAAGTAGTTCGAGTCTTTTTTTGAGTCTTCAGGAAAAAAATTAGAAGTGAGATTGGAAGCATGATTTCCTTGCACAAGATTCAGCTGAATTAATGGAGGATGAAAGATAAAAATAAGGCTTCATTCTTGAGTGGACTTGGAAGTGTGATGTGAATCCAAGTTTGTACAGGGGCTGTTCCCATTTGCGCTCTTGACACTGCAGTTCAAGAGGCAGGAAGGCATTATAGCCACATACTGCTCTTGTAGTATGTTGACGACAATAGCTGAGCTGAAATCTATATTCATGTGTCAGTCTTACAGCCTTACTATACGCTTAGCAAGCAATGCTTCCTCATTTGACATCGCTGGGTGACCTTTTCTCCTCTGAGTATAAAGGGAGCTAAGGAGGTTAGGATCTGAAAACTAATGGTATTGTTTATGAATTATTTATTATGTCACTAACAACATTTACTTCATAGTTCCAAATTGCTTCCTTCTGCATCTAGGTTGGCAGCTCAGCCAGGTTGCCCTGCCAAAAGCAGCCACACCTCCTCTCCTGTTGCAGTGACAAGCACTCACAAACACTCCATCCTTCTCAGAACACCTTCATCCCAATTGTATAGGCACAGACTGAAGAGACATTTGCCTACAGCTGCCTTCTTTGTCTTTATGTAGTTTTTCTGATGCGTTTTGCCCCTTTCCTATTTATCATCACATTCTCCAGTAAAGTGAGGTCTGTCTAGTAGAAGACAGTACATCTGTTATTGGACCTTGAATTGATGATGTTGTGTGGAGTAAGTTTTCATTCAAACCCCTCATGCAAAGAGTTTTGGCTGCTGCAGGTATTTTAATGTAAACCTCACTTCAAGTCAACTGCTTCCATGAACACCAAGCAAACTCATCGTCTCCTGCAGAAAGTGGATGCAGGAGGGCTGAGAGCACAGTCAAAGAGAATTTGTTGTGAAATGTGAATTAATAACTTTTCAGATACTTTTAAAAAGTTTTTTAAAGCTCTAGTTAATAACTAGAAACACTTTCATAAATACTTGACCCAATTCTGGGAAACTAAAAGTATACTAAAAAAGTAATTGCCAATATCTGACCAAACTCTTTTTTTCTTAGTTTCTGTAAAACCAGAACAATTTAACAGATATGAGAAGATTTGCTCTGAATTTTCACTGTAAGAAGAGACAGAACTTCCTGTCCTTGTGTCCCCCACCCCTTTCTTTTATCTTGCTAATTTTGGAAATGGATTCTTTCTTGATATTCTTACGATGGAGATGTTGCTAATCTCTACAAGACTGTTCAATTGTGCTAGTAGCATATTTCAGCATGACAATATAAGCAGGCAACATGATGAATCATCCAGTGGCAAGTCAAGCCTCAGAACCTGGAAAAGACAAATCTCACTAAAAAGCATCACATGCTTCCCAATCAAGAGGCATTCAGCGCAATCATAGCTGAGAAGATATTTGGCAGGGATATTCATACCCCCTGAGTCTTCTTTAGGGCATTTTGATACTGATCATATGCTCCTGATTTATTTATGTCTGTGTTTCTGGAATGCCATCATTTACTTATGACAGTTCTCTCCTAACACTTAAAATCATACAGGTGAAGGGAAGAATCCATTTTCAGTATCTTTTGTGTTAAATCAAATAGTGTCAATGCCTTCCAAATACATAGTAACTGCACAGCATCATCTCTGAGTTTTTTGTCTGGGCTTACTTCAAGTATTAGCTAATTCAGCTGCATCAGAAACAAAAGCAACAGTGTTCCATGCTGCCCCCCTGCACTATATCTCACCTTATGACGGAGTTAGAAACGAGGCATAGGAACTCCGTGGCTCAGCATGAGAATCGTTCTCAATCAAATTAATCTGAGACCCTAGAAGTCAACAAATCCTAGTTAAAAGTGATCTTAAAGTATCAGAAAAAAAACTTCACAATTTTAGAACATTTTTTTTAAAAATACCAGAAAAGCAAAGGTGACATCTTTCTCTAGGCTTGGACGTTGTGATAAGGCTTTGAACAGTTTTGCAGTTCTGAAACTAAACATCTGCTCTGAAGCTGAACGCTGTGTTGCAAAAGCACAATAATGTTTTCCATTTCCTCCCTTCATGGTTCAAAAAGCCCGTGATATTCAAGCACGTAGCCTTTAGGGGTCACTATTAACAGGGAAATGCCAGCCCCTCCCCCGCCCCCCCCCGAGGGAGAGGGTTACCGCGGGGCTGCGCGGCCCCGCAGGCGGGCCGGGGGCTGGCCCGGGGCTCAGTGCGGGCTGTCACCCAGCGAGGGGCGGCTCCAGGGGGGCACAGCCGCACCCGCCCCCTGCACTATTAACTTGTTAGGTGCGAGTTTATTTTAAAATTAATAGGGGAAAAAAAAAAAAGGATTTGCTCTCACTGCTTGATTTGGATTAACCTTTTGACTGTACTCTCAAGCACTGCCTTTGTGATTATCTGAGCAAATTAATACAGGCAGGGGTGCAGCAAGGATGAGTTCCTGTAGGTTTGCATTGTTTATTCTTCTGCTTTCTCATATTTAATATTTGGATCTGCAATTTTGGAGGATTTTAACTTTGCAAGAGTCAATTCTCTATGTAAATTTGCACAGCTCATGCAATCCATCATGTTGGGAATATCACTACATTGAAAGAATGAAAAAAGTGGGGAGGGGAGGAGGGAAAGAAAAAAGCAATTGGAGGCTGAAGTAACAAAGAACTCATCTTTAGGGCTTCATGCAGCTGAAGAGGAGGTAGCAGGGACCTCCTTTACCATTAACATTACTAAACTATTTTAACACTAAAGGCAATCTGTCATTTTGAGTAAATTCTCTTCTGCTTCTATAAACACAGCCGTAATCAATTAAAGACCTACTTGTGAAGGAGCTATTGTGTGCAGTTCCATTCAGACATTGCTGAGTTGTCTTTTAGACAGCCTGTGGGGAAACACTGGTAAGGTGATGGGAAAGTTCAAAGTGCCTAACTTTTCAATGTGGATTTTGTTATTGAGACTTTTTTCTCTTTCTTTTTTTTTTCCATATTGCTTATCATAGCCAGGGTGAAAAATGGGTGATATCTCTCTATGCATTTGACGTTTATAACACAGTCTGCTTAGAAGGTTCTGCAAATATTTTAAATTTTTCTCTAATGTAATTCCTTAGGGGACTTTTGCATGGCAGCAAATCAATTACTAATTTGAAAGTACTGAAAGAACCAACAAACCCTATAGAAACAATACATACGTATATACATATTTATAATTGTGCACATGAGCTTAGTTTCTAACACGTTAGACACCAGTCCAATGCAATATTGTGCAGTGAAATAGAACCTGATTTACAGTAGTGTGAAGATGAGAATTAATGTCAGACGCGAGCCCTTCAAAAAGTCAGAGTTCAATTTCATATCGAAAGAAACAGTCAAATAGATCATTCCAGTGACTCAAGTTAGTTTATTTTTTTATTATCATTCTACTGCACTTATCATCTGTGCCTTCAGAGTCCGTGAATGTTACTCTTTGCTGAAGCAACCAAAATAAACAAGGAAACTTGAACTTCATCTTGGTTATTTTATTCTCTTTCATTTTTCTCAATGAAGGAAAAGACAACGTTAAACAGAAAGGTGTGCATAGGGAGACCAAATTCTTACTCTTGTTTTAGTAGCTTTTCCTCCCCTGAACATTGGCATGCGTTTTAGAGACATGAGGGAGGACAGAAGAAGTGAAATACAAATGAGGTTTAAAAATTTTCTGATTTCTTTGTGTTTGCATTCAAAATAAGCGTAATAAAATTTTAAGAATAAAGATTTTTAAAAAAAGTAGAGATTTAGAGATACTCATGGAAAGAAAAGGACAGGGACATCGTACCTCTAGAATCTGGATTTCATCGAGCTTTCTGACGTATTTACATTTGGGTCCATTGTCAATCTTCACTGCATAGTCAGGTAGGGGTGAGAGCCTCTCAGAAAAGTGTATTTGCATCACACTGGCAATTCAGAAACGCACTGCCTGGGGACTCAAGAATGACAGTGCGTTATTCCAAGCAAAGCCACTTAAAATTATTATTAGGCCAAGCAGTCTTTTGGCATGGTGTAAATTATTTTGAAGGGATGGTGAAGAAAAGAAGGAAAGTGTAAAGATCATAAGGAAATTATACTTAAAAATGTGGTGAAAAATCATAGATTATGACAAACACACTTCTATTATAGTGCCTTAGCATCTACCAGTCAAAAGGAAAATGAACAGTAGCTTTTTCTAGGGCACTCAGGGCAGACTGAAACCCAGTCGTGTGCTATACTAGTGCTAGCCAGCAAACTTTCTAAACTTCATTTTTCTTTGAATGACAGCTTTTTGGAAGTTATACAGGAGAGCCTTGGTACATATAGCAGGCACTCTGTAGATGAGTCAGGACACCTTAACTAAATCCATTCATTACTCTGTCCCCATTGGGACAGGCAAAAGCTGCCAATTTGATGTTGGTAACGTGGATGCTGCATTAGGGAATTGGCTAACCCTGCCAGAATTCATTCCTGAACTTTAGCAGCCACAAAAGAGTATTTCTCTGTCGTCTGTAATTGATTCAGAGCCAGGTCCCAAAAGGACAAGCTTCCTTTTATGTGCCATCCACACCAAGGTCTAAGGACACACAGTGCTACAACTTTTTTATTTTAGATAGATCACAGGAAACATCTTTAAAAGGAAAAGAAATAAAATCCAAAATGTCATAAATTATACTCCTGAGCTTTCTAAGATACATTATTTATTAGCTTTATTATTACATTCTCGTCCATACTTTCAGAAAACAGTCACAGTCAGTTTATTATAATCTGAGTATCTAATGTCAATAGAGTGTTACCATTTGGAGATTAAATGAGGTCTGAAACTAAAACAGAGAAGAAAAGTATTTGTACAAAAAATAAAATTTCCAGCGCTTCAGCTCACTGAGCACAGTACTTATTATCATCAGTTCATATTCAGGTCAGATTCCTCCTTCCTTTGAAAACAGGTTGAAAAACCCTTTGAAGACTTCTTCCATCTTCCCCTTACCCATCTGGTTACAAATTTGCTAATATTATTTGTCACTACTTCATATGTGCTTCATATTTGCACATTCTGCATCTACTGTGCAATGCACTAAAAATTTCAAGACAGTAGATCAAATACTCCTAATAATGATTATGAAATGTTATACACCTTACTAGTATCATCAGTCCATCTTGACAACATTCTCAACTTGTTCTGTAGAAAACATCCCAAAAATTTAACAAGCAGGACTCCTAGATAATAAAACTGTTGGCCAGTATGTTCTTGTAAAAGTGGTTTGCCTAAGTGCTTGTGTTTCAAATGTTTTCAAAAATACCAGAGCATTCTCACAGCTTCTCTTCCCAGTTTTCACCCTAGAAGTGACTTTTAATTTGTTGAAGCAGGCATCATCTGTCTGAACTTGAATACATTCACTGTATTTTTTCCTCGTATTCGATCCAGTACAAGTATATTCTATTAGAAATGTTTTTCAAAACACTCACTAAACATACTGGTTTATTCACATGAAAGCACACAAGTGCTATAAATGCTTAGGATAGAGCCAAGAACAGAGAAACCTGTGTGTGGAGGGCTAATCATAGTTCAAACCCAATGGTTTTTGTGGTGAAGCCTTCCTTCTCCTTCCCACCCACTCGGCAAGGGTAAGCAAAAGTACCCAGAAAGGGTGAGGCCCAGTCACTATAAATGTTCAGCTGTTTAATGAATGTGCCATAGCTTTCACCTACTGACTACAAGGCCTTCTCAGGCAGACTCCAAATTCCTGCTGAAATGAAGACTTTCTTTCCTGGACTAGGCCTGGCATTCCTAGGAAACAATGGCCCTTTTCAAGTCCTCCCTGAAATTTCACAGGTGAAGGCAACAGGGCAGTCATTTGATCCCATCCACAAGGAGCCTGTTAGCGTTTTAAAAAGTGAAGACAGAGTCTATCATGGAAGCACTGGCAAAACTGGTTAGTGACAGAGAAGGGCGACCTAGACCCACAGCTCAGGAGACCCCTGTGAAGCGTAAATCAGTTTGTCTTTTACCTCATGCTACAGCTTCTTTCTCCAATTTTTTCAAGCATGTGCTACACAGCCCACAGAGCTCAAGAGACAGGTCTCTAAGCTGTATCCCATGCTTGGGAACAGTGGCTTTTATGCTACCTTTGGCCAGAACTTCACTTTGGGAAAGTACAAATTAAAGGAAGCCATTGTTGGGATATAATATTGCATATGGAGAACACTTATAAGTAATACATGAATTCAGGCTTTTGAAACATTCTTTAGTGGCCTTATTTCAGAAAGAAAAGCGTATCACAGTAATTCCAGTTGATTGGTTATAACAACATTATCAAATTCATGAGAAATAATTCAGAAGTATATTCAGAAAACTTTGGAATGGCATGCTATGAGTGCTACCTGTGCACTGATAACTCAGTACACTCAGAGCACAAAAAGATTGGATTTGCACGTTGCTCCTTACTCCAAACATCCAAGTACAATACTCTGAAGGGACACAAGGGTTCTCAGTTCTGTGAAGAGAAATGTAGAATGATAGAAGCCTCCTAGATGAATTGAAGGACAGGAGGTAAATATTCAGAATTAGCAGTTCTTCAGATGGAATGTGTCACCAATTCATGTTATAGATTAATTTCCTCCCATAGTTTAAAAAGCAAAAATAATCCCAACTCACTTTCATTTAGTAGTTGTTATATTGAGAAGTTATTTTGCCTCTAAAATTCAGAGAACTTACGCACTCTCTGCATATGGTATGTTGTAGGGAATATTATGCTTATTGATCTTTTTTAGGAGAACTTGAAGGTTACTTGAATACTGAAACTCATAAAAGAGTTCAAATTTGAACTACTTTCTGTGAGAAAACCTGGGTGAATTAATCATGTCATTTGATAAGCAAAAGTACCGGCATGGGGGCAATACACATTCTTGAGACAAGCTAAATAATAACTGACTATAGGAAGTAAGAGACCAATATTTCATACATGCCTCTCACCTACTCATCTAGGCAAGGGAAAGCTGCTTTGGGTTTATTCAATGTTTATTTTGAAACAGGTATTTCCTAGTATTACGGGGGAAACTTACTTCAGTGTTTCCTTCACTTTCTTTCTTTGTACCATAATGAAGACTAGCATTTTGTTGCTTTTCTCCCATTAAAAAATCCAATTTATTGTCAGGGAACAGATTCTTGTTTAATGTTTTTTGTAAGACTCAATGAAGAAACCCGCATTTTCAACTGAAAAAAAAAATTAATATATATATAAATACAATTAGCTTAACTAAAAGCCAGTAGTTTAACACTATGGCCAATCTGCATTTCCCTCTTGAGTCTAAATTTTACTCTTCGACAAAATGAAGGTCTACCTCTTTGTTTTTCTGGTCCATGTCATTAACAGAATAATTCCCTTTTTCCCTCAAGAAATGGTCAAGTTCATAGGTAAGCAGATCAAGGAATAATTAAAAGGAAAAGGCAGTGCACATACTAAGATGAGAATCCGTTACCTTGGGTAACTTATAGGAATTAGGAGCAGTTTTGTACTTAACATGTGGAGGATATTTTTCCATCTTGGAACCAAGTCCAGCTGGTTTTACAACATAATTATTTATAGACATTTCACTGAGATGCTCAAGCCAAAGTGGACCATAACCACTGGGAAGAATTTCTGAAAGGAAGCAGAACTCCCATAACTTTCTCCTTCCTATTTCCATCCTTCATTTCCTCTTCTCTCACAGCATACATGCATATTGTATTTTTTGATTCTTTTAGGCAAAATCCCTTATGCACTGGTGCTCATTGCTATCTAAAGAATATACTTTTCAGTAAACATGGGATGAGCATACCGCCCTACCTCAGGCCTCATAGTACAGGTTAGAATATATGCTAGGCCTGTGCTAGAAATTCTCAGCAGTTAGTTTCACTGTCGTGAGGATACCAGCAAAGACATCGGTGGTGCTTATGCTACCAATGTTGAATATCTGGACAATTGCTATATTTGGTCTTTTATTCCTTGAGCTCTGCACAATCTCTTCCCAGCATACTTTGCCATTACTGGAAAAATATATCTAGCTTCCTGACTAATTTCTCAGATGCCAAAAACCTGAAAATCACACCCCAGGTTTCTTTCCCCATTTCTGACAGCTGCCTCCACATCGTTAGGCTTAGCAGCAGCAAACTTAGAAGGAGGCCCTGAGAGAGACAGATAGTGCAGGCAGGGTGAAACACAGGAGGGAGGGAAGCTGCCAAGGAATTGCTTCTTGGGTGAACAAGGAACAAGGGAGCTCTGGAATGGGCTCACAGGGCTCATGCTGCAGTGCCTTCCGAAGAAAGTGGGTCAGTCATGCCACCCTCACAAAGACTGGTACAGTCTCCCGCAGGGAGGAGATTGTTTTACAGGGGCACTCCACCCATACTGGCAGAGAAACAGGGTTACTGGCACAGGGAAGGACGAGTTGATGGTTAGCTCTCCTTGGGGCAAGTCTGACTAAAAAGGCTGGAAATACTTGCAGAGGTGTGTGAGGCAAAGAATGGTGTTAGAATACTTCTTTTTTTTGTTCTTGTTGTTGCAGAATTTGATTTAATAACTACGATACTGGGTAACACAAAGGGCTTTAGAATGACCTGAATAGCTCTTTTGACAGCTTTGATCTTGTTTTACCATAAGAGATCCTCAAGATCATTCCGTCATTGTCACACCTTGGAATTCCCTTTCAGTCTTTCTGCAAGACTCCCTTTTAGTACTGAGCTTGTTCACGGCTTGTGACTGAAGAAAGCAGAAAGAGGAGTACCTTGCTGTCTGGGGTATCATTAGTTCCATTCAGTTCCTTTATTTATATGAGTGGAAGCTGGTTATTGCTTGTTTACTGGAACTGTTTCCCCACGCTGCTGTTTGAGTTGGCAGCATTAAACTTTTTATTAGAACGAACGTAGGTCCAGAAACTGGTGAAACAGAAATAGAAGGTTCACTGTAGTCTACTCTTTTCAGGGAAAGTAAACATCATAGGATGCTTTAAAAAAAAATCCCATGATACATCCTCCTGATTAGCAACTAAAATCTAAATGGCTCCTTACAGGCAAGACTAACCAGCAAGATTATGTTGAGCTTTGCTTGAAGGAACCTATTTATCTCTCTATTTTTATTGTTTTCACAAGTTCCTACTACTTCAGAAGCATGGAATTGATTTAATGCTTTAATGCTTTGCATTTCTGTAAGGCTCATCCAGTAGAGAATGAAATCCTTGGGATTCAGAAAGCAGCTCACTGCAAGCAGGTTTCCTTTCCTTTTGTTTCCTTTAAAATAATGGAAAAGAGTGGGGTTTTTTTTTCCTTAAAAAAAGGTAAAATAGTTTAAAACACTGAAAAGGCTATGTTCAAGTTTTGTAGGAATTACAGGTAGGAAGAGTAAGACAAATATCATTGATTATATCAGTACTAACTTTGGCAGAATGTACTGTCTATTAGTGTTCTTGGTGAGACACACAATGCCTGTCTGTCAGTTAGCAGATAATTTGGATATTTTCCTTCACTAGGCTACCCAAAAGCAGCTATTCTCACTTCTGAGTGCCAGCCACTGGAGATGGGCTATATTTGTAGTACCCATTACCTCTAAAGAGTACCAAAATAGCCACATGAAACCTGACCCACACACAGAACCTCAAAACACCAGGGCTGAGTGTTTTCTGGTCAGTCCTGAAATGTGCCCTCTCTCCCCCACCTCCCAACCCAGGTCTCCCCAACTCTTGAAAGAGTAAATAGGGCCATTCATACCACAGAGACAGAGAAAGAATTTTGGACATTATAAAAAACTCCCAGTATGTAATGATACCTCCTAGAGTGCTAACCACCATGCTAATGATGAAAAGGCTACACCCTGCATGTGCAAACTGGCATCCTTTTTGCTGTATATTACTTTTTATCCTTACTTGAGGCTTAAAGTCAGTGGTAAAACTCCCATTGGATCCAGTTGCCATTAGATTTCTCCAATCATTTTTTTTAGAGCTTAAACATACATAGGCATTTTTCAAACATAGCACTATATATCCCATCAGTACCCTGCACTTTAATTGTCCCTCTCCCTTTCTCTTTGTGTATTATTTAACGTGTTACTCTAAAAGCTCTTTGCATCATATGATAGTGTCTTCCTGCATATATATGCAGGCAGAGCTAGGCTTAATGTGAACAACATTAACATTTTTAATAACACTGTCATGCAGAAGCGTCTAGTCTGAAATTGTATCAACCAAAGCCCATTATTCAACGCACATGTGGATTTGTTGGGGCTGGTATAACATTTTGGCCATAAGCAAACAGAAAAGGATTCTGCACACAAGACCTGCTCTCCTTCTACTGAGATACTTTATAGCTTAAAATACCTTTCTATTTCTCCCTTACTTCTCCTTTCCCCATTCTTTCCTTCCTTTCCTCATTGGAAGCCATGCAAGAAAGCAATGCTGATTATAGGGCAGGGAGCAGAGTTATTGTGGCCCTATTAACACTTAGTGATTTTGCTGGATATCTTCAGCTCTTACAAAACTGGATTCTACATGATCTGTAGCAGAAAATACAAGTTCGGAGATTTTCTGTCAGTGTCATTAGCAAGAATAATTACTCTGGTTCAGAAAATATTTTTGGGGGCAAGTAACATTAGTGCCCTCCTCAGCAGATTCTGTAGTTGTAACCCCACATGGTAGTGGGTGGGAGAGGTAAGAAAATGTATGGTGTCTCCTTGAGTCAGTGCTAAAGGAATCAAGTGCTCATTAGCATCAAAGGGAGAAGAAGGGAAGGGTAACGCTTCTTTTCTGCCACACTCCACACCCTCACGGTACAACCAGGGTAGATATTATCTAACACATACAGGTTTGCTTTTAATGACAACGTTTCATCAGGAGTGAGTATTTTTGCTTTGTTGACTTATTCTCATTCAGATTTGTGCTGGTACCTAACAAGTGGATTCCTATCTCATAGGTCAGGCTTAGCTATGAAGCCTTGTAAAAACAAGGCTCACAAACCCCTCAGAAAACAACAAAATGGAAATAAAAGAATGGGGGAAAAAAATTGTTAATTCTGAGCTGTTGGCAACCCAAGGAAATCTGTTAGAAGATGTACTTTGCAATTACACTCCACTCAGACAGTAGGCCTAGAAAGAGCTAGCAGGATGCAGCTGATCCACAGAGCAATTTCTGTCCATTCCAAGCAAACATCAGACTAAAATCGTCTTACCCCACTGCAGGAATAAAATACATTAACAATCTCTGAATCAATTTAAGATGTAAACCAGTCCCACGTTATTAGAAAAGTCCAAGGACGTTTTAACTGAACTTCATTCTTTGTCAACAGCAGAAACTGCTTCATAATTAGTTAAGTAGTGGAGCCTGTCTTTTAAAAACATATAGTATAAAATTTAATTATAATGAAACTACTAGGAGAGTTGCATTACTCTCCAAGAAAATAAAAATTTAGAATTTTTATTATACCATCACTCATGTTTTTAGTAGGAATATACTGCTACTAGCTTAGCAAATGACAATCAAACACTACATTTCTTGCTAGCTTCACAGAACAAGTAGTACATTTTTCAAAGAATGACAAAGGTACGTTATTGTACAGTATTAATGGGATCTCACATTATAGCAGTCCAACACTGAATTATAGAGATCTGTAATTTCCATAATTCTAATAGTCAAATATGATCCTAACAGCAATCATTTTGTTTGTTGAAAACAAACAAGTAACCCTTTGCTAAAGCTAGTCTTTCAAGTTTGAACACTAAAGAATTAAGAAACATGCAAAAAATATTTTAATTGCTATAGAAGGCATCTCCTTCATTTATGCTTTGTAAAATAGAAGTAATTCCACAGAAGTTAGCAGAGTTATACCTACTTCAAATTTGTGCAAAGTCGTTATAAATTATTGCGCAAATTACGCAAGTCATATGTTACGGAGTTTATAATCTGTTTCTTTAAATAAAATTGTGATGTGGGTTAAATGGAGTTCACGTAGTGTCCCAGATTAATAATTTTGCAATGTGAAGACTCAAAGAGGAGTGGCAAATATTCACAAAACAAACCTTTTAACCAATGTTCTCATTTAAATTTATGGTTAAATAATAACTCTAGTACTGCAATAAGGTTTTCTGATGCTTTAGAAAGATAATGGGGGTGGCAATTGTTTTTGATCTTCTCCTGAAAATAAAGCAAAATGTAATCAGAATGTTCAGATAAGGATTTTTCTATGTAGTAAATTTGTTCCCTGAGTTTTCTATAATAACCGTTCTTTTAATGGATTTTCAGATATGTTTTATATGACACAGGATTTGAAATTTAGGATATCAGCTATGAACAATTATATGAAATAACTCTTGAGTAATTATTATGTTAATACTATATTGGAAGGTTGCTGTAATTATCTAGTCATGAATGACACCTCTTAAAGAAAACGTGTTGAGAGGTGGACTTGGAGTGCAACTCTGGAATATATCTTCTGACATCCTTCAGGTCAGGAATGTAAAATAATAAGCCTTGGAGTTTCTTCAGACTCACATCAGACCTGTTTTGATTACATTATCTCTCAATATGCATCATCTGCATTAACAAAATATGGTAACTGCTTTCAAATGATGTATGTACAAAGCAAATTTTTAGAAAGATCCTAAGGCAAAATTTGCTATCTCATTGGGGCCCTTCCTTTGACTCAAGCCAAGAAGTCCATGCAGAATGGATTAGATGCACTACCAGATAACTGACTATGAGAGCAGCGAAGAACTCTCCTAGCGCATAGCAAGTAAAAAGTGAAGTAACGCATACGTTTTAGCAACAAGGAAATAGAGAGGCTTCAACATACACATTTGAAAGAAAACACATGATCTTTCTAACCTGATGACCACATAAAGGTCTTTTCCAGCCTAAATGATTGTTCGATTTACATTTGCTGTCACTAGTAAAAAACTGCAATTACTGTATTGCAAACATGCTGTTAGTAGAACTGGAACTAAACAGTTAGTGTGAACCTGAACTGGAAACAAGAGTAATGCCTCATTAGTGCAATTTTACTGTGTTATTCTTTTAACTACCCTATGTTATCCTCTGGAAAGTATTTTAAGCATCCATCTCACTTTTGTACTTCAGAAAACATGGCATTTCAATCTTAAAGTCATGGGACTTTTCAGATCATGTTTTAACATCAGCTTAAGAGCTGTTGAAAACTGCAGAAGAAATACGCCTAAAAGCTTTGATGTCATTCACTTTGAAAATTCACAAAAGCAATAATGTCCAACTTAAAAAAAAATAATAAATAAGTGGGCAAAGGGAAGCAACTGTCAGTCTGTTTGACATCTGAAAAAAATGGGATTGTTGGCTCAAATCCTTTAAAGTATGAAATTAAGGAACAAATGCCAGGCAATAGGTTTTAATTGAATGAGGACTACAGGAATTTGGGTAGCCTGTTATTTGTTCCCTTTCTTTCCTCTTCTTCCTAGGTGTATATCAGCCTCCCATCCCAGGAGGGGAAGCTAAAATTTACTTGTCTAGAATTGTGGCATGATTCCTCCAGCCTACCCAGGTCTTGCAAAGCCCCTTCAGGAACCTTTCTCAATGGTTCACTGAAAGGCAAAATTAAAAAAGCTTCTCTAGATTCACTCTTCTCCACACTTGTAGGGGAAAATAGAGCAAATGCCCTGAGAAGTATTACTTTATGATGTATCCCATTCATTATGGAATTCCCTTCAGGGAGCACTCTGGCCAGCCAGAGTTGTGGAAGAATTTAGACTCCTCTTCCTCTATCAAGTTCACAGCTGGGCTTTTAGAGGATTCTGTGTTAACACTGCAACAAAGCTACACTAAGTTCTGGTACCTGGAAGACAGGAGCGTTGATTGACATTAGATGGGATCAGAACACTCCCGTAAAATATGTTTTAAAATTTCATAGGCTGCTTTTCACCTTCATCCCCTCCTCCGCTTAATTCAGTTTATGAAAGCCACAGGCCTAAATTAGTGTAACCACAGATTTTGCTATGCAGTGCAATAAATGGCTTCATTGAGCAAAAGCCTTATTTTTATTCTCAAAGTGCTGTAAATGCGTTGCTGATGATCTACTTGCCTCTCACAAGTGGGGAAATGGAAATGCAACTTTACTAACAGAGATGGTAATTCTGTAACTGCACCTACTTTTACTGTTAGGATTAAGAAATGAAATTGGTACACTTCTTTTAACTAAACTTGCAAGAGAAAGAACTACCAAAAGTTCAGAGAATATTGTGGTAAAAAGGAATGCTTAAAAGGAAAGCAGCTCATCAGCAGTAGTTGTACAGTGGGACACTGCACAGACCTTTTCCCTCTGTGCTCTGGGCCTTGTGTGGGCTTGTTATGGGAATGGTATGGATGCCTGACCCAAAGCTTACTTTGATGTGGCCAGTCGAAAGATTCCAGTTAATTTCAAGGGGCATTTTTTAAGAAACCTCAATAACTGTTAAAAAATCTCTAACAGCTGATGGGTCGTTTTCAGTCTGCTTCCTAGCTGAAAGATAAGCACATTGCATAAACCTTGATCTCCATGCTCGTTAAGTTACTTCAGTTGTAATTTCCATGCTTTGACAATCTTTTACTTTAAAGAGTGAGCAAATCTCTCTCTCAATGTGTAAGTAATCTTTCCAGATAACTATTGAAAAAAATACCATATAGATGAGGCCTATCCTTCTGTCCAAACAATATGTGGGGGCGTACTGTGGGTGTCATTCTTTGTTCATCTGTGAACTTTCCAAAATATTTTTCTCAATAAATTTGTCATGATTTGAATGCAGATGTAAAAATACAGCAACATTAAAAGGCTTTGTCAAAAGTTCCTTTGTACAGCTTACTAGCCCACTATATCTTTGTAAAAGTTATATATGTTTGTAAACCATAAATGCTGGAAGGGAATAGTATAACTGGGTCTTCAACAAGATTCAGAATGAAAATAGGTTAATGTAAGGGCCTTGTACTCTGTCTTCAGCTACATCTGTTTTGATTTTCCTCTTTATAAGATAACACACATTTGTCAGTGCACATGCACACACATGCATAAACACACACGATGTGAGTGGACGCTGAATAAACAGCCCTATAGAGAGGGAGTACAATATTTCACTGTAGAATGAAGCCCAATTTTATTGGCAGACTTCAATGATGCTAGACAATAAAACATTTGTAAGTTTTGCTGCAGACAGTCTGGCTGGCAGTTTCAGCAGCTCTAATTTATTGTGAATAAATAATTTCCTGGAATCTCTGAGGAGTCATTTTAATGCTTTGAAAAAAATAAAAATCTGACATGCCATTAAATTTGTTTTCCGTTATTTTGAACCAAAAATACTTACAATGAAAGAATTAAAAAAAAAACCCACCCTGATTTCAAAGACAGCACTTTGTAAACGTCAAATCTCTCAGTTTCACACTGGTTTTACACATGAATAATTTGTGTTTACTTCATCTTTATATTTAAAGGCATGCCAAATACCATCTGTTTGCAGTTTCTTTTTTGTGTGTTATTTCTCAGTTGCAGGCAGAGAAACTGTCCAGGTTAAAGAACTCCCATATTTCTGCAGAGTATATTTAGACTCTGTTTGTGTTTCTATCCTACCATAAATTGATTATAACTTGTAGCACAACGGTGATCGGACCATTTTCAAAGGCAGTGCATTCTTGAAGCAGAAACAGAAATTCAAAAAGGCAGTGTAAAAACCAACTTCAGAATATGTTAGAAGCCAACTGTAAAAATATAGACGGAGTCAATTAGTTGATTCAGTTTTGCTGCCATCAGCAAAAATAAGAAGCTTTAGTTTCCACAGTTGCCGAGTACATTTTTTCCATGAGGCACCTCACAGTTCCTGCCAATGGACTAATATATAAGTACCTATTGCACTTCTTTTAAAATTCTTATTACCTTGATGTATCCAAAAGATTCTGAATGAGAAACTGAACCAATAAGAGGGACAAACTTTCATCACCAATAGAATCACTTAGATATCTAACAGCTTTCCAAGAGACTGTACCACTTTTATTTTTGTTGATACTCAGCATAAATAATGTCTAGACCAGGGGTCCTCAAACTTTTTAACCAGGGGGCCAGCACGCGGATGCAGTGGCAGGCAGTCATCTGCGGCTGCTTGGTTTCCCCCCCCAGCCCCCGGCGGGGGGGGGGGGAGGGGGGGGGGGGCGGGGGGGCTCTGTAAATACCGGGAGCCGGATTGAGGACCCTGGGGGGCCGTATCCAGCCTGCGGGCTGTAGCTTGAGGACCCTTGGTCTAGACAATCCACAGAAATATAGTAAAGCTAAAAATCTGTACTGGTAACAGGGAATCATAATGGAAAACACTGGCTAATTTTGATTGTAGGTCTCATTACTTGTGCTGTCCAAAATGCCTCCTCCAGGCTAGTATCACTGTGAGGAAACAACTTGTAAAACTGTGAGGTAAACTTGAAAACCAGAAAATGGTTACACATACATTTTGTGCAACTGGATAGTATCAAAAAGCTAAATGCATATTTGAACACTAGTTCAAAGAAACAGAGGACCCTTTTTTTGTAGAAAAGTCACGTGGCCCTCTATTCCCTTATAGTCACTCTTTCTTACTTGTTGCCTGTCTTCATAGGGAACTGTTTCCTAGTTCGAGTGCAAAACCAGGATTACCATCATCAATGCTCAGCCAAGGTTAAAGCCTTCAACACATCTGGATGAAAATGGACAATAAACAGTAACAGGCTTTTTTTGCCTGTGCCCTAGTAAAGAGCAATACTCCTGCCATTAGCTACTGCCGCATCTATTTCCTTCTGTCTGCACTCAGAGTGCAAAAACTATTACCAATAGCAAAAGACCCTTCCCTCTGGCTGCAGACGCTCAGGCTCAGCCCCCACCAGTGGTACTACTCACATTCCACTGAACAGCTTGGCTACAAGCAGTACAAGCCATGAATTTGATTCCTTTTGTCTACCTCCGCTGAAGTTGTCGAATACTCTGTGAGTTCAGTGAGACAGAGATGATGGAATTTTCTTATAGAAATATTTCATTCAAGTTTCTTGAAGTTTAGGCTCAGTCCTGCTGTTCTTTGGTTGCCCAAGCCTACACACAATATCTTTCCTCTGCTTCCCTTGTTGCTGAAATGAGGTAATACTTTCTCTCTTGATATTTGCTTAGCAGAAATACAGAGTAGGCTCCACCCTTCTAAGAATGACTCAGGATTCATTTCCTAACTCACGGGGACTTTGAGAGTCAGCATATATACTACAAAATCCATAGGCTACCTGATTCCTTAACACAGTGTGTAAGGCAGGAATAACATATTCAACATGGCATACACATTGGCATTTACAAATGCTACCGTCTGTTGCTATCCAATAGTATGTTCTTCCATTGATTTCAGCACATCTTGAAGGAATGGTGTAGTGGTATTTAGTAGCGCTCAATAATTTTCACCCTTAAGAACAGACAGTTTTCTAGGCACAGTGAAGTAAATTTTTGTTATAAATGGCATGTAATTTAAATTAAAAATCAGGATAAACCCACATAACACTCCAAGTATTTGTAATCCAAATATACCAATGATCAACACCCTTTGCAGATAAACAGGGATTCCGGGTAATTTTGTGGTATCTGAACTACTTCTAGGTCATGAAACACTATGATGTTCAGATGCAAGTTTGTGAATCTAATCCATCACAGATGGTTAATTTTCCTGAACTAGCCTAAAATTTGGTGCTAGTTAACGTTATCAGTTTGTGGGTAATCGTTTTCATGTTTTATAGGGTCATGCAAAAAAATGGATGTAATACAAGTTGTAGAGACAGGTCAACAGGACCAGGTAAATCTTTGCACTGATAAATTCAGAGGTCACTCCTACAATGCAGTACTTTGGCACTGTGTTGTTTCCAGTTCTAGATACTTTACAGTCAATGACTGTTAACTTGGTATTAACTTCATATTGGAAGTTATTTGCATAAGCAGCTTGTAGGACACTTGTCTTTCTATTAGGTTACGATTTATAATTTACTGTACTTAAGTCCAAGCAAATCCCATAGTTATTCAGACGAGTTCCTGAGACAGACAACCTTGAGGCAGAATTTCCTCTCCCCATCCTGGAAGTCATCACCTCAAAAAAACCCCAAGTAGCCTTTTTCTGTTACAGCAGCTTTCAGAGTCAGTCAGATGTTTGCAAAAGAAACTTGGTAGTCAGAATTTATCCTCACACTTGACCTGTCCCTATTAGCATCTTCCTTTGCTTCACATTACTCATTTTTTCTGACATTCACAACCCAGACTCATGTATCTAAGGATGTATGGCCTTATGTATGGCCTTTTTAGTACTCCTGCAAAAGTCTAGTAGATCTTCTGGTTCAGAGATGATTCTATGAAAATATTTTCTTTTTCTTATATTGTCTTTTGCCTCAAAGATGTTACTGTCCCTATCCGTTTACATTTAGGATCTTAAACTTAGACCAGTTCCTTGGG
This sequence comes from Falco cherrug, assembly GCF_023634085.1. NCBI lineage: Eukaryota > Metazoa > Chordata > Aves > Falconiformes > Falconidae > Falco > Falco cherrug. The sequence continues at coordinate 13,114,790 of NC_073708.1, forward strand.
ATTGAGAGTTATTCAATCATGGAACAGTAGAATAAACTTTTGGTGCCCTTTCTAACATGCATTGTTTTATTGTTTTATAATAAAATAAATATTTGTTAGGAAGAGAAGAAAAATAAAACAGTCTTCAAGATAAAGGCCTCCAAAGATGAAGGACCTCAGAGAACTCCACACAGCCTCTGACTGGGCAGCAGACGTACTTTTGAACCTGAAAAGATGACTGCCTGAAAGGTCACAGATTAAATGCATATCCCCCGTTGCCAGAATCAACATTTCCATCTTTTTTTTTTTCCTCTCTTCTGTAAGATCTTCTATTAGACCTGTATAAAAAAAAGGCTTTTACTACAACTTATTGGTTTGTATTAAGAAAACAAGAAGTACAGTACTCTTTTTTTAAAAATGGGACTTGAAAAAAGCAACTCCTTGATTTGCTTAGCCTTTAAAGACTTACTGATTTATTATTTAGTAAAAAGCTAGATTGAAATTAGTCTGAATTCAGGAATTAGTAAGCCCACTTACTGAAAAAAGTTCAGAATGAATCTTTTTTTTCCCCCCTTCAGTTCACTGTTATGTTATTTTTGTCTTTTTGTATTTTGCTTCTTTATTCTATGTGAGATACAATGCATATATAAGTCTCTGTATTCTTTCATAGACAGTATCTGTTTATCCTACATTGTTAAAAGGAAATTGTTGCCTAGTATTTTTAACCAATGTTTTGAAAGCCAGCTATGTTCTGGATACATTAATATGAGGAGCTTTAAACCGACAAAGATGAATGAGAGCCTGGAGAAGGAGCAAAAGTCTCTGAGTTCTCTCATGCATTGAAGCTATGCTCTAACCTTACAATTAACAGAACAGTGCAGATGGAGGGTAGACCAAGAATCAAGGAGATAATAGAAAGTTAGGTTTACATCTGTGTTTATCTGGATATTGGAAATATTAATCAAGGAAAAAATACAAAAAGGACTACAGCCCATTGCTTCCAAGTTTCTCACAAAGGGAGAAATAACTATTTCAGGTGGGTGCCTTTTTCATGTAGGTGCCTCATCCAGATATGTCTTGCCGTAACTCCTATGACTTTTAACTACTGGGCATTTTTTTTAACATTTGTGTTTTGCTTTGTTCCACCCCCCACCCCCCACCCCACCCCCAACAAGGCGTGAATGAAACACATGGCACACAGGTATCAAGCTTAGGGTTGTATTAGACTTCCTATGTCAATGGGAAAGACTCATCAAAAGGGTATGTATTCAAAATAACTGAATAGGTCTCTAACAGGCATTATGAATATCTTTCATAAGAATACAGACTCGCATATTCATACTAATAATCCATATTCAATTACTACTGCAGTAGTGATAAGAATTCCTCAAGGACAACATTTGTGAATTAAAAATTGATATTGATTCTACTGAATGTGCTCCTTATAAGGAAACATAACAGCCAATGGGTCTAACTTCAGAGAAGTGTAATTTGTATGTTCTGAAACCTAACAATAGTTATCTCTCTACTGTATATATATATTCTGCTCTTCTGGGGAAAAAATACTGTTTCATTACCCAAATATTAAGAAATTATCAAGAAGAAATTGCTTAGAATGCTACTATGAAAAAGTCTATTAAAAAGCATCTGAGTTTCTTAGGAAAAATCTTGATATATATGTATTTCTACATGTAAGCTAAGGTATATGTATATTAAATATTTCTGTTTCCAGTTGGAAGCAATTCTTTTGCATATACAGCACAGTTCTAAGCATGTGCAATTAAATAAAAACTTTCTCATTTAATAAAGTTAAAATAATAAATGAAAGAAATTTTAAATAAATTTTAGATTAGGCCTTTATAAACAAACAGAAACGCTACATAAGTCTCTAGCAGTGCTGTTTTGCTAAGTATGAAATCTTTTAAAAAATAATTTTCAGAGCAATTTTTGTTTGCCTAAATGTACATAACTTTTTTTCATGTTCCATGAAAAAGTGCAGAGATGGCTAAAGCCAAAAGTTTGAAAAATTTAATTATTTTCTTTTTTATTTAATCATCCTGGACCTGGATATAATTATCATCTATGCTCACTGGTTAGTTTTCAATTTCTTCAAATATTAACAATATATTTAAAACAATTGACTGTTCTTAGGAGGTTTTTTTTAGACTACTACTATGTAGGTTGATGCATGTTTAATAGTAAATCTAAGATTTTTTTAAATGCACTTCAGTATGCTCTAACAAGTTAAAACTTTATGTTCTGAACACCATGTAAAAAGTTCTGCCATCTTTCATCCCATTTTATTGGTAGAATAATACAAAAACATTCCATAAATAACTACCAGAAAGGCTATGTATGGCAAAGGGACCTGCTATATTTTTTATGAGACAACAAATGCTCTTTGAGATTCAGTATCTCCTTGAGATTGCCTAGAGGGGAAAAAATCTTCTGAATTCCCAGCCTTTTGGGATCAGTCAAGTAATTGATATACAGTAAAGTACATGTTACATGTAATTTTATTGCCAATTGGGTAGAACAAAATTTCCTTGATTTCTGTAAGCACAAAATCTGTCATTGCTGTGATATAAAGTAACCTAGAAGAAGGTATTAAAGAGGAGTGGAATGGTGTTTTTTAACATACATTGCACAAACGATGACACTGAAATGACAAAAATATATAGTCCTAGGCTGGATCTTTAATACTTCTGAAAGAGGTGTGTCTCTTTACCAGAAAGGAAAAAATATTCAATAGAATTTACCTACATAGGAAGGCAATAAGCTCCTACTAAACTAGTTAATGCTGTCTGCTAATATACCCATTCCTGGTATGTTAAACACTTTTATCAGAAATGAACAAAAAGATAACGACTAATTGGTTTCAATGTGCATAAAGGAATATTTTCGTTAGATATTGGGGAAAAGCATTCAAATCATAAGAACTTGGAGAGATATATTTACACCATAAGGAATGAGTTAAATGGGCATTCTTCAGCAATGAAATAAATTATATAGTCAATCTCTTTTGGATTCTTCCCACCATATGGTAAACTTTCACATGGAGACTAGAAGGACAGCAAATATTGAGAATAATGAAAAGGCAAGTCATTAGCAAAGAAAAATCTTCCCTACTTCTTCATGCGGGTGTTTATAGAAATTTTAAAAAGAAAATGTTTTTCTTACAGAAGTTAATTCAGGGAGATCTTCTGGCCTTTTTATGTGGCAAGACAGACTAGATGAATGAAAGACTTCCCTGTGGCTTTATAGAATATAACATCCTCTCCAATGGCAAAAATGCCCCAGGCATAAGTAAGATTAGTAAAGAAGTTTCTCAGTTATTTAACTGAGGAGGGTGATGTACCTATAAACTGTGGTTAGGAAACCTTGGCAGATCTCTGAACTGAGCCCCAACTTCCTAATTTTCTAACAAATGCCTTAACTGGAGATTTTTTTGTCCTCTTTCCAAAATGCATAGTAAAAAAACTCAAAGGAAAAATAAGCTAACTGATATATCTTTCCAAGTATAAGATGTATAAATTAGCTAGCAGACCACAGTAGACACTTCATTTTGTGATTAGAGTTACTCAAATGCATTGTTTGGGACCTGCAAAGTGGAGGCTGTGTCCAGTTTGTTTAGCAGCACTGATACTTGTCACTCAGGAACAGAAACTGGGATCACGGTAAAATCTGGCTCCAACTGGACTTTATTGCAATGACGTACAGAGCTGACGGAGATATTCCTGAAACTGGAAATTACAACCCACAGGAATTAGAGGATTTAAAAAACCCTGGTGAGATGTAACATTTCTTAAGAACAATAGATTACAACATTTTTATTCTGTAATGCTTGGGGTAATTAGTTTAATAAGTCTATTTGTCATTGATGCATGTAATAAATTAATATACATGTTGTTTCTTTATTCACTAAGTCTTTAAATTCAGCAGATGAAAACATCTTTCCTCTGGAAAATACACTTGGTTGTAGGTAACTGCCAATGAAAAGTAAACAGGCAGCTCCAATGAAGAAATGTACTGAAAGTGAATATCTTTTGAACTCTGAATCTTGATTTCCACGCTTTATGGAAACAAACACATTTATGGTTTGTTTATTGCTTGCAGAAAGAAATCTCGTTCATCCTCCTCCCCTTCACCCCTTTCATTTGCTGGTCTAGCTACTGAGCGGAGCCTAATCACAAGATGTCTGTGTGTACCCAGCAGATGTTCACTGGCAACAGAAAATCAATGTCTGGCATGCAGTTATGTGTTTTTAGACTGCACTGAGCACGGTTACTTGAAAAGCAATGTTTTGTGTCACTATATCTGTATTTCATAATAAAGAACAAGTGCCCACTTCAAGTTGTGGATCACCTCTATTGTCATTCCATAGCAATGTGTTTTGCAGATGTCTGCAAATTAATTTTAGGCTGAACTCCCTTTTGCTTCTGAACCATAAGGAAGTATGATATGCTATCTGTCTGGTATTTAGATATTAAATTTTGTTTGAAGAGCAGTTAGAATCCCCTTGAATTCATTTTAAAACTCCTGTATAAAACAAGACTGCTGACAGTCAAAGTCTGACCAATTGGCCTGAGAAGGTTTGAGCACGTTATCTTTAGCTACTGGTGGTGTCCTAACAGCATTTTATTTCCTGTGAAGCCAAAAACTAACTCTTAACTCCATGTGAAAACTTAGATGGGGCTTATCAACTCCTCCACAGCACTCTGCCCCTCTTGGGATCATGGTGTCTATCTGTTATTATTGAGAGGGACAGTGATGAAACAGCAGCAGCACTGGGAGTCATCCTTTCAGACTACATCTGACATAAGCACTGAGTGTTACGTTATCTGCTTCAGTGAAGCAGAAAGTAGAGACCATCAGGGAGCTGGCTGTGCTCCCTACTTTTCTGTTCTCAGTTTTGGACATGCTAGTGCAACCTGTGGACTTCTCTAACCTCTGCCAGCTGGCAAGAGTTCCAAGAAGACAGTCTGTCAGTGAGGGTGGCCATGAAACAGCCCAGTATCTCCACTTTTCTCTCTGCCATGACGTGGCTGCACTGCCCATGCAGGCACTTTCACAAGGACACCTGTGAAGGAGTCTTTCCCAATCCTAGGCTGACCAACAGCATGGAGAAATGGGACCTGTATCACCTCCCTGTTCACATCTCGAAATGGTATCAAAGCTGAGATACACACACCATGTTTCATTTTGCCTTTCTGGAGAAACTTTAAAAAAAACCAAGTTTTTAAATCCAAGCATTTTTTTCATATAAGTTCTTTACCACATTTGTTGCAAACAGAAACACTGTATTCTACCACTCTGATTCCAAGGATCTACCCTTTCAAACCACAGACTTTGCCTCCATTTTATCCTGTACATTAGAACAGAATACTTTGTCTACTGCAAAAACAAACAGGTGAGAGAGGGATCAGCGGACAAGTGGAAAAGCAAGATATGGTAGCAAAAATCTGTGAAATTCTGCATTAGCCAATAACATGTTGAATTCATGTTTTAAAACCTATGTTGCTGGGCTATCTACCCAACTGCAGCCACTCCAAAAGTCACTCAGAGACACTTAAGAAACAGTCTGCTGAAAGATGTCTAGCACAGTTATGCACAAGCGCGTGTAGGATTTTCAGCTGAAATGACCTGATTGAAATTGCCAATTTACACATGTAATCTTCGTCAGAGGTTTCATATGTGAGTGGATAACAAGGTATGGCTACTTGGGCTATGAATATGCTCTCCTTCCTACCACAAAATGACATAGAAAATACATTCCAGACATACCTTGGCAACTGGAAATAGAAATGCCACATACCAAATATCTAAGTAGTTGCCAGACTAGTTCCTTGTTGAGCACTGGTCTCCCTCATTGCAAACACTTCTTCAATTGAGACATTTATACTGACTGTCCAGAACCTGGGCTTCAAGCTGAGCTCTGCCAAGCTCTTATTCAGCATAGCTAAAGTGGTAACACAGACAACAGTGGTTCAGGGCTGCAGTACGCTGGCTCAGCTTGAACTCTTTCAGTAACGCAACGTATATTCTGGCCTGAATCTTTTCTCTCCCTTCAGTCTAAGCTCCCAAATTCCTTTTGCAGTGGGTACAGTAAGCAATGAGATTAACTGCTGGCATAAACTAACTTCATGCTGCCTACAGTTTACCCTAGGGAATCCTCAATTTCCCTGTTAGGACTATCTTAGGCTGAATATATTAATGAAAAAGGATTCTACCCTGAGCCAAAGGACTTGTTTTAGTACAAGTACTGTATTATACTTATTGAGGCAGTATGGTAGACATTGGATCTGTTTTACTCACATCAGGTATCAAGGGATAATTTTTTTGTGTGCAAATGTTGTAATGTAACAGCAATGTTATATATTGGTGAGCCTGAACAATAGCTGTTATCTTCCCATTCTTCTTAGCAAAGACTTCAGAAGATTTGTGGGAAATGACCATCCTAGCCTAGACTTTGTTTCACTTAGTCAAACTGCAGAAGGATAAACTGTCATCTGCTTTGTATTGTGATGCTCCGGTCTGACTTAAGCCCTCAAGTTATACCAACAGCTGGATTTATTCCTCAGATTCTCTTGTCTTGATAATGGCAACTCCTTATCTCCCTTTTCCTTTTGGAAAAATCAGGAAAAAAAAAGTTGTCGCATGGACTCAGAACAAGCACAGCTTTCTTCTTTTAACAGCAAAAAGAAAAAAGAAAGTCTGTAAAGAAATACAACCTCTAACAAGTCTCCTTTTCTGGACAAAGCAAAATGCAAGAAGTAGACATGGCCTTTGGATTCCATTCCTCTCCAGGGCAGAGACAAAATAAAGCTTTTAATAAGGTAAGCAGGACAGTCTAGAAACAAGTGTTTCTATATTCAAGTGGAGTTTGAAGTGTTTCCTCAGTTAAGGGTAGAATTCATCCAATTAGACTGTTCAGACACTCCCAAGACCTCATTTTAACTATTGCTTCTAATTCCACATGCTCCAGATAGGCTTTCTACAGAGCTAACGGCACCATTGAATTGCGGTCCTGCTTTTTCACTCTTGTCTTCGCAAAAGCATTGCCAGGAGTCCTGGCCACACATCCTTTACCATGTCCTTTTTGGACTCCATATGAAGAGAATACTGAAGAGCATGTCTGAAGGATAAACCTAGACCCAGAAGATCAGCTTAAGGGACTGCTGATTCACACAAAATTCCTGGATCATCTTGAGACAGGTTTCGTCAAGTAGCACTTCAACTTAGCTATATCATGCTTATTATTGGAACTAAAGTAGGTTACAGAGCCATCATATGGATTAATGACTGAACCCATGCAGAGATGGGTTGGTTGGTAGGCTCAGTGTTTGTGGAATATGCAAATTACCTATTCCAGTAGTTTATAACAATGGCTTATTACAGGAAATTATAGCATAAAATACAGTGTGTATTTTCATAATCAATTCTGTGTTTTACACTATACAGAAATAACAATTATATTATTAGGTATTAAGAAAGAAACTAAGAACGAAACAGAAGCATTATAACAGCAGTGTTTAATCCATGGGCACACATGTCTTGAATAACATACATAGTTCTGGTTCCTCATCACAGAATAAGCATGTACAAAGGTACATAGGACAGCAAGGATGTTGATACAGGGCTGTCTCCATACAAGGAATGAATTAGAACTACACCCTGAAAAGAGGAGAATGAGATGGATTAACATAAATCATAAAATGAATAATGACATGGAGAAGGTGAATAAAAGAATTATATTGTCAGTCTCTCCTAGTACAAGACACAAGAAAATAGGATCAGACCAAATAAAAAAGCAATTCTTCTCAAAATCCATAATTAAGTGGAACTCAGTGCCTCAGTGTGCTGTGGATTAAAAATACTTTATAGCTCACTCCTCTCTTTGTTGAAGAGCACAAAAACCAAGTAATGTAAAAAAAAAATTTATCACCTAGCTATTTCCTCAGAGAAACCCCATATTATCATTTTGTAGCTACTCCTTGTGGCCCTTGTGTTGGCTACTGTTTTTTGTTCTTCCCATCTGGTGACCTGATTCATTTGTGCCACTAGAAGACCTTGGGTAATTCACCTCTTCAGCACTTCAGCTACATGACAAACAGGCAAGTGTTTCCATTCTCCCTACCTGTCCTTCTTCTTGAAAGGATAGAAAGTGTGCAATTATGTTCAGTGAATTTATAAGTGAACAAGAAGTAACTAAAAAACATACTACTACTCAGTCTTCATTCAAGGCTTTTTCAGTCACATGGAATTTCAGAGAAGCAAGAATTGAATCTCAGAAGGAAAAAAAATATGAGGGAGAGCATCTAAAAGTTTCCTAAAGTATTTAATTTAGAATTACTAATGTTAAAACAGCAAACTGTAATTGGATAGTGTGAAAAAGGCCACAGTAAAATTAAGTAACTGTCTTTTTTCCTCATATTTCTCTTCTGCCTTGGCTGCCCATCCAAATCTGAGTGCTTCAGGGTGTTTGTTTTATAGCTGGCACATTTTAGGAACACTATAGACACAAACAGAATTATTGCTGTTATAGTATAAGATACCCTTGACTTCAACAGAACAGCAGCTCTGTGACACTGTCACTGCCTCATGGCTGGCCTACGACAGGATCAGAATGTTCTCCTTTAGTTTAAATGGTGAAGATCTGGGGAGAGCTTAAGCAGAAAGTTTGCTTTACCATTTTGCACATAGGGAATCTCTGCCAGGCTGTGTGTTAGACCACTGACACAGAGTCTATGCAGCCAAGGAATCACTTCACCTCGTCCCACCACTTACCGCTTAGTTTCCCACCCTGGCTGATTAATAGTGTGCTGGCCCTACAAGGCAGCCTTGTTCTTCTCCAGAGTTGTTACACTTCAGTGGTTGTAAGTTTCTTTCAGAAGTGTCAGAATTAAAGACATGTTATAAACGCCCCATTGCATTTTGTTTCAGGCATCCATCCTGGTGCTACATTATCCAAAATGCACATCCAAGTTAAAAGACAAGCTTCATTAGCCAGTATTCTTTTGCCCTTTCTGCCCTTCTCCATCAACATCCCCAATTTCTCCTTTCAGCACTGATAAGTTGTAAACTAAATATATCAGTAAATACATGATTAATCCAGACAACTCCTTTGGCTGTTCAGTGTCTTTTCTTTCTCCCTCTCTCTTTCACCTAGTTCACTGTTCTGTTTTATACCCCACTGGAAAAAAAATAGAAAAATCTGACTTCTTGTCTCTGTTACTGCTCTTGGGTTTTTCTGCTGTTTTTAACAGTTGTGCATGTCAGGACTTGAAAAACGTTAAAAAAGCCCTCTCCCCCGCCGATTTCCCCCCAGTCCCAGCTGTGCCTCAGATGAATTAGCTAGGTAAAGCCAAAGGCTCAAAAATCCATACAACTTTCTGCTAGCACTAATATCCCAGTGTAATTTGCATCACACAATGACAGGAAAAAAGAACAAGAAATAAAAATCATTGAATGTAGAGAGAACACTGAAAGGTTATGCAATATGTAGCAATAAAACTATTTATTATATTCTAGGACACTCTGTGTAAATTTGTTACCAAAAGAATTAATAAATAAAATAATTAATAAAGCTCAAGTACAGGTAGTAATTTAATATCAAGTGAACCTCTAATAATTTCAGCAATTACATTATTTTCTGCTAATTATGCTTTTTTAAAATGCATACAAAAAAGCTTATAATTGTACTTAAGAGTAAAATTTTTAAGTTACCTGAGAACAAAACATTATTTATTTTGCTTTGAAATTCAAGACAAGCAACATTCTGGGGAAATATAATATTCATGAATATTTGGGTTCTTTTTCAGAAATTAAATCTGAATTTATAAAGATTGTGATTTGAAATATATTGTAAACAACGTTATCCCACTATCATCTACAGCTCTAATGCTGCTGTGTTCATTAAGATAATTTCCAGCTTCTGTAAATTATCAGCTTCTCCCACTCAGTCTGGAGATGCTGGGGCTCCACATGATGCTGAGAAATAGGTGAACGCAAAAAGTGTCATTTCTTTCCATAGAAAAACAGACTTAAAACCCTCTGTTTATTTAAAGCAATAAATAATGCAAAGTGCATATATAGTGTATGGAGTTGATGATGATCTGTTCAAGCCAGAGTTTTCTGAAAAATTGCAACTAACTTCTGCTGATCATATAATGATCTAAGAGAAAATTTGAAAAGAATACATACGTAAATTCTTCATTGACAGCCCAGTTCAAATATATGAATATGGCACATGAGACAGCAATTAGTGAACAGTCACTGTTATCCTCTGCAATCATTTCCAAACAAATGAAGAAAGAAGGCTGCAGAGCCATATGGTACATATATTATAAAGTAACCTGTTCCATTCTTTAGACTTACTATTACTGCTTTTGACACAGCTACAGGAAATAAAAAGCTACTGGAATGCAGACCAGGAAAATGTATTCCCAGAAGGCTTTGCAAAACTAGAGGCTGGAATCCTTGAGTGGAAACAGACTTTGCAAAGCAGTCTCCCATTCTCTGCAGCTTAGAGGATCTGCTCAAATGTAAAATACATTCTACAAATGTGGCCATATTTAGTAGCTGTGCTTTTCTTATGGAAAGAAAGGAAAAAAGAGAAATACTGTTAAAAAGGGGAAATCTCCTCATGGAGGACTGGAATGTAGACTAGCAAAGAACATTTCTCAAGAGAGGAAGCACAAAGTCAAACAATTCATACTTAGTATGCAAGATTCAATTATTTTCTTTCTATATCATTCTTCTTAACACACTGCTAACCTGTATAAAATATGCTCTTATTGGTAAAACTGATTATTTTTGTTTCATCAGTGCTTTATAATGTTTGTTGTTCAGCCTAAGTACTGGACAATATTATCACTCCGAGTCTTTGGTAAATTTGCCATTAGCATATCTTTCCTCTCTCTTCTGAGGTTTGGTGCCTTACAGATAGAATTCGTATGTTGCTTCTAACAGCTATGGCAAAAATACTAATACTAACAAGAAGACAGCTCTGGAAATTAACCTTTCAGACCTTTTGACAAGCAAGTGGCATACGCATAAGAGAAAAACGTAAAGTGCAGTGTTTAAAGTCATTTGGGTACTTAAGCACCCAAATATATGGGAAAAAATATCTTCAACCAAAATGTTATATATTGATTTTTATTGTGTATCTTTTCATGTCTGTCACATATTTTACTCCTTCACCAGCTATATTTAGGTAACTGGACATTTAAAAGTAATACTGAGTCCACTAAAAAAATCTCTATGTCTGATAATGCCTTTGAATCATATTATTAATCTCATCTGCCTAGCTTTAGATATCTATTTCTTTTTTACCAAAGTGAGTCATGAAAAATATATTGCTGACACTTGATACTGAAACATTACATAGAATTTTTAATTTCTTAAAATTCCATTATGCAGGATTGCCTTTCCTAGATTGGCCTCCACACAAGAGAAATTCAAAGGACAGATAAAAGAGTTATTTTCTCAAAGATATATTCTAAATCCCTTTTAAAATGACATAATGTGTGCATTTCAAACCTCTGTTTGATGCTTTGAAGAAGCAGAACATGGAAGAGCTTGTTAAAGGAATTTAGTTAGCCTCAACATCATGTTACTACATATAAAAATGTGTGAGGCACAAACTAGGTAAAAATTGCTTTTATAACATTGAAGAGTATGTTATACACACACTGAGACACTTAAATCAATAAACCATTAAAATAAAATATTATTCTGCTTCAAAACACCTAGCATCAGTCTAACATCCTTGCTCTGATATAGTAATAATTAAACTACAATGAAAGTATACATACTATGAATGAAATAAAGCTTGTGCAAAAAAAGTGGTAGTTATACTTAATCTGCCAGTGACTTCAATTTCATTGATAATACTGATAAATCGATAACATAGATAAAACAATAAAGTTTGCCAAAAATTGCCATTTTGGCAAAATCAAGGTTCTTTATATGATCTCACGCCAAAGTGTATAAGCTTGTAAAAAAGGAGATAATTTGCTGACTTATTTAACCACAGTAGCAAATATTTATTTGAATAATTTAAAGATATCAGTGCTCTGCTGAACTGTCACACATGACTGCATTAATGCTTAGAAGAACCAGTCCGAAAGAGGAGCTACCTATATAAGGGTAGCTGTAGGATATTCTATAAACAGCTGTGTTGGCTGAAAAAAGCAACATTCAATAGTTAGCCCCAGCTACGCTTTATCACCCTCTGCTAGAGGCTTCTGCTCACCAGGATAGTGTTACCAAAGGTCTGTATTTCCCAGAACTGATTTTTTTTTTGTGTGTGTGGAAATTCTGTCTCAAGCTATGAAGTTGTTCTGACACAGGGAAAAATAGACGTTAAAATTTACTGTATGTATTTTCTATCTTGTCAAGCTGGCTCAGCAAGCTAAATGAAACTGGTTTGTTGTGATTACTGTACACACAAAGAGCTAACCTCTCCCCCTGAAATATAAGATTAAATATATTAAATAAGTGAAATACTATCAAAAGTAACAGATCTCCAAGGTATTTTGTCAAAGATGTGGTCACACCCAGCTCTGCTGACACGGAAAATCATGAAAGAGCCCAAACCAAACTGGTTAAACACACAGTTGACCATGTGCTGGAAGGGTGGTGATCTTGGCAAGCAGGGGGCAATGAACAGTGACAGGGTGTAAGCTCTCCTTCAAGATCACCTGCACCTGAAAGAGGGGGTACGACCACAGACCACCTTCCCTCTAACCACCATCCCCAGCATCTCTTTAGTCATCTTACTGGAAATCTGCCTGATACGTGTTGATGTGAAAGGAAGGCAGCCCAGGCTCACTGTTACTTTACAGTGATAGCTTAAGAAATGAGGTCAAGTCTGTCATCTCACATTCATTGCCTATGCTACCAAGATCTCTGTGGTATCATAAATACACACAGAGCTATTCAAAACATTAAACTAAACGTCCCAAAAAGCCTACAGCTGAGTTCATGCAGACCAGACAAAAAATGGGAAGTTCGGTTACTAAAGGGTGAAGAGCAACATTAGCTTTCTTTAGGAAGATTGTAAAAAAGAATTGAGTTTAAAAAGAAGAGAAACAATTGCCCCAAAATTATGTTTTCTTCCCTCTGTATTTCATTTCAGGTGTTTCCAAGAAACAGGGGTGGTAAGCAACAAAGCTGAGACAGAAAAGGATAGGCAAAGGGAGCAGCAATGAGAAGTATTAAGAAACAGAAAAGGAAATGGAAGAAAAAGAAGGTGTAGGCCAAAGCAAATTCTGTTTTGTGCAGCATCTTGAAGGCAAAAGCAAGGAGAATGATGTGGGGAGTAGGTGGGAAGTCAATAAATGGGTTCAAGATGCTGAAAGGAAAAGTATTTAGAACAGAAGATTATGGTGATGATTTTAGCAGCAACACCTTAGACTTGAACGAGAAAGAACCTAGCCAGGGGAAGGCAAGAGTTGTCAAGGAGATGATGAGGATGAACTAGCAGCACAGGAAAACTAGAGAGTAATAAGACTAAGTCTCCAAAAATCCATACACTGGCCAGATTTGAATCTACTTTACTGGGATGTATCCTTTGGCTTTTCTGGCTAATGTGGGTCTATGTCAGGGCAAAAGACATTATTCTTTAGTAATACCCAGATTTATGCTTTTATAAAAAAATATGTCTTTTGGTTGTGCCTCAGTACTTTGTGAAAATGAAGACAAAGAACTGGGAAAATTATATTTTATATTATATTGGTTAGTGGATAGATTTCCAATAGGACAGATACATATAGGTTTCCTATTCGCTCAACGGAATGAAATATCACCACATTTACAACAAAATCTCATTTTGCAAAAAAGTTACATTTTTTGCAAATGCACCAAAATTAGTAGGTTAGAACAACTGTTGCTGTCACCCACATTTCTTCCCTTACTTTAGTCACTGTCATTCCAGAGGTGCCAAATAAGCCCTTCTGGCTAAAAATTCAAAGCATGCAAGCAAAAAAATAAAATAAAACCAACAAAAAACAAACAAAAAAACCACCCCAAACAAAAAAACCCTTACAGCTAATCATTAATGTCTTGGGTCTAATTCTACAAACATGCATGTAGGTGATTTACTTTTCTGGGATTATTTCTGTTACTAAAACTCCTCATGTATGTAGCTTAGAAGCCTGGACCTGTTCTTCACTTTTTCTGCCATGTGCTGGCAGTGTTTTAGTAAGGGAGACACTTAAAAAAGATCCCAGACAGGCGTATAAAGAAGTCCAAAGGGAGCAATTAAGAAATGGCCCAAGCACTGTAACAATTAGGACAGCAAGGTTTGTTCTATAACTAAAGCTGGTGACTTCTGTAGGAGCTATATAAATGCACTGAGAGCCCTTTTAAAATTGCTCAGCCCTTTCCCTCCTTTTCGCAGATGAATAGAGCTATTCATTTCAATGGAACTTTTGTCTGTGTGGGTCTGGAAAGCTGTCTGAGCAACTCGCACAGCTCCAGGTAGCAAATGTTTGTAGAATCCCAAACGTTAGACAGCCTGTAATACTAATCTGGATGGCCTCAGCGCAAAATAAAGTGGCTCAGTAGAGATCACCCACTACAAAGACTAAACCAAAGTGATTTGCCATACCAAATAATTAGACACTTCTAACAGATTAGAAAAAAGAATCAAAGAAGAATTTATATTCCTTTGCCTAGGGCAACATACAGCAGTATTGGCAGAGATTAAAAAAGGCACATGGCTTTTAAGTGTTGATGTCAAAAGAGAAAATGCAGGTAAGGAAGTCCATCATTAAAGATTCAATGTGGTCTTCACTAAACCAACAAAACCAATAAAACTAAGTGTTGATGCACTTTCAGATGCACAGTCAAATTGGAAGATCTAACTCCTTTGCCACCATATGTACTTTATTTCCACAGACTCACTTATATCTACAGTATATCAGTTATAAGCAGGATTTGATGAAATACTCTTTAGTATCCAAAAAGACATGTCAAGGATTAACATGACTAACTCATGCAGTGGAACACAGGACATCTGTAAATTTATGTCATCTATTTGTCTAACAGCTTCTTCCTCACAAGCTCTGCCTGTCTCCCATGTAGTTAAGATTTCATCATGCTTTTACAGCCATGAATAACTCCCTCTCATCTATCCATCATTGCCTCTATTCATTTTGTCCCTTTCTGGTCCCATCTCTTTTGGCAGCCTCTACACAACGTTTGCCACTTCAACTCAGGCGAGCCAGGGGGTTTTGTTTTTCTTTTCTATGCAGCTCCCAGTTCTTAAGAATTACCCATGAAGATAGTTCCTCCCTGACATACCCTTCAGCAAGGCTGATAATTAGTGAAGAAGTAGAGACACAACTACGGAATAGTTGTTTTGTTTTTTTTTAAAAGCGCCTGTGACAAATCATAGCAAGGTCAATGCCAACTTAATCATTCAACTTACATGTTGAATTAACCTTTTTTCCTTTCTGTATCCCACAGTTTCCCTTCTGCCTGTGTAGTTCCTGATACATTGCTGACCTTATCAGAGAAAATTATCAAGAGCACATTTTGGAATTGCTACAGTTCTTGAACTGTTCCTTTGCATAGGAATAATTCCCCTGATACTTGATTGCCCTTGAGGAGGTGCATTTAAGACCCACAGAGCACACAATTTTATATCCACATTGAAATAGCAAAAATAAAGATTTGTTTTCTCAGTAGACCTTTGTTACATGGGTACTGTATGTGACTATCTCTTTCTAATATAGAAAGGTACCTGTTTGCAGTGAGAAATGATGCATTTTATTTACAGCTGGATTTTAATGGAACAGGTTTAAGTAGCTTCCAGCTGTCTTTGTAAGGACCTGTCAGAACTTTCCTCTGAAAGGAATCTGGAGATATTCAGGAAATAGCAATAGCTTTAATAAATCATAAACTGAAACCTGTGAAAGCTGAAAATACTCAGTACATGAGGTTGGAGGAGGAGGGAGAGAGAGAGAAGCAACGGACAGAATACGATTTAGGTTTAAAAAAGCATTTTGAAATATTACACCTCCTGTTGTGCAAAATTACTCAGAAAGGCAACAATTATTTCAAAACTTGTGCTGGGGCACAAAGGTGATGACAAAAAACATCCATCTTTGCCACAGGTGAGTAGGTCATGTTTTGCCTGACACATCTCCCACTCAGTGCCTCTTTGGATATGTACAGATACTTTCATACACAGATATATGTACTGGAGAAAATACAGGTATTTACAGAAAATGTACTGTAAAAAAACCCCAAATCAGTCGGAATAGTCATCCTATAAAAAAAATAACTTATATGTTTTAGGGATACGTTTTGCCTGCACCTCTTACTTTCAAATTTCCTCGCTCTCCCGCTGGCTCAGGAACCTCTTACAGCACAGGAAATAGCTACAGTTCCTAGGGAGAGACCAGAGCTAGTTCACAGAGTACACACGAAGTGAGTGCTACAGCTTTTTCTGGACTCTTTTGCAGTCCCATTTCCACATTATGAAGGGAAAAGCAATTTGTTGCTGGGGTACTCCAGAATACCTGATAAAATATCATTGCTTAATACCAACAACTTGCTTTTAACATTCTCTACTGGTATGCTCAGAATATGAATTAAGTTCCTTAGAGTAGTTTTAAAAAAACTTAATGAAAATGGACCTTTATCAACCAAATAAGAAAATTATTTTCCTGTTTATTATAATGACACTCAGGAGGTCAGATTCAGTTATCCCCACATAACCCCACTGAACTTGCTCAGTGGGGTCACAGTGCTGCAAGCCAGGGCAGAGCTTAGCCCAATGTGTAAATTTCAGGAAGAACAAACCTTCGTTACAGAGCTCAAAAGAATCCTTGTGCTCTCTGAAGGAAAGGTATAAAGGGGTGTTTGTTAATACTAGTCAACACAGTCCACTTTCTGGAAAAAGAGGGGGGATCTTGGTAAGAACCTGTGGATCTCATACCCAGCAAGGCAAAATTTCTCAACAGAAAAAATAGCCAACTAGAATTTTAAAAAACACTACGTGCTCTGTATATCTTTATAATTGTATGACACATTCCTATGGGATAGACTTCCTGCAGGAAAAATCAACAGCTCAGTAACTGACACTGTTGTGTAGGGCTTTTAACTCTTGATCATATTTTTCCTCTTTAATACAAATTTTATTCTTTTCAGAACTCAACATGCAGCGTATTTTTCTTTTTTTTTTACCAAACCTTATGTCGTGCTAGTATCTCATTATCTGTGCAAGTCCTGTTTACTCCAAATCCTAGAAATTGCTTTAAACTTATCTCCTGGTATATCACTCCAGAGGAAGAAAGAAACAGAGAGAAAAAGAGGAGAGAGATCTTTTGTATGGCTTTGAAGAGAAAATTAGATTTATTTAAAGAATATTGAAGTCATCTTACACCTGTGGGTGTCTGTAGGTCTGACATAAAACCAGAAGTGGAGGATACACTATTTTATTTAGTATTTTGCCACCCTCACAAATAAAGCCCATGTTCTCACCATATCAGTCATTTGGTCTTGATTACTGCCTGGAGAACATGCAGGTGAGACCCCCTCATAGGTGAGATAGCACAGCCCCTGGGCACCCCGCAGTGACCATGCAGGACACTGGACCACGGACAAGGATTCCAGTTTGTCGCAGCTACTGCCCTTGCTCCCATTTGCCTAAGAGCTTATTGTCAGGAGATCTCTTTCCCTCCTCCGACCCATCAGCACCGAGTTAATAGGCTTCATGGTTTTGTGACATGCAGAACATAGGTGGGTTTGTAGGCTTGCATGGAAGGTCTTTTTTTTTTCTCCCCATATTGTCCCAGTGTAGACACAGCATGACATTTGCATTGTTTCTTGGGCTCTGCATGCCTGCAGAGGGGGCCAGAGAATTTAGCAGCCTCCGACTACCTTCCAGCGAACGTCTCATTTTAGAAAACCTGTGAACTATACAATACTTTGAACAGAGACAATGGGAAACACAATGTAACTCAATGTTTTGATAAGGTATTGTCCTCTAAGGCAATCTGCTCATCACAGTTTTTACTTTGGTAAAAAAAGTAAACCACTTTCAGTGCTCCTGACTTTAAAAAAAACACTAGTTTTTCTTGTTATCAGTGGTTTGCATTTTTCACTTCAGCTTTTGTGGAATGTGTACCAATAAAGTCTTAATGATCTTTGTATTTTTAAAGAATTTTGTCAGAAGTTAAATGCAATATGTCTTTCCCGAACAGTATGGAAAACAGAAAAGAGAAATCATGATCCATCTGTAAATTCTCTGTGTACCACAGTCATTTATTACTTCATACTGAAATTTGAAATATGAGAACAAAGCAGAGTCAAAGCCAAATAAAAAAGCCACACCAGAAAGGAACATCTGCAAAATTCTATGAAAAAATGCACAAATGTTATGAATTAAACCTTTTCTGGCTTTCCTTACAGCTGCACAACCTCACACTCAGCAAGACAGGAAGGACTATCGAAATATTTTCTATTCAATCTTAAGAAGCAGAAGCTCATACCATTTATTTGAAACATTAAATAAAAGTCTGTGTGCTGGCGTACTCAAGAAAATATAACAGCTGATAAAGAATAAAAATGGGAATCATAAAATGCAATATAAAGTGCAAGTAATTTCAACTTTCATCTTTAACACAGTTTTTACTATGCCTACAGTTGATTTTGCTAACAAGTGGTAAGGACCAGTGGAGAAGATGGTGCATCTCATACCGAGAGGGCATACGGAAACTTTTGCAAAAAACATTTTTTTGATTGGAAAACACCAGCTTGTGGAAAATGAAAGTACTTATAAGAACAGGCATGTTTCTGTGAGTTTTGATTTTGGTAAAGAATCCTACAGAATTTCAAAAATAATGACGTGCTTTTTCAAACACTTCTTTGGACATACCAAGTCATAAATTTAGGGGGAAAAAAACCCAACACCACCACCCCCCCAAAAAAAAAACCAAACTGAAAACCCACCAAAGAAACAATAAGGTTGAAATGGTAAAAAATCAGAAGTCATTTACATTCATTCGTAAACTCTTTCAGTCTGTTGGTTTATGGACCTTTTCCAAAGAAAAAGCTTGTCTTAGTGTTTAGGAAAGGAAACCTTAAAAATCTGGAGAAATATCACAGATAAACTGCTTAACAATCAGAAACTAGCTGCTTACACTGAAATATGGTCTGCACCACTGAAGACAGTGTGAGAAGGATTGGGACTCAAATAAGGCAAAAATTTCTAACCACAGAGCAGATATTACAGGGCAAAGCACATTTCAGGAAGATTTTTGGTGGTAAAATTTTAGATTCCACACTTGCTCATTCGTGGATTAGTGTAAGAAATCTAGTACAGATATTTATGTTACCAAGCACTTAACATTCCTTAATGCATTTCTAATATCAGCATAATAATAATTTAATTTTGACAAATATTAATTTGAAACTCTTCTTGTCCAATATATTATCTACTGTACTGTAGCACTTTTCAGGCAGATATTGTGTAAGTGGATATGACCACACTGCATCCAGAAGAAAGGAGTTTGAAAAGGAATGACATCACTGAAATATGCTATGAAACCTTTCTGCAGTGGAGAATGAAAAGTTGCTCATACAAAGTCTTCTACCAAAGGACCTCTCAGACATCACAGCTGTCATGCCATTTCCCTTGTGAAATGCCCTGTGAAATTGAACTTTGAGTTTTTCTTCATTACACATTGCTTTAGGGACTCTTAAGCAAGAAAATATCTTGTTTCCAGAAAATGGGTGGATACTGCAAAGATGTCTGCAATCTTTCTAGGTAGATGCACAATCTCTAAGGAAAGCTATAATGGAAAATAAATGCTGATGCTAGGGAGACATTTACCAGTAGACAGAAACATTTCCTTATGCTTACCTATACTCTCACTTATAGTTTTGTGGGTGAAACCACAATTTATGTATAAATAAAATAGATGACTTTTCTAAAAGGTAAAGGTTATCCCAAAAGAGTTTGGATATTTCTACAACTGACACTGAAATAAGAAGCAACAAGAAGAAAAAGCCCCAACCATCAGATAAACTTTATACAAGGCAAATATTATGTGTTTGTGATAAGTATTTTATACCTAAACCATTGCTATTAAATATAGTGAATGATGTATTTGTATATAGGTTTATGCTTTTGACAAAAATAGATTTCTGTAAGGTTGGATATTACGTTTACAAAGTCTATGCTGCTACTGAAATGGGAAGTACCTGCCCATGTCAGAGAGTAAGAATCTTTCTTGAAAAATAAGCTGATAAATAATTCATCAAGTATGCGTCAAGTGAAACCAAAGATTTGCAGGATCAAAATAACTAAACACAGAGAGAGCGCACCAAGTATTTTTTACAGCATGTTAAAGTCATGCATAGAAATGAGCTGCTTCAGAGGACACAAGCTGTGTTGTATCACTGCCCTTTTCACCACATAAAGATGGAAGAGACTGTTCATAAGTAGTTATCAACACGCTAAAGAAAACCCAGCTCCCTGTTTCTTACCTCTGACTTACTGTTTCTTCAAACCTAAAATCACTGGGGTATAGCACCACAGTGATCCTGTGTCGCTTAGCCCACAGGAGGAATGGAAATGCTAACTGACAATGACAGTTACATTCAAGCCTACAAAGAACCGCACGTCAAAGCTGCAAATAGTAGTGACTCCTTGGTCACCGGCTGCATAGCCATGTTCCAGCCTTTAAACCGTTGCACATACAGCCAGGGTTGCAGTTTCATGATATTAAGATATTTCTAAAATCCTGGAGGAGAGTTCTACATTAAAAACAAGAACATGTGTATAGACTGCATAAATTGAAATGTTCACATTAATTTTCACAGATAGGGACTTCCCTTAGCTGGCTCAAGGGTTTATGTGCTTTGCGGTCAGGGTAAAGAGAATTGCTGTCTGTATTTGCAGTTCAACTTGGCACTGAAGTAGCAAATAAACTTTGCTTGTGGCTGCTTTCCAAAGTAAACAGAACTTTTATCTCTACTTGAAACTTTTATTAAAACAGTGAATATCACATCTAGTATTTATAAATTCCTTCTGTCCTGCACTAAAATGGACTATACAGTAGGATAATTTGGGTAATTAGTCCAAACTGAAACCCAGGTCAGAGGAAAATTTGTGCATAGTGCAATGTGTTAGGGTGGAGGGGTGATCAGATCTTGTGCTTCTCTGTTCACCCTCTTAACTCTACAGTCTCCAGAAAAAGAAACTTGACCCAGCTACAGTTCTCCTGGGAACCCTGCTCTGGCATAGCTCCTTTTCTTCCATTCACAGTGAACCTCCTTTTAAAAGTCATAATCTGCCCTGGAATCTGGTTTTGTATTTTGGGTCAGAAAAATACTAGCTCATTCTTCTATTTATTCCACAATATGTGATATACAATTTTTCTGGTGCCATCAAGTATATTTAACACCCAAATAAAGGTATTGGGACCAACTTTTTGAATATCTAACTCTTACATAAAGCTTGGACTCTTCCGTGTATAGAAAGAGCATTTAGTTAAAGTTGGATCCTTGATATTCAACACTGGTAATACAATGTTCACTGTTTCCAGCCATTCATGGATGGGCTCCAGATATTTCCCTGACACATAAAAGACTTTTATTTTATTTGAATCTCTTATAGTAGCTGGAAGTATTTTTCAACAAAGGACCTCACTCAGGGTGATATATTTGGTGAACAGGCTTTCCAAATAATTTTTCATGAGCCTGTACTGTACTATTGCATACTGATAATGTACATGGTTAGAGCTGATGCACTCAGCACAGATGTTCCACCAACAGAAGTACTTCAAGCTGAGAAATTGCATGTGATTAGTCATACATTATTAAAAGAGACCCCCATTTTACCTACCAATCTACTGAAAACCTGTTTATATATCTAGTTACTGTGAGAAAGTGGTGAAGATGAAATAAATATTACCATGCTATGAAACTGAAGTAAAAAGCAAACTCCCGTTTTGTGGAGAAAAAGAGGAAAGATTTTAGAGAATGCCAGTTGTAACTCCTTGGCTTCTGTTCCTTTGACAAAACAAAACCAGACATTTTGAGTGTAGGCGGGCATCGATTTGCATTGGGGGGATAGATGGTTTGAGCAATACTCGGTTTTGTAGCACATGTTCTCCCTTTCACATGTTAGAGGAACTGCAGCAGCCCTATGCAGTAGCCCTGTCACACTGTAGCCATATCATCCCCTGTCAAACCACAGTATCCTGGAAATTAGGGGTGGAAAGATGCACCAGGTCTATTGGTTTGTCAGTGCATTTTTTTCTTCTTTTTCCATATTGTTTCCTATTTTTCCTTCATTCATTGTCCAGGTGATCTGGAAGGACAAGAAAATTTCCAGAATGGCACATTTTTCTCCCGAATGCTCTATTATTTTCATCTGTCACTATCACTTTTCTCCTATTTGTGCAAAAAAGTAGTGGTTTTATTCCAGCTATTGCCCACAGTAGCAGAGTCAGCTCAGAGTCTTTAATGATACAGTACTCCTCTGCTTTTATTACAAAATATCATTTTTTCAGCATGGCACATTCTTACATCTGTGCTACCATTTCTCTGTTGCCACAAGTCATCTGAGAAGAACACTATGTTACAGAAGACGAGAGGTAGGCAGAAGCACGGCCACACTGATCTGGGCATTTCTGTCTACGTAGCCATGGCAAAACTGAAGGACCTACATGAAAAGCTAGTCAGATAACTGGATGTCAGCCTGAGGTGGTATCTGTGCTGCCATGACAGCATAGGCAGCTCAAGACTGGCATTTTTCTTTCAAACATGACTTATTTGAAATTCCTTCCATTAGTGACAACACTGTAACAAGCCCTTATGAATCAAACCGTTACTTACATCAGTTGGATAATGTCTGCTCCCCGTTCATGATGAAGTTTTTTAAGCTAGAGAATATTTTCCTCATATAATGGCTCCTGTGGAGCACCTGCCTTTAGTCTTTCTGTCCTGTAGGCTAGGAAGAAGGGCAGCTTGCAGAAGCATGTGTTTTGCCTTATCTGCAGCCTGAGTAGATTCTCCAGGAGGAACTGAGAAACAGAAAGAGGCCCAGGGGTCATCACTCAATACCCCCATGCCTCTCTGCATTAACACACTTGATTTCAGATGTCTGTTCAGGACTGGATTTATAAGGATGTTCCAGCCCTTTGGATCTTAACTAAAAATAACTAGAAGATTCACAGAATGAGACAGAAATAATATAGGAGTGACACAACTTCCATTAGAAATCTTTAACATAAAAGAGTTTGTGAAGAGAGGCATTCTCTTTCCACTAACATGGAGCCAATCGCACCTCTTTCATCATCCTGTGGTTAATGCAATCAGAAATTACCACTGAATGTCATGCATGGATATATAGAAACAACAAAAGGCATTGGCTCAGCTTCCCTTTTGTGCAGAAACTGACAACTTCTGATGTCTTTTTTCCTTTTTGTTATGGTATTGCCAATCCTGAATGAAAGAGCTTACGGATATATAAAAAGATTTGGATGGAAATATAATACCTGCAGTTTTGTAGTTTGTTATTTCTAAAAACCAAAACCACCATGCTTAGACTTTTTAAATTGAAATCTTCAGTTATGCCCCAACCACAAAAACATGCCTATGCTATCATGTGGATCCCAGCAATTACAGTTTGTTTCTATGATCTTAACTGTATAAAATCTCCAAACAGCTATTTTGGACAAAACATATTTCTATGTTGTTATTAAACCTTTTAAGATCACTTTCTATGAATTCTATTATTTCAAATAAACAGGATGGTATTTCAGAGTGGATTAAAAAGCAGGCAATTTAAACAAGTTGATAATACCTGATTGGCTTTGTTTCGAAGACTGGATTAGTAGGTGACAGTCTCAAATTAATGCAAGTATCTAGTCAAGGTCTGGCAAGCCTGTGGCTGTTTATGTCCTGCCCATATCGGTATTTCCTCTCTAAGCTGCTCTAAACATGAATCCCTAGTGCTATGAAGTATGCCAGGCTCCCCTGTCTCTGGATTCAGCTTGGATGCATTGGGGTTTGTCATGCTTCTGCCAGCTAAGACTAGAGACTTCTGTTATTAAGCATTTTTATTCACTGTATATGCTACACTTTCTTGTCACTTACTATTATTCCTTACGCAGCACTGAGTTCCTGGTGATGTCTGGGTCATCAGAGGGATATTTGTTAATGTATCTGCTTACACATAAACCATGTATTGAACAGAACAGTGGTAAATTTTTTGGAAAATATTATTTTAAAATTACATGTGCTTCAAACCATGGCAGGATATAAGAAAATTGGAAATAAGCCATAGGGAAAGTAGTTTAACTGGATGCTTGGGTATCTACCTAGCATTATACATTAATGGTTTGAGAAAAAAATAAATTATTTGAGGAAAAGTTTAAGAAACTCAGAAAATATTCTTTCATTCATACAACCATGTTTCACTAGGCAAGGATTTCAGGTAAAAACAAATGGAAATTAAAATTTGTATCATCCTAACTTTAGGTTGGTGTGGCATGGAAGCAAAAGCAGAACATAGCAGCAATAGAAAAGATACCCAGTGTCTCTTCTAACAAAAATTATGTCTGCTAATATTTATGGCATGAATTTTTCTTTCTTATGAAATTTGTATCTATTCACCCCATTTTTCCCTGAGGGAATCTTGCTTTAGTGATGACATTTGTTTAAAGAAAGATTTCACCTCAGATTGCAAACAAAATCTGCATTTCATAGAATCATAGAATGGTTTAGGTTGGAAAAATACCTTTAAAGGTCATCTAGTTCCACCCTCCTTGCCATGGGCAGGAACACCTTCTACTAGACCAGGTTGCTCAAAGCCATATCCATTTGATAGGGACAATACAAGAAAGCTGGGAAGACTTATTTTCTTGGTCTTGGCAATGAGCTTCTCATACGAAAAAATGATACATTTTTCTTTGACCAGAGTGCTTGTATTTATTATTGCTTACTCAAGTGCTTGAATAAATGTGAATATCAATGAACAAACCTAGGATAAATATGAAGCTATGCTTTTTTCATGTAGAGTAATATTAGCTCATATGTTAACCTGTATTCTTTTTTTTTCACAGAGTTTAGCTGTAAGCAGCTGTCTACATTTCATCCTAATTATTTTTTAACTTGTATTACCATAAATCAGCCTTGATACATTTATTCAGTCTAGAGTATTCCATAATGCTTTCTTATCAAACAATGTCTTCTTCAAACAGGCCTGAATTTTGCTTCAGTACTGTAAATAAATTCAGCTCAATGTTACATTTAAGCAGTATAAAATTTCATATATAAACAAAAGGCATGCAGCAACACATGATGGATAAGGTTTTCGAATGGCAATGTATTCCTTCATGTATCTCTTTAGTAAAGATTAATACATCTTTCGTTTAAAGGTTTTCAACATACTGTCTTCTGTTTGAAGTTGATTCCCACCAAAATGAAATTAGTGTCTGTTTTGTACTTTGGTGTATAGAAGATGATAAAAGCAGGATTCCACCTAACCCCGCGATTCCCATCCCATTAAAGATGGGCTACTGGAAACTCTGGCTTCCTGATTACTGACAAAATCATTCAGATCACAGAATGTGTTCTGGGTCAGTCTCTTTTCTTGGTTGAAAGGAAGTGACAGAGGTCTGTACAAAACTATGGTACTCTGAGTTATGGATCCAAACCTAGGAGCACAGTATTCACATGTGTAAGTGAAATAAAGGAAGAAGATTTATGAAAACTGGTTGAGTGACATAGGGCCATAAATTCATTTAACTTCCAGTATCAGAAAGCTCATTAAATAGAGATACATTCTGTTGGTATCCAATTCCATAGGTTTCCATAAGTATACAATTTCTGGAGGCAATTGTGTTTAAACAATATGAATGGTATTGACAAATAGCTGAAAGTAATAAATTCTAATACAAATAGGAGACAGTTTTTCCATAATTTTGATGGTTCTGACTCAGCTGTTTTTTGCTGAGACACTTCTTGGCCTATTTCTTTCAGCAACAAATTCACATTACAAATCCTAGGCATCTGAAAAGTGCAGGTATGTCAGATTTGGTGGCCTTGGTCTTAGATTCCATTGTCAGCCATGTTTCAGACAGAGATATAAATGTAATGGCAGTGCCATGGTGGTGTAGCACAGTAATGACCTATCTAGTCAGTCAAAAGTGGTATAAGAACACTATATGGTAAAGTAAGCACACCAGGTTAATTAGATCAGATCCTCAAATGCAATTTGTCTTTTAAGAAATGCCTCTGTCTTCCTCATTAAGCAATGGTAGGAGAACCTATTTCAGATGGTAGTGTGGTTAATGTGTACTTTCTTAGTGTAGTAGCTGTTCTGTCTTTCCTGTCATGAGGATATATGGATTTTGTCACTCTACTCAAGACAGAGTAGTAGGGATGTTCTACCTGTTTTTGTGGAGGCAGGACAAGGTCTTTATGGGAAAAAGGAACCTTATATTTGCACCTTAAAAAAAAAAAAAATCTAAATAAATTGCAGAACATAAAATTCTAGTTAAACTCCTCTTAGTCTTTGACACTTTGTCTACATTTCCCTCATCTTCCAAGACAGATTTAATCAATAGTCCTCTTAGCCGTCTACTGGTAAATGTCTGCATAACTTATAAGCCACAAGCATTCAGGACAGATGAAGGAACAAGCAGTACCTGGTTAAGACAGAAAATAGCAAGTGTTTATGAAAGGTACGATGAAGGTTTTCATGCAGAACAGTTTATCCAACTGTGAAAATATTAGCTGGGATATTACTGAGCGGGTGCTCCAAGCAATTTTGGCCACTGACCAGGATAAATGGTCCAAGCAGAGAAGCTGCCTGCAGATTAGTTACATATGGACAAGACACAAAGAAAGAAGAGAAACATGACTTGAAAAAGCAGCATGTGGGTTGAGAGATTAATCCAGCATTTCCTGAATTATATTTTCCTGTGCCCTGCTCTTCAGTGAACTCTACTCTTCTTCCGACCTTCTCAACTAATCCCACCTTGCACTGTTGTATGCGTTTACACCATCTACAGTCACTAATGTT
Source organism: Falco cherrug (assembly GCF_023634085.1). Classification (NCBI taxonomy): domain Eukaryota; kingdom Metazoa; phylum Chordata; class Aves; order Falconiformes; family Falconidae; genus Falco; species Falco cherrug. The sequence continues at coordinate 13,141,824 of NC_073708.1, forward strand.
ACCACATCACTTTCTTTAGGATGCTGTCTGGTTTGAGACGCAATGGTATAATTGCTAAGGAAAATTATCACAACACAAGGAAGGCACAGGGTTCAACTATATCACCACATTTTTTCACTGAATATACTATCTTGAAATCCCAGACAACAAAAACAAAAAAAAGGCTTTTCTCCTTCATATGACATCTCCCTCAATAGCATTTTCATGCCTTTTTCCACACTTTGAATGTAATTCTTACATTTGATTCAATTGTAAGTTTATATCTCGGTCTTTCTGCACTCATCAGTACTTCAGACTCTCCACTGAAGGCCCCTCTGAGACCTTGTCAAGCATCCCATTGCCATTCTGCAGTGTGCTCAAAGAACAGTTTGAGTGAGGTTTATTTCAGACAAAGTAAGAATGAGTTTGTTTAGCTATCCTGACAGGCTGGAAAGACCTCTGTGTTCTAGGATACTCCTTTGTGTATTGGCTTTTCACTTGAGGTTTGGGTCTGGCTGAACACCTTTACACAAAGCCAATATTTTGTCACAATCTAGCAAGCAGTATTTAAAATCACTGTAAAAAAATTATATCCTAAATCCAAAAGAAAACTGACATATCCTGAAATCCATACAGAATTAGATGGTCTTGATTTTATACGCAAACTGCTCAGGTACCGTTCAAGGTACAACAATGTGAAACATGAGGTACCTTTGGGTTATTTTCATTGACATGTATTAGAATATTCTTTTGTGGCTGATAATTTCAGAAGCAATCTGGAGATCCTTCATTACTGTTTCCAATACATCCATCATCTCTAAAATATTGGGTATAGCATCCTTAACTGCTGAAGTAATATTGCACAGAAACCACTGAAATATAAACCTACCACAAAGACAGCTGAAGTTTTGCAGCATTCAGGACACACTCTGCTCAGCGCTTTTCATATCACAGAAATACAGAACTCTAAGAGGTCTTCCTTGCAGAACTCACCCCTTAGTGCAATGAAGCATTATCAGCTACACATAGACGGGGATTTTGTTTGGCCTTACTCCCAAATGAGAAGGATTACATGTCCTCAAAGGGGTAGCCTGGTGTAGCATTTGTTTCCCATTAAGGTATTCTTAATAGTTTTCCTAATTGGGATTTCCTACTTAGTTTTCCTGACATATAAACTAAATAATCCTGTTGTAAATTAAAGATCGGTGTTATGATTTTGTAGTTAAAAGACAGATGATCAGCTCTTTAAAAAACTTTTGAATATTGCTGGATCTCACACTGTAACATAACATTTGATGACCTTTTTCACAAATCTTTAATAATTTTGATTTTGTCAACATGTGATCACATTTTCAACTGTGCCAACTGCAGTATGTTGTAGCTTCTCAGCAGCCTCTAATATTCTCCTATGGAAAGCCTGATTTATGGTTTTCATACACAATAAATTCAGTTTATTATTGCTAACAGTTGTATGCACACTGGTATCTCCATCAGTATGATATACTGTCTCCTTGCTATCTCATCTTTTAAATATTTCTATAAAGTAATTAACAAAGTGTTTGAAACCTGCTCCATACACCCCCACTTACATACCTACATCATCACACAGACTTCCATGTTACATTCCAGCCTATGTACAACCTTCTGCTCTGTAAAATAAACCTAACCAGTTCAAATGTACTGTCTATTTCTATATGTTATTTAATTCCCAAAACAGTACGACTGCAAGGCACTTCTGACTCTATCAAGGATTTTCTATTATTCATTCTTGCTTTATTTATTTTAATTTGTAGAAACAAGTAACAAACTTATTTAATTAGCAGCAGCACTGATTACTTCTACTTAGTATTTTTTTTTAATGCAGTTCTGTACTTCACAGTTCATCATGCTTACAACATGTTTTTGTAGATGGTTGCTTTGCTATATGCATGCTGTGCTTCACACAACCATTTTAATGTGGTGTTTTTATTACAAACAAATCTGTTCTCTGCTGAGCATTTATCACTTTTTATGATCAGTTCATATTTCTTAAGTAGATACTCTTTTAACTCTTCAATTGCAAAACACTATTTTAAAATTCACGTTCCTGTCCTGTAGTAATGATGACAGAACAGAAATGGAGTTGTAATTCTCTGTCAGAATGATAAAAAAATTACAAAGGTAAGGATTTCAGTGGGACTGTAACTGTTAAAATTCCACTTTCATTCCCTAATTAGCCCCTGCATTTCTTAAAATTCAAGTATTTGTTTTACTTTCCAGTTCTATACCATAGTGGTTAATGCTCTCCTCTGTGGACCATTTTTAGTAGGTATGCTATACCTTTCTCACATCATAATTCTGGGTGGCTTTCCCAAGTGATTAGAAAAATTGCAACTCCCTATTCTCATTCTTTGCCAGGTTTCTATTTAGAAAGAATACTTTGATTACTCCATTCTTTCCAAACACTACATTTTTCATTTACTAAAGATACAATAATAAGATATAACAGTAGAAGACTGGTATAAGAACCTTTCAGCTAGCCTAATTTTATACTAAGTGCCAAAGCTATACAAAGTTATAATTCCAGCCTGGATAAAGGCTATATATGTTGATCTTAATGACAACTGCAACCGAGTTTTAGGTATAATTATGTCAAACTCCTTTCAAAAGTGATTCTTTTTATTTATCTATTTGTTCTGAGACTTTGGGGGGTGGGGGTGGTCAGTGTGGGTGTATGGATGTTTTTGGTTTGTTTTTTCTTGTTTGTTTGTTTACTCTCCACAAAACTGCATGTCTAGTGGATGTTATTCGCAAAGGTCATTTGAGAGGCCCACAGGACTTTGAATTCCTTCAAGCTTCTTCTCTGACATTAAATCTCTCTTGCCAAATGCAAGCATAGAGTTATATTTCTACTTAGTGAAGCATTTTAGGCATTAAATTGTTGGTTACTAAATATTAAACTTAAAAAAGGAAGTGGTCCTTTTACATTTAGCTAAGGTTAGTCAGTGAAAATTGTAGATTTGAAAGGTGTAGTTCTATATTTATTCTAAGCTGAATCCACTAAACCACAAACAAATGGTTTTATAGTCTCCTGCTTCTAGAAAATCAAATAGAAGCTTGCAATTACTTGAACTGGTCACCATCTGCCCCAACATATCTGCCACCTTCAGCAGGAGTCAGAGGAGCCAGAGGAATAGGTATGTCTGTGAAGTAGATTAGCATCCTCGAGGCTTAACTTATTTCAGAATAAATTTCCTTATTTAAAATCTTGTTCACAGTGGTATGAGGAATTGAGAAGCATTCATGATGTGCTCCTACTTGAGCTCCTACTGTCAAAAACATTGGCTTATAGCACTAACAGGGAATCTTTCCATTAATTTATTTGATTTGGAGCAGGTCTTGGAAAAAAAAAAAATAATTTCTCAGTTCCCCATAGATTTGGAATTGTATATGGTTGTAACAGTTTGTTTCTCTTTATCCAATTAAATGTCCATGGAAACCTATTTAAACAGGTTCATCAGTAACACAAGTCAAACCGTATAAAATGTAGAACAAGAACTGGCATCTTTTAGCAGCTTGGAAAATTCAGAAGCTTTAGAGCCGCATAGAAACCAGTTCTGTGGGAGAATGCTGAACATTTAAATCAGAGGAATCATTCTCAATGGCACAAAAAGGCAACAAAATATCCTATCATCAGGATTATATATATATATATGCGTATGTGTATATAAGCAGTTGTATGCTTATTTTCTGTTGGACACTACTGAAAACTTATCTATCTTCTGTATAATCAACTTCCAGTAAAAAAACTGGAAAGAGCAGCTTTTGTCTCTGTGAGGAATATTTATCACAAAAATATTTTTACCCACACATAAAATGTTTCAGCACATTTTTGCAGGCCCTTTAGATAAATCACAAGAATTTGATTACTTTGTTAGAAACACTTGTTTAAACTAATACCAAATCCTGACAATGTCAAATGATTAAACACCCAATAAAGGCCTGAACTCAAAATGTACCATACTTCGGGTGTAGTCTTGTGGATAGATTGTTTTCTTCTCCTTCAGTTAATCTGTACTATATATAATGCATAATTACTTCCGTCTGACATACCATTTGTGTATGTATTCATATGCAGATTTACCTAGTGAAATCAAAATAAAACGTGAAAAATTTGGAAGAAAAATTAATTAGATTAATGAAAGCTCTTTTTTCAGAATACACAACTATTAACATTCATGGAAGGATTAATAAGGTGTATTTCTATCACTTACCACATGCTGGGTTTTCTTAAGTGATTGGTATGCTGACTGCTCAATTTTTTTCGTTTATTCTAACAAACTTTTATTGTCAATTAGTTTATGAGCATATCCCATACAGTTCCATGATAATTCTTCATGCAATTTGCATTTTCTTTTTAACTGAATTTGTGAGATCTCACATATTAGCAACAATGTTCAAGAATTGGAGAATTAAAAATCTTAACTGCCTGAGAAATTCCAGCATTTCAACACCTAAATTGCTCCATCTCAATATAGATTATAGAAGAAAATAGTTTCAAAATGGCAATTCTGAAAAAATCAACTTCAAAATATTTTTCTTTCATGTTATTTTTGTGGTATTTCTAGAACTGAATGACATTTACTTCAGCTTGCAAAAGTGACCTGAAATGTTTTGGGTTTATTAAACTCATTTTTACACTAAAATTAAAACTGCAGCATTACACTTGCAGTAGTAGTGCAGCTCCAGATCTTGCAAATCTTTATATAAATTATGGCAGCTTTAGGCCACCAGGGAGTCCTCTTTAAGATGATAAAGAATCAAAGCAATGTACTGAAAGCACAACACAGTTACTATATTAAAGTCTTTTGAAATAGCAGTTTAATTCAGATCAGAAATAATAAGCTCTGATCTTTTAAAGAGTTTAAATCATTTTGAGTTTCCTCATCTGAAAAAAAATTGCTTAAAAATATTAACATCCATTAAAAAGTCTCGCTTGTAGAAACTACATTATTGATTGAAAGTGTATTGTCACATGACATTTCCACCCATTTCTAGTTTAAGCATTGTATAAAATGCTGCCTCTGCCAATTAGGCATGCATCAGTCCTTCAGCACAAAGTCATTTTACCATAAGATGTTCTAATGTAAAAGGCACGACATTCATGAAAAGAACACTGGGTTTGGCAGAGTGAATATTTAGTTATTCTTTAGGCTGTCATTTGTGGGTTTATGAAAGAACAAACATTAAAAAAGAAAGGCGTTCTCTTGCAAGTAGAGAGGGATACAGATGATTACAATACAAAGTACAACATAATCATATATTTACTGCACAAACCCAGCCACAGAAATATATAACAGAAATATATACATCCATTTTGAGAGTTACAACAGATGTTCACCTATTTGAAGGCCAACAGCTTTCCCCACCCCCTTAAAGCCCCGCCTAAGAAAAAAACCCAAAAAAAACAACAAACAACAAAATCAAAACAGATGCACAGACACTTTTCCTGTATAAGGATCTCCGTTCCCCAGCTACTCAATTTGAGGTGTTTGGGTTATAGATTGACTTAAAAGACCTGAAAATGTTCATGAGGTGCAGGTAACTGCTTTATAACTTATTTCAACCATTGTGTTGTAACAGTTTTGAAAACTGCCAAGCTGCAGTAAAAGCCACCCCCACCACATCTTTTCAAATATCACATGCAAAGCAAAAAAAAAAAAGTTTTCCCTTTTTACTACCCAATGATTAGGTTATTTGCCTGTGAAATTCCAACCAGGTTCCTCTTCAGCCTGACAGGATTCAAATGTATATTCCCAAGTGAGAGACGTGGATGTTGGAGCCCATTGCCATGACCAGGAATGCATTTTCCATTAAACAGACATAGGCTAAAATTCAAAAAAACATCTGGAGAGAGATGAAGTAGAGGAAGGACTGCACCAGCACAGAATAGGTTATGGACAGGCAATACATCCCCTGCAAGGCAGGCAAGGAGGGGAGTGCGCTCAGGAAAAGAGGGGAAAGCACTCACTTCCTAGGTAAATACTATTAACAGTTTGCTCATCTGCAAAAAGGAGCTAGACCTGAGACTTTGCAAAGTACCTATGCTTGAACGGCCTAGCTCCAGACTATAAAATCCCAAGTCACCTCTAAGTAAACTGTCTGCAAAACAGGAATTAAGATTTATATCTGCCTTCTGCATTTGTTGTAACTCTAAACAGCTGCACACTAAGCTAATTCAGGTAAAACATTCACAGATTTCAGTTGGAAAAAATAATTTTTAAACATATAAATTGTCATATAATACACATTTACAAAAGGGCACTTGAGTCTGAAATATATATCAAATATTCAAGAAGTCTGAGTCTATGATTCTAACTCTAGTGAAAAGTACCACTGACATCAGTAGGGTTGTTCATCTCAATGCTGCTACCACTAAAATTGTCAGTGATGTATTTAGAGTCAGTAGATTCCTCCAGAACTCATATCTAAATCAAGCTCCTGAGGGAAGGAACATTTGTGGTTCTGGGCAGAGTGAAAAATGGTGAGAACACACTCTTAGATACTAAATGTGGCTACCAAATAAATTAAAAAAAGGAAATTATTAGATTTTTAGAGCATGTTATTTGATAGAACCTAATAATGGGCTTTTCAACTGTGATTCTGAAAAAAAGTATTAATAATCACACAAGAAATTGCACAGATACTTGAAGTTAGGCATATGTGCAAGTGCCTTAGAGACAATTCATTGTACTCTTGCTCATGTTAAATAATTCCTTTACCTTTTAACTCTGCCTGGAGGAATATTCTTTAGCTAATCTTTCTCCCACCTCAGTATTGTCTCAATATCAGTTCCATGATGAAGTATTTATTACTGATTAAATAATGACTTTGGGGCAGACTGTGAACCAACAATCACAGAAAAAGCTCTTAACTTTGCCTACACTCTGGAAAAATATTTTTTACTGCACCTTAGGATACAGTTCTCCAGGGGTGCACCATGACTAGATTCCCCAGCAGTGGGTGATAACCCCCGTTTGCAGTCTGTATCTACCAAACTACGCTACAGAACTCTACTGCCTGCCCCCCTCTATTACCTCTGAAAGGACACCAGGCCAGGCTCAGGGAATACTACATGCCCAGGTGGCATGGTTTAACCCCTTCTGGCAACCAAGTACCACACAGCCACTTGCCCACTCCCCTCTGCCCCACGCCACAGGGGGATGGGGAGTCAGATAAAGGTAAAACATTTGGGTTGAGATAAGAACAGTTTAATAACTGAATTAAGTAAAATATAATAATAATAATAATTGTAGTGAAAGGGGGGTAACAAAAAGAGAAATAAAACTCAAGAAAAAAACCCAAGTGATGCACAATTGCTCACCACCCACTCACTGATGCCCAGCCAGTCACCCAGCAGCAATCCCTGCCTCCAGCCAACTCCCCCAAGTTTATATACTGAGCATGACATCATATGGTATAGAATATCCCTTCAGCAGCTTGGGTCAGCTGTCCTAGCTGTCTCCCCTCACAACTTCTTGTGCCTCTCCAGCCTTCTTGCTGGCAGGATCTAGAAGAAGCCGAAAAGTCCTTGACTTAGGGTAAGTGCTACTTAGCAACAACTGAAAACATCAGTGTGTTATCAACATTATTGTCACACTAAATCAAAAAAACAGCACTGTACCAACTACTAGGAAGAAAATTAATTCTACCCCCGTCAAAACCAGGACATCAGGTTTATAGATATGAACAAAGATTAGTTCATTTGAATCGCAGGGACTCACCCAAGGAAGTTACAACCTTGCTCTAGAATTAATTCAGAATTCTTTTATCCTTAGTATTTCTTTTTCACATTTAATAGTGGTATGGAGCATGATATGAACAGCAAACAAGGGTTCCCTAGCCAAATACCTTGAAAATGTTGCTTTGAAAAATCTAATTCTTCAGAAAAGAAGGATGCAACTTCTACAGCAAGTGCACTTCTACATGATCAAAGACTATATTTTTGTTTCTGATTCAGAAAAAGGATTGTTCAACTAAGAATAAACTGTAAAAAAAAACATTAATTTGAATTGAAAGGAAAAAAAATATTTTTTTTCCAAAATAAGATATTGAGTCTTAACAGTTTTATTTTAATGAAACCTTCATGAAATGTGATAAACAGGCATTTTTAAATTAAAAAATATTGTAATAAAAGGTCCTGAATAGTTCAAAATCATATATTGTGCTATACCTAAGGTTCTGAATCAATACCTCCCACTACAGTATTGAGAGCTAAAATAGCAGAACATTTCACAATGTTGCTTAGCTATGAATAAAGTGTTTCCTAATTTATAGTTAATGGAAGGGCTGGAGGAACAGGGGGAAAGTAATAAATATCCAGTTATGAATTATCGTTAGGTAGGAATGATCCTTTCTTTCCATGTTTCAATATTAAGGTCTATTCTCAAAGGACAGAGATTTTGAATTAGTCTGAAGAAAAAAACCCCCCACAATAAAAAAAGTAGATTTATCTCCCGTTGTTATATTCCATAGTTATCACAACAATTTTCAATACACCTAGCAGAGCTGGGCTACCTGACAGTTTCAGGGGAAAAATCTCTGCTTAAGTCTCCAGAAGATAAATACTGGAAGATTTTAAGAATTAAGTCTAGTTATTCCAGAGCTACTGGGTGATAAAATAACAAAGAGCCCATCTCATTTCCTGCCACTTTTTCACCGAGTCGATCCCTTCCTTGTAAGAAGGAAGTCCTTCTGAAACTAGGGAGGGTATTTTAGAAATTAAGTACAATTTGACATACAGAAAGGGTGGCAAAACTAGACCTGTTCCAACCAGGTAAATAAATATTGTGTGCCAGCATGGAAAACATGTATTGGTAATTTACTTCGTTTATCAGTTGTTCAAGCAAACCACTGAAATTCTGGAAGTACTACCTTCAAGCAACTCACCCTACAAATCTTCCTTATCATGTACAGGACTCAGCTGCCTTTTGTAGGAGAACCTTCACTGTTAAAGGTTGCTTATCTGAGTAAAAGTGAAAAAATATTTTATTTATCCTTTTGTTTTTTAGGACCAGACTTTACATGAAGTCATGAACAAGAAGGACCTTACAGGGTTTGTCCTGTAAAATGCAGCACAAAAAGCTGGTCTTAGAGTTTACAGCCCTAGCTTTCTGCCACAAAGTAGAGCCACATACATGTAAAAAACACACATGAAACTGTAAAGGAAGTAAAATTAAAGAAATAATAGTGTGGGGTCAATTCAGGTTTAAGCATGACTGCAAGCTAGAAGAATTTTTGCTCGCTGTCTCAATAGGCAAACTGCAATTCACACACTGTCCTCATTCCTTAGCTCTGAGTCAGTAATTCACCAGTACAATTTCCCATGGTTTGCAAGCAACTAAGAGATAGCCTATTCTTCTCTGTCCCTATCACTCTTACCCCAGAGCTCAGGTATGCTGAAACAGGTCACTCTGATGCCTGTTCATACCAAAGCCTGGCTATAAAAAGCACAGAACAGCCATTCACATCACTTAGTCAACAATTCCCTCCAAATCTGCAGAGACAAAACACTTATTCTCCAAAAGCAATATATTCCTGTTAAGAAGTGTGAATGAATTGAATAATTGTAGGGGTTTTTTATTTGAGGGGGCTGGAAATAAAGGGTGAGGGCACCACTCCTGCCTTGTCACTGCTGCTGTTTACTTGCTACTGTTGAGAATGTTGGTAATGCCTCAGCTTCTCAGATGTGTCTATATAGGAATACAAGAACAAGAATTTCTTTGTGTTGTTTTCTACTTTTCCTGTTTGCCTTGATAGCTTTATTTCATTATTTTTAAACCCAGTGTGCATTCCCACAAGTTTTTCCCATGTCTGCAGTTATTTACTCATTTTCCCATAAGAGGAGACTTAAAGAACTCTAGAAATTAATTGGACTCAGTTCATGTACTAGTCATTATATATATATATATATAAGATTTTTAAAAATGGCTTTGCTGTTGCCAGTATCGACACAATCAATAAACAGATTCTCAGGCATGGAAATAAATTTACCTGAAGGAAAGAAAAAAAAAAGTTGCCATGTTTCTATTGTTCTTTTAACATACTCAAACGACTTTGAGAGGGAAAAAAAAAGAATAATGCTCTAGATGCAATTGATGTTCTGGTCCAGCTAGTGAAAATATGCTGTGTAAGTCCAGTTCCAGTTTTCCTTTTTTTCACACTGAAAAAGCCTTCTATTTCTGTAACTAAATACTGCTGTTCACCTTATTCTTGGATACATAAAATGGTGTCTTCCTCACTAAAAATTAATTAGGAGCTACCAATTGCACCACCTGAAAATTCCCTACTTTACAATTCAAGGAGAGATACTTACTTTTAAGAGCAACAAATTCTTTCAGAAAAAACATAATTTTTGGAGGTGTTATTCTAGGAATACTGATGGAATCCTCTTATTAAATATGGATATATGTTTGCATTCACACTCAGCTAGATTCAGCTAACTTGCCACAATGAATTATTTTAAAGGTCAAGGAGCAAGCAGTTTCTATCTACAGAATTGAATAATGATTGAATAATCTTTTTGGATGTTGCCAGTATTAAGTGTTTCCAGATTTTGGCTCACATCTCTTTTTCTTAAGGTCTAAGGTGACAAGTAAATTCAGCTTGAAAGACATATGAAATACCAGTGCCAGCAAATAAAGTCAGTAGTCTCAGCACATCCATCAACACCATGTGTTGGTTCTCAAAATTGGATTATGTATATTTTCTGCTTTAGGTCTCCTACTGTCCATTTCTAAACAAAGGAGTGGGAAACAAGACTGTAGTTCTCTTCCTAGGAATCTTTTTTTTCTTCTTTGTTTTATAAAGCTATTTCTTGTTCACCCATTTCACTTAGATTATTATCAAGTATTCAATCTGATGGTAGTGACCATGTCATATCCTTTAGCAACAGTGAAAGGATTTTAAGCAATGGAATGGCTCATAGGAATGGTAGGGATCCTGCCACCATGTATTTTCAGTTAAAAGAGACAACACAGGCTCAGATACAATAAAAAAAAACCCGCAAACAAACAAACAACATATGTCATTCAGTTTCGCTCTACTTTTTACACATATCTTATGTCTGAGTTATTATTATCAACCATTTTATGAATCCAATGTTTACTCCTCAAGATGGGCTGGGGGGAATTTGCAAATAAAAACATGTATTTCAGGTAGAGAAAAATTAAAAATTTAGACTATATGCAACAAGGTCTAATTTTAGAGGTCTAACATTAGGGAAGTCAAATGGGATTTTTTTAAAATTAATGTTGCACATTTATTTGGCTCTAAACCTTAAAGCTGTAGCTTTATATATATATATATTATTATATATATATATTAGCCTTTGGAGGGTGATTAGATGGAATCTGCCTTGTTTTAGCTCCTTGCAAGACCCCAGTCTGTAGATGAGTTTTGTACAGATCAATGCTGCCTGTCTGCAAACACAGTCTCTTCTTTTGTATTTCTCAATTGGTATACACTCTAATTCAATGTACATGAGCTTCAAGGAAAAGAACTATTAAAGAATTTATGATAATGAAATTTCTAGCATAAGGGGAAAAGTAAGACACATGCTTTCATATTGACAAATAGGTTATACAATGAGTACAGTTTTGCTTAGGGAGGTAAATATGCTTGTATTGTAAACGATTAGGTCCAACAGCAAAATAACATGTCTGGGTCTCTCTCGTGACAGTCTGGAGACTGGAAGGAATAACCACAGTAATACGTAGTAGTCATTCCATGGACTGACATTTGCTGTTAAAGCAATCACTTTAACACAAAACATTGCATTTGGACACAGGAAACATTTTGCAACAGGTAAATCAGAAACTATTTTTACAGACTGGAAATATTTATTGTCAATATGTTATGCATCTATGTAGACTTATTGTATTTCCATCCAGGATCAACATGGGATGCCAGATAATATGGTGTGTGAAGGCAAAATATTGTTACAGAATTCAGTGCAACAGTTCCACTTCTGAGACTCTCTGTGTATTAACTATGAAAACTGCTTATTTCAGTTGCATCTGAAGTATTGCCTCTACCAGAAATCTCTCAATTTACTAAAATTAGTCTTTAGAACATATAAAAATATACTATTACAATGTCTGTGAACTCATTTACATAGGTAGCATGAATGAATCTAACAAAGAAAAATGTGATTTACCCAGATCACAATTAATAATATTTTAGTTTCATCAGGAAGTGATAAATATGTTATGTTGTACCTCAAAGCTTGTATTTTTTACAGAGGCAGAATATTCTTCAACAGAACCTGAGAACCGCCGTACCAACCTATATATATCCCTCAGATTCTATACTAATCAAAGTATTGGTGTCAAGAAACATGGTCTCAAAACAGTTACAATTTCAGTATAATTTAATTTTAGTCTGGATACTTTCTAATTTTGGGCAAGCAATATCATTGTATGCTGTTAAGGAACTGCAAAGTGCTTACCTCCAGTGAGATACAGACAGGATAAAAGCCAATGGGAAATCTGGTTCCTAGCCTACTTTTGCTTGAGATGAAATCCCACCCCCTCTGGAAGTTAAGGGGAGTTTCACTCTTGACTTTAGTAGGAAGGATTTAATATCTGTTAATAAAAGAAGACTTCATTATTGAGCTCCTTTTATTTTGTATCCTTTTGGCGGATACCTTTTTAAAAAGGAAATAAGATCCGTTCAGCCACAGTCCTTAGTTTTGCAAAGCTCAGGGGATCCAATTAGAAGTAGAGAGAAATTTAAACAGCTGTATTTTGCCACTTAACCAAGGAAAGCTATTTTGTACCAGACACATAAAAAAGCACATTTAATTATAACAATGAATCTGCCAGCATGAAGGAAGTTGAAGTAGCATGGTTAAAAAGTAAAATTCTCTAATACAGTACTGTTCAGTTTCATGGGCTTTTAAACTCTTATCTGAATTATTCACATTAGCCAACTGAACCATATAATAATTTATCATGATTTTCCCTTTCTAAGTATGGAAAAAGCAATATCTATTTATACTTGTTCTACTCATTCACCTGTTAATTACACTAATTGTGAAATCCAACAGAATTTCAGTATTTAATGACTGAGATCAAATACAGAAAAGCATTTGATAATTCTTTCTGCTAGAGTCCTTCTAAATTACAAAAGGAACAAAGTTCAGTGCTGTTATTTAGTTACACCTGAAAATGTGTCTTGGACTCTCTACAATCATTTTCTTCTCATAGACTGGATGATGTTTCCAGCAAGACGAGTCCAGACTCTGGATGCATACTCTCCTGACTTTATAAAAAATACTGGCTCTCTGCCAAACTCAGCTTGCTAGGGCTCCATCCACACTCTAATTGGAAAGGGAAAAGCCAAGATCTCCAAGCAGAATTTGCTACAGGAGAACACACTAACTCACAAGGTAGCCAATAAAGGCACTTAAAAGATACCACAAACTTTTAGGGGAGAAGCTCAGCTGAGCCGAGTTCAGAATATGAGAAAAAGTTGAAAAGGAATCAAACATCAATTGTCAAGTGGCTCTACTTTTAATATGCCTGTACCTGACAGATTGTGTCCTTCCAGGAGAAAAACCAAAATACAATCAAAGTTAGTATTTACATTAAACAAGAAAAAGTTATCATGAACCACCATGATGGACAGGAGAGGAAGACCAGAGACTATGATGAGCAGAAGTACTAAGTGAAGTAAGTTTTTGGACATGATCACTAGCAGAGTCCACTTCTCTCCCATTCTCCTGGTACTACTGTTCTTTACTTCTAAGCAGGTCACTTTTGTAAAGTCAAATATCCAATGTGTGGAAATAATTGTGTGCAAAGTATCTTTTTGGCAGTTCACTTTTCCTCAGAATGATCCCTCCAGAGTTTTCATGCCATCATTCACTTCTTATCTACTTTTACTGGTTTCTTTCTCTTTGCTGAAAAAATTCCTTCAATCATTTTTGCCAGCATTGTCCAGCAAATGTTATGGTGATCCCTGAAGTGTGTGACAATTTACATGAAATGTTTCATGCTGATTAATTTAATTATTTTTTTGAAATGAGAAAACTGGAGACTAGTATGGGATGTTTTCTGCCAAAAATGAATCTGACTCCCTGGACTAAGTTTTCATGAGAAAAATAGTGGCTAGCTCAGACTCAGGCATTAGATGAAAAGAGATAACCTCTCAGGTAAAAAAGAATTTCAAACCCTTCTATTGCTTTATTTGTGAAGCATTAATTAAGTAAAATATGTCAAAACAGAAGAGCTGGAAATAAGCAGTGATAAGCAAATGGCCAAGTGTGTAATTTTTGGTATAGACTGTTGAACTGTTACTTTTGCACTTCTCTCAGAAGTCTGATCTGGGCAAAGCATAACAGCCAAGTGTGCAGAGTTGGGACAAAGCAGAAATAATGAAGTGTTACAGCCCAGTAGGGAATATAGGTTAAGGATTTAAACAGGCAAAAAAAGAAAAATGGGAAGGGCTGATGTAGAACAGTCTGTCTGCCAGAAAAGGGAGTAGTCAAGAGGGAAAGGCACCTGCAGTAGTCATGTCAGAAGAGGCTAGCCAGACTTCCAGTTAGGACAGTGGCCAATCATTTATTAGTATTTTGAAAGTGGATTTCTGTTTAAACTACTGTAAAGCCAAATCAAATGTTGGAACAAATCCTGTTCACTGGATTGAACAGTGAATTTGAAAAACTCTGAAGTGATCTGGACAAGAAAAAAGACAATGTGGAGCTGTGGATATCCCACAGGGAACTTTTAAAGATAGCAACAATAACAACAACAAAAACAACAACAACAAAAAACCCACAACAAAAAACCCCACATAAATGTATGCACTACAAAACTGCAGAAGAGTTACTTATATCCTGAAAAAAGTAATGACCTAAAATTATTCAAGCACTGTAGTAATAATTATGCAGATCCAGTATAGGATAGTTAAAAGAATGACAAACTGCTTACAATAACATCTAGAGCAACATGAGGGGTATGAAAATATTTTTCTTTGGATCATTTAATCTGCAGAATTATTTCCTTTCTTCCTGTTAGAAACTGTATACTGAACTGAATGAAGCCATGATGCAGAACTTTGCAGAAAGCAAGCAGGAAGGAAATTAAGATCCCTAAGGTAAATAGGTGCAATATGGAGAGAAAAATATAAGATTTAGATCTGCAGTCTTACTTTCCAGTCAACTAAAGAAAATGCAGCCATTTTTTCCTACCTTTATTACCCTTCCCCCAGCCCTAAGGTTTTAAATGGGTTCCTGATAAGCACAGAAATGTTTGATGCATTTGAAGAATGCACTGAAGAATCTGAAGTTATTGAAACTAGGCATTAAAAAGACAGGTGATTCTGCCTGAGAGTGATAGCTGTTAAGTGTACTAAAAAACATCACACAAAAATTTAGGCATAAACAGAGAGGTTTGCATGCAAGAATGAACAAGACTGCGAAATAAAGGAAGTGTGGTACTACAAAATTATGTTGCCTCATTTCATGAGTGTAACGACCCAGAGTCAAAGACCAATGTCAGGTTTTGGGCAGAGTGGCACTAGGTAAACACATCATAAAATGGCCATTTATCTGAGCCTATAGACAGCTCAGCTACCCTAGATCAATATATTCTGCTGTGAAGGGCAGCCTGCCAGATTAACTTGTAGAAAAGCTGGGGAAAATTTAAACAAGGCAACAAAAATCTATGTATAATTGTGTATGAAAGCTGGGATCTTGTAATGATATAACTAAAGTGCTTGGGATTTGTGAGCCTAGCAGTGTGCTAGAAAAATAGTCTCTTGTTACACTAAAGCTAAGGATGGAATTGGTTCAATTGGCTGCTGCAAGGGCATTATTAAAACCCCCCTTTTTTTTGTTATGGGCATTATTTTCATAAGTTGGCTTGCTGCATTTTTATCTCCCAAAATGAACAGGGTAGGGTCATACAGACGTATAAGAGATAAATTACTCTAATTAGGACACCCTGTGATTAAAAATTGAATAACAATAAAACCCCATAAATATCAGCTGTTGAGAGCAGTCCAAGAGGTAGGTATTATTACAGGAGTAACTGAAACATTTTGCTACTCTACCGGAACATCAGAACCGTGAGCCCTTTCTGTTCAACTTTCAGATCTTCCAGATAGCTCAGCATACAGAAATTGTCTGCTTCTAACATTGTTTCCAGATGTATTCTTGGCCAACTTTCTTCTTCTATTTGGACTAATCTGAATGACCCGAACCTTGGGAACACAATTATACTCTGGGATAAAAATGCTATTCTCTGCTAATAAAGAACAAAAGTTTGGAAGGCAAATATATGTGGTGACTTAACATCTAAGATGCTCTTCATCCCAGAATAAAGGGCAGGAGGAATTTTGATTACTCCACCCATACTTGAGTTTCTATGCATGTACACATTCAAAAATATTCAAGGGGTTAATTAGACAGCTTCTGACTCAGTCTTACAGCAATGAATGTCCACTGAATCACAGATTAGCAATTGTGTTATTATCATATTCTATCTTATTGGAGAAAAATAGACTAATTGGAATAAATATGACTGAGGTAAATAATTAAATCAAAGCTATAGACTTTGCATTTCAACAATGGTAACTAATCTCTATGGCAGAGCAAGCAGGACATATTGATATTATCAGTATGTGGACAATAACTCTAGTATGATGCTAGTGTGTGTGACACATGCTGGTCCGTGAGCAGTACAACCAATATGCAATAGATCTGCCCAGAGTCTACTTTCAGCCCACATCAAAAACGCTTTGGCCTAACAGTGACAGGAGGCTGGAAATGGGCTGCAAGAGCCAGGGCAAATAAACATGGCCAGATCCCAACAGCTGTCATTCCCCAGAGCCCCATGATTGCCTTCTGGCCAGACTGCCTCCTTCATAAAGCCAGACCTGCAGCCAGTACTTAACAGGAGGGGACTGGTGGCTTCCTAGGGAAAAACATCACTGTTAGTATATCACAGATCCCAGAAACTATTCCACTGACCCACAAAAACTTCAGAAGCTTTAGTTTAAGCAATATTGCTTTAGACTAAATTCAAATTTCAAGCAACTGGATTCCATCTTCCAATGAACCACTAAGCTAAGAAATCTATTGTTAGTTCAGTGGGAGAATATTTCTTTGGACCAAACGGATAAATGAGTAGCCAGCTATAGTAAAAGGAATTCTCTGCTGAACTCATGTCACATACCAGGTACACATCTTTCATCTAATATGAAGTATATTTCACCATTACACAAGAAACTATGTCAAAAAAGAGAATAACACAATACCAACTGCTAACCAGTTTTATGTCAGCCAGTCCAGCCCAACAAAGTAGTGAAATCTAGATAGCACAACACTGCTCACTTAGCAGCATCCCAAGCCTTACCAGTGTCTACTTTCATTACACAGTTAATTTGTACCATTCATATTTCAGTTCTCAATTTACAATTATTTTACAATTTACTTTTGGTTTAGGTCTTTTACTGTATTAATTATGTGGGCAATTATTCCAAACAAAATTCATTCAAGCTACGCAACCTATGCATGAACTTAATTCAACCCACTTGATGTACTACAGGAATAAAATGCTGAGAAAAGGCTTCATCTTGCTGATGGACACCAGGCTGTTCAGAGTGAGTGTTCACTGGGAAGAAACCAGTCCCAGTTTGCACTAGAACCAGCAATCTTGCAGTGAGCTCAGAAGCAGTTTGACTCTCTTCTTTATAAGAACTGTTCTTATAAAACGTTTCTTTCTACTCTTGATGCTGGATTCCGTGGATCTGTTCCTCATGGAAGAACCATTCAAATGCAGCTCTCAGAAAACTATAACTATTAAGATCATTGTCTGCAATTTCCAGCTTCCCTCACATATGATTAAATATCAAGTCAGTGTTACATAAACACATAAAATGAACCCTCCTCAGCATTCACAAGCAGCATATTAAAATCATTTGATATTTTCAATTTAAGGCGATACACTAGCTTTTTGAAAATTAACTTGAAAAGGTACAGCATCTTTTACTGTAAATACATCCAATTTGGTTATTCAAGTAATTATCCTACATAGGAACCAGAATCACTGGTTCCCATTTATTCAGAAGTGTTGCTCCTTCCAGTGGAAGGCTACTATGAGGTCAAACACATTTCACATCTCCTTTTAAAAATTGATGTTTTCTTTTCCCTTAAGGGTCAAGTTAGTTTGCAAGCAGTATAACTATTTAGCTCACTAGGAAAATGCACAGAATTTGCTTTTGCGAGCACTTGAAAAAAACCAATTCAGATAATATAGCTACTGAAAGTGAGCATCATTATTCAACTTTATAATAAATACCTGTATGGTTGCATTTCTCAGGTATAATTTGAAAATAGCTTTCCCTCTTAATGTCTGATTTCTGCACCACAATTATTTTTTCCCTTCTTGAGAAGGTAAAGGTGAAAAGACATGAGCTCTCAGTAATCTGTATCCCATCAAGAATGAAGTTGGCTGTTTACAGCTGTGGAGTCAAGTATTGCTCTTTCAGAAATACTCCCTAAGTATTCTTGTTTTTTGGTTGGCTTGTTGGTTGGGGTTTTGGGGGTCATTTGGGGGTGTCTCTCTCTCTCTCTTTTTTTTTATTTTATTTTTTTTTTTTTTATAGGGAGCAGTATTTTTTAAAGTCAAGAAAGTAAGTTGCATCACCATAGGGGGATGTTTTGCCCCAGGAAAAGTTTAGCAAGTATTTGAGAGGGTATGAAAATTTGCTATAGCCTGACACAGAGACTGATGATAACTGAAGTCATGCATCAGTCAGCTCCCATAGCATTTTACCTGGCTATCTGAACTACTTTTGCCAAAAATAAAGCCATGAAAAAGTATCAGAGGGCAGTGCTTTAAGTTGATTGTTTCATGCCCACACAGCTAGAGTGCTTATATTGGTTTGTTTTTAGAAATGAAATAGGCTGATACATTTTCAGTAGGGGGGCAATCAAACACACTAGACCAAAAAATCAGTGAGTTGGATAAGTAAACAAAATATATCAATGAAACTTAACTCTTTGGCAGTGGTACCGGTGGATTCCAATGGAGCTGTGTCTGGAAAATTGGACTCCAGGGCCTAAAGGAATTAATTTTTCGTATTTATTTTACTTTCCTGTTGTAGATCTGGAAGTTTGTGTTGTTAGATCTCCCACTCATTTTCTTTCTTCCCCTAAGAACTGGATAGCAAGTCAGGAAAAAATAGAAAATATGTACTAATTACACCGTAGGTTGGAAGACTTCCTTTCAACTTGCTACTATAAATAGAACAACAAACAGCTATTGGCATTATTCACTGTCAGAAAGGAAATTATTTCTGTGATTATTCTACATATACTTTTTTCTAAATGCACAAAGTTACTACAATACATAATGAGTTAATTTTATGTCACATTACTGTTATGGAATATCATTTCACAGCATTATAAGAGTACTTGCAAACACTCCTAAAAAAGAGAATGTGAACACTTACATGTGGTAAGGCCATTTACTAACAAGGACCTGATAACAACACCCTTCTGGGACACAGCCCATTGTTTTGGGAAAGTAGTAATCCTAAATCCAAACTACAAATTACAATCACTGTTGGCACTGCATCAAAGTGAAGTCTTTGTTTGCAAGCATAGCTATTTTATTTTTGTCTATTGAATTATCAGAAGAAATGAGCCCTGGATCCTCTGTGCAAAAGCTAATCAGAAGAAACATGACAACTTTCAGATTGACAACCTTTAGAGAAATATGTAAGGCTTACAGTATGTTTTTTCACTTTTTATTTGAATGTGTGGGCTTCTAAGCACCTAAGCAACTCTCAAGTTTAAAGTGGAGTTTTACTTTTAAAAATCCTCTCTAGCCATTTTATAGAATCATAGAATGGTTTGGGTTGACAGAGACCTTGAAGATCATCAGGTTCCAATCCCCCTGCCATAGGCAGGGACACCTTCCACTAGACCAGGTTTTTAATGTGCAAAGACAGATAAACTGTCTAGAACCCAAAAATAAATGTTTCTCTTTAAGGACTTCATTCAGCTCATCTAAAGCAAAGGGGGAAATCCTCATTTACTTCCTAATATTCTGAATGCAGCTTAAATGAGTACAAGCTAGCAGATAAAAGTCAAATACTACCACCTCATACTAAAAACAGTCAAAAAATCCTACAGATGGCTTGTGCATATTTATATTACTTTAACTAAGGTACGATTTTTAAGTTGAAATTGGTCTATTTGTAGACAGGTCTTTCATCATGAAGAGGTATTTTAAGGCAACACACATTATTACATTGTGCCAATTCTCTGTCATGGACATGATTTGTTCTGATTTGACTAAAATTTTAATCACTCTCCAGGAAAGCAGGTCCTTCACTGATGGCATTCAAAACCAGTTCTAATACCCAAGCTGCCTTGTGAATTAGAATTGACATTATTTTTCTAGCTCTGAACACAAATACAAAGCATTTTTATCTTGCACAGCTGAAAATGCCAGTTTTCTATGCCTTGAAAATTAACAGAGATCAATCTCAAGAAACAACTTCAAACTGTATTTACTTTTAAATGGGTAAAGTGCTACACGTAGATGCAGATAAGCAATGACTTGAACTGAGCTGAGAGGCTTTCAGAGCAGCAATTATGCTAAAAATTCTAGATCGAACCTAAATCAAAGAGTTTGAGAAAATTTTGTTTGAAGACGACATATCCTATTTGGTGTACATACAGGGATGCCAGACAACAAAATTATATCCTTCCATTCAACAAAGCACAGGTAAAGACTTGGCCAGAAGGCTGTATCACAGTGGGCATCCCACTTCATGTACAATGTGTGAAGAGAATCCAGAAGGGAGAAGTACAAGCTTTTCAGATGTGCAGAAAGCTTGAAAGAACTGGATTTATTCTCTGAAGAGCAGACTGAGGAAAAGGTGCATCGAAGGACTCTAAAGCATGCTGAAAAAGCAAGCAAGTTACTCTTCATATCCACAGTAAGACCAGATAGCTCATTTTTAACCTGTGAGGGAACTTTCTAGTGGTAAAGCCAATGACACTGACAAAAAATGAAGATTGCAGGGTATGTTCAGAACTTGTAATTTTCCTCCCTTGGGACAGAGATGAACTACAGCATTCTAGGTCCTTCAAGCCTTATTCATCGCAGACCTCATAATAAAACAAGATCGGACTCAAACATGTGTGAGCCTGAGATAACGTATATAAATACAAATACATATATAGGTATGAAAATTATTCTCCTGGACAGGCATCACAAAGCTAGTCTATTGCTACTTCTTCACAGAATGTGACTTGCAGCTCACACCTAAGTGTGAATTACTCCACTTTTAGGTCTGTACTCCCTTAAGTCTAGGATAATAACATAATTTAGTTTACAAGGAACCCCCAGTTCCAGAGATCATTTAGTCCAACCTCATGCTCAGAACAGGCCAATTTAGATCAGGTTCCTGGAGGTCTTGTATACTTGCATCTTGATTATCTCCGAAGACAGAGATCCCGTCACCACTCTGGGCAGCATATTCCAGTATTTAACCACCCTCATGTTAAAAACTTTTTGCCTAATATAAAACTGGAACTCCACATGTTCCAACTTGTGCTCATTGCTTCTCATCCTATCGCTATGCACCTCTAAGTCTAGTGCCATCATTTCTATATCCCAACTTAACAACTACAGTCAAAACACATAAGCAGGAAGATAATAATCTAGACTGCTAATCTAGTCCATGTGGCATGCTTGGTTATTCCAGACTGAGACACCACTAGCATTCTGGTAAGTAACAGAATATAACCAACTTTGCTATTAAGTAAAGATACATCCACTTTTATTATATCGGCTTTTATTCACACATTAAGCAGAGAGGGAATTTCACAGGACCTAGTTCCTCTTCTGAAAGCTTCTTCATTGACAGCCTTCACTAGATCCATCTTCTCTTTCATTGCAACCATTTTTTTCAAGCCTTCCTGACAACCTGAGACTAGACCTTTAACTATTATAGGGCTTTTTATGAATTTCACTTGCTTTTCTTACTTTGATAGAGGTTACAAACCATTATATGTATATATCCTTAAACTTAACTTCAGAGGAGTCAACACCAAATATCAAGAGATGTAGTGATGGCTTTTTTGCATGTCTAGCAACACTGCTAATGAGGTAGTTTTACTAGGCCCATTATAACATTACTATGATAAAAATGGCAGATGCTTGATGAATTATTCATAAACGAGTATTTCAATGGGTAAGCATGACCAAGCTTGTCCTGCAGTAAGAATCATATGTTAAGCTTTCCTGGGGTTTGCAAGTTTAATTTTTCTAAAAGTATTGCCTTTAATAAATTTATTAGTCAATGTTGCTAATGTGTTCTAGAAGCAATTGGATATTCTCTTACATAATAAATACATTTATTCTTCTCAGCATTTGTCAGGTCTATTTAGGTACAGTTTATTATGATTTATTGGATCATACAATTACCCCCAAACTGGATTAGGGAATCCTTAAACACTACATGAAAGATGCAATCCAACTTCCAGTCAGTCTGGCATGAAATTGGTAAAGTCTGGGAATTGTAAATCTAAGCTTTTATACTGCACAATTAGAGAATTTTTGAAACAAAAACTTAGCTTTGTTTCCAAATCTCACATGTGAAGCTTCTACTTGGTTATTTAAGATGATCATAGTAAGTTTCTTGTATGTGCATCTGTGGCTTATTACCAAAAGCTAGTAGGATTGAGTTAGTATGGGATGTACCCAATTTCTTTCCCTAGTTAACATATTTCACGCCTCCTGCCCACGCACAAGCACAGCCTGAATATTCTATAACTAGTGATATTCATGCCACTTGCCCGTGTCCAGCCATACTCCTAACTATAGAGACATTTTCTGCTTTGGGTCTGAATTCTTATCTTTCTATAGCCTGAAAAAGTAGAATCCTGTAAAGGTAAAAATAAGCATTTTGTAAAATATACACCAGCTTCAGTGTCTGCCAACTTTATGGGCCAATATACTCATTAGTAAGGTAAAATAAAAAAAGAGTAACTGCTGGTAAGATTTTGTCACTAACTTTATTATGTAACAAAGACATTACAACACCATCCTAAAAGGAAAGTATGTATTTTTCTGGGTTCTCACACATGGGATATAACAGGGGCATATGTGAAGGAGTTAAATAACCTTCATTCCTGGAATTCTTAAATCTTTAATCATGTTTTAAAAAAAAAAAAAAAAGAAGAAGAAGAAGAAGAATTTAAGTTGCATTTTGTTTTCCTAAAATATCTACCTTAGTCATTATTGCAATGAGGAACACTACAATCTTAGATACAGTTGAAATAGCCATGCAGCAAACTATGGAAATAGATTTTTAAGTACCAGATTTTGTTCATACATTTTTCTTTCAGTGATTTATTTAAAACAGTTGAAAGATACAGCAGTGGTTTTGCAGTAATGAAAATTCCACTTCTTGTAGCACTTGTGTCTTGGCTCAATAGTTGCTGATTTGCTCCCAAATATATTACATAATAAAATGGAATTTCCAGACAGAAGTCAGTACTTTACAGCTAGATATATATCAGAGGAAACCCTTCTACATTTTGACTGCTAATTATATGCTAATGGTTCTTGACAGAAATACTTTCTGGGTTACATTTATTTTTTTGTTCCTGTGAAGACATTTAGAGAAGACTTTATGGCATACTTCCATTTTGTTTTTCACACAGTTTCTAATGTAAAATCTATTAATCTTTTACTGGGACAAAGTGAAACTTTATAATAAGCAAGTAAATTTAGACTCCAGAAGTCTTTTTTTTATTATTAAACATTTTTTCCTAATGTTGACAATTTGGGGTTTAAAAGGTGAATTCTGAGGATGGTGTACATCAGAAGTAGCAGAAGCAGCATGTTTAGCAACCAAAACAATTACTGTTTGATGGTGAAGCAAGGAAGAATCATCATCTCGGAGGTACGGTGGTTTAGTATTCAAGCTTAAATATTGGATCCATATGAAATCCAATATTATAAACAAATGATCCACAAAGAATTAGTAGAACTTAATCAAACTTACTATATTGAATTTATCTCAGAAATTAAAGGGAGGAAGTGGAGGGAAATCCCAATTTTATTTCACGCGAAAAAAGCAATTAAGTTTTCAAGAGACAGTTGTATTGATCACAGAAACTACCACTCCATTTTCAAAATATGTTCCTTCTAGTGGATAATCTAACAAGTAACATGGCAGAGCTTGAGTGAATTAATGTCAGCATAAACCATTATGTGATGATCTAAATTGTATGAAACGTGATGGTAAAAATATAGTAGCCTGAACATAGTCTAGTGAAATCACAGATGTTCCAAACTGAGTAGAAGATCGATTTGTAAACTTGGGTAATCAGACTGCCATAATGCAATTAAAATGTAAATAAGCCCACTACCAAATGCTCAGGTTCATTGCATAGCAAAAGTTATAAAACATGCAATCTATCATATATCAAAGTCTACAGACGTAGAACATTACATAAAAGAAAGTTAACCAGCAACACTTGAATCTTCCACATCACCCCTTGAAATTAAGTGTATTGGGTTTGCATGGCAAGGTTTTGGTAGCAGGGGGGCTACAGGGGTGGATTCCGTAAGAAGCTGCTAGAAGCTTCCCCTATGCCCAGCAGAGCCAGTGCCAACCAGCTCCAAGACAGAGGCTGGCTGAGGCCAAACCCATCAGCAATGGTGGTATCACCTCTGTGATAAAGTATTTAAGAAAGGGAAGAAAATAAAAACTGTGCAATTGCAGCCAGGGAGAAGAGTGAGACTATGAGAGAGAAAAAAATCTGCAGATGCTAAAATCAGTGAAGAAAGAGGGTGAGGAGGTGCTCAGGTGCCAGAACAGAGATTCCCCTGCAGCCCATGGTGGGAACCATGGGGAGGCAGGCTGTGCCCCTGTAGCCTGTGGACGTTAATGGTGGAGCAAATATCCACCTGCAACCCATGGAGGACCCCACACCAGAGCAGGTAGATGCCAGAGGGAGGCTATGACCCATGGGAAGCACACAGTGGAGCAGGACTTGTGACCCCACAGGGAACACACTGGAGCATCCTGTTCCTGAAGGACTGCACCCCATGGAATGGACCCACACTAGAGCAGTTTGTAAAGAACTGCAGCTGTGGGAAGGACCCACACTGGGGAATTTCATGGAGGACTGTCTCCCATGGGAGAGAGTGCACGTGGCAGCAGGGAAGGATGTGAGGAGTCCTCCACCTGAGGAGGAAGGAGCAGCAAAAACATGTGATGAACTGACCACAGTCCTCATTCTCCGTACCCCTGTGCCACAGGGCAGGGAGGACATAGAGAAAATTAGGAGTACAGTTTAGCCTGAGAATAAGGGAGGGGTGGGCTGAAGGTGTTTTTAAGGTTTGGTTTTATTTCTCATTATCCTATTCTGATTTAATTGGCAATAAACTAATTTTTTTCTCCCCAAGTCAAGACTGTTTTGCCCATGACTAATTGGTGAATGAGCTCTCCCTGTCCTTATCTCGACCATGAGCCTGTCTTTAAATTTTCTCTCCCCTGTCCGGCTGAGGAAAAGGAGTGATAGAGCAGCTTTGGTGGGAACCTGGTGTCCAGCCAGGGTCAACCCATCACATTAAGCAAGATGTAGCAGCAGATGTAACTTAAAGAAGTCTAAGCAAGCAATAGATCTATCTGCGGGGAAAAAAACACCTCTCAGCCAAAGTTAATGATAAAAATAAAAAAGAAATTAATTTTAACTGAAATTGAGTTTTACACAGAAATGGTGACCTTTTGATTAAAAACTGTAAACAAATGATTCAGTTTGTCAAAAGTAGCATGATTTACTTTTCATTGGATGCTTCAAAAAACAGAGGTACTTTCTTCAACATCATAATATCACCAAAAGGTTTAATTTTACCTACCAAAGAAGAAAACCCCATGACATGCAGAAGTTTGTCAACAAATAGGTTGTGATTATCCATCAAAACAGACAAAATATCTGTCCTCTGCAACGATACTGTTGGATGGCCAGTTAAACAAAAACTTAACAATAAAGGCATTAGAGCTAATTTTATTATATGAAATAAAAATAAATGAAATTAAAGGATATTTGTGAAAATATATTAATAATAAATAGTTCACAAGTTTTCATCAAGTAGTTACCTCTGTACAAATATTAAAACAGTGAAAAATTTAGGTGATATATGCCCGGTAGAAAGAAAGCCAAGATATCTACAACAGAAACAAAGCAGCGTTAAGTAGAAGAAAAACATGAATGCTAAAGTTTCAAGACATCTTGCTTCACGACAGAACTTTATAAATGCTTTTGCATCATGACTATTCATCGATCATGTATGAAATTTAGTATTTTAACTTTTCTAGTGTTTAAAAACAATTACATCTTCATGGGCTCAGTATTAGGTCTCTTTAGATCTAAACAGAGGAAAAAACAGAAAAGTACACATCAGCAGTTGATATCATTAGGCTAATTGGTTTCCCTTGTTTGCATTTTCTTCAAGAAATGAATTTTTTCCCTCTCCTATTGTTTTAAGTTAAAAATAAATATATTGTCATAATCTTGCTTCAGCTTCTTTTTTCTATACAAAACACGTCAGAGATGTCTTTCAGGAGATTCCTCCTGTGCAAGATACAAGCCTGGCACCACATCCTACCCTTGGTTTCCTACGGGGACAAGATACCGGAATGCTGAAAAGTTAATAAAGAAATTGTCCATATATCCAGTCTACCTCCTTACATTCCTTCTCAGTAAATGCAGAAGAATCAGACTAATTTAGTTAGGCCTCGTCTAACAGCTGAGTTAAAATATACTTCCAAAATTAATTTAGAAGGCAACTATGTATTGAGCAACAAACATTCATCCATATTTTTGACCATTAGTTTAAATTAAAAAACAGTCATTCTAAATAGAGAAATTGGATCAATTACTATCTCTTGGACTAAGGTATTTTATCAAGTAAATATTTGCCCTCCTTTTACTTGTATTTGCTAAAACAAAAAGCTCCATCCCTTTTATCCAAAATAATACCACTTGGAACGGCTGGCATAAGATGCAATATAAACATTTAATGTAATAAATATATCTCAGTTATAGGAGGAGCTCTTAAGCAACATTTATTTTTTGTGGGGGAAAAAAAATAATCTAGTATTGCAATGCAGTGCAATTCAGGGAGTAAAGTAACAGGGTAAAACTAGCAAAATATATTATTCAAGTGATCTTGTACACAAATGATACAGTTCTTGAATACTTTAGTGCTTTGTCTTGATGTGTATTAAGTCAGAACCATAGTGTTACCAGCACCACAGGCAGTATGGGTGCTTTGACACACCACCAGGCAGGCTCAGGCTGCAGGGGACAGCGAGGGCCAGAGGAACACAGCCCCTCCTGCTCACACAGCTGCTGGCACAGCCTCAAAGCTAGTCAGTCCCTGGCTCATGCTGGTGCTCAGAGCCACAGCTCCAGCAACACAATTAATACCTCCAAAAGACATGTTCTGCCAAGGAACTTTCTCACTGGGCATTTATTTCACTCTCCATTAAAAGGTGAATCTTTTTTGAAGAAGATTTTAAAAGCTTGGAAAGGTTGTTTGGTTTGATTTTGTGGTATTTGTTTTTGTTTTCACAGGCTCTAAAAAAAATAAATTAATTCTTTCCAGCAAATGCCAAAGGAAATAATTTGTCCTTCCCAGACTGCTTCCTTCAGTCTTCTCATTCTTCTCCACCTTTCAGTTAGCTCTCCAGATACCACCTTCACCACAGGTAGCTCCTAGCTCTCCTGTCCTACACTGCAGTACTGATATCTACAATTTAATTAAGAGATCTAGCTACAGTTGTATGTTCATGGTGGCTGTGAAATAAATAAGAATATTCCTCTAGCTATAATTTTTCACACACACAAAGTTTAGTTTTTCAATCCTTTCTTTAGCATTTTCCATAAACACAGAGTACCTTAAGGTCTTTATGTATGAAACTAAGACATAAAAAACTCTTATTTTCACTAATAATTAAACTTAACCTATCTACTAGCACTCTGATTGTTTTTTGAAAGCTTCCCTTTTTATAACCAGAATCCTGGATCTCCTTCTCCCAGAAGCGTGAACCAAATGGAAAGACTTTATTTTGAACCTAACCCAACTCCAATTCCTCCTTCACATATGAGAAAGCTATCAAGCAGTCCACATGGTGTTCCCTGAAAAAAGTGAACTTTAAACACCTTTATGGGACCCAAATGTTTAATTCAAAAGAGTATTAAAAATGAAAAAAATCCACAAACCAAGGGATTTTCCATACTCGTTCCCAATCTCTTTTTCTCTCTTCTTCCATCATAAAGCCCCACAGGAAGAACAGTTATGCTGACAACAGTGCACAGAATAATAGAAGTGCATATACTTAGCATTGGTCATGAATTTAAAGTCTGAACTGAGCAAGTGGCATCATGTTTTGTGAAACCTCTGAATATCCCAAAAGGAAGAGCCACCATTCCCTCCTAGGCCTTTTTTAATTTTCTGTCCCTCAGAGTCCACTCTGTAGACCTCCAATCTGCAGTTGGTATAATGTTAATTTGTCAGAAGTGCTTAAAGGCATTTCACAGATGTAGTGAAAATAAAATTTTGCTTCTCTGTGTATGAGCCAGAGGTGATCATGCCAGTGGATGAGGTAAAGCGAGCTATTACTGTAAGAAGAAACTAATTGCAACAGATACTGCATTACACATCTTTACATCCTTTACCTGCACCAGCAACAAGCTCTGGACTAGACCATGGATGTTTTGTCTGAGGTAGGTATCTACTTAGACCACACCTAAATTCAGTTCTCACCTCTTATTTCTGGCACTTAAACTAGTTGGACATTACAAGGTGAGTCAATAGCCTGTATATTCTCCACTCACCTGGCAAAAATGAGTAAACAAAAGAAGCAAAAGAATAGTGCTTTAAGAATATTTTCAAGGCAATTACAAAATCATCAGCAGACAAATGTTTTCAGCTGAAGCATTTCCTTGGGAAAATACAGGTTTGGATCAAACAAAAGTCATGATAGTTTTTGAGATTCCAGAGCTAGAAGGCCAAATGGTCCACTAAGCAAACTATGAATGGGAAAACAAGGAAAATTGGTATCAGTGGGAAGATGAAGAAAATCTCCTAGGTATCAAAGGAAAGGCAAAAATATACACACACACACCTTTTTTTTTTAATAAATTAAAAACAAACAAAGAAACAATAAGATTGGGCATCCAAGAATGTGTAACTGGAGACATTCACACATAACTCCATAGTTTTCCCCCAACACTACACAAAGCCACCTCTTGAGTGAGTTGTAGGATCCTTCTTGAACCTCAGGACTAATTTACTCTTGATAGGTCCAATTTTAAAACAGAAATAGAACTTTAAGATTCCAACAGTAAATATTAATTGATCTTTATACCCAAGTGTCACAGGTTTTTTCTAAGTTCTTGGAATAATCTACTTGTTCAATTGGTGGCACAGAATGTGTCCTCATTTGCAGAGATTTGTTTCTCTTTTCACTCAAGCAAGACATATTTCTAGAGAACTTTGGATTTCATAGATTGTAAGTAACAAAGCCAAGGTTTTAGGTAAACCATTCACACTGGTATATATATGAGCAGTGTCCTACAAAAATTAAGAATATTTTGCCTTCAAGGAATGATTCCTCAAGTGATAGTCAAACTTATTTCTTTAAACTGCTGTGAACTAAAAATCTCGCTTACTTTCTGCTACTTCAGTTCTTCTGGAGCAAACAAGTCCTGTAGAAGGGTACCAGCTGGTTCACTCATGCTTGCCCATTATGTAATGTTGGCACTAAGCTGGCAAGAATCATGGAAGGACAGATGTCATGAGACTTACCCTGACTGTAGCTAGAAGTCAGATGACGTTCACTGTTACCTAGCTTGCAGGTCTCAGGCAACTCTGCTGATCACTTATCCCTAACATTACCCATGACTGTTTCCTATAAAGTAATTCCTATTGCCCATTCCCTTCCTGAGGTGTCTCAGCTAAAGTAACAGAAACAGCTGTCAAACTACTTAGTATTGTTAAAAAAAAAAATCAGCCAAAGCCTCCTGTCTGTTCCAATGAATCAGCTAGATTTTAGCATGCCCCATGGTGTTCATATCTCATTCTAAATTTCTAAACATGGCCAAAGTTTTCTGAAGAAACAAAACCCCAAACTCAACACACTAAATTCTCTGTTCATCTCTGCTTGTATTAGCCAGTGTCCCAAACTGCATTTTCTCACTTGGATTACATACATTTGACAGCAAGGTTCCAGCCTTCCAGTGTAGAGTGCTCTTTGCTCCACCAAGGAAGTGAGTTAGCAAATACTGCACTAGATGGCATTTCTAAGATTACAGAGTCTATATATTTGTAAGATCACCTCCACAAAAGGAACTGGTTTACAAAATTTTATACCTTTGTACTATTGTAATATTGAAACAAACAAAAGTAATTAATTTACCAGAATTACTAATCAAAATATTGAATTCTGGAATATTTCTGACTTGATCCTTTTCCCCATTTATCCCACCTACCTGAAAGGTCACCACTAATCCCAGGCAAAGTGTTAAATATTTTTAGATGACCTGTAGCTTTTGGCAGCATGTTTTGTATTATATCTGTAACATTATTCTGTAACATGTGCCTTGCCTAAATTTTGCAGTATAGTTAAGTGGTTAAATATTTGCAGCACTGTGACTACTACAGTCATGAGGCACTTCGCTGTCAAAATTAAACATCATTAGAAGATGAAAGAATGGTTTTGGATTACTTTCAAAATCAGAGACTGAGAATTATGTGGCCTATAGGCAACTCATTCAAGAATTTCTCCTCTCAGCCAAGTAAGAAATAAGGCTAAGATAACTTCTTACTATAGTGTTACCTGTTGCTTTTTTAAGTACCAGTAGTTTGGTTTGTCTAAGTAGAGCAACAGATTCCACAGATTTTGTTTAGTCTACAGGTCATCTTGTGGGCAACTATTTCAAGAACATATGCCAATAGTTAGCTGAATAACTACTGTATGCCAGAGGCTGTAAGAGGAAAAAAAATCCTTCCACTTACTGTGATGAACACACTAATAATAGGAAACAAAGAGATAAGTACACAATAATATTCTGAAATAGGTATTTTATGGTTACAAATCAACATTTTTTGCATTCTGAATCATTCAGGTTTTCTGCCAAATATTTCACAAATTGCCCCAGAGGCAAAATATTCAAAGTGCCTAAGGAATGCAGATGCCTTAATCAGTTTTGAAAATGTGACTCAAGGTAGTTGGTTAACTGGACACATTTGAAATTTATATTATATCCTGTATATTTAAGGCACATCATGCCAGTGACTGTATTAACATCTTAAAATTCAAATAAAACCACTATGGGTACGCAGCCAAAATCCCTCATATTCTGTAATGTCCAGAAGACATCTCAGATCTTTGTGAATTCATGTGCTTCAAAAGACATGAGCGCACACAAGAAATTTCACTCAAAAGTTCCACCAGTAGAACACATTCTACAAAATGCAGAAACAAGTTATTGTGGGTACTCCTAGACTCCGGTTTCATATTAATCCCTACTTAGTGACCATATCCCAACTTTACAGGTCAAGTTTTGAGTCCTGTAGATGCTTCCAGGAATGCATATACAAAGCTGTCATTTTGGCTTCACTTAATACCCATGAATTGTGTTACTCAGAATGAGTCAAGCAAATGTGTGCATAAACTATATAATTTGCTGATTGCTCTTCCCATTTCTGTTTTTCCCCTTTTAGCTAACTCTGACCCAGCCTGTTCGTCCTCCTTTTGTCTTTTCAGAACTGCACATATAATCCATAGTAAAAATCAACAATACTATCACCATCATCTTCCTCACATCATAATGGTAGTAATTATAATTACACTTCTCAGGTAGAAGTTCCTTTACCAAATATATCCTTTACTTAAGATGTAATTAGAAGCATGAGTCAGCTTTTCGCACTTAATTGTGAAGCATCTGCCACTGACTGCTATTTGTCTTCTGCATGCCAATGTATACGTTCACAAAATTAAAATCAGACTAAGATAATTCTTCACCAAGAAAAATGCGAAAAATGAACTTCAGAATCCATAACAAATCTACATCCACATAACAGCATAGCCACCCTCATCTCCCTATGAACCTCTGCTTCTATCATAATAAAAAAGAAATGAAACCAAAGGCAACAAGTAATAAAAACAGAGGATAGATGACAGCAGCCTGCTAGCAGAAGCATTTTTGCCTCCACTTCATTCTTTTTTTCTGTCACATTAATTTGTTCAAGCAGTGACAAGTAGAAGCATAAAATTAGCATCCACCACATGTTATGCAAGTGTTTCTAGGTATATTAGGCACAGAAAGAGAGAATTTACAAACTTGGGCTATGTTTTGCAGATCTATTTGTTTTGCTGTGAAGTATATTCCAAAGAAAATAGTTTACCCCACCAGATAACACATCACACCAATCTGAAGTCAACTCATACTACCACATTTTCAACATTAAGTCTTATATCAGTCAATGAGTCCTACCTAAGAAACACACCAAAGGGCAGGTGACACTAGCCCAGGGCGCAAAGCCCCAGTCCAGGCCTGACCAAGACGGAGAGAAGTGGGCAGCCATGGCTACCTCATGCCAGCCAGAGCTGTGGCAGGCTGGCACAGCTGCCCTCCCTGCCCCAGAGGGGCTCAGGCAGCCCTGTTCGGGAGAGCTTATCTGCCCCGGTCCGCCTTGGTCTGCTAAGGCTGGTCTGAGGTAGGTCTCCAGTTTCATTGAAGGAACTGAATCAAATGTGCAAAAGGGCGGGAGAAATCATAAGCTGCTAGGTTTTGGGTATTTGGTTATGTGGGGGGTGTTGCTGAAAGTTACTCACAGATATTATTCTTGCAGACTGGGTTATATTCATCCTCATCTAACAAAGAGAGGAAGCAATTTTCATTGCTTGTCTTATCTTCCTTTCTCCATTGATACCTATAAGTTCTTTTTGGCTCTCAGGAGGCTTTTATTAGCAGGATTTAAAAATGTTCCTAGGAAAGTTTCAAGTTTACATTGGTACCAAGTGCCTGTGGCGAGGCAGGGGCAGCGAGGGGCTGCAGCCCCTGTGAGGGGAGACGGGCCGCCCCGCACCGGGCACAGCCGGTTCCAGCCGGTTCCGCACCCGCCTCTGGCTGAGGGACGCAGGCGCGCTCCGCTCTAACCGGTAGCGCCTCTGTCAGAGTGTGCTTAAGAAAGGGCAAAACGCCACAAAGACGGTGAGATGTGAGGTAAAAAGTGTTAGAAACAGCCCTGCGACCACCAGGGGTGGAGAAGGAGGGGGAGAATGAGGTGCTTCAGGCACTGTAATAGGGATTTAGGTATTTCCCTGCAGTCTGGGGAAGACCCCTCACCAGTGCAGGTGGATATTTGATTCTTTGCAGGCACTGCTTTTGCCAGTGACTTTGCTAATACATTAGGAAGAAAATGTCATAGGGTCTTTGGCAGCACCCCTGTGAAGTGCTAAGGTGGCAATATCAGAGAAAACACCTGCCTCTTCACCAAAGCACCAGCCTTTGGCAGACTGCTCATGAGCTCTGTTTCTACCTCCGCCCATGCAAATATCCAGCATAAAAAAAAATTCCTGCACACCAGGCCCTGTCCCCTGCATACATTCCTCTCGTAACCCAAACCTCAGTCTTCTTCTCGTGTACCATCTACTCTTACTCATCTTCTCTGTGGGTGGTGGTGTCAGCATTTTGAGATGCTTGGGAGAAATAAATTACAAGTTAATTCTGACATTTCAAATATGGCTTGCCTTGCCGATACTACAGTGGGCCTGCATCTGTGTGTGTGCATGCTTGCATGAATGTGCAAAGTTTGGAGTTTGTGTAACTGATTATTCAGAGGAACACACAAAAAAGGAACTTCCAGAAAAGGATCACACCTAAACCTTTTTTTCAGTATAAAGTGTTTAATTCTTAATTAAAAAAAAAAAAAAAAAACAGAAAATTAATTTTTTCTCAAGAAGGTTTATTTTATCAAATATAGAGATTTCATTCAATTATTTAGAGTTAAAAAATAAATCTGTAATATAAATAATGTATTTCTGAACAGCAGATTACCTAATGGTATTTCCATGACCTGAACTACATAACCATACACACCGTACAACTTTCCATTGCATATCAATATGTAAAAGTTTTTCTTTTTAAATTAATGTTATATTTTTTCAAAATATAAAAGGCTAACACCATCTTGATAAGCAAGTTCTGTGAGGTAATGTTATGAAGTAAATAACTAGCTGGCTCAAATACAGCATATAGCTTTTCTAGTCGACAAGTAAACTACAACTGTTTTTTTCAGATGTGCCAAAATGGATACCAGGTGTCCAAAACCATTAGTCTACTGTTGTGTAAACAGCCAAACATCTGAAAATCTGATGGGAATTAAAGGTCAGTCTGCTGTAAAGAAGCTTGCTTGTGAGGACCTTGATATTTATTGTTTCCATAAGTAATAATTCAATAGTCCAGTTAGTATTTTATATGTTTATTTTTCTAAATAGAAGGCATGTTATAATTCGAAAATTAGTTTTAAACATTAGTTTTTAAACTGAAATTCTGACTGGCTGCACAGATGCATGTATGCAAGTAAACTGTAACATTCCCAGCTGTTTAACAAATTTATGTACCAAGCCATACAATTCACCACCTCACTGGGAATTATTTTCACAGGAGTTCCAACATGGTATGCTTCTACATAGTTTTTTTGCTGCTTTTCTCACAGATAACCTTGACTGTACAATGACACTGTCTTAGTGCTAGTTATCTCACCTAGAACTGATGTTTAACTTTTTTGGTAGAGACTGGGATGAACTGCCATTTGTTTCTTTTTCCTATATTTGATATCTGTATGGTTTTCCAACAAAGATTTGACTGTGTTTTGGAGGTCAAGAAACCCCCCATTAATGTTTTTTTCATGACAGCCCACTAGTGCTAAAACTGTTACATATAATTACATGTAATGTTTTCAGTTTATCCATTTTGAATTAAATCATTAGAAACTGTTTATTTCTAATGTTAATTCTTAATGAAGTAGAAAGTGAGCATAAAGGAGTTGGGTTCATACATCATACATCTCCTCTGCTGGAGACATAATCAACCTTTTTATATTGTTTCGAATATGGATTATTTGTTTCAATGTAAAAGTAACAAGTTTCACTAGAAATTAAACTGAGATCTGTCCTATATTCTTTGCTTAAAAGTTATTACATCTGTATCTTCTGAATTCTACGTAATATCTGTTCACTGAAGAGTTGCTTCATGGCAAGTAATAAAGAAATAAGCACACGTGTATAGCACCCTTGTAGATATGATCTGCATTAGCTCTCCTTCAACTTAAAGCTGTGTATCTGGCATTCTGTTTATCCTTGTGTGAGATAAAATATCTGCCATCTATGCTTGTCTGACAGATCCTCTCAGCTGTCACTTGTATGCTCTTGTCAGAGACATCTTATGCGCTGTACTCTGGTGAGGCTCACTCCCCTACTCCAGGCAAGCTTCCAACTTTTGCCTTGCTATTCTAACTAGAGATCTGCCCATGCAGCTCTGTTTCATTACCAATCAATGTCCATTAATAATACCACTTCACGTCATCTCAGTAATTGAAATACCATCATTACTTAAATAAAAGACAATCAAAACCTAATAGCATACCACCCTTATGCTGCTAGACACAAAGGCAAGTCAAGTAAAAAAAAAATAATTAATCAACTTAAACCTGCAGAAATAGCTATAAACAAGATTTACCAATGTTCTGATTTCTGATATAAGAAACATGAAATAAACTTAGCAGGGTAAGTATACACTCCCTTATAATGAGGTTTCTAACATCCAAAGTTTAGTTTTATTCATGCTGATGTGAATCTTCATCAATTCTACTGTTTTTACAGATAGCTGCTCTGGATTTGCCCTCCTGCAGCCAAGATCAGCATGTGGCCCCTTTGAACTCCATTCTCTCACTTAAAAGCAGCTGATCAGAAGTATGTAGTTATTTTATTCTAAGCTTTCCAACCTTCTATTAACTCTTTTGTCTTTTGGGGAAATTTATTCCTTGGATAGCCCTTAAGTTACTATTACCCCTTTCCTTGTTAATTCAGATATATATCTAGCAAAGGAAATAACCAGTGTGCTGAATCAACTCTGAACAATACTGAAGGTATTTTCTTAAATGCTTAATTTTTATAGGCTCAAAAGTACAAATCTTGCACTTTCTAGGTTTTGCCTGACATTCCTGTTGGGTCTAGCACACCACTATCCAGCCTTTTATCCTACACAGAGATAACTACTGAAACTGACTGAAAACTCTCCACTGAAGAAGCCTTTAGTAAACAAACAAACAAAGCAAACAAACCAACCCTCCATCCGGGACCACTTTGTTAATTTCAGTTTTCCAAGTCTTCACTAGAATCAGAAAGACTTAGCTGCAAGAAAGAAATTTCCTTCTCTTGTTGAAATTCAGAAGTGTGTAAGTCAGCACCACTGTGGTTCTAAACTCATCTGTCAGTTTGAGAAGTTTAACTGTGGTCACTCGTTCACTGTAACTACCAGACAATTCAGGAAAACTGTTAAAATCAAATTATTCCTTTTCAAGGGCAGGCAATTCACATGGTAGTGTGCTGAGCCACCACCAAGGAATGCTCTGGATTCTATTAATACAGAGGCAATTTTGTAGCATTTTCTCTAAATATGTAGCCTTACAAAAAAGCCTTATTTTCATGTAGCTAACAGTGGAAAATGTGGCTAGAAACTTACTAGTTAAGCATAGTTAGTAACTTTGGCTTGAATAAAAGGAGAATTATGGTAAAGCTTATAGTTTAGGAATTAGCAGTTAGATCATAAAGTAGGCTACTGGTAAACACTAAGTATTAAGGACTGCAGTAATACATGCCTCTGTTATTGACAGCAAGAGATGAATTCACTATAGTATGTAGACATAAAATTATTAGACCAGGATTCAGTTTTGATGCATGTGTTCATGAACTGGGTATTCATTTACATCTTAGTTTTTTCTAAAAATTGAGTTTTTCTTACTTGAACATGTGACAAATATGGAAGAAAGGATGTAATATATTGCTTTTAAGATTGCAACGCCTTGCAAACTCTTGAAGAAAGCAGACCTTATAGGCATATATCAGTTCATAGTAAATGTTTTGAAAGAAAGCTTCCAGATTTCTCAACAGCTTTCTTTCACAGAAAGGCATACAAAAATTCTGTTATATATACTGAAATATTTTAGATGACACAGGAGCATTACATTTCTTAACTGCATATTACACCAATACATCTTTTCCATGGCTAATCAAAACTAGAAAGCAGTTATAGTAAATCTGCAGTCAGTATGAGGGGTTTCAAACTGTTCATCTAGAAAAACATAGCTCCCATTTGCAATCCAAATTCTGCAGTGCTCACAAGAACTGTGACCTGTGAGATCTGCCCTGTGTTAAATACCAACCCTCCCCTGTTACACACACAGAGTTATGATGTGATTTCACTGTGTAAAGGTGGCAGAACACTTAAGGCTTTGTGAAGAGGCTTGTGTTTCTCAGACTGAACAGACTACTTCAAATATGCACAAAACATAATGGGATCTAAACTATTACCAAAAATGTAAGAGATATTAAAATTACTCTGGATGATTTTCTGAAAATTATAGTTCAGTACTCAGACATTCACAAAAAGACAAATACAAGTCAAAAATTATTAAATACTGACTAGATCCCTAGCACACACATCTGAGCGCTGCTACTAGCAATCACCTTTCACAAAAGGATATTTCAGTATCACACTAAAGTGCACGGTAACCAGTTAAAGAAGAGTTATGGATTGTTTACTGGACAACAATAATTTCAAAAGATCAAGACTCTTCAGCTTTTATATGAGTTGCTCTAGACATAAAATACAGAAATCAGAGAAACTGTCAGGAATTATTTCTTACTGCTTCTTATAATTCAAAAAACTGGCAAGTCACCTGGAGTTATCAGTCAGTAAAGTTAAAAATAGGAAATACTTTCTCACATATTGTATCTCGAAATGGTAGCATTCGTAGCATTCATAGCTGCAGCAAATGGATTAAAAAACCAATTAAAAAAATTGGTGTAAAATAGGTCTGTCAGTAGCTTTCAAACACGATGGTGAAAATACTTCCACTTTAGAACATCTTTAATAGTAGATCCCTAGAAGCTGGGACAGTGCACTGGGAGTTGTTCTTACAACCCTGTAAGCTTGTACTCCAGGCCAGTCGCTGGGACAGGATACTGGGTTAGATGGATCTTGGATTTGACAGCAAGGCTTATTTTTGTATAA
The DNA here is from genome assembly GCF_023634085.1 of Falco cherrug. Taxonomy (NCBI): domain Eukaryota; kingdom Metazoa; phylum Chordata; class Aves; order Falconiformes; family Falconidae; genus Falco; species Falco cherrug. The sequence goes on from NC_073708.1 coordinate 13,180,192, forward strand.
CTGCATGTTAATGCTAGAAAAGCACCGTTGCACTTTCTGAAGATACTAGAGAAGGAATTTAAGTTACATAAATTATATAAATTAAATTTTTAGTTTTATATTTATTCATAATATTTTTGTGATAATTTGTAATAATAATTCATAATTGGTCATAATAATTTAGTGATAAAAATTCATTTTATGTATTATAAATTTAAATCTTAAGTCTTCAATTTAAAGTTGTTCTGTCGCTGGCTATTGTATTCTTCCTCAATAGACAGGAAATCTTGTCTAGTTCCTGAGTAGACAGAATAAGGGTCCTGGGAATAGATGGAGTTTCAGAATGGAAAAAACTGAGAATTACCAATTCAAACAATCATTTTCCTGTCTTTCAGAAGCCTTGTGCCTTGCTGTATAATACAATATAAACATGAGCTCTGTCTTCTCTTAGCATTTTCATTTCAGTTGATAGTAAAGTCTGTCTCCTTATAAATAAAAAATCAAATTAAAATTAAGTTAACACATTACTTTGGAAGTGAGTTTTATGCCAATGATAAAAATGGATCCAAATCACGTGCTATTCTTTACTCATTCTATTACATTATTTAAAAGAACTAGCATGAATGGCCCATCACTTCTATTAACCAGAATCCAACACTTAAAACTGACAGAATATAGTAATTCCTAAACTGGAGCTTTCAGTCTATGTATGGCCTGTTTTCTTCCATCTCATGCTGTGCCTAGTGCTCCAGGAGACTACCGGAGCTGTCAGCATAGCTGCAGAGCACCTCTAAGAAAAGTCCTGCTAGTGGTCTGGCACTTCGATGTGGCTAAAAGGAGTCCTACCAATTCAGATAGCCAGGCTGCTGGAGGAGTTAGCAGCATAACAACTCTGGCACTGCCTGGCCCAGGAATCAGCAATGCAGTATTTTTCAGCTGACTTCCTATGGAAGGACTACATGGTCATATGTAGTACAAGCATATCTCTGGGTCCATCAGAAGGGTTTTGCTCAATTCCTTCTGTAGCTGGGAACAATGACTGAAGGTTTCATAGGCAGCTCTAGAACACAAAGCCATAACAGGACATCCTGAAACTGCTACAGGCAGAGGAGGAGGTGGTTCTTAGCAGCTGACTGAAGGAGAGATGCCTTCTGTATTCTGAAACCTGAACCTAAGAAACAAAACCTTGGACTTTGACTAATCGTAACTCAAATCAGTCCACCCTGAGAAGCTTCTGTTAGAGGAGAGTTCAAACTCCTCCTTCTCATCTCTCTCCCCTATCCTAGTAAGGAGAGTTTCTCCTCCCCCATTCTTCATTCTCTCCTAACCTTGTCTGGAGAAACTATCCCGTCCACACAGGGACAATTCCAGCTTAACAGCTTGCTGTCTGTGAACTTTCGTGGCTGTTCTAGTGACTTGTGCTTATCACTACCAGAGCAACACGAAGTATCCACTTTCTCCAAAAACTGGAGGTGGGACTGGAAAATGGGATAAGCCACCTCATGCTTTAAAATTTAAGAATATTTTCAGGGATTTGTGGATTTAATGTGTTTCCATTCCTTTGCAGATACAATTAAGCATCAGAAGTAGATGATGGTTAGGAGCCATCCATACATCAGAGATTCTTTTAGTAGGACTTGCTCCTTCTAGTAAATGTTTCTCTTAAACTGTGCAGTTTACTTAGTATTCATGGTGTTATATGCTTAAGATATTTTATTTTCCTTTCAATGTTTCTTTCACAATGTTTTCCTCACTGTTTTTATCGTGCGAGACTTACACTGCAAATGCTGGAGTTGTGCCAAGACAGTTTCTTCTTTTCTTTAAAATTAATGCTTCTATCTTCTTTTTTTCTTTAATTGAATGACTTCAGCATATTCAGGCTGTCACTAAAAGAGCTAAGCACCCCTAGGACTATAATGCTTGCCCAGACAAATGCACATTCCTGTCTGTAAAGACCTAGCCGGAATGTCTAGCATCAGAATTTCACATTTTGTGCAGTCAATTCTATTTCGTATACTAAGCCACAAATGTATTACAGTTAAAAACAGCAGAAAGTCTGTTCTAAATTAGGTGACGCAAATACAGTAGTAACAGAAACCACAGAAAAAGCACAGATGTATAGAATATATGTACATTCAAGGCAACCAATATGAAAGGCAGGTATCAGTTAAAATGTTTTCTGAAGTCACAATTTTAACAAATAGTACTAATGAATAAAGCAATATATTAACTGAACAAAAAGGCAATGCAAATTTTTATGTTTCCCATTTACTGAAGTTCTGCCAAATATGAAAGCAACAGGAACGGGTAATCCCAGAATGTCCTCAGTGAAGACATGCTATATCAAAGCCGGGGTGTCTTCCTTTAAATGTACAACTGGAAGACACAGTGCAATATGAACTGCTAAAGGCAGCAAGCCTTGCAAAGCAAGTCATTTAGACTCACAAGAGAAATCATTTACCATGAATAAAGGAGGAAAAATGGTGATGCAAGCACAAAATTGGACACTAACACATTTTATACTGTAAATCTAACTCCTTAAGAGAACAAGACGACTGCCTGCATCAATCTCTTTTATGAGCAGAAATACCCAAGATGGATCTAGCTCTAATGTAGAAACAGAACCAAATGCCTGACTATATTTTTTTATATAGAAGTGTTCTATTCACTAAGTAAGACTGCTGTGATTTGATGTAAAAAAACCCCACCCTTTTGCTTGCATGATGAGACTAAATCTATACCAGTACATCAGTGGGTTAAAATAATTCAGTCACCTTTTAATATAACAATGCATGAAATAATTGGATTACTAATAGAAAAAAAATATTTTAATATTTGGAGTATTTGAAGTAACTTGTCATTTGTCCAGCTCAGTTCTAGCCAGCTATGGTTCTAGCCATAGTACATTGTTTCAATTGTTCAAGGACAAAGGAAGTTATTCGTAAGAGGTTAGTGTCTGAAGAATCTACATGTCTGCTGTGGTTTCAGATTTTTTAGGCCAAGAAAAATTGCCCTGTTGAGGTGATAAAGTCTTGATTTATATTAAGGAAGTTCAGTGATTCAAGAGGAGATGGCACAAAGACTAAAAAAGCTCTAGCTATTCACAAAAAAAAATAATCCTGAAGAAGTATTGAAGAAAATAGCACTTGCAGGTTTTAAATCAACTTTGGAAGCCCTACAGAAATGTTCTATATTTAGGAACAAAAGCAATTAAATGATGTGCATTATGAAGTACTAAGGTAAACACTAGTAATGCAGTAGTTATGCAAAATTACTATTGCACAATCACTAGTTGTCTCGGAAACAATTGAGAAACTAGAATCTTTTCTGCTGAAAAAGGCTGGCTACTTAAAGCAAGTATCCCCTCCCCTCCTTGAAGGGTGCCATAGGGTATTTATCTTGCATCAGTACTGACACTACAGACAGACAGTACGCTTTAATGTCTTTTTTGCATCCCACTAAGGAAAAGAAGTCAAAGAAAGAATGTCCAAAATGGCTCATTTCTTGTTCTGTGTCTATAATCTAGCTCTTTCCTTTTTCCCTTTGTGTCTCTCTAGAGATTTGTTTTCCCTCCCTTATTTTTCTGTAGTATTTCCTTCTCCTTTATGAAATACACAATGTATATTTAAAAATCAGTTCTCACAGAAATTATTCTCACAGATTCTTCAAAACAACGTGCCAATGTAGTATATTTTAAATCATGTGAAACTTTAAAGATAGCCTGTCTTGTCATATTTGATTAAGATTAGTCAACATAGCAAAGGTAATAATAACTTACTATTCTTCAAACTTACATACTTTTTGATAAATCAAAAATATTTCTTTAAATATTGTAGCACATCTGCTAGATAGTTCATCCTTGCTCATTATGCTTTTTACCAAAATAAATATTGAATAGTGTAGGTGAAGCTAGAAGTTAAATATAATTAGTATTTGATGTTGAAAAGAACATTTCTGTAATAATTTTAGCGGGCCTGGCCTGACAGTCAGCCCATGATTCAAAAAATGAAGTACGTAGCATACAACAAGACTGACAGAATAATTAGATTTTTACCATCTGACATTTTTTTTACCTGTCGTTGCATTTGGTTTCTGCCAGCTGTCCCAAACTGTCAGCTGGGGTAGCTTGGCAACAAGGATAAAGGGGTTTCCCCCTCCCCCCATCAACCATTCAGTGTTCTTATATTCAGGCTTAATACATAGCTAATAAATGTCTTCCCAGCTGCACCTGCAAATAATATACAGATCTGTTCTACTTTCAATTAATTTTATTTCTTAATACTGCAAAACAAGCACCCTTAATATCAGGAAATTTCCTAAGGAAATCCTGAAGTTTTCAGATAGGTACTTCCCAATGAAATAAATTAATGAGATTTAAGCCTAAAGCAAGGTCTTCAGTTCTAATCTATTATTATGCCCAGACACACATGGGTCCTTTGGAAGTTGGCATCAATTTTTTTGCATTGTTTTTCTTCACATTTTAATTAACTTCTGCTTTTATTAATGAAGCTGGAGTGTAAACTAAATGGGATTAGAGTTTTATCATCTACATATTTGTAAAGTACAGTGCAAATTGAAAGCAAATCTCAGTAAATATGTAATAATATGTATTTTGGGAACCTGTTGCATGGCTTCCCCCTTTACACCTGAAAGGTTCAGAAGAATAATATAAGTGGGACCAAACTGTGGGCTCTGGTATACCTTTATCAACCCACAAGAAAAAAAGAATAATAATAATAAAAAAAATCTTCTGAGGGCAGCAAAATTATCCAAGACTTGCATTGTACCAGGAAATGTGGATCAAGACAATTCACTTCCTTCAAAACCAGATGCTATAGTAGGCTGTGAATTTTTCAAATGCATTCTGAAAGATGTTTCATTAAAAAATTACACAAAAATAAGAAAAAAGAAATCCCACAAGCAGTATATATTATCAAACTATCTATAAGGTACAAGTATTCCAGGTAAAGGCTTTCACCTAAAGACCCTAAGCATTTCTTTTAGGACATACATTCAAAATTAAGTGGTGCAAAGAAGTATCAGGGGAAATGAGAGCTCTTTTTACAAGAAATGACTAAAAATACAACCTGATTCAGCCTACCAAAGCTGACACTAACAGAGAATATGATAACTTTCTATCAGTATACCAGGTGAACAAGTGGCTGGAGGCAAGAAGAGTAACCATGTATTCCCATAAATAAATAGGTATAAATGTAGCCATGAATAAATGTAGTCAGCAAATCAGAAGGGGTTTTATTTGGGTTTTTTTTACATCAGAGGATGGCCTTTCCTTTATAGAAACAACTGAACTCATCTGAGGCAAGGCTTGATAAATTCACAAAAGAGAATGTATTTTAAAAGTTGCCTGGAATACCAGATTAGACTTTGGGAAGTCACTTCTTGTAATCCTGTAGCTTTACTTTCACATTATCCTGATCCCTATGCATCCAAACACTCAGCTTGCTTTTTGAAGCTGGCTGTACTTTCAGCAGAGGACTTGAGCTAGCTAATAACTGCATGTACTTTTTTAAAAAAAAGAACAAAGAAATAAGATACTTCATAAATTATTTTAACTGTACAACTTAAATGCCAACACTTCCTCACACCTCAAACAACTAAAGAGATGCCTATAGCAGCTGGAGGAAACTATTCTCTCCAAAAACGGAAGGACAGTAGGAGGGCTATTATGCAGTTGTTGATTGTTGTCCCAGATTTGATACAACTGTAACAAGCAGATCATTTCATAGCACAGACAGCAGGGGGATAAGAAGTAGGTTTTTCCCCCTCATGTTTCCACACACCAGTTTTCCTCATGTGACACCAGCTCAAAACGCAATCTGTAAAAACCACACTGCATCTCATTTGTTTCCTTTAAAAAGAGAAAGGTTGTTATGCTGGAATATCTATCTGTTGATCACTATCACTCTTTCTCCCACATGAAACTTCTGTGGGGTAGGGCCATATCATAATACATAAAAGGGGAGGATTGGAAAATGGCCCTACTGTGTGATTAAGAAGAACACATGCCAGTGTGGGAGAGTATCTAAGCCCTTCTGCTAGCACTGAAGTGTCATCTACTCCCATGTTCTAAGCTAGAATGAGAAATACAGGGAATTAGTAGTAACCTATCTTAGTTACAACTCTTGTATAAAGTTGCTTTACTTTCGTGCCAGACATTACATATCTTTCATTTGGTATAGATTAACCTTGCTTAATTCTCATTCCACAAATAGAAATCAGCATTTTAAAGAGAAAAAAAAATATTTTTTTAAAAAAAGCTATAAAACTTAAATTTTTCTTGAGGTTTTACAGATTTCTTAACCTCTGAAATTCAGGAATACTTTCCTAATGTTTTAATGTTTTTCTTGGTTAATCTATGTTTTGTAGTATCCATTTTGTTTCATGACAGTGTAAAGAAAATGCAGGAAACTGTACATAATTATATGATTCTGGCACTGTAATTTTGGTCTTGTGCATCTCAATGATCACATTCCTTTGATATACCAGAGTAAGTTTTAAAATGCTGCATTTAATGGTAAGTCTGGTAAGCCACAATTGTAGAGCTTGGTAATGCTTGCTTTGGCTTTGCAGAGTGAGATATCAAAGTGGTATAAGATCAACTTGCCATACTTGGCACCATCAAGTTTTAAGTTAAACTTGTATCCTAGGTGAAAGGATAGTCAAACAAAACCATCCCTCTGGAAATAGAAGGGTACTGTATATAAACTAGAAGAATTATTGGTTGTAAAGCAGTCTGGACTGAATATAACAAACTCAGCTGGCTTGAGCTCAGGGAGCCGTTTCTTTTCCTTCATAACAGAACTTTTTTTTCAGAAGCTGGAGACCCCATGTTTAGCTCAGCAAAAAATTCTTAAATGAATTAACTATGTGTAGGTTTGATAGCGTGTTTACCAAGACTTCCAGATGTGTATTGTTCTGTCCACATACCTTACACAAGTATGGTGTGGCTGTCTGTGTACTACCCTACAAATATGAAATAAACCAAAAGCCTTCCCTTTAAAATAATCTAAAACCCAGTTGTGCCATAAACACATTTCTAGTCACATAGAAGAGATCTACTATCATACTAGCTCTCACAAAACAGCTGGTTTACCCCATTCTAAAGTAATTCATTATGCGTTTTCCTTCTTTCTTGTTGGTAAATGGGTCATACTGTCTATCACCAACTTAATTCTGTATTTCAGTTACCAGCATTTTCCTTCTCCCATTGCTATTTTCATCTTCTTTCATGGATTGAACTAATTTATACAATCAAAGCTTCCTACTTCAGGTCATTACTATTACTTCAAGGCAACTTCCAACTCAAATATATATCCACCCTGGGTATAAACATAGCTAGTTGAATGTGGAAGTACAAGTCAGTGTAAGGAAAGGTTATAGAAACAGCCCTCTGTACGTTCAAATTTCAGCCAGTGTGTTCCACAAAAATAACACTTGTGAAATCATTAGCTTGGAGACGAAATAGCATAATGCTTGAAGCATTCAGTTAACTCAGTCTTACAGCCTGAATTTATGATTTATAATAATTACTTAAGAACACTGCTCAGCAACAGAAGAATAAAGATGGAAAGACGCAGACTGTATCTATTTTATCAAAAATGCTTTTAAATCAGCCATGACATATTCTTCACAATACCAGGAAGGGAAGCTTTACCTAGAGATCCCGACAACTGTAACTGGGGTTTAAAAATATTGTTAGATGGATGCCTGCCTGACAGCAAATAAATTTTTTTTGTACAGACAGACACAATTGTGACTTGTATTTCATACGCTCCCAGGAGATAGGTGCTCTGCTTTCTAAAGAGTCACAGTGTGAGTCAGTCTTCAAGTCCTGCACAGGTGAACAGAAAGACCAGGCAAGAAGTTAAAGGGGTGCAGATCCTGACTTGATTTACACGCAACATGGTGGCTGAAATTTTTCAGCTAGAGGAGGAAATCCAGTTAAGATTTAGAAAAGGGAGTAAATAATTTGTCCAGTTTATTGACATGTTTTCCAACAATCCACAATATTTTACCCATCGTAAAATTAGGTGATTTTGCATTTTATTAAAATAAAAGTTTAGAAGCCTCACTTTATTGCTTTGAATGAAAAGCCTGGTGAGCTCCACTACCCAGTCTTACTTGCTTTCACCACTGCTTAACAAAGCAAGAATTACTATTTTGTTCCTTGTTGTATTACTGTAAATGCCTATATGGAACAACTCAAATGCAGACTATTATCCCAGCTTAGAAAATATGCACAGTGTCAGCCTATGGCTATATGGTTTGCTATGGTTTCTTAATCTATACATTTCAAATATCTTCTCAAGTCCCCCCATGCCTTTCTTTCCCACAAATACGACAGCAAAAAGTTAAAGTTCTAAAATACTTGGAAAGTAACCCTGGATTAGTTATTTTATGTATTTTCATACATAATTGCAACAAGGTTCTACTGTTACAGCAAGCTTTTTGCTTCTCTTTTCTGATATTACAAGATTAGAGTGAAACAATATTGTGATAATGATTCCTCTGCTGCTTGTACATCAAACCCATACTACCAGCTAGTATCATCAAACTGTACATTTGTTACTGTGGAATAATTTTCCTAAATTTCAAATTATTTAAAAATCTCATATTATATAGGATTATTAAGACCACTATCTTAGTTATTTTCAGACATGAAATTGAACCTTTTCTTTGCAGAATAAAAAAATTACAGATTCTACTGTGGACAGTTCACAGGCGATGTCAATTTTCCATACCACCTAATAGCAATAAACTAGTGAACAGTAAAATAGATGTGTATTGACTACATCTAAGTCAATCTTTTCAGGGTCACTTGGGTAAACACTAAATCACAAAATCACACTGCAAACACTGTATCAAAAGGCTAAGTAGACAAATTTATTCAGAATTAGACTTCCATAACTAGGTGTAATTTAACTCGCTTTCTAAAACTCAGTAGGTGTTGTGCAGTTCAATTCTGAATGACATTTTTTAGGAATAAGGTTTTTCAATTAATTTTTAACTTGTATCTTTAATAAATCTGAACTGATTTTTCCTCTGTAATTTTACAGACAAATTTTAAAAAGTGCAATTCAGTGTTAGTAGCTGAAAAACACTAGATAAAGGGGGAAATGATACTAGTAAACCTAAATGGACATTCTACACTAAAACCCTTTTGGAATAGAAATAGCATCTTTGCCTAAATATCATTTAGGTAGAAATTTTAAAATTTGTTTCTTTTCCCTTCCTTTACCACAAACCATTTTTCAAATGAGAAATAGGAAAAGCAACAAAACCAAAATAGAAAAGCACCCAGGAACAACTTCCATTCTCTCATCAATTTTTCTCTTCATTCATTATTTTGAAAAAGTGGTGATAAACTTTATATATCATTGCTATTTTTGTTTGGTTTGAGTAATAGAAAAATAGAATTGAAATACTAGAAAATTATGAAGAGCTTGCCTGTCTCCTGCCACTACCCTGAACAATGTAAAGGGGCAGTGACCTATAGGAATTACAAAACCAGTAAGTTTTAAGAAAATGCAACTAAAAATATGGTATAAAAATGTATGGAATTCACTTACCTCTTAAGACTGTTGTTGAATAATACAATACTGAAGCAGTAAAGGAAGATTCATTTTCACACCTGTCAAAAAAACAGTAGGCAAAGGACTCCTAGTAACATATTGGCAAGGACCACAAAATTTCATAATATGGTTATAATAAACACCCTGATATGGATATAGGAAAAAATATCTATATTTCAGATACAATGACTTTCTTAGATTTGTAATGAGAAAATGAATGGTAAAACCTCAGTTAATGAACACCAAATCATGTGGTTCTGATATCACTTACTGATTACTCATATGGAGCTAAGTCTACTTAATCAATTGTGTAAAACTGGTATGAGGATAAGATTATGCTCTGTATTGTCTGAATTAAAATTTTCTTACAAAGATATCTGTGCTTGAGAACTCATGCTTGTGTCTATTTTACCACCAGTTTCTGAATACTTATTATACAGTGTATATATATTCCACATAGAGCAGAAAGGAAGTAAAGTCTATATGATTTACCACCACACAGGACTTAACAGTTAAATTATGCAAGATATGGCCCAATGATAAGTGATGAAAACTTCATGGTAAACCATTCATATATATTCTTTTAGAGCAAGCATATGGCATTTTTAGGTATTTTTCTCCACTTAAACCATTTAAATTGAATTGTATTTTAAAATTCCTGTGATTTCAAAATAGATTGGCTTAGTCTGATGAGTCTCATTCTGCAGACTTTGAAAGAAGAGAAACAGTATTACTGAGGAATTGCATTTATTGGTTGCTTTCAAAAGCAACCAAATCTGTTTATTTTATATAGAAATGTTAGGCTTTAAGTTCTGGAATCTCAGAACCCATTAACTTAGAGTAGCTTTCCCTTTTTAATTGTATCAGTCTCCTAGTTCTAGCACTCACTGCTTGTTTCTTGCTCTAACAGATCACCTCAAAGCAATTCAACATTGGTCAAAAATTGACTGTTGCCCTTCTGGGCTTCAGGTTAGCATAACTGTGAAGTGAAAACCTGTAGCTGGCACAGGAAAAAAGGGAAAGGTATGTTTTTGTAGCAATTTATTTAAAGAAAGAGAAAGTCAGCTGACAGACTGCTCAAAGGTTTGGGATGTTACAGGCATGTTGTGGGAGGCTGGCTGAAGAGGCAAATGCAGGTGAGATCAAAGATGCATGATAAATAAAGTTTATCACAGGACTGCATAATTCATCATAGGGATACCAACAGTCATATGCTAAAAAGCAGGCAAAAATACAGTTCTAGCTTAGCCTCACGACAAGGGTCAACATACTTGCCTTAGAGGAGGCTGCTTGTATAGCCCTGTGTGACAGGGTAGTAAGCAAGCCAGCACTTTAAGGCAGAACTATCTACAACTTCCTTAGAACTAACACTTCAAAAGCAGCTAAAGGCTTTCAATTCCTAAGCTAGGTTTTCATAGAACCCAAACTGGAGCAAGGTAGTTTTTCAAATAGACAAAAAGGCAAATCTGTCAAAAGACAACTTCAAATACAACATTTTATAAACAATCTTCTCCCTACCCTTGGTACCTGTACGTCCAAATCCTTCTACCCAGGTCCAACAGTTTCCAGTTTGTGGACTACAACAAATTCAGCATTCCTTTCTAAAACCTAAGGAGACTTTCCTTGTGCCTTCATGAGTAACTGTATGGCTGCTCCTTGCCTCTTGTAAGAATTTCTCAGGTCCTCTGCATACTCCCCAGCTGCTTCAACTGAGCTGCGAACCCTTTGCCAGCTGAGCATGGCCAGTAACACAGAAAGTCATTCCAGAGAAGCACTACCATCTCTTCCCTTTGTTCACCTGAACTTAAATCCCTCATCAGGCCTATTTACACCTTTTTATAAAGTGTAGTACACAACAAGCTGTAATCAAACAAGTAACACAATATATCTTTCATCATACCAGAGATGAAAGATAGTGGTCAACTTTTAATTTTTAACTTTGAAAATCATGTGATTGCTGAATTTAGCTTGCTTACTTTCACAGTGCAGCAGGATGTTCCATACCACTCTTCCCTCCCTGGTTGTGCTTCCTGGTAGTACTACAACAGAGAATCCTTAGAAGTTCTCATATGTGGAGCTCTACATGGCTTTTCTTCAACATGTGCTTAATCAAGCAGAACTCGCTGATCTCTGTTCTTTTCACTTAAAATGATACTTTTTAATTTCACACTCAAATATTTGCTGGATGGATATAAGAGCATATTTTTGTTGCAGGCAGCAATGCTTTAAAAGGAGGAACAGAAGGGCAGCATTTGTTTTTTAAAACAGGTCATATTTTCCCATGAAATGGCCTTTACTGGTATTAAGACAGTTTGCTGGGCGTGGGTGGGTTGTTGGTTCATTTTTTTGGGTTCTTTTGCTTTGTTTATTCAAACTCCCCAAGCACAGGTTTCACATAGACCTATGGAAGGCTGGCATGGGCTTTAATTTTTATTACCTCTTAACACTTAACAAACTTTCTCCAAACAAATTATCAAAAACCTTGGATCTGAGTGATCGACCAAATTATGACCCTTAGAATACAGTTTTAAACTGATTAAATGCAAGCAGCAAGTTGTTAAGAAATGATGGACACATTTTTTAAATTGAGAGACCTAATAAGTGAGAGGAAGCAAAAACACTGATCATGTATTTGTAAGGAGAATTTTTCAGAAACAAAATAATTACTGCGTTTCTTGCTGCTGTCTTCTGCATGAAAAGAAGCCACTGTTTTACAAGCCAGACCCTTTTGCCTTTGGGGAGGGGAAGTCAGGAACAGGGAAACTCCCTGTTGAAGGGACAGCAGCAGCATTCCCATGCCTGCAGCCCATTCCTGTGGCTCCCACAGCTGGAAATTCAACAGAAAAAGTGGGTAATGCAAACTTGTGGTCAGGTTTCAAAGTCAGTAGATTGTACTAGCTTGACGTGTTTGAAATCAAACTGTGCATTCTTTCATTCCATTTTTTATTGTTTGATCGATGTAGGTGTCTGAAATTTTAAGAATATCTGCTGTGACAGTATACTATTGCTCTCTCCACCACCACAATGTTTAAAACATTATTTGTGTTCCTCTTTCTCAATGCAGTATTAGATTACATTTCACAATATGACTAACAGTGTAAGGGTAAATAATATTAAATAAATTAGCAACTTCATTTTGTAGGGTAATTTCATACGTCTTTCTAAATTATTTTCTCTCAAAAACAGTAAGTCCAGTGAGTTACAGAAATGTATCACAAAAATAAGCTATCATAAATTATGTTTCTAAACAAATAACAGGATGATAAGCTACCATCTCTTTCCCATTATTTCTTATAATAAAGAAACAGCTCCGGAGTTTTCTTGGGAATTTAAGACATATTCAAAGCACATAATAACATGTAAATTCTTTGCAGGCTAAGGTGAGCCATCGGGGAAATGATGCCTTGGAGACAAAGTAGTTCTGAAAAATCAACCCTGACAGAGACGAACAAAGTGACAGACCCACAGGCAACTCCGAAGTCAGCAGCTCTACCAGTTGTGAAGTCTGCCAAGAACATAACATGCCCAGGTATTTCCAGCTGCTTGTTCATTATTCTCATTCCTGTCAAAATGCATCTTTCCTGCAACACTGTCATTCACAAAACATTCACTTTAGGCTCCAAAGGCAAACGGGCCAAATTCAGAACATTAATAATCTGACATGAGTCCACTGAACTCAGTAGTTATACTTGCTTATATTCATGAAGAAATTTGTCTTAGTATCTTAAAATGCAGGAGATTTCGATCCTACTTAATTAGGTGTGAGTTAACATGGGTTTGTATAAATTTAAGGGATTATTTCAGAATTTAAAACTCCAAGACTGGAGCTTATTTTAGATACAATCTGAGATTGTTCTACTGGGTTTTAGCATCAATATTTCATCAACCTCTTTCCCTGGGCATTAGCAGCACAGGCATCACTGAGTGGTGGAGACCAAATGTCCACTTTCATTTAGTGGTTCTTTTCTCCCAAAGCAGAGCACTGTAGGTAAGTCTTACTCTGCTCTTCCTATAGGTCTTTCCAGATTTTTCAATACCATAATAATTTTGGGTCCAACCAGAGTATCTACAGTGAACAAGTCTGCCATTTTTTTCTCTTTTTCATCCACTTCGACTCTCCTCCAACTCAAAATAATAGTAATATCATTCCAGTTTATCTGTGTCTTAGTCACCATACAGATGCCTAAGAAATATATATTGATTCTACTTTTCATATATAAAAACACCACTTACATACAATGATTCTAGAAATGTCTAGCTACCTGTTAGTAGTTGGAACTAGTAAAAATTAAGCACCTGCCAAAATACTAGAAGGATCAGAGCCATAGCTGGCTTGCAGATGTGGGAACAAATATAGGTTGGATGTTCTTACCTAGGGGAAAGTAAAAGACAAGATCGCTCTATGTCATCTGGAATGAATTTTGAGCTTTCTACATACCTAAAACCAAAAACAGATGTAAAAAGTCCTCTTGGCATAACAAAGCCTAATTTTGAAAAGGCTATTGTCTGCAAATGTGATGATCCATAAGTCTACCTTTAGGACTAAAGGATTCTGAGCAATCTAGGGATAATAGCAAGGTAGCTAAATAATCAGTATCTGGAGTCAAATGTATTTTTTCCCTCCATTTCTCAGTCTTGCTTTCATATCTGATTGTAATTTGGCAAAGAATTAGAAGATTAAACCATATAATAATTTTTGGAAAATTACTGTCATCATCTGGAATCAATCTGGACACAATAAATTAATCCTTAGCATAAAATAAAGATTGCTTCCTACACTTCAGAATCTGCAAACGTGCAGTGTAGGTGCTATAAGCATATCTGAATCTTGATTTCTCTGAACATTGAGAATCTACACTAATACTAAACCTGGCACAGAGAAATGATTTCTGATTTTGATGTCTGACAGTAGTAAAAGCAAATAGGCATATTTTAGCCTTCATGATTTTGTCCACTGTATTTCAGAATTTCTGCAACCTGTTTATAGTCATTCAACAGTACTACCTTTTGGAATGTTCAGATTTTACTCTGATCAATGTTTTGATTTAGCAATCTAATTTCAAGGCATTATATAAAAATGCATCACTTTTTTTTAATTATACCTATATAACTTTATGTATATGAATAAGAAAAATATTTACATTTTCACAATCTATGTGAAAATTATTAGACTAAAATGAGACTAAATTTAATAATATAAATAAATATTAAATAAAAATAAATAAATAAAATATTAGACTAAATTTAATACTGAAATAATTGAATTCTGGACTCAGTAGAATCTAGTGAAGAGTCTTATAAAGTATAAAATTTACTTAGTATTATGATACTTTAATATCAGTAGTCAAGTCCTTCAACCTTGATTGTCCACATCACATAACTCATAAAATAATATTGTAGTGGAAGAAGTAACATAATGGGACATCCATTTCTTTAACTAAGAATCCAAATGTGAACTTCCCTATTCCTATCTTTTATTGTCTATTTTATAGTATCTAATGAAATTAATATTAATAAATTAAGCTAGATTTTAATCTAGAGGTTTACATTTAGTGTTTTTTTCCAGTTCATTGTTTTCACCTTCCTCAACTATCACTACACTAGTAGACCTCATTACTTTTTGCTTCAGTCCAGACTGGCTACAAATGAATCTAATTATTTTATAGTTTGGGCAATGTGCCTGGCAGACAGCAGGGCTTGGACACCCACTGCTGCTTTGAAGATATATGTTGAAAGGAAAACTCGACATTTTTATGATAAAGTTAATAATTTTCAGGGTATTGACTAAAAAATAATCACTTTCTGGAAAAAAATCAAAATATGGGCAGTTGAGATTATTACAGACTGCAGTAGAGTTATTGAAGCCTTGTGAGCACCTGTTTGATATGTTTTTTTAAAGTGCTAAGGGGAGATGAATACCACTAAGAGTGAAGTAACAATCAACATATTGATCATTTAGTATAACAGACATTACAGAGAAAAAAAGTGAACCACAATTTCAAGATATCATCAAATCAGACAAAGTATATGCACAGATGTTCTGCTGGTCCTGCATTTACTTATTCTTTTGTGATTCTCACAAAGCTGCTATATTCTCCTCTGTTGGTTCCAATATCAGATGCAAATATGCACGTTTTACTACATTAAAAAATGATTAAAATAACAATTTCAACAGACTTGCCTTTTCAATATCCATACAAATGCACAAACAACATGTAAATATGCTGCCTTTGAGAAAGGAATTACCTGCTCTGCAGAAAACCATGTCCATGGACAGGAAGCTCAAGGCAATTTGGCAGTATCAGTGCAATCCTTGTTTCATTATTCCCTGCCACACGAACTACTCAATGCCTTCTGGGAACTGCTGTTAACACACACAGCCCACTGGCCTCCTGGGACTCATCTCCAAGACTTTGATAGGGCTGCCTCACATTTTAAAAGGGCATGGTCAGCCCTAAACAGATTTTATAAATCTTAAACAATTAAAAGGCACCAAATCCAATTAAAAGCTTTGCCATGTCTTAATTTTAAAGTTAATACACATAACCACCTTCCTCAAAGGGATTTCTATCTTTTTCTGTGAAAAATATAGAATTATGTCTAATGAAGAATTACATGGGAATGCACATGATTCCGTTTTCATCAGCCAGTACTATTAAAATGGCCATTATTTTATGAACTGACATGGACAATGAGAAATTATTTGAACAAGTCTGCCAACACTTTCAAATTCCATGGCAGTTGTCATTTGACAAGCCCTGTGAGTCTTTTGACAGGATGTGTTATTTTGGAGGAATATGAGTTAAATATAATGAGATGTAAATACTTATTGAATAATAAAAGACTAATGTATTTTTCTTTTCTTTTTATTTATTTATATGCACATTATGTTTTGGTCCTTCTCTTCACAAACTTGGGCAAGAGAGAGGGCAGGCATGAGACAGGGAGCTACCTGAGACAGAAGACCTCCCTGAAATGTTACCTTTATTTTTCTGATTGTTCTTTTTCATAGAACAGGATAAACTTCTGTTCTACTCTGAAGTACTGTAACAAGAGATTCAGTTGCAAGGTGTCTATGTATAGGAAGAGGAAGTACAGGACTGTCATGACTCAGCACAAATTAATTTGCTGTTAGCTATTCACCTTCCTAGTTCTTTCTGTCTTAATTTCCCACAGTTAAAAGGAACTGTGAGGGTGGTAGCATTAGTGTTGCCAGAAACTAATAAACATGCTACAAGTGCGTGACACATGTAGACCATTAGTCTGTGCCTGCACTGCCTCCTTGTGTATTAGATAGGCCACCAGTACTCCAACACAAAACAATGCCACAAAATAATGCAAAAAGGGACTGTAAGAGGCCTTTTATAGTTAAGCATCTGTCTTCTTAATTTGTCACAAGTCATAATTAGAAGTGAACTGTGGCATGTAGATATTGGCCCACCGCTTCAAGAACAAAACTGATTAAAGCAGAACTGATCAGGGAGACTGTCTGATAATAAGATAAACAGTTGCCAATGAGAGTAACTGAGCCTGTCCAAACTGTCCCCTGTTAGTTCCCCCAGCCCACATATCTGTTTCAACTGGTCTGCAGCAAAAGGAAGTCTCACATAAATTGTAAAAACAAACGAATGAAGGAACCAATTAGATACCAGCAATTAAAGGCAAATATTTCAATGTGTTGTGTTGCAAAATCATGACAGACTTATAATAAAAGGTAATTTTTAGTTGGCCGTTGAATAAATTCAGAAATGGCAATCAAAATGTAGATTTCTGACAGTTCTGCTGTGTAATGGTAATATCTAAAAACTAGACAGAAACTAAGAAACTAATTCCTACACTAAATATATATGTCTCATTTTCAGTTGTCCTAAATGAGGAAAATTCTGGTATCCTTAATGTGTTGTTTTAGGAGACATATTACACATTATACTAATTGTTCTTCTTTTTTTTTTTTTTTTTTCTCTTTCTCTCTTGAATTAAGTATAATTATGCTTACAACAGGCTATGGTCCTGAGAAGAAATTCATGCAAATGAAAAAGAAATGGTGGGCTGCTGTATCAATTACACTGCACTCTGCTATAGAGCATCAGTAGGTGAACCTTGAAAGATTAGGGAGTTTAATTGAAATAAATCCCAAAAACTTCAGCTGAATTACCAAGTTGAGCTGGCAATGCTGCATGATACTTGATACTTCCTGCTGCTTGCTGAATAGAATGGAAATGTTATGTTGTTTATATGCTGTAAAATGCTATTTCAGCAATATTTTTCTCTCTACCAAGGGAGGTGCAGGAAGATCAGACTATTCTACAAGACAGTCATGATTAAAATCCAGCAAAGTTAATGAGAACAGGAAAGGCAGTGATTGCTGCTTTTCTTCAATGAACTTCATAGGTTGATAGAGTTTTAACATTCTCTTCTAACCTAAGGCCAAACACATAGCACATTCCCAGAAAAATTCCAGTCAGAAAATCTTCCATTCACAAATGCATGGTCCTATGGATTCACAATCCACAGAGAAACTGATGTCCCAGTCATACCATATGCTGTAATAGGTCATCTATATCAACATCAGGACAGTGCTTACTTTCGTGTATGTAAGGCTATGTCAAGCAAGAGAGGAGGAACTTCATAGAGAATTACAAATTTGTCAGACTACATCTATCAATGAAAAGAACAAAGTTAATGGAAAAAATGTGGTCCATAATTGTGGCAATATTTTATGTAAATGCAGTCAGTTAGTTTTCCTCTCATATAACAATATAGATGCACACTGATAAAAAGGAGGGTTGGGGAGCAGAACAGGTGAAGAAGGCAACTCTGTGACATGATACTATCATAGTAGCAAGAGGGTAGGGGACTCAAGGAAAGAACAGATGCCCTCATTTTGTCTGCACAGACAGGTCAAAGTCAAGCAATAAACTAGTTTTTTTCCAAACAATCCTGGTCTCCATTATGACTAAGTAAACAAAAGTAACAAAAAAACCCTGAAAATAATGCATTAGCTTCTGATAACATGAGTTTCTTTCGTCTCCCTTTGATGCACAGAGAATCTACATGGGGAGGGTTCTTCATCCTTCTTTTCCTAAATCACAACTCTAATCAGACCAATAGTCACAGCAAACGTGAAACTAAAAGACTGACTCCTATTACTGTCTCTGAAGCTCATCCAAAATCAGCTGAAATTCAGTCTCTCCAAGTGAATTCTTCTCAAGCCCTACTGTAATACACAGCTAGATTAACCAGCACTTACAACAAAAAAAAAGGTGATGCATTCTCATAACACTAGCAAGTATCTGGGAAAAGCAAGTCTTTTTTTACCACCTTAAGCACTAAACATAACCCTAGTCCTAAACATTACTTTCATTGCAGCAACATGATGGATCCGTACTTTTTTTTTTTGTGCTAAGTTGTAAACTTAGGTGTAGTCTGGTTGGCAACACTTACACCATATCTATACTAAGACAATGGCCCATGAAAACATCAGTTGTTCTTATCTCAATGAGATGTGCAAAATCCAACAATTACCCAGCATGCTCAAGTTTTCATTTCCTATATGATACCTCCTAAACACACCCCAACCCCTAATTTTATATAGTTATCCAAAAGAATAACATGATGATTCCGTACAACATCCTGTTACTGCAAGCTTTGCAGAACCTGGCTGTAAGCGTGGGTCTTGAAGATATTAGGAATCTTTAGGATTAATCCTAAATTCCTATGCCTCCTACCCTAACTCTTGCATTATTAATAACTACAGGATCAATTATGAGAGGAAAAGCCAATGGCTTCTATTCATATGAGCTGAGTCTTATTAATTCTTATTTCTGGGAACACTGTAGATTCTGTCATAAGGTATGTTGTTTATACTTAGTCATCCATTTCTAAAACCCTACCCTTAACCTGTTTTAAACACTAACGACCCTCTCCTCAGGCAAGTATTCCTACAGAGACTGACAGAGGAAAAGATAGTATAAGGCTTCTAGCAGTACCTGCCCAGTTCTCATCTCTGTAGCCTCTGAAGTCCAACACTAATTTGTAAGTTGTACATAGGAACCTATTGATGTAATACAAGACAGTATCAGTCTCTGGTTTTCATTTGTACTGTTTCTATGCTTACCTTCAGGGGACTTTGTAGAATAGAACATTACTCAGGGATACAGACATATTATACTAAATAACCTAACCTCCAGTGTAATAAAAGACTTGTTCAGATCTAGAGAATGAATTCCAACTGTAAAAGAAATTATAGACCCTTAGCTTATTTCTCCATCTGGTGTAGAAATACTATTTTCTCTTGAGGAAGAAAAGGACGAAAGGCTTTGGCTGCTAACTGCATTAGCAAAAAGCTTGCTGCCAAGATTTTTGCATTTATGAGAAATAAATTTACCTGTTGATACTTTATTTTCCTAAGCCTTAAAGCCTCTGCCTAACACTAGACTTATTCTCAGCCTACAGAGTCTAAAGCATTGGCTTCTGTCAGTTGGTATAAGGCACTGGCTTTTGTCAGTGCCTACCTCCTTCTTATTTCTTTGTTTCCTGTACGTTCAAAATGCAAATGGTAATTGTGACAATTTAGAATGCAAGTATCATCATTAAGCCCATTTCTAATAGTAGTTTTATTTTTAGGAAGGGCACCAGTTTCTACAGGAAATTGCAACGCAGTACATCAGGTTCTATTAATACTTCTCTGCTACTCATCTTTGGCAGTCTTGCATAGTTGAGCATTACTCAGGGTTTAGGACAGTTACGATTCTCAAATCCTAACACTATTACTCAAACACTAACTATAACTTGAATTAACTAGCACATAAGGGAGTAACATCCATAGTTAAAGACAATATTAGTTGATAATTTCTACCAACGCACTTAATGGGGGAACTTGTAGTATCATATCCTGAGCTCTTTGCTAAAACCATCAGCCTAAACCTAACTTTCATATCTACTTCCTAAACAGATAGCCTACTAGTTCCTATAGGACTGATACAGCTCAAGGCACAGGTTTCTATCAATACAATTACTATCTCAAAGGATCAGCAGGGTCCAGGAACAATCCAATTTCTTAAGACTTCAAAATCCTCAGCCCTAACCCTGTGCCACATCTTTTCCCCTATTAACAGTGAGTGACATGAATGCCTACAGGGAGAGACTTCATCAGGTATTGCTTTCTATCAACAGCAATCTCTGCAGTTTACAAAATCCAAATTCAAAAACAAAAGAAAATTTCCCAGACTGTGACCAAATCCCATATATAACCTCTCTTATATAAATTATGGCATGAAAAGGGCTGATCACTGTAGTTTAAATCTGTAAGGAGTAAAGGGTTTTCTGACCCAGGACCCTTCAAGCTTCTGGGGGGCTATCAGATCCACATTAAAGTTCCTGATAATTTTGTTTCCAAAATTTTATTTTAACTTCCTACAATAAACTAGTATCTTTACACTTCATATTCCAAACCACCGACTTAATCTTATCCTAATTCTAATTTTATGAAACCTGGCAGTTGAGTCCTAAATTCAGTTTAGGAAAAACACCGTACACCTTTATGTTCTCTCCCAGAGAACTCTAGAGGGGAGCAGGAAGTGATGCCAGAAGCAGAAAGGAAGGAGGATGTAGGAGCAGACAATAGAAAAGGAAGGAATGGCTACTAGGAGCCTAGGCATCCAGAAAGATTTGATAATTCTACATTGTAAACTACATGTTACTGCACAAGGAGGAAGCAATCAGCTGGCCTAGAATTTGCCTCAGTGGCACTGTGAA
The DNA here is from genome assembly GCF_023634085.1 of Falco cherrug. Classification (NCBI taxonomy): domain Eukaryota; kingdom Metazoa; phylum Chordata; class Aves; order Falconiformes; family Falconidae; genus Falco; species Falco cherrug. The sequence goes on from NC_073708.1 coordinate 13,201,521, forward strand.
AAGGTTATAGTTAGGAATTTGTTAATGCATATTATTCTGTTTAACTTCTTTATACCTATCTGCAACTCACTTTCAGAGCACAAAATAAGTTTAATTTTCTTGGTTTTCTAAGTGAGGGCTTCAGCCTTTGTTTTATTATCAAACTTCCTTAAATACAAAAATATTCCTTGTTTCTGTCAACCAAGTTCTGGCAGAAGGATTATACTTATTTATTTATGAGGGATCATCCCTGAAGTAAAAGACAACAAAGGTTATTGTCTTGCTCTTATTCAAACTTGTTCTTATCTTCACGATCCTGAAGAACAGGATGCAATTTTGATAGTTTACATTTTTAACTCTCAACATCAACCATATCAACGAAAAGGGGGATAAATCCCTGCAGCAAAAGAGAGGTATAAGCTCCTACCAGCTACAGCCCCCTTCCCAAATCAGCAGACTGTCTGTTTCAAACAGTATGCATGCCATTTAATCTTCTAAATCCCTAACTAACCTTAATAAACTTTATTCCTTACACAGGTCTAGAAGTTATAATCTCTCATGTTGGTGTTTCTGGTGGCAGCTCCAACTAGTGCACATTCAGTTTAAAAGGTAAGGCATTTTTCACCAGAAATCACACAAATTCAGCCTTCAATATACATACAGCAACAACTATGCATCCCATTTGCAGCCACAGCACACCCCTGCTTTTGGAGCTGTGTAAGGTTGCACAGTGCAGCTGTACCAAGCCGCTCCAGCTTTTCCTATGTCAACTGATGAGGCTTCTTTACATTCTCAACAGGAAAAATATTAGTAATACTAATGTTTCTGTAAGCTTTTGGCACCTGAGCTAATGAGTACTCAACTATGCTGTTTTGTATCAAATTTATTTTACTATCATCTGTCCTTCCTAGTTCTTGGCAATCTGAAAGAAAGAATCAATGGAGACTGAGCCATTCCCTAGCCCAAAGAGTTTGGTGAGGGAAAAAGCCTTGGCTTCATCCTGCAAAACCTTAGACAATGGAACTCTGAGAGTTCCGTGAAACTGTAAGCTATTACTGGTAGTAGCAAACGGTATATTATACTTCTTGAAGGTAGAATCATGGAAATAATTACTGTAGTTCATTTTGTCTATGTGCACACATCCATATATTTATCTCCCTTTAAAACTACAGAAAGAAGCCCACCAGCATTTCACCTAGCAGAGCTCATTCCCTAACATCCATTTGTAAGACATGGTTTTTTGCAAAGGTTCACTTCACTGAAGAAGCATAACTCACTTTTTTCCCAGTATTAATCATACAACAGAAAACTTAGAAAACACAAATCTGCACAAGAACTGAGACAAGGATGAAATACCCTACATAAATCAAAAGAATTAAAGTCATAGAGAAGGCAATGAGTGATGACTTTTAAGACAGACATTTATTCTGTGGTATTCACTTCTACTGTGAATACTTCCACAGTATTCTGTTCACTGTGCTGTGAACAGAACTGGAGAGAAACGTTCAAATTTTAGAAGGCATCAACATCTGTGTGAAGCTAGAAACAAAGTCAAGTTAATGTCCCTGAGTGATGATACATGGAAACAACAATAAAAGCATACTCTTCCTTACAGTGCATTGGTTATTCCCAGTGAAATCACCCCTTTATATACAGAGAGGTCTCTTGCTTTTGGTGATGTCAAGGAATATGCTATGAAAAACACAGCATGACTGCAAGACAGCCAAAGAACATAACATTTACAGTTACATTTCATTATGGCGCCTATAGTCTGAGGAATGTGAAAGCACGGCTGCTGTGATTTTCTTGTAAACTATAGTGGTCCAAGAAAACATATTCTCTTCCCGATAGTTCCTAACCCCTCCCCCTCTCTGCCCCAAAATACAACAATGACCCATCTGTGCACATACAAGAGAGCAATTCCTAATATTAAACATGGACTAATCTGCCAATGTTGATGTATCAGGGACAGAACATAATGAATGTCACAGTGCTTAGCCTTTCTTTTCACTAAAACTGTCTTGAAGAGTAATGAGGAACAAGAAAGCTGACGGAAAGAACAAACCACTGTGGATCACAGTCGATTTAAAAAATAACATTATTCTCTTCTGGTTCTCTCTGAAAAAATATTCATGTTTTAACCCTCTTTCAGATTCAAGAGAGAACATATTTCTCCAGAAATTACATTTAAGTGTTGAAATTTTCTACTAAAAGTTTTTTAAGAATAATTTTATGGCACTCGTAAAGCTTATCTATGCTTTAAATTGTTATCTATTATTTTGACATATTTTCATTGCACCTAGGCTGCAATTACTTCACTCTGTAACACCATCATAGCAATTAAGAAGATTACAAACAATCACTAAAAGAATAAGTTAAAAGAAAATCAACTTTAACTGATTTTGACAGGCTGCAAGATGTGGATCTTCACCTAAATGGCACGCAACTTTTCTCTTGTAAATGCAGAACCTGATGGTAATTTATTACATGTCCATGTGACTTGATATGCCCGCATGCAAAAATAACCGAGCTAGCTCTAAAAAAAATATGGTTCTGGTACTAGAATTAATATAGAATTATACAGGATTATATACTAATATAAGCATGCTACCTCACCTGAATTAATATATTTTCCTTCTAATGCCTCGCAGGGATCTAAAATTATGCCAAGAACTCAGCACTTCATCATATTTGTTCTGCTTCAGACTGATGCAGGGCCACAAAAATCAGTGGCTATCCTTCCACTGACACTTTGGGGGCTAAACCACATCTCCTAAAATTTCCATAATGGTAAAGGCACTGTCTTAATTTACTATTCTCTACATTGTGAGAAGATCTGTTCTTTTTCACCACCTATGTGAAATACTTCCATTTCCTATCTTGGGCAGACACAAAAATCTTTCTTTTTACTGTTTTTTTTTTTACTAAGATACAGTTTAGCTGTATTCATTTAGGCTAACAGGAAAGCTCAACAAATGTCAGAGGCGACAAAGTAGCAAGAATGGTGGTGACAGAAAGATGTGTAATTTATAAGCATTAAGAGGAAACTTGAAACTTCATACCATATGAGATTTTCTAATGACCAAGTATTAAGTAAAAAGAATAAATTGACATTGGAAATACCTACATTGTAATGAAGGAGGATGAAACATCAAGGAATTAACTTGATCTCTTCTGAGAAGCATCTAGTAAACGAGTGAGAACAAGACAGACTTGTAGGGCAACAATAATAGTACAAATAATTAGTTCCTGACTTTTGGGGACCTGTATGTGATTAGGGTTTAAGACAGATAATTGTAAGACCAGTTCTGAAGGAGTAAGCTTTGATACAGAAAATTGGGCTAGACATGGCATTTTGAAGTGCCAGAATAACCTTGTGCATCTCTTCACAGAATGGCACCCAATGCACAGCATTTGAGAGCTTAGATGTAACGGTGCTGTGCGCCTCAGTCCCCTCATTTGTACATCTAATGACAATGATGCCAACTTCAAAAAATCAAGGACAGAAAGAACTATATTAATACAGTGCAGTGAAATGTAAGATATAGTAGGAAAGGATAATACACTTCTGAAATTTCATTTGACCTGTAAAAGCAACATGTATATTGTGGACAAACCATACGTTTATTAATTGATGTAAGGCATGAAAGTAGAAAGATCACAATGAAGGCAGATTTTAAAAAATTGATATAGACTTCTACTGAAACGTGACCATAGTTCTCTCCCATTTCCTAGGGGAGCTGGGGCAGAACCTGATCCCTCCAGAGGATCTCGACTGGACCTGCTGCAAGACTCGACGTTCCACCACCTACGTACAGGTCGGTCCCCGTTACCGATCGCTGCACAAGGGGGATAGCAGGGCAGGAGGGGGCACGGGCGGTTTCTCGGGGAGGAGCTATGGGAACCCTGCTCCCCGATTTCCAGGATGTGGTGAGAGGGGAATAGGGACGCTGTTCGGTGGCGGGCTTTTCCATCATCACACCTCTCCCTGCTTCCTTACGGCGTCCCGAAAGCGAGTCCCCCAAGGCTGTGTGAGCTCAAGCTGCGCCCGCCCGAAGGGCCACCCCGCAGCAGGCCTTCACCTCATCGCCCCGGCGCCTCTCTCGCACATTTCTCCCCTCAAGCACCCCCACCCGGCGTCCGCCTCCCGCAGCTTTCCGCTTGCCCCTAGTGTCGCTCCCCAGCCCATCCCGCTCGCTCCTCCACCGCATCCCCGTTTCGCGCCGGCCGCCCCTCGCTCGAAGGGCAGCCGCGGCCGACACCGCGCATGCTCCAGGCGCCGGGGCCCGCGGCGCGGCGTGGGGCGGCGGAACGGAGGGGGCAGTGGTGGTCCGGTGAGGGAACCACCCCAGCGGCGTCCCCCGGCTCGCTCCCGCCCCGCCGCTCCCCGAGCGCTTTCGGGAGGGCCGCTCCCTGCCGCCCCGGGGGCCGGCGGTGCCGCTAGAGGCCGGTGGCCGCGGAGCTGCCGGCGCGCTGCCGCCGCGGCGGAGGGCGGTGCTGTGGGCGGCCGGGGGAGCTGCGCGATTGGCCTCCGCCTGGCGGCTGGCTTGTCAGTTGGGCTCCAGGGGTGGCCCTGGGAGCCTCTCGCCCAGCCCTCTGACGGGATGAAGCCTTTAGGGGGATGCGGCGCTCTTTGCATTTTGATTAAAGCCCCTCATCCCTCTTCAGTCTGAAGGCAGGGCACCAGGGAGGACGGGTCGGAGGGGCCTGCGCAAGGCCGGGCAGAGAGGGAAGGGGGGTGAGAGAGAGAAATCCCCCCTTGGTATATCACGTATGGCTCTATAGGAGAAATCATCTCTGGGAATACAGTGGAAAGGACGGAGCTGGTATAAATTGAAGGCACCTGGGTTTAATTCACACTTGTGGGTGCCCGGTATGGAGATGCAGAGATGGTCCACAAGGTGGAAAACGAGAAGGTGGCCCTGGGACTCGGCTGTAACCGTGTTCATCACCTTCGCTATCCTTCTCCGGGCAGCAGAGGTCAGAGGAGGTAAGAAAGCAAAGGGGAGCCGGGGAGTGCATCTACCCTCCACCCCTTCGGGAGAAGGACTCAGAGCACGGCTGGGGCCGTGTTTCAGAGGAGACTTGTCAGAGCGGCTCCCGGTGCTGGGGGGGGGGCGAGAGGGTAGGAAGGCGCTTGGGGCCGGCTCGGGGCGCGCAGACCCGCAGGGAGCCCCCGGCAGCACAGGCAGGGGACGGTCCCCCCCGGGAGCCGCGGGGGGATGGCTCCTGTTCAGCCTCAGCCTTTAAGTTTGGATGTGTTTCTAATGCGGTAAAGGGGATGCACTGGCGGGGTGAGGAGATGAAAGAAATACTCGCTGAACAGCGTGACTTCTCTTCTAGCACTAAACTCGGTTTTGTGGAGCGTGTGTACGGTTTTCAGTTTTGTTGAACTTAACAGAGTCGTTACTCTGGTCAAATTCATCGAGTTGTGGCTGAAATGGAGCTACAAGTATCTGCTTTCTTCTCGGGAGGGGCGAGGAAAGGAAAAGTTGGGGGGTGGAGGCTCTCTGCTCTGCTTTTCTCCATTCTCCGCTTCTTTATTTTTTCCTTTGCAAAGGGTTTCAGTGGGCAAAAAGTTTTCCAGAACGCGAGGAGAGGAGAAAATCTATTTGAAGCGGCCCTCTGCCAGGCGTTGAGAGCAGCTCCCGGCGGCAGCGGCGCCCCGCAGGTGGTGGGCGCAGCGCCGGGCCCGGAGGTGCCCCGGCGGGGGGCGCGGGGGGAGCCTCGGGGGGCTCAGCGTGACGGTCCCTGGGCTCCACACGGGCGGCGTCAGCGCCGCGGCGCCGTCCCCAGCGTCCTCCCCCTTTGCAGCTTTCCTGGGGGGATCGAGTGGTCCCTTAGGTGTCCGTGGACCTGGTGGGCAGGGTGCAGCCTGCCGGGGACGTGCAGTGGGAGCAGGAGCCAGACGGCAGCTTCAGCTGAAAGGAATCGCTGCCTCCCCCCGCAGTGCTCCCCGGCACGGCACAGCCCTCGGCCGCCCGCTGTGCCATCCCATCTGGGTGCCGGCGAGGTGCTCTGGCGTTTTGAGATGGGCTTTCACATTCGCGGAGCTGCAGTATATAATCTCTGGTGATGGGAGTGCTTTCCGCTCCTACCGGGGGTGGAAATGGTGCTTCTTTACCCTTCCCTCCCTCCCACCATAACCTGCAGGCGCATCTAGGGGTCAGTCTAGCCGGACTGAGGTTTTTATTTTTCTGTGGGTCTGACATCATGAAGGAGCTTAACGCTTCGAAAAGAAAGGCTTGATCTTTATGCATTTATTATTTTAACGAGGTATTTCTCGATCTGAATTCCCACTTTCTGAATCAACAGGCGTCCTGGAGGGAGCACGGTGAGGTGATCAGTTTCCACTCAAGTCCTTTATACCTGGACGCAACCTTGACGGTGTCAGATCAATCAGGGCTTCTGCCCCCTGCTGGTCCCGTTGCTGGCGGGGGTTGTAAGGGGTCAAATTTCGTCCCTGTTGCAGTTCCACGGACTTAACTGGGGTTGCCCCCGGGGTGAATTAACCTCGCAGAGCTTCAAGGGTTCAGCTCCTCATGACTATGTTGAAATAAGTTTCTTCGAGAAGCCATACTGTTCGCAAAGGCATGATAAATTTCTTACGCCACTTTTCATGTGACCATTCACAGTAGAACAGATTTCATGAAGTAGGATTTATGTAGATTATCTTTACATAATGGGTTGGATGCAAATGAAAAGTTAAAAGAAAATCTAAAGCCAAGCAGCTCAGGAAAAATCAACATAAGTTATCTGGTGCTTACTGAAATATATTCAGCAACATTAGGCAGACTAATCTGGTTTTGGTAACTGTTAAAAATTAAAAAGCTTTATTAAAAATCCTTCCTCTTGCCTTCTATATAAAGGACATTTCAGGAAAATAAAACTACAGGCTCCTCATGTTTGTCGAAGCATTCTGAAAAGAGCTTAGTTCTTGAACTTTTCTGAAATACAGTATGCCATTTGCTTAGAACCTACAGGGAGCTGTGTGTTTAGGGCTTGATCTGTTATTGAAGTCAGTAAGAGTTTTTCCATTGACTACAGAGGGAGTAGAATTTGACCTAATTTCCTAACAGAGTACAAGCGAGATATTGCTGACTCTTCTTTCATGTATTCTAATCTTATTTAAAGTAGTTAAAAGATAAAACAAGATATAATTATTCATATTTTTAAAGTAGGAGAGGGAAAATAGGGAGGAATAAAATAAAACAGCATACGGCCGCAGGTAAAAAAATATGACTAAATAAGAGTGTGGGTAGAATATGAATCATTGCCCTTATAAACTTTGTTAAATTAAATCCTATATTCAATTGTCTTTTCATAAACTACTCCTATGTAAAGAAAATTACATAGTGTATTCGTATAAAGTGTTAATTATATAGCAGCGGCTTCTTTTTAAGACAACAGAATTCATTCCATGTAGAGAAACCTCAAAAGATTCCTAAAATTCTTGACTTTTTTTCAAGTTTCTTTATTTAACACAAAAAAGAACAAGAAGTATGAGGTGTCTTTCATTGTACCAAGAAAGGGGGTGTGAAGATCTGATTGGGCTCTTGAGTTATTTCTTCTTCAGACAGAAAAAATTACAGAAGTGAGAAGAAACTGAGTGGGAAAACTGGTGACTCATAATTTGGTCAGCTCAGTGCCCACCAGCTCTTAAGCAGCTCTTTTTAGAAAATATTTTTGCTTTATGACTTGGCTAAAGTAAACAAAATTCAGTATTTTAAAAGACATCCTTTGATTTCCTTTCCCCTTCCTCACCTTTAATACTAAATCTGTTGGTAATGTGTTTGGTATGAATAAACTCATTTAGTCGAAATGGCATGGCTTCAACACTATAAATTTTTTGTAAGGGCCTGGCATCAATGCACTATTGTGATGCTGATTTAAATTTCATGGGCAAGAAATGAAAAATCAGTCTTTTTATTATTTATAAGCTTTTTTCAAGCAAATGGAAACCCAGCTCTTAATCTGAGTGCAAAAAGATTTAGAATCCTTACTGAAAATGAGGTTATGAATCTATATATAGAAAATACACTTTGGATCTTCTGTGTAACAAGCAGATTTGTTTCTAATATAGAATAGATGATTCTTACAGTCATCTTGGGAAATACAAAGGTTCCTTGTGCTTCCCACACACAGGCTTGGAAACTAGTGGGAGTTCTAGGTGCAGAAGGAATGCAGAACTGGGCCCACTACTGATGGCAGAAGGAGAGTTTTCTTTGTGGAAACACACTTAATACTGTTTCTTGTTTGTAATTGCTTGGTAAGTTACACTGGGGAGATAAGGATCCGTTTCTTGAATGACAACTGTTTAATGTGTCTGGCTAGTCTAAACCTGTACAAAAAGGTGTTTTAAACTAGTAAAGGAATAATTTCTCAGAACTGTTGGTGATGTAAAGCACATTTGATTCCAACTGATCAACTCACTTTTAAGGTTGAAAAAGAATATACAGGGGGTTCTCAGATAAATATTTACAAATTGAGCAAAAGTCATTAAATCAAAGGGCAATTTCACTAGATTCAGCTAGTGGTCCTAGCTGAATTTTTTCTGAGTCCCAGGGATCAGCAGGTGAAATGGTCCAGTCTTCCCAGTATAATGCAAGAGAGACCTGCATGTGTCTGTTTTTCTATATAATGTAGGCATTTTTTTTTATTATTGTTTCTAAGGTAAAATAATTATTTCAACTTCAGCAGCATACATCTGACACAGAAAAATGACTGGTATGTGTTGTAGATTCTCCAGAGCGTGAACCTTTACATTTAATTTAGGACACTTCACAAGGATCCCGGAAAGGACTATTCAGGCTGCAGGAAACTGTCTATTTACTAGCTCTGCAGAAAAGAAGTTTCGCAACTTCAGTTTTGTGTATATCTTAACAAATGTAGCTGTATATAAGTACATATAGAATACCCACAAATATTCAGTGGTTTTGGGTTGAAGTAATCTCTGTGCCTAGCACCTATTCCTGGAATGTCACTTGAAAAAAATCTTTGGTATAAAACCTTTCCTGGTGCTATGGTGCTTTCTGATTGCTTATTAAACAACAAAAAAAAAAACCCAAACAAACCAAAAAAACACAAAAAACCAAAACACCCCAAAAAACCCCAAACCAAAATAATTGTTGGTAAAATTGGTTTACTATTGCAGCTGTAAAATGTAGGAAAGGAGCTGTCATACTCAGTTTTACAACTGTCTTGCCCAAAGTTATTTGGTCTCCTCCAAACAGGGCCCTTAATTCTAACAAGGCTGCAGCATAATGAGAGCCATGACATTACTACTGAAGTGAAGTTATACCTAAAACACACTGGAGCAATTATGTCTCTCCCGGATTTGTTTTGTACAGTGGTGAACAGTAGGGTTTCCATCTGCCAGCAAGATTAAGAAGTTGCTTTTCTTTTCTCTGTAGAGCGCTCTGCTTCTTTTCAGAAAAAATCCTCCCAGCATTGGTTAATTTATCGTTGTTCTGAGTATTTGTTGATAATAGGGGGGAATAAATTAAGCAGAGCTTGGGAGAAATCTCTGATGTCCTGAGAATGTGAAGTCTCATGCAGTGATAAAGATTTGCCCTCTGGATGGGCACAATAGAGAACAGTGGCTTAAAAGGAATTAGGTGAACACACATGCCTGTTGCAAGGGCTTATAACTGTACAACTCACTATTAAATACCAAGTTTACACACTGTAAATGTAAGGATTAATTGTCGACTTGGTTATTACAATAGTACTAGAATCTGGCAGGACTTTAAATTGCTTTTAGCACATTATCACACGTAAGGGGTTGTAAAAACTTGTAAATTCTGGGTCTGGGACTTCACTGTATGTCAAAGCGTTAATGCATACAGTATGTGAAATATTATTTGGCGGAGCTGATATATAGAAGCAGAGTGATTGCTGCAAAGCAAATTAAAAGGTGTATTATAAAATATGACTGAAATAATGAAGATCTTGATCCCTCTATGAATCTCACTGGCAGATAAGCTTTGCCTATAATACAAATCAACTTAGTATATTAGTTATGAGTTAAATTATGGTCATATTATTAAAGTTTTACTGTAGTCTGTTTTACCTACACTGTCCCTTACCTGTCTTTTTTCTCAAATGTTCATAGTAATCCAATAGGTTATTAAATTGTAATATTTTAATAAAGAAAAAATTCAAGGGTTTACAGCCTTGCTGTCTGCTTAAGTGGAATTCCTGCTAATATCAGCAGGATACAGAATTGGGTCTGATTTCCTTGCATTGCTTTCAAAAGGGAGATAATACCTTTGACATCAGTGAAAGTATGCTGAAAGTTTTTAGTTGTATGACTTTAAAAAAATGATTTAGTTGTTCATCAAATTAAATAGGGTTACTTTAAATGGCACAGTTTGTAAATCTTGTCTTTAGCAGTGTTTTGCTTTTTTTTTCCTTATAGCTGAAAAATGTACAAATGTTCTACATTTGAAAACTCCCATTTATTAGAAGGCATTTTTGAAATCTTTTGGGATTATTTCTGAATACTGTGATTGACAGCTTTTTAAGTGGGATCAATTTCTTTCATGTTTAATTGCTGAGGAAACACCTTGTCTCTTCCTGTGGCAGTGACCATTTTTAGACTGTGTCTTTTTTTGATATGGTAATAGAAACAGGATACTCCAAGAATTTAATACTTGTTTTGCTGATTTTCACAGCTGGAAGTACTGTCTCCACTGTCTGTACAAAAAGAACTTTTGGAATCTTTAGCAGAGGTCTCAACATAGTTAGGCACTTGAACTGCATTTCTGGCATCATCTGCTGTGGTGTGAAATAGGAATAACTCCACAGAGTATTGAGACAGATGTTAAAATATTGTAAACTGATAGATCAGTACAGGTCTGCACCAGATGATGAACTATCCCAATATTTTGTGAGTAACAAGTGAAACGTTTTGTGGAATCAGGATCAGGTTGTTAGTGCTTGATTGTGGTCAGTATTGCTGAACAAGTGGTAAAAGTGCAAGCTATCTAGTCTCAAAGAAGGTTTTAAGTCATAAGAGTCACATTTTGTGGTGAAGTATATAAAGCAAATATGAAATGTCAGTCCTAAAACCTGCGTTATACTCCAGAATTGTGCAACCTAACAAAACCTAGAAATAACTGTTCTCATTTTTTGCTGAATATTTTCAGTAAATAAACAAGCCTTGCAAGCTAACCTTATTAAAGATCTGAATGTTTCAATATGGTGTTTAAGTGGGTTTATGTTTATTTTTCTTTTTTTACTGTATAACTGTTAGAGATTGGTCTTTAAAAAGAGATATAGTTAGTAGCTAGTATCAAAAATGCATCCCATATATGCACAGACTGTCTTTATTGAAATACTATTATGTATTTAGTGGATTTTGCAGCATAGGAAGTCAATGAAAATTTTCCAAATAACTGGTGTAGAAACAGAAGTAGCCAGTTCTGAGCAGTTTCATACAAGCCCTGTGTTGGGGAAATAGTCAATCATAGGCCATTTAAAGCATTCCTGTATGCATCTGGATAATCTCTAGTTCTTGTAATCATTAAATATGAAAGCACTGCAATAACACCTTTTTCTAAAAACATCACCAGTCACGATCCCAATTACATAATTCATCTAAAAGCTGATATGTAGGAAAAATTTTAACAGCTAAAGCAATCTTGAAGTGTCTCTACAAATATATACATAGGCAAAATATATTCAGTGAATCTCATAAATTTATATTTAGGTGCCTAGGAAAAAAACAGCTTGATTTGCACAAGTACTATGTAATTACTTTAGGCAGCTTAATTGGTTTCATTTATGTACCTGGAAGATGCTCTGTAACTCAGATTTGCAGCCCACAAAACAGAGTTCATTTTATCCAGTTCTGTAAAGTCCTTTGGTTGACATCTACGAAGAGTATTGGAACCTTCACAAAGGACATTGCAGAACCAATGCTTTTGTTGGTTTTTCCCAGAACAGCCTTCTGTTACATGTCTGGGCTCTCAGTAGAGAGCTGGGAGGTAGGTGATTCTCAAATTGCCAACCCCAAAAGCCTGTGAGGAAGTGCAGATCTGCTGAGAGCTAGCTAGTAGGACATGTGAAGGACAGAGTGTCTGATCCTGTGCTGTTGCTTAGACACCTATGGCAGAAGTGCAGGGAATCATTGCTTGGGATGCAGAAACTAGTCTGCAGTGGGAAGGTAATGGAGTCCTTTCTAAGAACTGGGAAGCTCAGTGAAGCATTTTGGGCATAACATGCTTCTGAATTCCTGCTTTGGGATGTTCTGCTCCTGTATTAATGCTTAACAGATGAAGAACACAGTGAATTAATAAGTATAGATAATAATTGTATGTGTTTCTGTTTTTAAAAGATATCCATCATACCTGCCCACAATAAGTAAAAGTGTATAAAGGTAAAAATAAGAACAAAAGTATCCATACCAGATTAGAAGTAGCACAGATTTCTTGTAATAGATGGGTCAACAACCTAACAGTTTAACAAACCCAGATTCTAACGCTGTAGTAAAGGCTTCCTTATTGATAATTTGGTGAAGTGGCAGCATTTATTAATCTTTCTGCCCTAGCAAACTTAGGTCTAGCTAGTAAACTGAACTGCTTGCTAACTGTTGATAGAACCAGAAGCTAGACTAATAATCTAGGAGAAGGAATGCAAGGAGGGGAAAAGTTATCAGGTTTCACAGTAGGACAACTACTGAAAACAGCTTGACAAATGGTAGCTAAAATAAACCTATGTAGAGGAACTTTGACACAATCTGTATTTAAGACTGGTTTTGAAAGAAAAACATTTCTCCCTTTTTCTGGCCTGACAGCACTGTTCTGAGAGGACAACAGAAGATACTGAAGACCAGTTACCCTTTCATACGAGTTCTTGTTCATGAAAATATTTTCACCTCTTACATTCATTAAGGCTTGGACCATCTAATGCATGTCAGTTAGAAACCTTAATCACAGTAGTTTTTATCTTTACCCACCTGTAGAGTGCATGGAGAATCCTTAAAGGACCACTTAGTTATGAAGATTCACAATTTTAAGTAAATAAACTAAATAACTGTAGGCTATTATGCCTTTAATAGGTAGCATAGTTTCAAAAAACTGTGGAGCAGCCAGTACATTCTATTTAAGTCTTAAATATATACTTAGAAATCTAACCATAGGTAGCCTATTTTGAAAGTCTTGTCCACAAATATGAGTCCCTTCATCAGTACCATCAAAATACACATATTTTAGCCTACCAGACTGTAACAACTTCTACTCTTTGAATGATCTGTCACAGTGAAATAAAACTGCACTAAACTTTAAAAAAAATCACTCCATTTATTTAGAGGCATGGTTTAGTGGTTGACTTGACAGTCCTGGGTTAACGGTTGGACTTGATGATCTTAAAGGTCTTTTCCAACCTAAATGATTCTGAATCTATGATTCTATGAAGATTAATGTTTCAACACTCTTTAAATTTTAGTTTTGTGGTAGTTCCATTGGAACATATTACTGGCAGGATGAAACATATTTCCATGGAAAAATATGGAGTAAAATCATAGTAATTTAGAAACGTTAGTCTCCCTAAATTTCTCAGATAATTCTTTTTACTGGGGCAAATTAAGTTCTTTTCTGCTCCAGGATTGTATCTCACCCGTTAAGAGTTATTGATTGTAACTCTTACAGGCTATTTTCAGAGGCATCGCTGATAAATTTTCACTTTCACATAGATTAAAAGAAGGTAATTGCTGAAGAATTATGATAACTCAAGAAGTTATATGTTTATTATATCTGAAAAATATATAATAATGTTTATTATAAAAATACTGTTTACTATACCTAAAGAAGGAAAAGCCACAGTTGCCAAAGGTATTACTAGTATAGTGAAGTTACACACTCTGTTTGCTTCAGCATATCTGTAAAGTAAAGAATACTGGCTCTTTTTCTTTTTCCCCTTCAGTTATTTGCATTTGAAGTATGTCCCCCAGCATGCAATCTGGGATCATCTTGTAAATTATGTAGGTCAATGTAGCTTTTAAATAGGGAAGGCTCATTGTGCCTGAGCTCGCTCTCATAAAATTAAGAGACTAAGACCCAGGAGTTACAACACCAAAATCTAAATATAATAGGATTTCAACTTCTAGGCTTTATTAGGCATTTGAACAAAAAGAAAAATATTTTGTTCTAAATGAGTCATCCCCTGAACAATTTTTTACAGGAATGAATTTTGCAGCCAGAAATTGCCACCACCTTTTCCTGTCAGCCCTGGAGAGTTTCACTTTGAGGACTGACAGCAAAATCCTTCCTTCTGAAAATGCACGTGATTGTTTCTGCTGTATACCCTATCTTCAGTAAATGTCTGTCATGAAATATTTAGTCCTTGGGCACCAGCACCTTTAATTGCATCCAAAAATGCTTTGCTGTATAGCTCATAGAAAGAGAATAGATGTCAAGTTTGGTATAGCCTATCTAAAAAAGCTTCAGGGCTGTATTCATTTCTCACTGTAGCTTCTAAGTTCTGTACAGCCTGTTCTGTATAGAAGAAAATTCTTCTACAGAAGAAAGCTGTCCATTCTTGACTTCCTTTGTTATCTCTTAAGGAATAATCAAATTCACTCAAAGGAGCTTCCAGTTCAATGAATAATATCTTTTCCATCTGTATGTATTCCAAGTGTACTGAGGACCACTACATGCATCTGTGATAGGATCACTCTGGGTGCTTTACCTCTAAAGATCTAAGACCTGAAATGCTGAGTGAGATCCACAGTAGTAGAGAATTGCAGCCACTCATGGAACTGACCCAATAAACTGCTCCTCAATACAGCTTTATGTAGGAAAGATGGGTTAGAAACCTGATAACCAATTAGCCTATATAGGTTAAAAAGAATTTCAGAGGAAACACTCACAAGTATGCAGAAATTTTTTTCTTCTGCAAATAAAAAACATTTCTAGTAATAGTGTCCAGGTCATTTTCTATCAATGAAATGCATCTGACACAGAATTTGTCAACTGATTTGTGACAGCAACAGACTTAAATTGCTAGTAAGATACTGTGAGTGGAAGCTGATATGTATTCTAAGAAACAGGAGCTCAAGTGTTTCATATTTCGAAGTGTAAGTTTATTGACACATACACATTAACTGCTTAGAGCGACAGAGGATGGAACATTCTACCTACGTGAAACAATAAAGCTCTATTTTCAGTGTGTGTTAATGGCCTAACATTTTAATGCCTAGCATTTACATTAATGTCACTCACTGCGGGCTTAAACCTATGTGATTTAAGTAAGCCTATATGGAGAACTTCTTATGGGTTTGGATCATTGCTGCAGTTGTTCAGTAGCTAGAAAATTGTAAAAAAGCATCTGTTGTAAATCAAAACATTCTCATAAATGCAAAATTGTTAAAATAAAGACAATTAACCTTACAACATGATTGTAGCTAGAAAGGTAATATGTATAGTTTTTACCCCTTTTTTCCCCAAACAATTGCTGCTGGTCTAATTCCAAGGACAACATTGCTGGCATTAGATGCTCTGTTGATCCACTTTTTTTTTTTTTTTTTTGTACAGTTTGCTGTTGCAGGGTTAGATGGGCTTTGTCACAATGCAGAATTTTAATGGTGGCTGCTGAAGCACAAACGAGAAATTTTGCCTATCACTAAGATATTGTTTGCCATGATCTCTGTTACAGACAGGATACCTACTTTATAAACTAAGAAGGCATGATTAAATACCGTTACTTTAATTACCATCTGCATTTAAATAAATCTAAATGTTATGAACCAGACCTGACCATTCCAGTGCAAATTTTCTTGCATCTGATAAAACTTGTCACTGTCTTGTAATGTGTATCCTTTTATCTAGGGTTATGTGGTTGGCTACAAGAAGCATTCCCATAAAGCGATGTGGAAATGCTAAGCATTCATACTGAAAACTGAAGTCATCCTTAAGGAGGCTTGATGTCATATCTTGAATAAGTCGTCAGCACAGACTGTGTGTCCAAAGGGCTTTAGTTTCTGCATTGTTGTACAGTTTCTCAGTCCCTTGTTTCTCTGATACCATAACCTGTATTGTTATGTGTCATGGTTTCAGCTGGGATAGAGTTAATTTTCTTCCTAGTAGCTGGTACAGTGCTGTGTTTTGCATTTAGTACAGGAATAATGTTGATAACACACTGATGGTTTTTGTTGTTGTTGGGTAGTGCTTACTCTAAACCAAGGACTTTCAAGTTTCCCATCCTCTGCCAGTGAGCAGATATACAAGAAGTTGGGAGGGGACGCAGCCAGGGCAGCTGACCCAAACTAGCCGAAGGGATACTCCATACCACAGGGCATAGACCTGGGGGCCGCTGATTGCTGCTCGGGGCTTGGCTAGGCATCTGTCAGCAGGTGGTGAGCAATTGTGTTGTGCATCACTTGGTTTTTTTACTCCTTGGGTTTTATTTGTCTCTCTCCTCTCTCTCCCTCTCCTCTTCATTATTATCATTGTTGTTGTTATTGTTATTTTATTTCAATTATTAAACTGTTCTTATCTAAATCAATAGGTTTTACTTCTTTCTGATTCTCCTCCCCATCCCACCACGGGCTGGGGGAGTAAGGGGTGTGAGCAAGCAGCTGCATGGTACTTAGTAGATGGCTGGTGTTAAACCACAATGTTACGGTACCTGGGAACCTCCTCCGCAGACAGTTTCCACCAAGAGAAAAGGAGACCCATATTATGTAACAGATTCCAGCTCAAATGTATTAGGAAGTCAAAGTGAAGGAAGCAAGTCCTCTGATCTTGTATAATAGTTGCTGTTTATGACATGATAATGTATCATAAATGAATCTGCTGTTTTCACAGCTTCTACTTAACTCCAGAAGTCGTCACATTGAACAATGGCAATAGTTGTTAGGTATAATGCTATATAAAGGCATCAGAATTTGATCCATATATGTCGTATCAATATTAATAGGAATGATATATTACAGATTTTATTTCAATTTAGCAAATGTGGAATGAAATGAAAGCTATGATATTTTTAATTGTGAATATATGACGAAAATGTAGCCTAGATTTTCACAGAGGTTCTTTTTCAATCTATAATTGCATTATATTTTTTAGAATACGTTTTTATTAATTCATTGACTAGAATGCATTGTCATGGCCTTTAAAATAGATGTATCATTGTATATATAGGAAGTCCAGCTTGAAAATGCTACCTAAAATTGGAAGCAGGTTTTTATATGCATTATTTTCCTCTCCAAACAAAAAGGAAACACATGAAATTTCCCTCATATAATTCACTCCCGATATTCTGTCCTGACAGTGTGAAAATGTGATCTAGCATCCAGTTTACAACTACCAAACTCCACTGAATCCTTTTAATTTCCAGCAGAGATAGGCTGACAAAAGTTGGGGGTGTGTTATTTCTTCTTTTAGTTAACATGATTTGACACTTATTTTAGTAGAATTTAAAGCAGTTTAGAAGATTTTTATATTTCTGTCAATCTGTCTTCCCCCCCCCCCGCCCCCCCCCCTTAAGGTTCTTACTTAGTTCAGATGGAAGAAAGCTAAAAGGAAAGCAAAAGAAGACTAAATATGGGTTTGAAGTTATATTTAATATGAAATGTTCTGGGACAAATGTTCTTATCCATACCACTATAAATATGGCAAGCTCGTTGAGTGAATGGATGTACTTCAGACATACCACAGTAATGAAGACCAGAATTTGGTTCTACAATTTTAAATATTGCAAATTACAAGTTATTTCAGGTCTTGAGATGTTACGCCACTAATTTTTGTGTGTGCTTTACTTTCTTTATTTGTGAAAACCAGGAACTTATGCTGGAGCTAAGTGATTAATAGTTTGGTATCTTGAAAGGTACTAGGACACTCAGTTTTCCATCTCATGCAATTCTGCCTTCTAAAATAGGATTTTTGAAAAATTCTCCTTTGCCATTGCAGAAATCCAAGCACTTTTAAACACTACCTCTCTGGACACTACTGTATAGTCTGTTAGAGTCAGTGAAAGTTGCATGTCTCTGAACTTTTTTGAAACAGGGACACATGCTGTTGAATTTTGCATTATAATATTAAGTGAAAAGGTTGATCCCCTGCAGTTGGTTTTTCTATCAGTGAGAAAGTAACACAGTAGCAACTTGCTTTCTGACTGCTGTTTGAAACTCAGGAGAGCTTAATCTGAAAAATGCAGGCTTCCCCCAATGAACACAGACTTCTTTTCAAAAGGTTATCTTGTGGCTTTGTTCAGCTTGCCTGCAGGAGGTGGCCTTCAAGCAGCGGAGCAGTGTGGCCGTAAACATCTGCGTTAAGGAACCCACTTTCAGGTTCTGGATCTCACATTTTGTCAAATTTGCCGTGGCAGAATTGAGTTTTCAAAGCTGATGTCTGAGTTTCATAAGAATTAACTGCACCCCAAGAACTGGTGAACAGAGCTGTTTGATGCTTATTGGTTATCTCCTTATCATCTTAAATCTTAGCACCGCATTGGAAGCATACAAAAGCATTAAATAATATATTGTTAATTTGCAGTTTTCTTTACTTCTCTTATGAGAAAGCTTTCTAAGGAAAATAGCCTAGAAGGAAAAATCATTTAACTAACCTGCTTTAGGCACACTGTAAAGGAAGTTCTTGTGAGAGACCATAGATTTGCCAATGTATGGGTTACATTAATGTTGTCCCATATAAATATAAGATGTAATCTTAATTTGTGGACCATGCAAACAGGCAAAGTGCATGGCCTTAGCACCAGTGTAGTTTCTGGCTATTTCTTACCATTCCCAGAAACTGCATGGGAGCAGAATGCTAGAGAAGAGGCAGTTATCAGGAAGAGCTGAAGCTCCCAGAATACAGTGACACTGGGCACTGCAGAGCCTACAGAAACTGGCAGAAAGAAGCCACAGTTTCACCTGATAGCTTCCAGACTATGCTTTTCCCTGACTTTGTCTTTCCCTGATTTCTAAGCAGGCTAATGTTGGGTGTGCGCGGGCTTCTCCATCATCCTTTATTCTTCAAACAGGTTAACTCTAACCAGTTAGGATCTAAGTGCTGCGGTTTTTCAAGAGCTGTTTATTTTTGACTGGATTCCTACACGTGTGCTTTGTGGCATATTGAGAGCAACTGTGTCTGGTGCTTTCTGTAGAGGCATTGAGTAGATCATCTGAACCTACACAGAGAGCTCATAAAGAATTTTAAGACTAATGTCATGGCAGCCTCATCAGGATTACTGAACACTGGCTCCAACTAGGTTGCCATAGTTCCAGAAAATGTGAAGAAAACCTGAAATTCACTGAGACAAAATTTCCACTAGCAAAAAGAGGGTGTTTCTCTGGAAACCCCAATATAAGGTAGCCCTATGCAAGGCTGTAGGGAAGAAGTGCTATACATAGTGAGCCCTGTTTTCAGCTGTAAGATGGCAATAATAACTGTGAGGAGACTTCCAGGCCAGCATCCTCCTAGCTAAAATATAGGATTGGCTGCATCCTAATGTGTGCATTTGATGAGAGTTGAGCCCAGGTTAAATAATGACACACACAAAAATCTTGCAAGAACACTTATGAGGAACAGGCACAAAATCAGTCTGTTTATTTCACAGACTGAATGATATGTTGGTTTATATCAAAAGCAAATCTCTGTAAAGAAGCATATTAAAACTTATCCATTCCTGCCTGGTTTATCTAAAGACGCCTAAAGGATTTATTTACTTTTTAACTGTTGGTCAAACTGGCTGTCTGACGTCTTTTACATAAATTAGGGAAGCAGTTTCTGTTACTTGTGATCTGTAAGTATTTAGTAAGTCAGTCATGTTATCTTTGGATATAGAATAATTACCTTTTTTGCATAATTTCATATAAGTTGTTTCTATGGCAAGTTACACTTCTTGAAATCCTTTTAAACTGACTAGTCTGTTTGCTGTTTACATTTTGTGAAGCACAGTTTGCAGAAATAATGTCTTCTATGGACTGTTAATTAAATGTTCTTATTATTTGGAATTTGTGGTTTGAAGATTGTTCTATTATTCTGTTTCTTGTCTGGACGGTTTTTAGCAGCAAAACTAGCAGGGAGTAAGGAATAATCTTGTTTATGGGTGAATACTCTCCCAGTCAGCCAAGCAAAGAACAGGCATTATTCTAAAAAATAATGAAGAATCTGGTACAAATTATAGAAGAGAGCAAAGGAAAAAGGAATGTAGCAGTGGTTGACTTATATAGTGACTTGGAATTTTTACTAATATTTCCAGTGACTGGTTCTGTATTACTTTGTTGATTCAAATTATTATAGGTACTGCAAAAATAGCCATTGATTACCAGAAAAAAGGTGACTTCCTTCAGTATGATAGTAACTTGTGTGTAATACCTACAGAAAATACATTATATCCATGGTGTTATTAAAAAATAGGCTTAACCGCAAAGTTGAGTTCTTTGTATTTGGCAATGCCAGGAGATAAATAAGATGAACTAGTTAAACTTTGATAGTGAATATACTAAAGTGACTTCTGAGATACTACAGTGACAAAAAATTAGTAATACTGCCTAGAACTGTACAAATAGTAAGAAAAGAAGGTACAGATGTACCATCAGTGACTGTAATTAGAATATCACTTTGCCTGTGTTTTAACACTCTTGTTGTTTGCAAATAGTTATTCAAATAGTTGAATATTCACACACAATGAATTTTGGGCCTTAAGTTTATATTTGTTGATACATGAAATTAATGATAACAAAGAATTAATTAGCTATAGTTAATGCCACAGTGCAGTTCAAAGACATGAAGAATCGTCAGATTAACCAAACACATTTCTCAGCTTTAACAGTAAAAGTCATGTAAAACTTTGTCTTTCCAAATGTGATTACAAGTTTGCCATCATAAAAAAGGCAGAATAGTCCCAGTTAAAAAATGGATTGTTGAAATCCTGTTTTCACTCAAAGAAATAAATTAGTGAAGCTAATGATCTGTAGGGAGTATGAGAATGAATACCTTGGTTTTTTTTCTGAGAAAAGATATGCAGCAAGCATACCATGTTCTCTCACTGCCTCTGCTGAAGTGCTTGTCCATTCAATACTTAGCCTTTCTGCCATGGTGATTTTTTATAGATTAAGGCTTTGTATATGTTATATATATTGTAATATATGTATTATAAGTATGTAATATTTGTAGATTAAGGCTATATATATAAAAATAACTTTGTATCTATCAGTGCAGAAGCAGCTCGGGATTTCAACTTTAAATTGTTGGATGTGAGCATAAATGCAACCTGATTGTACCTGAGTTCTAAAGTACAAAGCGAGTTCATTTGAATTTTAACTTGGAAATAGAGAATAATTGTGATTCAGTCCATTCGCTCCTTGCAGGCAAAGCAGATATGTTTTTGTTTCTCCAACTGGATGAGAAACAAGATTAGCTTCTTCCTTATCACTTTGTGTCTGACAAAGCAGTCATATGTAATCAGAATATAATATCATGTTAGCAATGGAAGAGTTTCTGATAGCAGATTATTAGCAGCTCAATGCTTCTGAAACTTTTGTGTAAAGTTTTAAAATAACTTCTTAGCTCCATTTCTTAGAAATTACTCATTAAAAGAATGTGTTGTACGTTTCAATTACCAAGATTCTTTGCATCTGGGAAACAGTGATTTTCAGTTTGTAGTCAAGTAGTTTGAAAATCTGATCGTAACAATTACATTGGATGGGATGAACTCATATATTTAAAAATGAAGAGTCCTGTTAAAATAGTATTCTAGTGTAGGAGTAATTTGCAATAATTCAAAATAGGAAGCAGCTACTGCTATGATTATACATATGCTGTTGCAATGAAATTATCCTTTTTAGAGGCTTCATACTGTAGAGATGCAAGACGAGTAACTTTATTGGTTTTTTTCCTCTGTCAGCTGAACCTGTTGATGTGCTAAAAGCGTTAGAATTTCACAATTCACCAGAAGGAGTATCAAGAACAGCAGGATTTTGCACAAACAGAAGGGATTCAAAAGGATCAGATGTTGCCTACAGAGTTTCAAAATCTGCTCAGCTAAGTGCCCCAACAAAGCAGCTGTACCCAGGTAAGATTGTCAGAAAGCTATTACTTTGGTAAACTATCTTACTGCCTATGTTTTTTATGGTATCTAAAGCACAGCATGTAGTCTATCACCAGTACCAAAACACTTCTGTTACCCCTAGAGCTGGGCCTGCCTACAAATGCTAGGACATATCCTTTATCCACTGAATGAATCAGTTTTTATTGGCTTCAGTTATAAAGCTCTTCATCAAATTATATGTCA
Source organism: Falco cherrug (assembly GCF_023634085.1). Lineage (NCBI taxonomy): Eukaryota > Metazoa > Chordata > Aves > Falconiformes > Falconidae > Falco > Falco cherrug. Next base: position 13,223,739 of record NC_073708.1, read on the forward strand.
CTGGCAGAATTGGCCTGTAAGTCATTTTACCTGTTCTGTCATGATGCAATCTGATGGAAAGCTTATTTGCTAGCTGTGGGAAGTTACCTTCAGTTTCAGTAGTCCATTTAAAAGCAATACTTCCTGGAGTAATGCTGCAGTGGTAAAAATTAGTTGTGGTTGGCCACTGCAAAAATCAGTCTCAGAAGTACCATCTGTTAAGAATTACCTAAGAATATCTGGGAATTTGGGAAACTAAACAAGGATAGTTGTGGATAACAGGTAATGTGATTCTATCTTCTCTCAAATTTCTCTGAAATGAAATAATCATGTTTTGGAAAATATACTTTGCATGTTGAGAAGAGATCTTTATTCCATTATTTTTCTCTCACTTGTCTCTTGACGCAAACTCTTGAGGAAAATGATGAGTATTAAAAACCAAAATCATGGAACACCTAATTTTTTCTGCTTTGATATATCATGCATAGTTTGAACAAGTCTGTCTATAAACATACAGATTCGATGTTGGCAAAGAAAAATACTTTCTTTTTTGTCTTTCAAAGTAGAAATCATATAGATATCATCCAAGATCTATTAAAGGGGGGAAATACAGATTATTTATAGTAATAATGCATTCCCGCATTCCCAGAGCAGCATGGGAAACAGCTATACATAGTTTGAGGATAACCTACATGCTCACCTAACCCATCAGTTTACTTTTTTATTCATGGAAGATCAAAATAAAATTCACTACAGATATCATGTTTATACTGTTTTTTAACACAGTTCTTCAGTTTTTAATATATCCTCTCGACAAAGATACACATAGTAATAGAGCTATCCAGCTGAATATATTACTCACTAAATGGCACATTACAGTCTACATGTCCTGCTGGTGTTCATGTATATAGTTAATTATTACTTCACCTAAGTAAGGTTAAAAAAATATGGGCTGCTCTTTCTTTAAAAAATGCAAAAATAATCCATCGTATTGAATGATTGCACGGGTTGGACAGTGTAATTAAGTCGGCACCTTCATATCCTGAGTTTTACAATATGTGTCACTGAAGCCAAGTGGTACAACAAAAACTTTAAATGAGCATTTAAATACAACTGGTAAGAATATTAAACTGACTTGGAATCACTGGTATTTTTTAAAGTTTAGAACAGTACAAGCACCTTCTGCTAAATCAAAACCTAAGAGCCTGGAGCTGGAAGTCTGAGAGCTTGGATTGACTTGTACTTATTCATGAATCAAATTGTAGCATAAAGAGGAGATCTGGCAGCTGCAGTAATAACTGTTCATATGATTCTTGAATGCCAGAACAAATAAGTACCTTGTGTTGCTGGCTGACACGTATGTTTCTATAGACTTTGCCTTAATTTAGGTACCCTTCTTATTAATGCTTTCAGTTTCTGCTGGACAACTGGAATGAGTTTGCTTGATTTTACCAATCTGTTGCAACACTTCTGTGTGCAGGAGACAAATAAAAAGCATTGCTCAATCACAGTATAAAAAGAAGCCACCATAAATCTTTGCTTTAACGCAGGAAAGTGTCATGCTGTCCTCTACTTCAGTAAAGAACCTAGGAACAAGTTTTTGGAGATGATTATGGTAACTACTTCCTTTGGAATCTTGTGAAATAGGCATCCCCTCCCCACCACAAGAAATTATTATTTTTCAGAGATTATTCTTGGAGATATTTGAGTGATCATGTCGCTTTTTCTTAGTGCTCTATAGTAGTGGAAAGACAACAGAAAATATCCAAGACTGAGTTGTGAGACATAATTTTAGCTAAACAGTGCAAGTTGTAATGCATCATATGCTTGTGTTAATCTGACTTTTATGACTCATCAGGAAGTATAGGTATCTTTTAGCTACTGTAGCTCAAGGGGAGATATGTATGGCAAAAGCTGGGAGCATCAATATATCCATCTTTTAAAAACTGATCTAACGATATTTACCAGCTGCCTAGAATATAACAGGCATTGATTTCACTGCACTGGAACGCATTATATAATTGTAAAGATAACTGCTTAGATTTTTGTTGTACTGTTTGTTTATATGTTCTTAGTTGTCTTTTACAAAAGCATATAGGAATGACAGGAATGGCAACCCAGATACATACAAAGTTTGTTCTAGCAATTTTCCCTGCAATTTTTACTTTTGGTTATTGTTAAAATAGAGCCATACCAATAAATAGAAATTAGTTGAGAAGACTTTGATAACTATTCCAGAAATGTGTCCAAGTACTATATATACATAGCAATACATAAAATTTTACATTAGTGTCGTTAATTATTTTTTTTTTACTTTTTCAATCAAAACTGTGTTTGGAGGAAATTTACTTATAATTACACAATGTAGATACAAGAAAAAATATTTGGGAATATTATGTCATAGCAGTGATAACAGAAACCACTGAACTGAGGCACATGACTCATTTTCAGCCACCTTTCTTAGAAAGCTCTCAGGTGGTTTTTTTATAGGATATTATCCGTTTGAAGAGCACTTGCCCAGACTAGCTGAATTAGTGTCACCTGCCTTAAGCATTTTGAACATATTGTGTTCAGATTAACAGTGCTGGCAGGTCAGTTGTTCAGTGCTTTTCAAAGCATTTCTTTGGCCTTTGTTGACAGTCATATTTTCTCTTTCTTTTTCTTTTTTTTTTTTTTTTTGGTCATTTGTTTACTCTGATGTTGAAAGGTATAACATACAGTTTAGTTTAATATGTAAACCAGCAGTTTTGCTTTGTCATTCAAAAGCTTGACCAAAGGCTCAGCAGAGTAAATGATATGTTGCTATTTATTGAGCTTTGATCCCTTCAAAGTAAGATGTCAAAAGAAGCCCTAAAGCTGCCTATATTACTTGAGTGTTTCAACAGTCTTCTCCAAAAACAGTCATAAGTATGGTAGAAAGCACATGAAACAACATTGCAGCAGACAATATAGTAAGTGTAAGACTAGGGATTTTCTGTTTTAGAAAGTAGTATGTAGTTTAAAAAGCAGTGAAGATTTTATGGGTTTTGTTTTCATATTGTAACTGAAGAGTTAATGCCATCAATATCTTGTCTTCATGGAAGACTCTAGTATCCTGAAAGAGTTCTCCCGCAAGACCTGTTTTGTCATATTTTTTCATAGAGTTCTATGTCTGTTTTTTCATAGAGTTCTAGAACCATTTAGGTTGGAAAAGACCTTTGAGATCATCAGGACTGGCAATTTAGACATCACTAAATCATGTTGCTCAGGACCCCATCTACCCATTTTTAATTACCTCCAGGGATGGTTACTCCACCACTTCCCTGGGCAGCCTGTTCCAATGCTTGACCACCGTTTCAGTGAAGAATTTTTTCCTAACATCCAATGTAAACCTCCCCTGGCATAACTTCAGTCTGTTTCCTCTTGTCTTGTTGCTAGTTATCTGGGAGTAGAGACTGACACCCCCCTTACTACAGCCTCTTTTCAGCTAGTTGTAGGGAGCAGTAAAGGTCTCCCCTGAGCCTTCTTTTCTCCAGACTAAACAACCCCAGTTCCCTCAACCATTCCTCAGTAAGACTTGTTCTCTAGACCCTTCACCAGCCTCATTGCCCATCTCTGGACGCGCTCCAGCACCTCTATGTCCCTCCTGCAGTGAGTGGCCCAAAACTGAACATGGTATTTGAGGTGCAGCCTCAGCAGTGATGAGCACAGGGGGACGATCATGTCCCTTCTCCTGCTGGCCACACTGTTTTGGATACAAGCCAGGATGCTATTGGCCTCCTTGGCCACCTGGGCACACTGCTGGTTCATATTCTCCATTAAAGAATCAATTCCTAAATCAACTTTTGATGTTCAAGTCTTATGTGCTGTTATTCATTACAAAAATGTAACATTATTTTATTAAAACTTATTGTATGTTATTAAAATGTTTAAGAACATCGTACCCACTCTCATGCACACAAAGTTGCAGTTATATTATTGCCAACACTATAATTAGAGTCTAATTCCTCTATTTTTTGCATGTCAAATTCAGCTGAAGCCACACGGATCCGATGTATATTCTGAATTCTAGAATCTGTCTTACACTTCATTTGTATTAAGCGGAAGGGACTTTCACATCAAGTAAAATGCAGATTTATCACCAGATTCAACAGGAGCAGTACTGAGTAAAAACTTCAGTCCTTCTTTTATAAACAAGCTATATCCACTTTTAATTTTGTTTATTTTTAGTCGTAAAGGCTAGAACAATGATTTATATATAATCTCTACTTCAAAGAGAAAGCATCAGGGAATAAATGAAAATGAAATGTTCTTTGATTTTTGCCTAAAGATCCTATTAAATAAAACTAGTTATGTATTTTTTCAGTGTTATACACAACATTATTCCAGAAATTCTCAAATATATATATTGTGAGAAAGAAATAAAACAAGTGTTTGTCAAGGGAAATGGAAGTACCTTGGAACATACTAGCTATAATATGGATACTTACTTTGTTGCGAGAAATTGCAGTGCATAGTTTTAAATTAGAAGATTGCTAAAAAGAATATGAGTAGAAAAAAAAATGAATGTGAAACTATCATTGTTCTTGCATATATTGTATTATTACAGAAACTCATGATGGATTTACAAGTTATGTTTATAAGAACCATTAAGGTATATCTTTCAGGAATTAAAGTGAGACCAGAAAGAAAAAAATAGTTAAAATTTTGTAGTGTCATTTTTTATGTATTCATTTTTGAGAATTAAAAACCCCTAGTAGTTTGGGTGCAGGACCCTCTGTGCTTATAGAAAAATGCAAACCTTTAGAGAATGGTATCATCTTTTCTCAATTTGTAACTGTGTATACGTCACTTTGTTTACAGGTGGAGATTTTCCAGAAGATTTTTCGATATTAATGACAGTAAAACCCAAAAAGGGTATCCAGTCCTTTCTTCTGTCTGTCTACAATGAGCAAGGAATTCAGCAAGTAGGTGTTGAAGTTGGTAGATCCCCTGTCTTCCTGTTTGAAGACCAAAATGGCAAACCTGCCCCAGAAGACTATCCTCTTTTTAGAACAGTCAACATTGCTGATGGCAAGTAAGTGTAAAATTTTAAGATGAAAAATAATACCACAGACCACTGTATAGGTGATTATGGTCTTTACAAATAGATATTTTAAATACTTAAATACATCAGTAACACAATTTCCAGCTAGCTGGACAGCTGTGGTACAAAAAACAGAGAACCTTTGCAGCAGAATACAGTTCTAGCTTCAGATGGTGCATACAACTACAAATAAAGCCAAACCACCTTTTTTATTTGCCATGTATATAAATCAAGAGTAAAGAAATAGTCATAGAAGTTAAACACATGAGAACTAAATGGATAAAGATTCTTCCTGTGCAATACAGAAAGAAACTCTGTTTTGAAAAGGACTTGGGGAATAGTCCCAATAGAAGAGCTATTTTTCCCATTTGAAAGTGATAGGCAGAGTGAAGACAAGTTGACAAGACAGCATAGAATTTCCCCTATTCTGAACAAAACCAGCAGATAAATAAAATAGTTTGGGATGTCTATATATAAGGAAATTGGGGAAGAATAAGCTGAACAATTATTCCTAAGTGCTGCAAGTGCCTCAATAAAGGCAATTAATCTCAAACAACTATTGTGTTATTAATGCAGTTTTTAATTTTTTGTACCTAACTTAGCTTTGTAGACAAACAGTCATTCTCTGGGAATGTCATTCTAGTGCTTGTAAAAGGATATTCATTCTTTTGAAGGCTTTTTATGTATTGTGCTGTAGTCTCCAGCAGCCACAGTCTCCAGAGATACATAGAATATATTTTTTATTAAAGCAAAAGAAAACAAATTGGTAGAGAAGAAAGGGCAAAAATTCAACTGTAATGAAATATATTTATAAAGAAATAAAGGATAAAAAAAGAAAAATATCATTGTCTTCTAGCCCTTATATTACCAGAGAATGGAATTATACTATGAAATCTAAGCCTGATACATTTCTGTAGCAGAAGGAGTGATAAAACAAAGTAGGAAACTTTTTTTTGGCATTGACTTCCTCTAAATGACAAAGATTTGACATGGAATTGAGAATTTCACCCAAAATGTTGAGAAACTGATAAAAATTAAGAAATCAAAATGAATTTGGTTTGGTACAACTTCCTGCAGTGAGACTATACAACTTCTAAATCAACTGGAGTTAATCTTATGCACAGTGAACTGTGATTTTGTGCTTTCAGCTTCTACATGCTTTCAAAAGATATACCAACAATTTTCTTTTGACTCAGCTATTTTATGAAGGATCTAGGACAACAATCTTCATCTCAAAATGAGATATATTTAAAAAGCATAAACAGTGTAATGTGCCTAAGGATGCATAGACAGTTTGCTTTTATAATGATAATGTTTAACCGCGTTCCAGAGAAAACATGGAATTAGGGTTCTGGCTCAGTGATGCTGTTTAGCAGTCAGATTCCATTAGCTTCGAGGTGTCCCTTTTGACATACAGAAGTTCTTTGTAACACTGATCTAAGCTGTCTCTCTGATTTAGACAACCTCAGGGCCATAAATGCCAACTAAAATAATTTGATTCCAGCCTTCCTCTTACCAGTCACTAATATGACGTACTTTGACACTTTATGCCCTGGTCTATCAAAGATTCTTTGATGCTTTTCTCCATATTACATTACAGAGTGGCCTGCTCTTGCTCTTACATATTTAAGTTGTCATAGCAGGAAGGCTCACTAAATTAATGTGGTCTGTCATGATAATTAAGTTTCCTGAAGCACCTAGTTGGACAAATGGTACAAAACTTAATTCTCAGATGTCTTTAAAATAATTTGTCAGTATTCTGAATCACTACTTTCACTTTTTGGTGAATATTTATGTAGGCAAAGGTATTCTTGCAGGAATATTGGCAAGCTTTTCTAAGTATATGTATCTGGAAAAGCATCTGTGTTGGAACTGTTGTACAGCTTTGAAAGATCTCTATAGCTATGGGATACATTCAAATAAGCAAAAGAACACTGTAAAATTTTGGTGATAGATCACAGAACAAATAGTAAAATGGAAATAACTATGAAAACAAGCTGCTGACTTAAATATATTTGCACAAGTGATTCCTTAAGTAATTTGGAAAATCGAACATATTAATAAAAACCTGCAGTCAGATCATTCAGTCTAATAAAATGTAAATAGTGCCCTCACTTCAATTGAGTTTACTGATGTTCTCTGGGTAAAACTTCAGAGAAGGTCATCTTCAGCTTCCTCTTATATAGGATATTCACAATGAGCTATGGGTCGGATTCCTTTGTACTAAGGGACAGAAGTTACGTAGTGCATAGACAAAACATTGTGTACATTTGCGTATGTATGAAAGAAGGAGATAAATGAAGACATTTAAAATTTTATCTGTGACTCGATGTTGCAGAAATCTGTAATAAACTAGATAAGGCAACAATGACCTAGTTTTAAAAACATAAATTACAGTAGAATTATGTTGCTTTCTTTTTAATAGGTGGCATCGAGTAGCTATCAGTGTGGAGAAAAAAAGTGTTACAATGATTGTTGACTGTAACAAAAAAACAACAAAACCACTTGAAAGAAGTGACAAAACAGTTGTGGACACCAATGGCATCACTGTCTTTGGAACCAGGATTCTGGATGAAGAAGTTTTTGAGGTAAAAATCAATACTGAACAAATGGAATTGAGTGATTTTGTGTTGAGTGAACTGCTTAATGCAAATCAGAACTATTTTTTTTTTTTTAGGGTGAAAGCTGGTATAATATAGAAAACTAGATTTATAGAACCTGTTAGGATAGGCTGAAGTAAAAGAGAAATATAAAAGAGAATTGTTGCTGCTGTTGGAAGATATGCAATTTTCTACCCTTTAGCTTATGCTGTATCTGGAAGGGGCTTGGTTTTTTTGTCTTTCTGCCTAATATTAGAGATACCTGAGATATTTAGGGGAATTAATCTGGAAAGTAGAGTAGTATAATACTGAATCATTTTATTTCTGTCTCTCATAAACATTTAGAGATATTTGTGCATGTTAACAGTATTTTGGAGAAGGGCAGAAGGACCTGGAAAGTTTTATGTGTAATATGAATCCATTATATTGTTTATCCCACTTTATTACTCTTTCCAGTAACTGGAACATACTTTGGCAATAAGGACATATATGTTTCCATCACTTACTGGCCAAGAAGTACATATAGGAAGGGTAAAATGCCTCTGAGGAAGTATGTGACTGCCAGTCATGAGGCCTTTCTAGGTAGAATCCTAATGTCAACGATTATTTTTACAGGCTAATAATGAAACTTCTCTAAATCTACACTAATAAGGTTTGGGTTTTTTTGGTAATGTTCTTACACAACAGTCAAAACTGTCAAATTTAAATTAAAACTGAAAAATAAGAAAATGCAGATCAGTAGTTGACATACATCATACACAGAACATCTGTGTTCCATAAATGTCCAGAGTTGTAATCCTAGATTTATGCAGAGCATATGGTTGAGAAGCTGCATAGGGAGAGGAAATACAAATATTGAGTGTAACGCTGTGGCATTGTTATCTTTCATTTCCATGGAAGTGATGAAACTTGAGCTTTTTGAATGGGGTAATTTTTGGCACGATTTAATGGGTCAACCCATATGATATGTTTGTTATTCACAGCCTAATTTATCTGTAGTCCCCAATACAGTTTGTAAGTCTGAGGGACATTATTGAAGATGAATTCCACAGGTGCCTTATCTGGGGTGGGAGAAGGACTTTTTGTGTCCACGTGGGATAATTACTTTCAGTTTTCATTTGTATTTCTTTTTTTGGTCAGAAACCAAGTCCCACAGTATTTGGTAAGAAATTGTCAGAATATGTAAATGTTAATATACATAAGTAAAAAGAATTCAGAGAAAAAGCAATAGAAGTAGATAAGCTGATAATTTGTTAGTGTTTTACAAGTGATTTTAGATTCTAATACAAACTAAGGCAATGGGCCCTGGCTTGTTCTTGCAAAGTTTGTAACTATTTTAGAAGTTGTAGAGGAGGAAAGTGCACAGTAACTAAACACTGGTATTTGTTTTCCAATTCTAAATAAAGACCTGTCTGAAGTTACAGAGGTGCTGCAGTGATTGTACATAGCTCTTTGAAAATAAGTACAGTGGGTGATGATATGTGCATAAAGGAAGATACTTGTTTTAATCATTTGATTTAAATAACATGTTGAATAAAAGAGAAGCATGCTAGGGCCCTTTGACCTCTGAAGTTGTTGACATTTATATTATATGTCATCTATATTTTAAAGTTGTAAATATTAAATGCTCAAAAAAAAATTTGTTAAAGGGGGATTAATAACATTTCCACGGGAGTAAGAAGGAACGTAGACTATCTAAGGGGTAAATAAAATGATAGTTCTGAAAATTTCCTGTTATGTCAGCTTTCTGTCACAAAGTCTATTAGCCACTCGGAAAGAAAGATGAAACTGAGTCATGACAGTTGTATATACCATTCCCTCAACTCTTTCAAGCCCTGTAGAGGAAAAAGAGATGGGAAGGAATGTAGTAGAACTCAAATATTTTTTGGTTAGCAGATGTTGGAAGAGTTAGTAAGGCTGCATGAAGACATATTTAGCAAATTGAAATTGGCACTTAAAGAAGAATTAGCAGATTAATTAAAGAAACCCAAACAATAACCCTACATTTTTCTTGAAGTCAACACAGACGTGAAGATATAACTTAAACAGAATATGTTAGAATGACTGAAAAATACTTTTCTCTGAGGGTTTCTGGCATGTATCGAAGGATGAAAAAGGAAGCTAGTGATCTTCTGTCAGATTTTTCACTGAAGTCTCCTACACTGACATGGCAAGTCAGTGCTTCAGTTTCAGCTGAGACCCACTAAGAAGAAAGACAGCTTTGGGCCCATAAAAGAAACATGCAGCTGTCTGTAAAGTCAGTTTACAGGCTGAATCTTAACATTCAGCACTGAGAACAGCAACACTTCTATGATGTGTAGCATCACTGTACATTTCTGTATTCTTTCAGTGATTAGCTTTCCTTACTTAACTGATTGCACTCCTTTTCTCTTGCTTTATTCAGAGAAATCAGTCACATTCTTGTAAGGCTGCTCTTGTAATTGTGGGGGGTTTAGATTTAATCTGAAGTCTGTTACTTAAATTGGAAGTTTAGTCTTTTTTTCTTTTGGGATAAGTTTCTGCTTTCTCTTTTACTGTACCACGGGTACATCTATACCTACGTTCAGTTCTTAGCATCTTTAGCTAGAAATGTGCATGTTGAAATTAGAATGCCCTTAAATTTTAAACAAAGTACTGTACCATATACACTTTTAATGATGTGTCCTTCAAAGTCTGACCAAGCAAAACATAATTATTTCTTTTTTAGTTTGAGTTTTTCTACTCTCCAACCAGCATTCCTTCTGTTTTTTTAACCAGATTTTAACCATCCTTTAGCTACTCCTGCTACAATTTCTGAAGTTTGGGGCTGTTCCCTGAAGTTTGTCTCCTGCTTGAAAGTTTCCTGGTTGTGTTGTAAATATTCTGTTTATCTCATTCATGGTAGCACAGAGTGATGTTTGATGGTTCCATAGCTCTCTTTGGTAGTATTTCTGTGTTGTGAACCCTGGTATATCTTGAGACCACAAAAGGCACTGAAGAGACATGTAACCCAATGTGACTTACTCTATGTGCAGGAAATTCCAGAAATTAGCATATTTACGCATGACATTAGATTTGTATGTTTAAGACATAAAACTGTATAACAGACTTTTCATGTGACATTGGATGTCTTTATTAGCTTACATGTAGGAAGCACATTAAAAAGTACCTAAGTGTATAGTGACCTGCTGGAATTCACAGCACAGAGTGTGAGAAGGATTAATATTTTATGCATACATCACAAAGGCTATTTTATCTTGGGTAATAATGATGGGCTTCATTATAAGCCAGTGATCTGATCACAGGAACGGTGGAGTACCCTTCAGTCTCCTCAAACTGAATGGAAATTCAAAATGTAGAAGTAATGAACCTGTAGGTAAATATAATAAAATTCTAGGTTTCAGTGACCTACTAGTTGAGGATGCCAGGCTTCTGGTCCTGAACCCATTCATACAGCATAACACAACTGCACAAAAACCAGTTACATCATTAAGGTAATTCACTCCCATTGAAAGCAGAGTTCAGCACTGTCAGAATCAGAGCTGTAAACAATTAGATACATCATGTGTTCCTGTTCCCTTAGGGTGTACTTCTAAATCTCTGTGAATTCTGGTGTATGCACATGATTCAGAAATAGATATTATTATGTGGTATTATCCTGACCTCATGACAACTTGATTGTATCTTTGGAAAAAAGAATTACTTCTTCAGTCCTAATGCTCTAACATATTTGCATGGACCATTCATTTAGAATCCTCAAAACAAATATTGTTCCTATGAGGAATATTTCACACTTATTTTAAAACTGTAACATCACAATGGATCAAATATTCTTCTCTCTTTCTAACTGTTATTTTAAATTTGTAATACAACAAAATTTAATGAAATTGAATTCTTGGCTATTTTCTTCTTCCTGTTACTAATATTAACTTCTGTTTACTAAGCAGTTTTCCCACCTTTGTTCTGATTCTGGCAGTCTGACTGTTGCTAGCACAACAGTATCTTATAGTACACTGGGAAATGTTAAATGCATACATTTTAATCAGTTTGGTATGACTGCTTTGATATAACTTTCCTGTGCTGAAGATCAATAATTTCTGAGTAAGTAAGCACACTGGGTGTCTAAAGACCAGGTAGATCACCACTGAAAGAAGGAGAAGGCTGATTAATGTCCTAAGAGCATGCTAAATGACTACCTAATTTGATATTTTTTCTATATTCAACAAACAGGATGTTCCTTGGTAAGTTTACCTACTGGTGCTAAAGCTCAGAGGTGTTTTTTAATAGTGCTCTCAGAGAGATCTTCTGTTTTACCTTTAAAAGCATTTTCCAAACCTTGCGGGGGGGGAGGTTGGGGTAATATGAGGAAATTCCAATTTGGAGTTGCCTGCTGTTCATTCCTGAATATAAGTGTTAATCTGAGATTCTATGACATTGTGCTCAATTAATATGGAAATCAGTATGATGTCACAAACAAGATACTGAATACAAGCCAGCACTAAGCATCAGGTGCATAGAAATGCTTGAGGAGCTAATTGTAAACTATGAATGTGCCCTAAAATAGTGAAATTATGCTGTGCTGTCTAGAAACTGTATTATTACTAACTGCCAAATTATGGGACCTCAGTTTACACTGCTGAGTACTTACTTAAGTGGATCTGTTGATATCCGTGGGACTAAATGTAAATGCTTGTTTATTACAGACTGACACAGTATGCCTCAAATTTTTACAGGTGTCATTTGAAAGAAGGGTTGGTTTGTAAGTGCTTGCTGCAAGGAAGAGAATTCCTAAAATAGCATACAAAAATAATAATAAAAAAATTAATCAAATGCTGGTACATGGCACCTAGTAAAAGAATTTTGAATTGTATCCACTGAAATATGTTTGTAGCTCAAATGTTTGATAAATACCAGAGATCTTTTTATTCTTTGCCAGCTTTAAGGATTTGTCATTTCTCATTTAGTACTGTTGGTGTGAACAATATAACAGGTTTTTATAATCAGTATTTTATAATGAGTTAATAACTGAGTCTTTATGCAGAGACCTTTTTTCCTTCAAAACTCCCCACAGTCAGACCAATACAATGAATTTATAGGCACTGTGCTTTAAATCAGTATAACAAGACAAAACCTCATGTATATGACTCATTTAAAACCAATGAATGCTTTAACTGCACACAGTTTGAGATTAAATCCTTGTAGTAATCCTTTTTAATAAAGGGTTTAGATTTTGATACTAGGCATTAGCCCGTTTTCATGAAAAAAAGCTTTCATACCCTCATAGCCTGAGTGAGCAGATGAAGACAGAGTGATAGTATCTTCGCAGCAATACGATTTATGCTACAGATGTCTTCAGATGAGTAACCATCACTAACAAACTAACTATCTGTAAGCACGGAAAGTCCGGTCTGCAAGTGCAGAAAGGCCATTCATTTGTGTGCATAATCCCTGAAGAAGTCAGTGGTAGCAGAATGGGTAGAGCTTTTACTGACCAACTAAAGTTGCTGTATGGCTAAAGTAGATTAGGGAAGCTAGCCCAAAGTAAAACTCCCCCAAAGGCAATAGTGTGAATGATGTGCCATCAGTATCCTCTGTTTTGTACTATCCTGTTGAGCTGCACTGCTAGCTAATGTACACATAACCAAAATTATTCCCAATATATGTCACCTTTAGTAATTCCTAGTGACCCACTAAATGTTTGGTGTCAGTCAGACTAAAAAAAAATAATGTTTAACATAGATGGACAGAAACAAAAAAATGGGATAGGTTCCAGGCAAAAATATTTAGAAGCAACCTTCTAGCTATCAACACCAGAGAAGTAGCCAACTTCCAACATTGAGAGGAAAATAATAAAAGAGAAAATAAAATAAAAGCAAAGCAAACAATTTTTCCATTTCAGAGGCACCTAATAAAAAAACCAGCATTTTTTTAAAAAGCTTTATATTTGGCTTGGTTTGTTTTGCCCCTTTTTTTTTTTTTTTTTTTAATCTGAAAGAATGGTGGTTTGGTGTTTGTTACTTTTTTATAGCGTTTCCAAACTTATGCTTGATGAAGAAAAATAACTAATTGTTTCCCTTGTTTCCCTTCCTTATCTTTGAAAGCAGGAGGGAGGAGAAAAAGAAAGCAAAGCTCTGGTAATTCACTGGAGTTCAAGTTCATTTTTGAGGAATATTCCCAAGAAACAAAGGAATGGTTATCTGACTGAACTGTAATTACATTTAGAATTAACAACCTGGGCTCAAAAAATACTACTTGTTACATCAACTCCAGCAAATTTTACAGATAAAATTTATTATTATCACCTCATTTAATATTGTGTGTAATATGTTTAAGTTTTAAACAATAGCTGTAAACTAGGTTTCAAAGATAAATGACAATGTGAAAGATGTTCAGGTCTTTTACCAAGAAAATAGAATGCCCTTGGTCACACATACATGTGTGTGTGTGTGCATGGGCATATGTGTATTATGTGCATGTGCTGTATATACAGGCATTGTAATAAAATCTAATTTCAGAGCCAAGGACTGCAATAGATTTGGTCTGTTAACAGTTTCATTGTTATAATTGGTATATCAACCTATTTCTTAACCAATCTGAATATATATTCCTATAACCATGGAGTTTCAAAGAATCAAGAAGAGACATTGATTTCTATGGAGACTTTGACCTGTACAGAATTCTGCTTTCACAATTTATTGCTTTTACAGCGTTTCAGTCTGGCAGGCTCTAAATATCTTTCTCTAGCTATATTATGCAATGGGCCAGGGTTATGGAATATTGTATTAACGGCCCCTGGAATTCTTCTATCCCTCAAATCTTTGCAGGAAGATTAAATGAATTCTGCAGCAGGTTTTTCTAAATTCTGTAGTAGTAATATCCAGGCTGTCTAGACTTTTGTTCTTTGGAGTCTATAGTTGTACTGTCACATAACTAATTAAAGTTGGCATATATACACAGGTTAGAGTTTCTGCCGATCTACTGAAGAGTCCACTCTGTAATTCTTAGGCTTTAGCCATCATATTCTCCTGAGTTGATATAATGCTTAGCATTGGTTTTATTATGCTTTTTTTCCACTGTTTGGGTAGTCATCTTTAAAATCTAATTATTCTTATAGGCACGTAACAGGTACTCATTTAATTCAGAATCTGAATCAAAGTATGGTATTTTGCCAATACCAACCCACCCACTCTTGTTGTGGATAGTCTTTCCGAACCTTTAATATATGTTAGACATTTAAGTAATTGCTGCATTATTTTTCATTAATTTTTTTTTGTTGTTGTTACTACGCTGGAAAAAGAGCAATAAGCTTTCTCCTAATGAACCATTCTAGAAAATCTCATAATTTTACAGTAAGAAACAACAACTTGAATTCTCAACTCTGGTCCAGTCACATTATTATGTAGCATCCTAGTTCTGCAACTACCAAGATCACCTGTTCTAAGAATTTATTTTTTTTAAGTGTTTTGAATAATTTGGAAGTTTGCTTTTGTGGAGAGGGTCTTGCAGAGCTTCTGAAGTAATGCTTACCTGTTATTCCGTGGACAATGATCACTTTCACCTGGCAGGATTATTGTTTTATTAAGATTCTTATGGAAGTGATGTCCCAAAAACCTGTCTCTACAACTGAACTGTTTGAGGTTATTGTAGAACTAGGGAACTAGACTAAAAATTTTTTAATACTGGAAAAAACAGTAATTTCAGTACTGATTATTTCAGTACTGATTCCTTCAAATAGTGCCCTTACAGCCTTGTAAGGGTTCTTACTTCTGTCTTTTTAACAATTCTGGCAGTAGAGATGTGTTTTATCAATGGTAGAGACTTTAAGCTGATAAATAGACTATAAATGGACTACTTTATAGTTGTACTTCTCTAATACACTATATTTAGAAAGATTTAGTAAGATTACATAGTTAAAAGGAAAAAATAATGTTTCAAGTAGAGTGATAATATCAAAGGTTTTTTTATGTAGTTACTCTTAAGATAATAAGCAGCCATTAACATTTATTGCTTATAATAATAAAATAATTCATTCCTTACTTCTCAGGCCCTCAATGATTTACATCAGCGAGAAAATCTGACACCATATCTTGCTGGAGATTTTCCTTATTCCAATTTCTGCTGTAGAATCTAAGGCTCTAAAAAACTGGAACCAAATATAGTGATTACTACCATGATGCTAACTAAAACCATAATTACATCGAGAGAAAGTTAATACCATCAGGAACAGAACTTGGTAGTCTACTGCTTTCCTGCAAATTTAGTCTCTATTCTCCTTTTTTCTTAGTGAATGCTGTATTTTTTTCAGTGTTACAAACTTTTCATATCAAGAGGCTACATTTTCAGTGCTTATACCCCACCTTTAGCATTACACGTGTGCGAGGTGTGTTTTTCAACAAGTTCTGGAAGTGTACATTACACAAACTTTCTTACTCTAGAATGGCACTGTGGAATGTCTGTGAGATTCACAGAGGAATTTTCAGTGAGTGATTTCACCACACACTTCTCATTCTTAGCTGGGCTGTTCCTCGTTGTAGAATAGTTGATGTGAATGAAAGTCTGTGCGGCTGTCTAATAGGCAGGCATTCAACTGATCCGAGCCTATTCTCCTTGTACCTCTGTAGCCTGGTTCTCCCTATTTGCTGTGGCATGCCACAAAGAAGCAAATGTTTCCTCAGGTCTAATTAACTCCTTTTAATAGCCTTGGAGGATTCTGCAAAGAGTAGTTATTTGGTACCTTTTAGGACAATGCTACATAAGTAATCCTTATGTACCATGTTTTTGTGCTAGACTTAACTGGTGGGCAAGATATTTTATGATTCTCGGACAGCTTTTTTCATCTAACTATGTGGCTGTTTCAAGAGTCTCTGTTTTAAATTATGAGCACATTCCCAAAATAGAGGAATTAGAATGTTCATAGACTTTTAACTATTTTTATTCAGTGTTGCAATGAATTACTCAACTGTGCATTTGACTTTGTGTTGGCTTTGACAACAACTTAGTGTTTATTTCAATAAAGTATTTGTGATCCAAACTAAATATTAAGACTGCTAATTGATCCATTCTACTTACAAGTGATACTTGTATGCTTAATGTTAGGTATGCTTGAATACTGTGCTGGATGCTCCCTTTCACCTCTGGCAACTAAGACAGAGACCTCTCTCCCAGTTGTCTCATTCTCATTTCTAATATGCAAGTAATACTAAATAGCTGATAAACACTGTTTAAATACATTGTATTAAGTGTTATCAAGGATAAAATTGTTATAAGGCAGCAGGTTTTTCTTCTTAAGGCCTAATAGGCTTTTAGTACTTTTTGAGGCAAGTTAAGCATGCACATTGTTATAAGTAATAAGACAAAAAAGTGGCTGTGTGTATATGTCTGATAACCTTACCACAAGTTCTCTGCCTCTGCCTTCTACTGTCATCCCACTTATCTGTGATAACAAATCATGTTGGAAGACTGGCTCAGCAGAGACATCAAACATTTGGCTTGTATAACACACTATATATCATCTATCAACTTTGGGAAATTTCCTGAGCAGTCTTTCCCAACAAAGGTGGTCATGACAATTTCACAGAGAAGGAAATAGAGCTAATCTATGTAGAAAGCTGCCTTTTGTACTTTTTTTTTTTTTTTTTCTCTATGCACTTTTTAGAGTACTTCAAGGATGCTTGGGTGTATTTGTAAGTTATACTCTGTTCTCCTGCCTTCTTCCTCATCTTTGCTCTCCCTTTCATCTTCATCATTCTATCCTGTGAGACTTCCTTCTTCCTTGCATTTTTCGTATAAGAATAATATTCTGCACATATTCATATATGTGCATATATACCTTAATGTTTGTTTAGAGACCAACTATTAGAATTGTTAATAACCTGTGACTCCATTTATCCATATATTCATTTAAAGTTCTTGGGACTTGTGCAGATAGATCCTTAAGTGCCTGATTTGTAAGTCAGGTCATGAAGTACAGCCCGATTAAGTCTTTGTAGTTTATTTGCAAAAAACTTGACTTTATAAAAATTATTTAAATTTCGCAATTAAAATCGAAGAATGTGTTTGTGAAGACTGAAGTCATTCTGTGAAAAATCCTCAAAGAGAAAAAGTGCAGAATTGTCCAACAGATACCTTAGTTATCATTCTAAGTCACAATAATTAAATCCTTAATAACGCCTGTGGAATTTCATGCACTGAGATGATTGACCTGATCTGAAATGAAAGCTTTTCTCTGACTGGTGAAACAGCACTGCCAGTACATATCAGAAAAATACTCAAGTCATTTAATTAGCAAAGGCAGATAAATAAAAACAAAAAATGAAAAAAGAAAAGCTGTAACTTACTGGAAATACTTTTATAGCAGATGTTGAAGGAAAAAGGAAAATCAACATTGAGAGGCCAAATGTAAAATCAGTAAACTTCTTACACATAAATAGCCAGTAGCAATTTATGTATACTGTGCAAGACTTCTGAGAGCCTCCTTCTGTGTGGACCCATGACAGGCAGACAGGCGAGGTTGGGAAGTATAGTCAATGGATCAGGAACAGCTTTAACCAATTTAGGGACATTTAAGCCAAGTGGTAACAACATGCTGAGTGCTTCTTGCAAACACACAATCCAACAAAACTCAGTGCCAAAATTCCATGGCATTCAAGATCAGCACAAAACAAGCTCCAGAATACTGGCTATATTCCCTGACCTTGGTTCTCTTAGCATATCATACTAAACGGCAGTAGTTTCAGGAGCAGTTTTGGCATTACTCACACTAGCTGGCACAATGTATCCATGGTGATCTATATGGGCATCTCAGAAAGCCGTGTGTGTTCAGGGGCATATAGTAAGACAATGACCTGAGCTTGACAGGATGAAGACAGGGGTTCTACACATCCATCTCTAATGGTTGCTGCAAAAGCATTACCTCTTTTTTGTCTTCCAGTAGCTAATTCTCTCTACCTTATTCCTCTGCTTCACTTCGTTTTAATTTGGGTGGTGAAAGAGGAAGGGCAGGGCACTATAGAAACGCTTTGCTGGAGATAGGAGATGCATAGCCCAGGCTCACAATGACTGTACAAAACCCCTGAAAGCATCAAACTCTGGTGGAAGTAGTGTAAGGGATCAAAGGGGAAATTGCTCTGTATGTGTAGCAGGTTTTGTAGGAAGATGTCCAAATTGGGAAGCATTAGTGAGCTAAGGAAAATGAAAGAGACAGTCCAGAAATACTGGCAGGAGAGAAAACTGCTGCATTTGTAGTATTTCTGGAAGCTTAAAAAAATATATTCCAACTCTAAATTAATCTGAGACACACATGAGAGTGTAAAGTAAAATGAGTTGAGAGTATTGTAAAAGTCAGATTTATAATGCATAGCTGTTATGTGCTAAGAAAATAAGTATGTCATATTTTATGTAAAATGAGTTAATAAAAATGTACCATAGAACTAGGAAAATTGCAGGTTGGTTGATTTTTTCCATTTTGAGGTTTTTTTGCTTTTTTCTGTGGTTTTTCTTTTTGAAAGGAAGAGGCATTGCAAAATATTCTTTACTATTTAAAAGTATTTTCCAATTTTGTTGATTTGTTAAAGGCTACTGTTCTGAAAGATGTAAAGCAGTTTTGGAAAGACTGAGATAATTGTGAATTTTCCGAGCTGTACCTTCCTGTCAGTTACTGTGTTTTCTCTTTAAAGACAAAACATGCACAGGTATACTAACAGAGTTGTTCCTTTGCCCCCATTTTTTTCTAAAAACATAATAAAATTACATTAGAAGTATATAAAAGCTTAAAAATCCTCCCCTTCTGGGGAAACAGTGAGAGATTGAAGTTAATGGATTTTGACTAAGACCATGTGCCAATTTTCAACAACCTTTTTTTTTATGACAGCATAAGAAGCTCCTGAATGAGGAAATTTATAGTGGAAATGTTGGCAGGAATTTACCTAATGCTGTTTAAATGGTACCACTATGTTAAGAAATGCACTGGATACCAGACAGCTTTCTCTGGAAAATGATAAACATATAAGGTCTCTGTAGGGGATCTCAGCAGAGCCATTTTTATTATCCAGAATAGTGGGTCTCTTTACTGTGATGTTTTTATGCATGGTATATGGGAATAGAGATGAAAATACCATTTGTTAGACGTTGATCATTTTATTTCAGCATATTCTATAGTGTGTATTTACATAGTGCTTACTTAATTATTTTTGTTCCACTAACTGTTTCTCTGGTACAGCCTTTTTTATTTTATTTTGTTGCATTTTCTCCCTTCTTTGAGAGTACAAATGTGATACAAACTCTTAGAATTACACTGTTGATAACTTGCATGCTGAGCTGCATGCTGGTAATAGGAAGTGCCCTGAATTAAATCTTAGGAATTTAGACTGGTTCCCAGCAAAGAAGTAAACAAACAGCATGAAAATGACAGAGCAGGCGTTATACCTTCCCACCCTCTCCTTTCCAAACCAGAGAGTGTTTTAAACTGGAATTTTGCACCTAGTGCATTCACTACTCATTTGCGTTGTTTTGCCATGTGAACAATACTTAAGGTGTTTTCCAGAATATCAGCAGAAATTAAGCAGACATGTTATTTATAACCACAAATGCTACTATAATATCTAATATAAGTATTGTGTGCCTAGTTTGGTTTTCTGAACGAAAACTTTGTACTTCTGATGAACTGTAGATGACCTTTGTTTTAGTTATTTAATCTGCATATACTTTCCTGCAGGGTGAGATCCAGCAGCTGCTGATTATAGCTGACCCTAGAGCTGCCTATGACTATTGTGAGCATTACAGCCCAGACTGTGATTCCCCAGTGCCCAGTGCTGCTCAGGCTCAAGATCCTCAAGTTGATGAGGTGAGTAATCAGTATGTATTACTGGATTTATTGCACATTAGTGGTTGTGCTGGATACAAGTCACTCAAGGAGGATTTACAGCCAAATGGTGTGCATTGTTCTAGACATGAGGGAGGAAGTTTGCAGGAGTACATTCATTTTTTGCTATCTAGTCCTTTTTGCTATCGTCATTTATGTTAGGCATTTGAAGGAACCTATCACACTGGTGTTCAAATAACCAGCACGCTCAATGAAGTTAAATTGTAAATCCTTAAAAAATGATAGCAATAAGAGTTTGTTTAGTTGTACCTATTTGTCTTTCCTGTGTACATTTATGATTTCACTGATGCTGAGTACTGCAAATGCCACATTTGAAAGATGTGGGAGCTATGCGTATTCTGTAATTGTAAACTACTTCTGCTAGACATGCCATATATTCTAATGAGCTGTCTCCAGTGTACAAATATACACAAAATTATTTCAGCCAGCTCCACTCGTAGGAGGTAAATATCAACAAGGACAAAACAGGGACAAGAGAGGGTTGGATTTTTTCCCAGAAACACAAAAAATGTTTACAGAAACCATTTGTTACTGTAGACAGTTCTCACAGCCGTAAACTGAGTAATTCACTGAGGGCAAGATAGTTCTCAGATAGGGTCTCTGAGGGTCAGCAGTTGTATGTATTGTTGTACACATTCTAAATACTTGCATCAAACAGTGTGAAGTGGAAAGCTTTTGCAAAATGTAACTACTCTTAATTGAACTTGGCTCCAGACAGTTAGCACTCAACTGTGTGTGATCTGACTAGTTACTGTTACTGACTGCTCAAGAGATCACCATTAAAAAACGCTGAATTTTTCTCACATGCCTGCTTTGAGCCAGTTTTTAGACAGAACTTTTCCTAAATACATGGTAATTTTATTTGTTGTTACTATTTATTGTATCTGACTGAAAATTATGTCATCAAGTGACTAAGGTCCATAGGGCCCAGAACTTATTTCAAAGGGACTCCCACATCTGTTGCATCAGAGGTACAGTTCAGGATGTGTAAAGTCAATTACATACAGGCAGAGGCCTTTATGCTACATTACAGTGTATGGAGTCTGGTCTCTTCATGAGGACACCCCAGGACCTTCTGTCTGTGTGCCTGGCTATGTGGATCTCCATGCACTGTATTTCAAAACAGAATACGCTGAAATCACATTGTTGATATTTTATGGGAACAAAATATAAAATTAACAAAATAACAAAAATAACAAAAACATTCTTTTTCCCTTATTATTAATTTCAAAGAAATTTGAAATTTTGCTTGAGAACTTTCCTGGGCTTTGCTGCTACATTACATAGCACTCTGATTCTTTTTCTGTTTCTTGTGTGAAGGCCTGGAAGGTTTGAATAGGCTAGTGCTTTTCTACTTTGAAGTAAGACTGAAGAGTAGTCAATCTAATGAACTGATCTTTGTGCGAAGAGGTTGTTAAAATCATCCGTTGGTCTCTTTCTTGAAGAGGAATATATCTAAATACTTAAAATGCTTTAACTAAGGTAGCAGTACTGTTGCCTCCAAACTCACCTCACCTCCTAAGCAGGAGTTAACATGGCTTAGAGAGATTGCAACGATTTGCTTTCTCTGGCCACCACTGATGGCAATAATGGCTCCTGTCCTTTAGTCCAGTGCATGTGGACAAGGCTTGGAGTCCACAGAAATTAGTTGGGATCAGACTGTAGATTCAATCTATTCAAGATGAAGAAGAATGAATACTTGTGCTCAATTATTAGCAATGACTACTGGTGAATTATTACAGTGTAAATTAATGTTTCTGAAGTATGTAGAATATGAATAAAGTAGCCCAAGGATTACATTCCCTCCGTGACAGATGACTAGCTAAATCTCTTGCTGTCAGATGTTATGTTTATACTGTATTAAAGCTGTTTAACACTAGCATCAGTTGAGAGCACTCACCTGTAGATCAAAATAAGCCTCATCATAACCATAAAAACTAAGTGCACATATACAGTTATGCGCTCATCACATAGAATTCCAAGTTATATACTGTGCATCTACTGAAAACAGTCTGTAGGCACCAAACAAAGAAAGGGAACCATAAAATCAAGCAATTGACCCTGTTCTCCTTCACATTCTGAGTAGAGAACGTCTACAGCCTAATGAAGCTGCCACTGGAGACAGTAAATATCTTATTGTTAAATTCAGCAGCCATTGCAAAAATGCTCTTGAGGTTAGTGGGTTTTTTTTGTTTTCCTGAGGCCTATTTTTCTGTCCTGTGATAATACATATCATTTGTGGGAGTACCTACAGAGAAAAAAATAAAATTATAGATCTTAATTTGCAGTGTGATATTTTAAAATTAATTTGAAAAAAAATGAAAAGAGCTAAAAGATTTTAAAAATGGAGAACTGCCATTTCTGTTTGCTTGCATTTATTGCTCTGAGTGGTGATTGAATTATTTTGCTTTCTGAAATAAGACACAATTTCCTTGTTGCTATCCATGAGCTCATATGTGTAACTTTGTATGAATATTCCCAGCACAAACAGGTCTGTTTAACCTGTTGTGTAAGAGTACTTATCAGCAATGCTACCAGTGCAATGAACACGCAATAGAATAAATGACTGACTTGCCCAGAATTATAGAATTGTCTGCTAAATGATAAAAAGCAGCTTGTTAAAGCAGACTACTTTGTTATCTTTTGTTATAGATAATTAATTTTAAAGAAGTAGATGAAACAAGTCTTATTTAGGTACTGGAGAAAGAGAAGGTAGCAGTGATTTTTTTTTAACTGTTCATTGCAAAATTAAAGAAGGTCTTAAAAGATAAAAATATAATTGCAGCCAGTCTATATGGAAAACAACTATTTCAGAATGCCTGATTACGTGTTTTTAGGAGACTGCAAGTTTGATAGTTATATCTGGTAGAATGTATAGACTTGGACTTTTGTAAAGCTTCTGATTTGTCAATATAAGATATTTGAATGGGGAAAAAAAATACCAACAAAAAAGGCTTTGTATGGTAAAAGTACCTGACAAACGGATTCAAATCTGGCTACCTTATTTCAGAAATTATTATAAAGAGAGAGCTATCACTGAATAATGTTTTAGTAGTTTCATAGAAACTAAGAAATTTCTATATTGTTAGCAATACAGAATTGAGTGTTAGATGGATGCTATTAAAATTTGTCAGTCATGATACTGCAGAGCAGTAAATAATGATGATAAAACAACCAAAGGCAATGTTACATACATACAAGAAAAAGGAATAAATGCAGGGCACACATAAAGAACTAGGAAATATACACTGCAATGCAGCCTCCTTGCATGTGTTAACAAAAAAACCTTCTGTATGCAGAAGATTGTCACGTCTGTGGGCTTCATCTGCTGTTATATCAGCAAAATAAATTTGGTGGGTACATGACCTACCAGACTAGGATACTAATCAAGTTGATAGCCAACATGAAAAGACTGCTGCTTAGCTAGGTTGACTTCGTTGTTTGATCTTCCATGTTTTCGCTCAAACTCTTGTGACAGAAAGAGGGAAGAGAGAACACTGGGCTAAAGGCTAAGCAGGACTGTGTCTTTCAGTGTCAGCTTTGGCTTAAGCCAGCAGAAGCTGAAAATTTTTGTTGGACAGTAGCCTTAAAAGATTCTGGTTATTAAAGTAGGGAAATGGTTTGTACATGAGCACTCCATGCAAAACAAGCAAAAAAATACAGTGCATGTCTTGGTTTGCAAACAAAGGAATAAGAACACTGATGCAGTGCTATTCCTCTGTATGCTGTTGGTTGAAACATATACTGGAACATCACGTAGGGTCGTGGTGTTAGTCACTAAAACAAATATTGGAAAAATGAAGATTATTCAAATAAAAGGTACGTAATTGTTGTGACTACAGGAGTTGGAAGTCTTAATGTGTTTGTGTTGTCATCAATAATGACAAAAGCTTGAAATGCTGCTTGGTTAGCATATTCAAAGAACCTTCACAAAAAGAAAATACCAGCTGTAGACAAATCGGGGTGGGGGGTGGGGAACGAAGTTAGATAATTTCAGTTAGGAAACAGATCTATTCAAATTTTTAGGATTGAAAGAACAAATTACCAAAATGCCCTATCTCTAGATGTCTTCAAGCCAAGCCAAGGATAGATAACTGTAAAAGTTTTGGGAAATGTCATTCATACGTTAGTTGGCTGAGTTACAGGGTGACTGTAAGAAGTTTGAAAGTATACAAGAGTTAGTTAAGGTGATCTAATAGTCCCTTCTGGCCTTACATCTCTGAGCCTTTGAATTATTGCAGACCAGAATAAGAAACTGATACTTTGTTTAGAGGAAAGAGGCAAATTATGTGATTGCAGAGCCTATTAATGTGTGTTTGCAGCACTGACTACAAAACCCAAAGGAAGTGATTGACTTTTGTCAGTGAAAAACAGTGTATTATGTCTGTGGAATTCCACCTAGGAAACTGAATGGGATTTATCTTGATATCTCACACCTTTATATTCTCCTGGCAAGTTCATAGCCTGGGAATGAAGTTATTTTGAAAAGTTGGATGATTTTTAGGCCACTAAAGAAACATCTAGAGAGAAAGATTTGGCTAAGATTATGTAGATTTAAAAGCAAAAGTACTTTGTTTAACTGAGTGTAATCCTCATTGCTTTAGGCAGTGTTTCTTTCTGCAAAGGAGCAAACAATCACCTACCCAACATTGCAGGTTTTGAGGCATTTCTTTCAATAGTAGTGCTGGCTTAAATGTTTCTGTTTCCCTTTTTCTACTAGTTTCCACCATATGATATAGTTCCAGTTCAGCTGATAGAATTGTTTATGCATTTGTTGGGGACAAGGTCTGAGACTTCATCTAGACTAAAAATAATTTACCAACTGTTTAATGGGAAAAAAGAAGGAATATATTGTAGTGATCTTCCATTAAATGAGCCTGAGGATGCATGTCACATCATTGCAACATCAGGAGTACAATATTTGCTTTTTAAAAATGTTTGGGTTTGTCTCAAAGCCTTAAGACCTTGACTTTGCTCTCATGTAGGTTTACTAAACACTGATGTATAATCAAAGTGTCTTTATTGATGATACCTTAAATGCTGCATTGAGATTTTCTTTTTCTTGTTCATTTTCTTTTTACCTTAGTATCAGATACAAATGTGATTTGAGTGATGCAACAGAGAGGATTTCAATGCCTACTTTTTACTTGCAGGGTCCCTTCATCCCTGAATTAAGTGAGGTTCCCCTAAACAAAGCTCAGAAAGAATCAAACATCTCACAGTGAAATTCACAAAAACAGCAAGCTGTGAATAAAGACGTAGACCTAGCCAGTCTACAAAGGGAGGATGTATGTTAAATTCTGCCCCTCTCTACATGTTCATTCACCTGTGCTATCCTGATCCCCATGCCATTCTCCTACGTAAATCATGGTCAACCTCCTGCATCCTCTTCCATCACCTCTCCATTTAGGTAGGAGTGACCTAAGGACTTCAAGATGTAAGCTTTTGACCTGGATGCTGTATTTCCACTTCCACTTATAATTATATCAGTCCCTTTCTGGATTCAAGTAACTGTGATATATGTCTAAACAGGGTTTATTTAACTGGATAACCTTTAACTATGTTTTATATACAGGCTCTACAAAATTCTGTTGAACTTAGCTGTTTGCCAGAACTGTGGGGCTTTCTGTGGGCAGTTCAGGCTAAGCCACTAGAATAGAGATGCATGTGGGTGACATTCCTGTACAGAATGCTTTTATTCCTTTGTGTTTTGTTCCAACTTCATCAGATGTCATTCAGTCTGAAATTTGAAAATGAGAAAGCAATAGATTAATAGTGATATACACACTTTACTCTGTTGTTTATTATTATTTATTTCCACCTTCAAGACATGCTTTAATTGATATATGCACCAGTTGTCCTTGTTCTTGCTTGTGAATAGCTAGGTATGAATCTCTGTAATTTGTCAAGTAGAGAGTGATGACCTCAACAGTAGTCACTACACCAGAAAGGTGTTGCCTAGAAGTTGCTAAAAAAATTTGTGCTGAATCTGTAGTTACTTCTGGAGGAAAAAGAAAGAGTATCTGATTTTAGAAAATGTTCAGATTTGAGCACAGCAAGGGAGAGAGAGTGCTTCCCAAATGGACCAAACCAAATTATTACTTGATGAGCCAACTCTCAGTTCTCAGAAATTCCAAGCAAAGAAAAGTCAGTGTTCGATTTACAACAGGGAGGAGATTGCCAGATCTTTTAAGGAAATGTATTGTATCCTGAAATAACTCATTTTGTTGCATGTTATTGTCTTATGTCAGGAGAGGGTTGCTAGAGAATTCAGTTTGTTGCAATTAAATAGCTTTTGGATAAAAAGAATTAAGTGGAGAACTGGCCAAGACCTTTAGAAAGTAATTAGAATAGTGCATTAGCATGATTTCTGTCTAGTGTCACAATCATTTGACCATGAAAAATCTTCCTACGTACTGCAAATTCTGGAGGGTTTTTACGTAGAGAAAGCAGACAAACTAAGGGACCAAGAGCTGCAAACAAGTGAGCTGGTAGGAAATAGGGAGAGGAAATGAGTGAGAAATGTGACTTTTCTGCACTAGATTGTTATCCTTCCATCATAGAATTTTACGGACTAAATCTGATCATTAGCAATATGGTATCTTTATGAACCCTGCAATGTATCTGAATGGCTAGCACCAGTGGCTCCATAGTAACTCATTGAATGTTGAAGTTAAGTGATAGGATGAATTACTATGGAGCCACTGGTGCTAGCCATTCAGATACATTGCAGAGGTCATGAACTCAGTGGAAAATTGGCCATTTGGCTGAATAGTGTCTTTGGGGGCAAAGGGTCTTTTATTTTGTTGATTTTATTTAAGCTTTTTGTTCTATTCTGCTGTTTTTTCAGAGTTTTTTTTTTATATATACTGATCTTTAAGATTAATTCAGTAATCACTAAGTTTGTTTCATGCTGAATGTATAATTAGGTTTTAAGGATCAAATATAGGGTTGAAATTATATTTTAGAATTATCAAGATTACTTTTCCTAAGGAAGATATGCTTTTCTTAGTTAATACCTTGTAAATAGTCTGGCCTCTGTCTAGTTTTCAAAACCCTTTCTACTATAAACAGAAATGTATTCAATTCCATTCCAGTTCAATCATATATGCTTGGCCAGCTCACAGAAATCAGAGCAGGGGAAGACCTAGCTAGTCTTCATCTTCCTTGATGTTGGGCAGTATATTTTCTAGAGTGTCATTAGGTCTAGTTTTCAATGGACCCAGCTATCAAGCTTTCATCTACTGCAACCCAATAAATTAGAGAGTCTGAGTTCTGCTAAAGAAATTGCTCCCCAAGGGAATTCTGCTTCCTTTGTTTTGGACCTATCCCAAATTAATGGATTACTTGAAGAAATGAAATGTTTGCCTTTAATGAAATGAACTTGGTAAAGTAAAGGTGCAAATGGCTCCCAGATACGTTGACTTAGAGGCTTCAGGCATCCTTAGACTGTGTTATTTTAATGTCCTTTCAGGTGTTTGGCTGATCAGAAAGACTAGTTTTCTGAAGAATACAGAAAGATAATTATTTTCATGTTTAATTTTGTGTTTAATGTCATGTTTAGAACAGCAGTTACCTAACTTATGAGTTGTTTAAAATAGTGATTTTCCTCTCTTTTTCTTTGTATAGATATATAGACTTTTTCTTTAAGCAGTTAATAAAGAACCTTAAGTGACTTGTTCTCCTTTTGACAAAGGCTTTCTTTGGAAGTTGAAGATTTTGTGATTATCTCCTTGATTTTTTCACTTTTATGATCAGTATAAGGACTGTGTGGTAGAAGAAGCCATTTTTTAAGTCTAACTTCATTGTGCCCTAAGATTGACGTATACTACCATTTGTTTATTTATATTACCACATCTGATTTTTAAAACTCTCATTTTGCTTGATATTCTTTATTTTATTGCATTTAAAAAAGTATTAGCAGGCCCAGAATGTTTCAAAGTCATCTTTGCCTCTTTAGCTAGCTAGATGATTCAATATAGTCTTTAGGCACTGGAAAAATTGAGTTTATGACAGTTCTTAGGTTTAGGATTTAGATTATTAGTTGGCTGTAATTTGGAAAGGTAACCCAAAAATTGCTAAAGTGTACATTTGGAATTGGGTGGGTAGGTTTTTAGAGTATGCGTAGCAGAAGAATCCGTTTTCAAAGTAAGCCTGTCTTCAGAATATTTGTCATTCCACAGTTGAAATAAGCCTTGCATGCTGCTGATCTTCTGCTTCTAAAATTCATCTGATGAAGAAAACAGTTCATCTCTTTAATTGGAATTGCATGATGATCTGGTAGTGTAATATAATCACTCCGGTAAAAAAAAGCATGAGGTCATAGTGGAAAGATTTTCTCCCATCAAGAAACAGCAGGTTTTATTCTTCCTTTCATTTGTAAGAAAACAGTCATATGCAATATTCATTACAAGGATGGCTGTTCTGTAACTATTGGTGGTCTTGCAGGAAAAGAAAGAAAAACAACAGAAAATTTCATCACATTTGAAGTATGCCTTACCTGACGTCTCTTAGCTGAAACCTCTCACCAAGTTCCATCTATTGTCCAAGATGAAGATATAATTTTGGATCAATCCCAATTCATGGGAAATCACTGGGGAGGTTAATACAGTTGTATATATTTTGCTATTGCTATGAGCACTTGATGAATCTCATCTTTGTTGTCTCAGATCTTTAACCATCTGTAACATTATCTATCAGTATCACGGTTTAAGTAAACTCTCATAGACAAGTCTCTTGATCAGGATTGAAGTTATGCTGCACAGCTGTGGTAGGTATATTTTGCACTTGGTTAATTCTGCACTCATAGAAGGATCATCAGAATGATCCACAAGTTGAATGCCCCTCGAAATCCCATTCCAGCTTCTTGATTCTCTGGCTGTGTTCCTGGCCAATACTATCTTCCTTTGGTATATAGCTAACAAAACAAATGATGCTCTCTTCAACTACATTATTCACATCTGTCATACTTGCTTTCATTCCCTGCTTTGATTTCTTGCTGGAGTTAGTAGTCTTGACTAAATTTAAGAAGTGGCAGAAAATACTTTTCCATTTGCATTAATTTTGAAATTCTAGATGCTTTCTCCTATATTTTAGAGTCTACTTATTCTCTTTCCTTTGTTTAGCAGTGCAACCATGACAGATTTCTTTGAATGCCCTAGCTTCTGTGAACTAATAGCACAGCCTGAGATGGCATGGGTTTTGCACCCAGAAGTGTTAGCATCCAAAATGTGAAGGCAGATTTCTCAAGGTCTGTTGAAGCCTCAGGCTGAGTGGGTCATACCACCTTTCTGATAAAGGTGACCTTGTAGTTGTGTAGTTCCAGAAAAAGAAGGGATCTTGACTGTTAATGGCAGAGTAAGTGCAAGATGCCAGCTTCATAGCAGGTGACTAAAGCCCCAGTATTCACTCCATTAAATCTGTTCCTGGTGTTTGTGAATTTAGCCCTCATTTAACTGGCCACTCCTTCGTCAGTCTTCATAGTCTCATCTAAAAAAGCCTTTATGAGGTTGAGTTGATAAAATCAAACTGTGGAGTAAATCATATTTCTAATTTATATCTTTACACCAGTTAGGGATATAGAGATGCATTCCTTTATCTGGACAGATTTT
The DNA here is from genome assembly GCF_023634085.1 of Falco cherrug. Lineage (NCBI taxonomy): Eukaryota > Metazoa > Chordata > Aves > Falconiformes > Falconidae > Falco > Falco cherrug. Next base: position 13,253,853 of record NC_073708.1, read on the forward strand.
GGCTCAGGAAGTACACCTGGAAGATTTTGCATCTGTATTTCACTAATTGGAACAGGACCTGTGCAGTACAGTACAAAACATATTCTCTCTGTTTATTGGCTGATGTGAAAGTGTAGGGTTGCTGGTCTATCAGAAACATCTGGAAAGGAAGATTGCTAAGAATAAGGTCTTTCTATGTAGGAAGTTTACGGCTACTACATATTCCCCCTTGTACCAGGGGGACTACAAAGTACTGCCACTTAGAAACTACTTGAATATGATTTCAGCATGGTGGCCCCATGTCCTAGCTTGTAGGTTCAAGAATTTCCATAACACCCCTCTGATACTGTGCTCTTAAAAAGGAAGAAAAAAATCCATGGAGAAGATCTTCACTCGATTGGCAGTAATCTGATTCCAGCATGGCAACTGGCATTCCGCACTTCTCATCTATTCCTGTTCTTTGTCGGTTGCAACCAAATGTACCACTGTATTTGTAATAATATTTTACATGTGTTAAGAAAGTTTCGTTTTCTTTAATAGAAATGAGCGAAGCACAATACCTAAAAGTATTTTCTACATGGTTATGCATGATGCAATAGATCTTTCCACATACTCATGCCTTTTTGCATGAGAGTTTTCTAGTTCTCATTCATAAATGTCTGGCTTTCCAAACTATGCCTCTGGCAGATCTTAGCACAAATATCAATCTATTCACCACTTTCTTTTTTAATACTAACATACTTGGCACAGATATTTTTCTTTTTATTTTCCAGTCAACATTTCTATTTAGTTTATGGCCTCTGAAGAACTTTTTGTAACCCACTGTTGTAATTTTATTAGTCACATTGTTGGCACAATTCAGCATAACCATTCAGCTTACCTTGAGGAAAGCCATACTACAGAGATTTGAAAACCAGTTGTAATACTGAACACCACAGAGTGATATTTTAATGTTAGTTGGTCAAAATGAATGCTTCCAGTTTCAAAAGAGGTCTACAATACTTAATAACTTCCAGACAAATAGATTCCTTTTTAATAAGACAAAATCCTAACAGCATATTTAAAGTTAAGTCCAGCTAATGAAACAGTAATTCTCTCCCAGAAGTTCCCTCACCTATCCCTTAAGATACTAGATAATATTTAACATGGGTAGTGTCAATTATTTTGGTACCAATAAAAGTTAGATAGAGAGTGTTTGATTCATGTTGTTTGGCTGAGGAAGCATTTAAAGGTATGTAATGGGCTGTCACTAGTAGGATGGAATGACTGAATTTGAAGAGGTATATTCATTAAAGAACACATTTTTTTCTTGTAGATCAACCTAATTTTCATAGACTTCTTGACAGAAGATAAACTAATCAGATTTTATGCATTTGCACACGTTTTTATAATTTTTAAATAAATACAGCAATTTCAGTGCTCTTCTGTAGCTATTCCAAAGGGCGGGGTTTATCCATGTAGTTATTTCTTTTCTTTACTTCCTTTATGTGACTGCTTATGGTCTCCTAGAAACTTGTTACTGTGTTTTCTTTTCTGGATGTCAGTGTCATACTTCATTAGAAAAAAGTTGTATTGAGTTGCATTTCCAGAACTATACAGGCCAGCAAACATGTTTTTATACATTTCCACATCTGTAAAAATGTATCATCACTGCCCATGAGGCCCTTGGACAATACCATTTACAAGTCAAAGATGTTCCATTGACTTCACTGGGATTAGGACTGAATCTTAATTTGCTGTACAAGGAGAGAATAATTACTTTTTTCTTACCAAGTGTAAGTCTAAAATGCTGCTGAATTTGAAAAGTATAGATAGAATCAACTTATTTCTGTAATGCTGATGATACCACTGATGAAATCATAGTTTACGTTATATAACAGGCAGATATAAAGTGCCAATATACTTCACAGAGAAGATATTCTCCACGTAAAATGATAAATGGTTTGTTATTTAAGTGTAGCTTGAAGTTTCTTATTAATGTGCAATATAATTTTGGACAATTACCAAAAGTATACTACATTCTTTCTATATGTTTATCAAGTCTTATGACTAACCAAGTTATATGTGCATGGGTGTAGAAATAATCAAAAGGACAATCAAACAAAAAGCATCTTACTTATTAAAAAAATCTGTATCTTCTTTTTAAGAAAAGATATTTGTCATAGTAGGAATCTGAGGAGTCACAGGAGTGAAGTAACAGAAACCCATGTAAGGGAATTTTTAAGTGATTAAAGCCTTTCAGTGTTAGTCACATACTTTGTGAGTAACTCAACTTCTCCTTTTTTTCTGTGCACTAAAATCATGAGTACAAGAACTGTACCAAAAGTCCTTGCTAGAGAAAACAGGTAAACCAGTAATTTGGTCACGTGGTAGAATATATCTTTAAATATGGAGATCTGTTTTAACCTCATTTATAATTTCTTCTAAAATGGCTATCTCCTGATTCTGATGCTTAGGACTTTTATGAATCCTCAGTCATTTGGAAGTGTAACATGCTAATCCCCTCAGCAATCTAATGAAACAAACAGATACTATCTTCATATTACAGACAGTGACACTGGCTTGTAACAGGAGAGAGGAGATTTCAGAAGTGGCTAGGCTCACATGAGGCACACTAGAGTATTTCTTCCTAAACAAGGGAAAGTAGACACGTGGCCAGATTCTGGCCACAATTCCACCTTCCTTTGGCTCCCTGAGGATGTAAAAAGAATTGGTAGCAGCCATGAGACTGCTTTAATTTACAGGACCACAAGTTCCTGTAGCTTCAAGCATTGATAGGAGCCTTCTTTTCTCAGCCATGATGAGTAGTACTTGGTACACAGAATATCTAGACCAGTGTCTTCACGGCACAGCCAAGATTACAGCTCAAGCATTCCTGGCTCCCTAGATTGTGTTCACATTACACAAGCCAATTCTAAACACATTTTCTCTTCTAAAAGTTTTGTGGCCCAAATCTTCATTTGAAACTAGTTATAGATACAGAGCTATGGAGCAACTTAGAGCAGCTGAGGACCTGACCTTTAAATGAAATGATACCAGTGAAGCGTTTGCTCAGGCAACGTATACCATGGAACTGCACTGGTTTTGAGAACTCTTCAGCAAACAGGAGGAGGATAGCCATGGTTATTTGTGAGTTGTGGCCTCTTTCCTGTATGTGTAATTATTTACCCTATTCATGTCAGGTACTGGCATGTCTCCACTCTTCTTGTTACCTGAAAAAGTACAGGTAAAAGAGTATAGGTAAAAATCAGCATTATTTGCAATTTAAAATTTAAATAAATATATGATTTCACAAAGATCAGTCAGTGCTCCCAGTAATCAGAATTATAGTTGTTTATTCTGTGCAGTCCAATAAAAGAGAGTTTTTTCCTGGCACTACTACTTGCTTTTTTATTACTTTTGTGTCATGCTTTGAAATAAATAAGTTATTCATTTGGAGGAAAAAATATAATTTCTATATTGAATTGTTCATACTACCTTAATTTTCTTAAGCTTTACTCCTAAGTAAAGGTTAAGATGCTTTCCAGTATTGCTAATCTAATTTGCTACCACTAACATGGGAATGCCTGATATTTTTCCATTTGCAATGTAGTACACACCAGAAGATTTTATCGAATATGACTATGAGTATGGGGATGCAGATTATAAAGAAACTGATTCTGTAACAGAGGGACCCCCACTGTTTGAAGAGACAGTAGCACAAACAGAGGTAACAAAGTCTGATCTGTTTGTTGTGTGGTGTCCAGCTGTCCCCTACCACGTGGTTTGTCAGTTTGTGTCTTCTGTATATAAGTTTAATGTTTTCTTTTCACTCATTTCTTTGCTCTGTAGCTATAATACTTGCTTTCAGTTAGAGATGGAAGGTCTCACAGCTGACAGCATTCATCTCACATTTCATTGCCCTTCTTTCATTCATGCTTTCTCAATTTTCTTTTCATTTTATTTATGTTTTCCCATTCCATCTTTCATAACGTTTGCAGAAAAAGAAAGCCATGGTCAAAAAGAAGAAGAGGACAGTGGCCGCTAGCTCAAAGGACAAACCCCAAAAGGCCACAACAAAAAAATCTGAGAAATATGCATCCAAGAAGAAGAAAAGTTATCAAGCAGCAGCAAAAGGCAAACTAGGGGTAAAGGTAGCCAAGAAATAATCAAGATCTTTCCCAGGCCAAGACTGGAAGATCTCTGATAATAAGAAAACGTATACCTAACCCCACTAGATGAATTCATCTGGCTAATATTATAACCTGGATAAAAGTGATACCTCTTGAATTTTTCCTACAGGATTTTTTTTTTTTTTTTTTAATTAATGTACTTTTTCTTTTATGCTAGGCAAACATTGTTGATGGATTTCAAGAGTATAGCATAGCTGAAAGTGATTATGGGCCTCAGACAGAAGCTCCCTCCAGGACTACTGAAGCAAATGAGGTAATAAGGACTCTTGAGAAAATGATAGGCAAAAATACTTGCCCACTAGGTGTCAATGATTAAAAAAACACAAACACATTTTAAAAGTATGAATGTCCATCTGTGTATATATACATACCTATAACGGCATTTAATGTGATTTTATGCTTTCTCAGCCAATATCAGAACCTATTTTCTTGGGCAGATCTCCCATTAATTCTGTAGATATCTGCCAAATCTTTAGAGAGCAGAGTTCATGATTCTGGAGATCGTTCAGTGATATATGGTGTGGGAATGCAGGGTTGCGTTCAGTGTGGATATGAATGGAACTATGTCTAGTATAAACTAGCTTAAATACTAGACACAGTCTTGATCTTATAGGAAGTGAAGTCTCTAATTTTTTCCTGTAATTCATAAGATGCAGCATAAAATAAGCCTAGCACAAGACAAAGAAAGGCTGCAACCATAGCAGCATATTGAAGTTGAGTCAGAAGCTGTCATTTCCTTTTAGTAGTTCTTCAGCTAATGAAAACAAATTATTTGCTTTTCACTGAGGTTCTATTCAAATGAAACATTGTATTTTGAACAGTCAAAAAAGATAAAATTATTTTGACTTCTGTTAGAAACCACATTTTTAGAAAGCTGCGATGACAAGCCTAAACATTATTTTAAGATTACTACACCTAAGCCAATGTTGATTAATTTCTGCATATTAATGCTAATTTAGAAAAATGGTGGCTGAATATAAGAAATATTGTTTTCATTTTTCTTTTACATTTTAATTTCAAATGAAGATATGTTGCTTCAAAGATGTACAAAACTGTGCTGCCCCCTCCCCCCAAAAAAAAAATTGAAGAGAAAAAGTGTCCTCATTTGTTATTTTGGTTTTCCTCCTATGTATCTTGGAAAGTGAAGGCAAATTAAGGTATATTTTACTTATTCTACTGTAAACTCTTCCTGTGTTAAATCTCATATTTACTTCGTACAAGTTGATTGACAGAGACATATTTAAATCATTCTGTTTCTTGGACAATTATAGGCCAATTGTACAGTTGTAATGAGGTATATTCAAAGCACTAAATGCTCTCCTTAGTGAGAACAGTTCTACATAAAGGCAAAATTTGGCTTATAATTGGTTCAGATCTGCATTTACTCTAGCTGTAAGGCAAAAGTCATACTCCTCTAATGGAATTAGGCAACTCTTAAATTAGAATCTACCCTTCCATTGTAATTGCAGTATATTTTAATATCAGGATTAAATCAAAATATATGTAATTACTCTGGATGTTGATTAGCTTCTCAATATGTTTTTTAAGACTGTACTGGTTCATTTTGTCTGACCATCTAGAATACCCATCTCATATTAGCAATATCTAAACTTTGACTTCTTTCAAAATTATCCTTTCAAGAGACCTCTGTAACACAATAAAGCAATTCTTTTTGCCACCCCCCCCAAATGGTTTTGTACATCACAAATATACCATTATTTTAAACTGCTTTGATGCTTTTAAGTTGGTTGCTTGGTTTGACAGTTTACATACTTAAATATGAAAGTTTAGATTTCATAAATGTTAAAATTAATCTGGGTTGTGCAGGTGGAATTTGACTCAGGCAAAAAACATAAATTGTCATGACAGACATGAACCATGACTTTTAGAGTGATAAATTAACTGCAAAATCATCTAGAAAAGAAGTTGAAACATTTAACTCATCATTGGTATTTATAGATGCAAAATAATGAAAGTTCAGCTTAACTAAAGTGATGCTTGCACTTCCTCTTCATTGTTATTGTAAAAATGTCTGAACTTATTCACTGCTCATTGCCTCATTGCAGTGCATATGTTGATTCATGAATGCTTGCAAGTGTGAAACCAAGCAGGAAAATTAAGCTATATTTGGCACTACAGTAACATTAAGCAAACAGTACACATAGCATACTGGGTATATTGAATTCAATGTTTCTGGAAATAATAATTAAAAAAAAGCGTATGAAAGCATTATTTCTTTGTACTACTTATACAAAGATCTTTTAATTACTCTGAAAGGCTGGACTTCCCCTCCTTCAGACTCTAATTAAAAGACAATATGCTGTAGTTCTACTGTTCTTTCTTCCTTTGACATGTCATCATGGTGGATCAGCATATGCTTACATTGCTTTACTAACAATAACCCACGTATTCCTCCTATTCCCAAATCTTTGCTACTGATGTGAATAGCAAAATCCTGTTGAAGAAGTATTTGCTGAAGAATACATAACTGGAGAGGATTATGATAAAAAAAATGAGGAAACTGAATATGGAAGCAGAGGAGTAGACCTCAGTGAATCTGATCTGCTGGTAGATGGAGATTTAGGCGAATATGATTTTTATGAATATAAGGAATATGAAGAGAAACCAACTGATTCCACTAATGAGGAGTTTGGTCCAGGTGTTCCTGCAGAGACCGATATCACGGAAACAAGCGTAAGTTGATTGGAGGCATAATGCAGATTAATTTAATTTAGTGATTCTTCTATAGTTATACAGTCTCAGAACTGTACAGACCCTGATCCAGAGCTGCTTTTGAGATATATTCTTGCTTTTAATAGGCTTTGGATCAAGCCCATCCTCTTGTTTTAGCAGTCACGAACTTTTTATTTTTATTGAATACAAGGGTTTTGTCTCTTTTGGTGAAGGGACCAAAGCAGCTGAAGATGGGAGGGAAAGGAAAGGAAAGAAGAGGTGGAATTCCAAAAATAAATGATACAATGAACAGTTTTAAAAATCTTCCTAAACTAGAGCTAAAGCTGGAAAGAATACAAGTTCTAACGCAGTGCAAGTACTGTAATTAATATTTTTATATGATTACCCTAAGAAATTGAAATGCCTATAAGTGTCTAGAATCCTATGGCTTCTGCTTCTTTCCAAGGAGAATGTTCATGAGTGGGAAATGGAGGTCTGAACTCTTCTGTGGAAATCAACTTAGTCAATGGTGACAGGTTTATGACCTTGCAGGAGTGATTTAACAGCTCAGTATATATAAAGGAAGATAGGATGACATGGTGGATCCTGTGAATCATGCTCTTTTTTGTGTTTTATAGCTTTCTCTTTCTCTCTGACTTAATCACAGGCTTGACAGCAAGGCTTTAATTTTCCTTTAGTTGTGCCAAGTTCCTCATTTACCAGTTTGCTGGACTGTGGAAGCTGCAAAGAAAACTAATATAACTAAGACTGGAAGCAAAATTAATCCCTCTTCAGATTTTTAATTGGGAAGGTTCTGAGTATAGTAGGAAAGGAGAATTTTGTTTTTAGTTTTTGCTCAGTCTTATCTTTATTTTATCCTCACAAACTCAATACTTCAGTTTACAAAGGATCCAAGAAATAACAGCAAATGCTGTGAGGTTGCTTTTCTCTGCCAACCTTGAAACCCATACTTCTGTATTTCATTTATCACTACTTTCTAAACCCTGTTGGGGTCATTGTATTTTTTAATGATCCTTATCTATGCAATGTGATACAAGCTTACTTTTTTCCTTCTAGCCCAGATGGGGACAGTGTGGCAGAATGACACAGAAAAGGTCAGATTATCTGCAAAGCAAAGAGCCCATAAGGCACCATTTGTGCCTGCATTAAGCAAATGACTGTGTAGACTCTATCCCCTGGTGTAAATTTCAACTTAAAATGCCTTGCTACAAAACTGAAGGAATCGGGAAGCTTGAATTAGAACCCAGGCTCTGACCTGTGCCAGCTTTATTATAAATTTCATCTGTTGAACCAGAGATATCATATCATTTTCTGTTGACATATGGATTTATTTAGAACAAGTGAAGTTCTACCTTAGATAAAAAAGGCAAGATGAAAAGCATTCGGTATCTGGAAACTCAAAAAAAGGGGCAGTATTTCCAAAGATGGAGACCTTATGTCATTTTTTTACAACTATTTTTAATTAATATAATAAAACATAATTATCTATATCTCTTGCTACTGGATTTTAATGAACTACTGCATTTTTACTAGTGACACCTGTGCCTTTATAAATCAATAAAAAATGCACAGGCCATAAATCTATATATCTGTTTTTCCTTTCCAAAATATTTCATATTGAAGTACTGTAACATTATCCTTAACATTTCCAGATCCGTAGCTATTTTAGTGTTAATGTGGAATCACTCGACTGAAATAAAAAAAAGCATTTCAAATTTTCATTTTATCAGAGCTGAATTTAATTTCTAGTGGTTATGTTTGCAATCAAGAGAGGTACTTCTGAAGAGAAATAAGTATCTCAAAATTTGACAAAAAAAAAATAATTCTTTGTTTGAAACTTGAATCTGTGTTCTGCCATTAGCATGTGTTACTGACCTATTGGTTTAGACACTTCTGTTATCTTAATCCTGAACGCAAACCTTCCCATAGAACTGATCCAAAAATAATGTTGTAGTTAATGCTAATTCATGTAGTTAGGAGGCCTAACTGGCTGTCCATGAAATATTATTTAATGTCTACAGTGTCACTTAGCTCCTTTCCCATTTATACCATGAAGTCACAGACTCTTCTCAGACTAATTTAGGTGTTGTGGACATCCAATGAATTAGGAACGTGAAGGGTACTGTCTATATGGGACCAAGGGATCTTTCTTTCCAGCTTACTTTAGGCTTGTTTAACTCAGAAAGCCATGAAGAATCATTGTTAATTGCCAAGAATATGTCCATTCAAATAAGAAAAGAAACAACTTTGTGACTTGCACACAGAAGTTTTAGATTCTAAATCCAAAGTCCTAATGCAAACCATGTCCTGCAAACTATTGCATCTCGTTGGAAACGAACAAATTGACAATATCCAATAATTTGACAAATATGTATGCATATTTTGCACTTTCCATTTCTCAGGTATTAAATATTTTTGATTGATATAGTTTGTTTATTTCTCATAGCACAGATCAGTTCCAGCTTTAGCTTTCAGTTACAGGTTGCTGCAGTTCTTTATTGTACCAGGTCTTTAGGCCTTCTACTTATTTTCATTTTGGGGGCTGTTTTTACTGGCCAGGTGACTGGACATGGGGCTTACGGAGAAAAAGGCCAAAAGGGGGAACCAGCTGTGATTGAACCTGTAAGTACATATGTGGGTGAGTTTTTCTTTAGTACTATATAACATAGGTACACTGTTGGTACATCATGATCAAACTGTGTTGTTCATGATAGGATGGCAATAACCTTGTCCACGATCTTTGAAGCAATCACCTGCAGTGTGGACAGCATAACAGTGGTAACAGACAGTAGCCTGTTCAGCCTTCTCTTCCAGTTACACAAAGCACTAACCCCATGTTCCTTAAAACGAGGAGAATCTTGCACAGAGGAAAACAGAGAAGAAATCTGCTCTTCAGGCCATTTAGTTACTACAGTTTGGACAGACCTACAGAGATAGCTTCCAGCTTAGGCGCAGGTAATTCTGTAACTACACGTTTCAGCAAGGCAAGGAGGTCTGTCTGAAAGGTTAAATAAATGCTTGTATGTTTAAACCTGGGCTGGTGCAATCAAGCTACTGAGAAGTTTAACTAAATACTTTCTTCAGAGGTTACAACTTAGTCATAAGCATGATAATGGGTCAGTAGCTTACAGAATTTTTTTCATCTTTAAATAGTAGTATAGTAACCAAACGGCTTTTATAGTAGAACAAAGTTATACTGTAGCATCATGTTTGATGGTTAGAAACTAAAATGTAATTGAATTTTTAAAAAGACATAGATTATACATAAATAATCATTTTATACTGTCTAGCAGAACTTGAATGCCAGTGTGCTTTACTCTTCTAGAATTTTCAAGGACAGCTTTCAAATACGTGTGTGACAAACAGAAATTAAAATTTAATGTGGTTTTTATTTCATAGAAATTTAGGTACAGAAATATCAAGGGAAAAATTCGCTTAAGTTGAAGCCTGATAAAATACTATGTTGTGTGATTGTTACCTAAAAACCAAATGTCTGGATTCTGTGATTCAGAAGGTCCTTCTTAATTCTATGTTCCTATCCCAGTATCAGCATTTGGTTAAGTTACTGATCACCAAAGTTAAAGCACTACAATAATGAGCAAATTACAAGTCAAGATTGTGACCTCTCCGTCATGATCTGTGAAGAAGCTCAGAGTGTGTTAGCTCATAAAATGCGTGTTTTTTTTAAACCATTGCAAGATACATTTAGTTTACATCCATAATACTGAAGAGGTATCCACTGCCAATCTCCAGCATTGTTGGAGTTCGCTACAGCTAGCTTTGAGCTTGTTTGTCCAGTCCTCCTACCTATGGAAAGTCAAGTACAAGTGAGAACCATATATTTGTAGGTCTTACCCTGCACTAGAATTTGGACTAGCATCTGCACTCAAGAAAAGGAGCTAGGAGGTGCTATAGGACCCACAAAATAGAAATGGCCAGAGTTATTCACATCAAATTCTTCAATAGCATTAATTAAAATCTAAAAAAAAAAATATGTTATTTTGAATCAGGTACTGAGATCCCTTCAGCCTATAAGTCTTACTTTTAAAATGACACAATTCAGATTCTAATTCTAGTAACTGGAGAGAAGATCGCCATAAAAGTTTATCAAAACACCAAGAAACGTTAACTTTAGTAGTTCAGCTAAAAAGATGTTTTATATTTTCCTCCAAGACACAATAACTTTAGTATCTTGTTTCATCCCCCCTAGGGTATGCTCATTGAAGGACCACCGGGACCAAGAGGACCTGCTGTAAGTAGAATAACAATTTCCTTTTATTGTATTTGATTTATCCGCTGTGTTTGGTATTTATGAGTTAACACAATTAGTGTTGGTCTTATTATAACTCCTAAATAGTATATTTGGCTTAGCATTTTTACAAGGGAATAAAAAAGGATCATCTCCAGCATTTTCAATGACAGTATGCTACAAGCTGAGCACACATGAAAATCAAACTTTTGAATGTTGACTATAAATCCATGTAAAAAAAATAAATATGCTGCTTTATAAATTATTTTATCCAAATACATGTTCAACCTAATTTTCAGGAGAAAAATTAGTTCAAAAATGCTGCAAGTGTTCAGCATAACAATGTCATTAATTTTCCATAGGGTCTTACAGGTCCCCCAGGTCTACAAGGTCCTGTTGGTCCTCCAGGTGACCCTGGTGAAAGGGTAAGTCAACAGATTATCCTGGGTATTGATGGTATGTCTTGCTCTAATTGCTACAAGAGTAAGTGGGTTAGATCCTGATCTGAAATATATACATACAGGTTAAGAAAATTCAGTGGAACCAAGGCTGATTTACTTAGCTGAGCAAACCAACTGAGAACCTGGACAAACATTTCCTTAGTGGTAGAAATATGTACTGTAAATACAGGGAAAAAGTTAAGTTCCTATTTGTCTATAATTTTCCAGTTTTATGTGAATTATTTTAAAATATAATAAAGCAATAGGTACAAACATTTCATATGCATTTGAATGAGTTTTTAAAAAATCAGTATGACCTCAGCTATAACATGTAGAGATACAGGGAAAAACAAACTCTGCAGTATCAAAATACATGGAAATACTGAAAGTGATGGATAATATTTAGATGATCTAGTCTGAATTTATTGGCCATATTAAATAACATATTGCATGAGAACCCTATCCAGACATGAATATAACTGAAATTGAAGATATTATTTTAGTCTTTTCTTACTGAAACAACACAGGTTTTGAACAGCCTAAATAAATATATTTCAGGAAAATATGCTACCAAAAAAACTTTCCTGAGTTTTATGAGTGATAGTTTACTGATATGTCTAGCACGTTCATGCTGTATTTGTGTAGAGGAGATGCTGAGAAGATGCTTTCACTCCAATGAATAATGATAACATTAAAATCCTAACAGTGCTTCAGCTTGGTAGTAAGTCAGTATGCACACTTCTTTCATATTTTTTTCCTGTAGGTTAACTAAATAACATATTTTGGAATTGAAACTTAAAAAATGGGAATTTTAACACATTGTAATGGAATAACTACAGATGGTACTCAGTTTTTTAACTGTTTGCTGAATTCATCATAAGGAAAATCTTGACTAAATGCATCATGTGCCTGTAATGAAACAGACTTAATGTTTTATTTTAAAAAAGGACACATTACACAAATAAATAATTGTAGATATTAGTTACAAAACTCATGAGGACAATAAGTATTTCTGCAACCAGATCCTGCTGTCAGATTCCATCTTAATGAAATAACATTTCTGTCTAAATTTTAAACATATGGGGACAGGTTTGGTTTCTTACTTAAACAACAATCAGTGTGTATGAATAAAGGCTCTAGTTCTTGCTGTAACTATTCTGACTGCTTCTCTTCTTAGCTAAAAGATTTAGAAAAGTAACATTCTGGAAGAATTACCACTCAAGAAAAGCACATTGCTTAATTTAAAAAATCCTCCATTAATACCTACAATAATTGAGAATGTTTAAGCAGAGAACTACAGAACAATTAGTTGAGAAATCCACGACTTTATGCAGTTGCCTTTGGTCCTTCAGCTTTTGTACTTAATTATTATATCATTCTAATTATAATAATGGGTATAAGACAACTGAGCAATGAAGGAACATACCCTTCTGGAGAGGACCATAAGTGGTCTCACATTTACTTACTGTAAGGATGAATTTCACTCATATAAAATAGTGCAATGGAAGAAGAAACTGAAAAAGTAATCTAATCTTCGGTTTTGTCTTCAGTAGTCTAATCTTCATCTTCTGATCTACTCTTCCAGTTCTAATCTTCGCAAAGACTCATAATCACATGGTGTAAAGTCACTGCAGATCAGAGTTAAGATACTTTGGGTGCCTTGCAAGTGCATTTAATTAATTTTTTTTTTATTTTTTTAACCCTATACTCAAAATTGCCTGGATGCATAATGTTGTGGGTTTTTTTTTAACAACTACAACATTTTATTTGATATTTTACATGTGAATTATTAATTGGGTAGGGTTTATCTGTAGTGTGTTTTTAGTAGGGAGTTATTTTCTGATGCTTCAGGCTTTTTTGAAAAAAGAGGTCAAACAGACTCAGTAAAAGACTACTGATCTTAGTTCTTGAAGAGAGGAAAAAACACCAAAATTTTTCAGGTCAGCTTTCCCATTGTTTTTTTCAACTCCTGAGCAGCAGAAGGAACCAGTTAAGACAGTTTGGTGTTTGTTGGTCTGTCATTGCAACCCTGCAGAGTGTTGTACTGGTGAATGAGTACTTTGTTTGGCAGACATGCACCAGGCAAGTGAGCACTCCCGATGCAGGTCCGTCCTGCCTTTGACAGCTTCAACTAGTAAAAATGCAACATGCAAATTGCTGGGAGGAAAGGTGCAATTATAAATCTGCTGTTGTCACAACAGCGTGTTGGATCAATAATCACAGGCATCATATACACACATTGGTACATTTCCTCAACTCCACCTTACATAAAAAGTTTATCTCTTTTTAAACTGTCACAGAGAATTAGATTTCATAAAAAACAGAATTCAAGTCATAGCTGCAGAACATATGTAGCCTTTGAAAATTAAGCCTATTCAAAGCACTTAAAAAGAATCACCAATGTTAGTTCTCTATAACAAATAAAGCAAACACAGGAACACAATGCAAATCTGAGCTTAGCCCAATCTCTGATATCATGAGCAAAGCCTCTGTAATTAGGTACTCTATATTCCTGTTTCAAATATAATTTGTACATAAAATAGTTAAAGGGAATAGCTTTCTTCTTTATTGCTGAATGTCTTCTCCAAACTCATTTCTTTAATTACCTCACTAATCATGAATAACATTCCCAAATCATTTGCAAAAAGAATATCAAACCTCCAAGTCATCTCTCTGGACTTGTGCGAAGCATTTGACACTGTTCCGTATGACATCCTTGTCTCTGAATTAGAGAGGCATGGATCTGGTAGATGGACCACTTGGTGGATAAGAAATCGGTAGGATGGTTGCACTCAAAGAGTTGTGGTCAATGACTCAATGTCCAAGTGGAGATCAGTGGCAAGTGGTGTTCCTTGGGTCAGTACTGGGACTACTGCTGTTTAACATCTTTGTCAATGACATGGACAGTGGGATCAAGCGCACTTTCAGGAAGTTTGCTGACAACACCAAGCTGTGCAGTGCAGTTGAAACGCTGGAGGGAAGGGGTGCCATCTAGAGGGACTTTGACAGACTTGAGAGGCGGGCCTGTGCAAACCTCATGAAGTTCAACAAGGCCAAGTGCAGAGTCCTGCATGTGGGTCAGGGCTATCCCAAGCACAAATACAGGCTGGGTGAAGAATGGATTGAGAGCAGCCCTGAGGAGAAAGACTTTGGGGTGCTGGTTGACAAGAAGCTCAACATGACCCAGCAGTGTGCGCTTGCAGCCCTGAAAGCCGACCATGTCCTGGGCTGCATCAAAAGAAGTGTGACCAGCAGGGAAAGGGAGTTGATTCTTCCTCTCTACTTTGCTCTTGTGAGACCCTACCTGGAGTACTGTGTTCAGCTCTGGGGCCCCCAACATAAGAAGGGCAGGGACCTGCTGGAGCAGGGCCAGAGGAGAGCCACAAAGAGGGTCAGAAGGCTGGAGAACCTCTCCTATGAAGACAAGCTGAGAGAGATGTGTTGTTCAGCCTAGAGAAGAGAGGGCTCCAGGGAGACCTTATAGCAGCCTTCCAGTGCCTAAAGGGGCCCTACAAGAAAGATGGAGAGGGACTTCATTCAAGGGCAAGAAGTGATAAGGGGTAATGGCTTTAAACTGAAAGAGGGTAGATTTAGATTAGATATTAGGAAGAAATTCTTCACTACAAGGGTGGTGAGGCACTGGCACAGGTTGCCCAGAGAAGCTGTGGATGCCCCATCCCTGGCAGTGCTCAAGGCCAGGCTGGATGGGGCTTAGAGCAACCTGGTGTAGTTGAAGGTGTCCCTGCCCATGGCAGGGGGGATGGAACTAGATGATCTCTAAGGTCCCTTCTAACCCAAACCATCCTATGCTTTTTTGATTGTATGGTTCCATAAGTGTGTCACGAATACAACTGTAAGTGTGTGTGAGTGATTTAAAAGGCTTGGCTTATATAACTATGCTTTTGTTCTCATGCCTTCATTCTCTTAGGGTCCACCTGGTCGCCCAGGTCTCCCTGGTGCTGATGGTTTAGCAGGTCCCCCAGGTACCATGTTAATGTTGCCGGTAAGTTGTATTATGATTACAGGGTAACCAGCCTTCAAAAGAGGAAGTTTATTTCAAGAAATGTAAAGATGTTCTCTTTTTTCATCTGATTTTGTCTTTGGAATGAGAGATGATACGGAGTTTCTTGTATGGTGTAAGCATATAATATCGTATGGTACCTTTTTTTTTCTTCAAACAAACATACACTTTAGCTCCTGCATGACTGCCAGATTGGAACCTACAGGAATGTATTACACTCTGAAATGCTCCTTATATTTTCAACTGTAACTATTATTTTCTATTATGTGTCCTAAACAAGGAGTTTGCTGTTGCACAGAGGCCATGTATTCCCAACAGAAATGTGTGCTTTCAAGTCTCTTTGACATGGATAATTTTAAGCATTCCATGCTAAAAAAATGGACTTCAGTGTCCTCTTTGAAGAGTCAGTGCATCCTTTGAATAGAAATATATGCACGTAGCCAGCTCTGCTCCCACTGGAGTCAAAGCAAAACACCATCTGTTTTAGCAGGTGGAGAAATAAGCCCAAAGCTGTTGAAGTATCTTGCAGCTTTGTGGTGTGAAAAGTACTATGTGCATGGAATTCATTATTCCTAAGTGTATATGAAATATCTGATGAGTACTACCATCCCAGAGAATTGATAAAACAACTGTAAATGAAGGGGCAGAATTTTTGCTAAGTAAAGCAAACTAAGTAAAAAAAATACCAGAACTGTAGTTGCTGCAGTTCTGATACAGGAGGCAGGGCTCCATCAGTATCTATAAGGAAAGGATGATTTTGTGGTTTCTTTTCTATTTATGAAATGATCAATGGACGTTTAACAAAATAAGCTAATTTTTTTGACCTCATCCTTGCACCAAATTCTGTTATCACAGCTGGCTGTATAACAGAAATATTCGCTTACCAATAATTAGTTGATGGAAAAATGCCACTGCTCCTCGGGGAAATTATTCCCAAATCATTCTTCCATCTGTGATTGCTGTGCCAGCAGAGGAAAATTTGTCTTTCATCAGTTTGTTCCATTAAAGTTAGTACATGTGGACTAATACTTAACCTATCAGTCACTTCGAAAAATCTCACGAGCTTTATTTTTAGATGTTAATGAGTCTCACCACAAGAGGTTTACAAAGTCAAACCAGAAATTTCTCAAGAAGTAGTAAATTGGCTTCAGGTCTCCCAGATTCTAGCCTAGTATTTTAACCACAATCCAGACTTCTTTTCTTTTTCTTTTAGGTATTTTTGCTTGGAAAAATATTTTGAAAAATGTAGTTGATTCCCATTATGTGCATCCCCACAAAGCACCTGGCCTCCTTTCAAATGACAGAAAGCTTGGTAGTTCTCTTCTCATTTTAGAGAACTCAGGTGCTTATTTGTGGGGCTTAAAGCAGCAAGTTTTCCATCACTTTCCAAAAAATTTCTTCCATTCTGATAATAATATGACTGCAGGAGAGAGACCTCAGTTACCATGCCAACTCTGGGTGTAGGCAAACTGGACAAACTGTTGAGGGCAATGAAAGATTCATGGCCCTGATATCCAGGCCTATGCCATACCTTTAGAAAGCCATACTTCTTGTTGCAGCTTAGTGTCTCTGCAACACTGGGAAGCTTCTGTGAGCAGTTTCATGAGGAATAAAAGTCCAGCAGTGCAGGCATGAGTACTTAAATTTTATTCTGTAATTTATTTTGAAATTGTCAGAGATGACACGAAACTGTTTCATTTTAGATACCAAACACTTTTCAAATTGAAGTCTTTCTTAAATTGAATGGTATTTTTCTGTGGGTAGCTACCAATTTACAGAGAATTCATTAATCTTGATACATGTTTTTAATGGGGTTGTGCAGATAATTAGAGTCCATTTTGGCCTCATTTTGAAACAAACAAACAAGTAAACAAAATGAAAGCCAAAATCTTATGAATTTTGCTCCTAGAAGGTAAGATTTGCACTTGGCTTCTAAACTTACCATGACTTAATATTCACGCTGGATCCAGCAGCCTCAATGCAGCAGTCTTCTGAAGTCAGTGGAATGAACTAAAGACTGAGACCCTGTGTCTTTCAAGTGGTTTACACAGTTGCAGCAAATAACAAATATGGGTTTAATTTGATAAATTCTGAATCTTTTTCTTGTTTTGATACTTGCAGTTCCGCTTTGGTGGAGATGGTGAGAAGGGCCCAACAATCTCAGCTCAGGAGGCTCAAGCACAAGCTATTCTACAGCAAGCTAGGGTGAGCACAAGAAGCCTGCAAATAAAACTGCCACTAGGGTACAGCTCAAAAAAAATTTCCATTTTAGGTCATGCAGGATGTGAAGTAAAGAGCTCTAAGCATCATCTCATCACAGTAGTTATCCTTATTGACAACTGAGTCAATGTGGGGGGATATTCATTAATTGATTATGAAAATGTATTAATATAGAATTTTTATGCTGGCTGGCACCTTTTTCTTGATATCTGTTGTACTGTTCTATGTTTTCTCAGATTGCTATGAGAGGTCCCCCTGGTCCCATGGGGCTCACTGGAAGACCAGGTCCTGTGGTACGTAAACGAAGCAGCGGCACAGGCTTAAGCACACAGTAACTCAAGTCCACAGATCTCATTCTGGCCTTGCGTACACCTCTGTATTTGTACTTACTTTATTTGAAAAGATACTGATATAATTAAAACCACAGTTTTTATTCTTATTCAAGGTCTACAATGCAACCTGAGTACTAAATCAGTTTTTATTGTAGATTTTTGCATGTTTTGGTAGAGCACACTGGTAGACTTACAAAACTAGTCAATACTTTTACATAAATAATTATGTACACCTTTACATTCAGTCATCGCTGTAATAATATTTATAAAATTTCTTTTGATAAATATGAAACTCAACAGAGGAGATATTAAAGCAAGAGTGTGTAGAATTACCTTGGTTCACTATTTAAGCTGAATCTGGAAAGTTCTTAAGAGTCATTCCTATAAACCAATAAAAGCCATGCAGGTTTCTAAAAGAATTGTACTTTTTTACTTCAGTCCTGAATTTGGCTTGACTGCTAATACCAAACAATTTGGAAAATGGCCCTGTGGATGTTGAAAAAGCTCAATATCTGTACAAAGTCTGTACGTGGAACACAACAGCTTTTGACGCTAACATGCAAAACAACTTTTTGATCACAAATAGGTTTGCCTCTGTAATCTCTACAAACACTTTAAAAAGACAATACTCTCAAGGAAAGAATAAAACCAGGTAGGAAGCTCAGCAAGCCAGAACCACCTGATAAGTCTGGCAATTGCAATTTCCTCTTTTAGGTAATGAATACTTTTCAGACTCAATAGTCCACTAAACAGCATAATTTAGCATTTACCATCTTTCAAAAAGCTATTATAAAGCATCTGTACTATGAAATAAAAACAAATGCTGAAGCCAAGATCATAAGCTTTGTAGAAGACTAGTCTTTTCTAACTTTCTCCCAGATGATTTTATTTATCCTCTGATGTATAGTGAAATTTACTTCTACAGTTAGTACACCATCTATATCTGAAAGATCCACTTAATTTGGAAACTTACTTTGTCTACTGTGATAGCACAGCTAGGCTGGCAAATATTTGGCCTCTTAAATGTTGATTTTTGTCTGCTGTAATTTTTTTTTAAATATTGTCATTATGGTGATGGACACAGAGTGACATTAGCATCTTTCATTGGATTAGACAAGCATCTAGTTGCAAAACACAGACAAGAATAAAATTGTGCTATGGAGAAATGAGAAATGAAAACAAGTGATTGCTGGTTAACCAAGAGAAAAGGATGAAGCAAGTTCCTGTTGGTTGGAAAAAGTGACTGCAGAGATATGCCACTCACAACTGCAACAGCATACATAGAAGAAGCAATAGAAGGTGCTGGAGGCCACCTCGTTTTCTCCTTGCCTCAGAATGCAATAGCATTTTTTTCCAAAGTAGTTTCCTTCTACTCATCCCAGCTGTGAAGATTTGGTCATAACTTAGAAGTGGTGAGACCACAGTATAAAAAATATGATTCCTTTCCCTTCTTTTGCACTTCTTTCCTTCTTTAATATGATGCTTCAGCAAAAGCCCATAGCGGAACACTAACAATTTAGTTCTCCCTTTCCAACCTCCTCTTTTTCCCCTCTTATTCTCACCCTCATTAACGTACAGTGTCTGTTAGTTTGAAAGTGGGAGATGCACGCAGATGAACATGAGTATAGCATCCTACCATTAACAACAGAAAATACTGGCCAGGTTACTGTCCATCTCTTTGTGTGTAATTATTGCAGCACAATGCAACTAAAGGTTGCCTAAATGGCTCTTGCTGCTATTTCTTCCAGTGACCCCTTTTATGCCTCCCTGGGTTTTCTTTGTTAATAAGATAATTATGTACCTTGGAGGAATATTTTAGTGAGCATAAGGAATATTCTGGATCATGTTCTTCCACAATCCTAGCAATTTAACATTTTCTTCAATGACTCTTGAAAGCTACATGATATCTCTGTTGGCTTGTTAATATTCTGCCTCATCTTCATATAGCATAAAAAAATCTGTTACAGATTATGCTGTACTCCAAACTGGCCAGTCTCATGAATGCAGTCTGCTTATCTAAGTGAAATTTGCTGTTTTCTGGTAGTTTTTAGGTAAATATGCCACCAGAATCTCACTTGGTCCCCAGAAACTGAAATCACTGGACTTGAATTTTTAAGCGGACTTATACAAGAGCAATTCTTTTCTAGAGGAACTATTCCAAAGTAAATAGTTGCTACCAAGCAGAGAATTTGGCTCACATACTCCTGATTAATCACGATTAGGTATGCAATACCTACAAGCAGTCAAATATGTGGGGTCTATTTAACAAACTAGTACACTATTTCCAACAGTGTATTTAGATCAAGAGACCTGCAGGATAACATTCAGACTATACAGAAAAAATAAATTCAGAACTGCTGTAACCAAGGAATTAATTTGTAAAGACTGGTATAATATTGACAGTGAATTGTGTACCTTTAACTGAAGTATAAAGCTGGCCTCATACTTTCATGTTTCAAAGACCTTCATGGAGAGTTCAACAGATAATAATAATGGTTGTTTTGCTTCTAAGCCACCAGGAGGCTCTAGAAATCCAACTCTTTGATCTGGCAACCTTTTTGGCCTACAGTTCCAGAAGCACAGATTTTTGGTCTGTGAATTATTTATGTGCCCAGATTATTTTAAGAATGAAATAGTTGGAGGTTTTACTCAACCTGAACTGTGTTTTGTTAAAATAATTTAGTAGCCAATAAAATACATTTGGAGACATATCAGTTATTAGAAGTCTTAAGCATAGCAGTGTCAAAGCCGAAGTCTGACTTCAATTGAGTCTGGAGTTCACCTGCTTAATTAACATGGCATACAAAATTTCTACCTAGAAATATTAATCAATTATATTAATTAAAAGCAGAGCTTACATCCATGAAACCCAAACAGACAGTCACCACCTACCAAAGCCACTGTTCTCTCCACTGCCAGTACCAGCTCAGGATCTGATTTTCAGTTTGCTTAGGACTTGATTCAATACCTGCAAGGTCAGTGGGAATCATTCCACTCCAGGATGCTAGACTCAGCACTAAGGCAAGCCATGAGACAGCTTCTTTCTTTGAATCGTCGCTATGAATATAGAAGAATTATCAATTTTCCAAGGTCTGCAATATTTGTTTCATATTAAATACACAATTTAGTTATGACCTGTTTCATAGGTCAGAAATGCAAAAAAATATTTTGCCCGTAACAGTAAACTCCAGTATGTTCCTTCTCGGTGCCTCTATTCTATGTGAGCATGTTGAGATTTTTTGTTTCATTTTGTCTATTTTTGTGAGACCACTACAAAGAAAACACAAACTTCCTTTGACTAGTTCTGCCCTAATTTCCATGTGCAGCATCTTACTCTGGATGAAGATCTGGTTTAGGTCTGTTTGTGAGTAAAACTTACTCTGAAAATCTGTATCATTTAATGATAGTAAAGAGGTGCAGTTATATAGATTTTCCACTTCTTCAGCACCAGATGCAGAAAGGCTTTCATTAAAACATCAGTGAAGTTCATGACAAGATTAGACAGGATATTTTTCATTGACTATAGTGATCTTTGGATTGAACTTTGAGACTCAGTTCTATTTTCTGTACAACACAGAAATAGATCAAGGTAAAAAGAGGTAGCTTTCATTTTTCTTGCCTTCCCTACAGCAGATGCACTTCTCTTTGCGTTACTTACATTCTTCCTGTGCTCATATTTAGCTCCCAAATGTTAATGTAGAACAAAGGGTTACATTTGATCCCATTCAAATCAATGGGCATTTTCTTTGTGATAGAAAGATTTTTGGTGCAGTTAGGCCCAGTGTCTGGACAATGATTTATCAGTGTATATTGTAGATTCAAATAGTCAATTCACACCTCCTAATGAATAGGGGATTGGTTTTTTCTCCCTGTAATGTATAGAAATAGAAACTTACTAATTCAACAAGTTTATTTGTATATTTAAACAATTTATTTTGCTTTTTTTGTCAAGGGTGGACCTGGAGCAGCTGGTGCTAAGGGTGAAAGTGGTGAACCAGGTCCCCAGGTACAACAATATTGCCTGTTATGTTTGAGCATGTTTAAGAAAATGCATTCATACCACTTAGAAGAAATCAATGATAGGCTTTCCACATGCAATTGAAGAAAAATAGCCTTTACGATACTATCCTAATTAAATGCAATAGCTTGATTGTTCATTTTGAAATATGAAAGTAACAATCTTTATATTTTATATATGTTTTAATGTATGTATATACACAAAAAGAGCAATTATCGTATGTAGAGTGTCCTCCATTGAAAACCTGTTTTAATACTTTAGACTCTTCTCTGTTAAATAATCATATGTCAAGTCTGCAATTGTATGACCTTGGGCTGTGATCTTATAAGGTGTGAGAGGTTGAATTTAGTTGGTAATTTAACAGGGTATTTTCAAGAAACACATAACATAGCAAGAATAAGTCTTTAGGAATCAGTGCGTGCTTTACTTACCTTACCATTATATCAGCTCCTGTGCAGTGATGTTAAAGAGCACTGAAACACATTGAAATCTTTCAGTTTAAGCATAAAATAGGGGGTTCTTAAAGAGATTGTGCTAGGAGTCTCTGGAACAATGATTTTGCCAGATCTCAAGTGGTACCATGGAATTTCTACGTTCTACATTATTTAGTGCCTGTCTTAAAACGCCACATGGATATTTGCAGAAGAAAAATAAAACAATTAAGCAAAAAAGTGCTTTGAAGAGCCAGTCTTCCAGTTTGCTTCCTTGCATTTTTAGTATTTTTTATCTTCCTACTCAGTATTTTTGGATGGTTAGTCCTTACCATTGCTGTTTTCAGTCCTTACCATTGCATTTGGATGAGAGATGAGAAAGCTTCCACAGAAACATAAGCCCACACAGTCATCAGTGAAAGTTACATGTGTTTGAAAAGTAGAATTAGGTTTTTCAGTCTGGGGTAATTTGGTCTCCCTGTAGTTAAAACTGTGCTGTGTAAAGCTAAGACAGAATGTGAGCTGTTCAGCAGTTCAACTCATGTTTGTGTATGAGTTAGGGATCTGAAATAAGCACTCTCTAGTTTTCAACAAATAATTATTATGTGACTGAAGTAATTTTGGCGTGAGAGGAAGAAGGGTTTTCAAACCACAGCACTGAGATTTTCAAAACCATGAGAAGAATGTAAGCTTGTATGTTAAAAGGACAAATTATGCTGTGTATAGTGCCATCTCATGAAAACTAGTGTTCACATTGGTCGTGCTAAGGCCAGTTTGGATGCCTGTGTTCTATTAAAACTAATGGGAATTTGGAAATGAGAATATATTTCCTGCAAAAAAAAATTGCAGCTTTGCATGTGTAAAATCTTACCTTGTTTCTGAGGTAAGATGTTTAACTAGCTTTTTGCTGACTGAACTTGATTCTAAGAATTACACTTTTTACACTCAGGGTCCCCGTGGTGTTCAAGGTGCCCCTGGTCCAAGTGGAAAGGCTGGCAAAAGGGTAGGTAGTTGTATGGATCAATCCTGCTCTGGGTAAATAGTTTTTATTTAAATATATTCAAATATTAACTGATTCCACTGCATTTTCAAATGTTTGCCCCTCTGGGTTTTTTCAGGGACGTCCTGGAGCCGATGGTGCCAGAGGAATGCCAGGAGAACCTGGTGCAAAGGTAAATAATGAGACTTGAGGCTTTATTTCAGTCTTGGTGTGGGCTGGATAGATTTTATGTAGGTACCACAGTTTCTTCCAGGCCAACCCTAAATTCTTCTCTCAAGTGAAAATACTGAGGTTTCAGATATCTGGGTTAGATGCAAGAGCTGCAAATGAATCATCCGTTTAAAGTATGGTAATTAATGGTAACAGCTAGCAGTTTGACCCTGAAGTAACTTGATTCTTGGGGCATGATTCCTATCCCTCTGAATCAGTTTCTAGTTGCAGAGTATCAGTAATAGTAAAATCAGTTTTGCAATTGCGAAGTGCAGCTACAATCAAGCTTTTCATTGCGATGTGGACTTCTTTTTATAAATACCATAATTACAGTGCAGTGAAACGGTATGGCATCTTCTCTTGCTTTAACACATAGAAGCAAATTTTGTGAGTTTGATCTATGTGCTCCTTTCCATGTGTTTCATTCAATAACAAAAGCATATGTATAACCAAGGGTAGAAGTTAACTTTTAGAGGGAAGGCATATTCAGAGTAATACAGAATGTAATAGTCATTTATTAAAGCTGTGATTTCTTCTTTCCTAGGGTGACAGAGGATTTGATGGTCTTCCTGGCCTCCCTGGTGACAAAGGTAACAGGGTAAGAAAAAACATATATATTTATATAATAACAAATTGATACTGTCACAGAAATAATGCAGTATTCATTAAGAATATCACTAAGGACTATGGGGAAAGTTAAAACAGAATGTCAGCTTTTCAGAATAATATCTATATTGTCAGGTAATGTATTCCTCATTAAAAGTCTTAGCAGTATTAATGAAGAGACAACAATTCATATATATGTTAATGGTTTCAATATATTTTCTGAAATCAGATCACAACTTCAGCTGGGTTTTGCTTTAATTCTTAGTTAAGGAATTTGCCTGTTGGATTTAAAGTGATTGTTAAAGGAAATAGTAACAGGAAAAGGAAATCAGCATGAAGATTCTATATCAGGAGCGTGACAAATTTTAACCTTCTGAGAAGCTTGCTCAAAAAGTGCATTTATATATTTGAATTGCAAACTGAATTGTTTAGTGTGGCTCGTTCCAACAGCTGCAGCTTAAAAGACCAGAGTCAGGTCAGATAAGTTAGGAAAACTTGAAGTAATATTTAAAACAACTAATGTACTTGCTCCTTATGTCATACCAATCTATAGGATGAGACTGTATCTTTCCCTACAATGTGTAGAAATAATCACAGCAGGGGATTTCTGCTTCAAAATATATTCCTAACACAGATGCTAGTAACAGCATATTCTACTGCATGCACTTCCCTTACTGTTGTCCTGGTAAATGCAATACACTGTAGAAGAAAGTGAGTGGGAATGTCAACAGAACTATTCCCATATGTGCTAAAGCTTGGTGACCAAGGAATTATAGCTGTCACCATTCAATGGGTTAGCACAGTTGCTGCACTTCCCAGAAAATCTCAACTGTGTTGGCTACTGGCCCATAACATAGTCCTTTATAATAGCATCTAAGGATACGCTTTTGAGTTCTGTTTGCAATGGGAGAATAACTTTTAGTGTCGTACAGAAATGTCTTGATCATCTTTCATTATCCCCTTTTACTTAAAGAGCACAAAGCAATCAGCGCATGACATAATTGAAATCCAGCTTGATCAGCAGGTGACCACCAGAGGGGGATAGACATTAAGCTCTTTGCCACTACTTCACACTTTGAAGTCTGAGCAGAAATCAATTCAGTCAGGGAATGTGTCTGCTTTCCAACCTGGGATACTAGAATTGCCTGTCTGGGACCTTCCATGTCATAAACAATTTTTTTCTTGAAAGTCTGTTTTTTTACATTTCCTAAACAATTTTTTAAAACCCCACTAAAATAGAAGAATAAGTTTGGTTTGAAATTTGCAGAATACTAATGAAAATAATTACTTCTTTTCATAGTTTCTTTATTTCAGTATTTAAAAATCACAGCATTCTCGTGTTTCTAGGAAATCTCCTGTAAAAGTTCAGACTATGATCTTTCTGAAAGCAGCTCCACTCCAAGCCAGATCAGATAGCTGTAGCTGTTCGGGTGCATATATACTGACAGCATATAATGCAGGTATTTGGTTCTCTTCGGGTTGCAATAAAGAGCACAGAAAGAACGACAAGAAAACCACTTTTTCTGCTGTAGCTATGTTTCAACTGTAAGAGAATTGATGTTGAAAACCCTTAACTTTGGAGTAGAAGTTTTAGGACTACTTTCAGAATTAGTCATATTTGAACTGAGTTCCAAATTAGGTGTTTGTCTGTCTGAGGTTATGCCTCTGTCAAACGCAAGTTGTCAGACAGGAGTTACTGGATGATATTCTCTGACTTCCAATGTTGGGCAGATTAGGCCATATGGTGTAATATTCCTTTTAACATCAGTATCTATGACTTTGAACTTTTGATTTACAATATGTATAACCCTTCTCCAGTATAAAAGCAAGGCGTTATATACTAAATGAAAAGGTCTAAGGAAAATGAAATTCAGCCTTTAACAGAAAGCTTGCAGGAAAGAATTAAAAGAACTGAGAATGCTGATAATAATAGGAAGTTAAGTCAACCTTCACCTGGATATTAATTGGAAGCCAGAGCACAGATCACATGTCCTATGTCATCTTTCAGGAGTGTCATTTAGCATGTAGAAAAACTCATCCTTTACCAGCAGATCATGTTGAGTAGTTCCAAAACTTAGCAAAATATAGAAACCGATGTATTGATTTGTCTTACAGGTATGAAAGTGCGGTTCATAGAATTTCATTTTCTCTTCCATGGCAACTCCAAGTTATAGAGGACAGAAAGGCAGTAGAATAAAATCTGGACATCCCTAATATTAGATAGCTCTGGGGTATGACAGCAAGTTACCTAACATTCCCTAGGAAGTTTTAAAAGAGTAAAGAATAGAGCTACTGAAAAGTGACTCCATTTATATCTGCTAGGATCCACAGCACTGATAAAATTAAGGAAAACAGCATGAATACTTGGTTGTTGTCCAATGCCAGAAGGAAGTCACAGTCTAAAAACCCACTGCCCAGAAAGAGGTCAGTCAGTGGTGTTTGAGCTGTGTAGCACACTAGTCCTCTTTAGAAATGGGGAAAGAAAAATAAATCCTAAAAATATGGTCCAGAATTGACTGAGGCTCTGCATATAGACTTGAAAAGCCCTAACCTCTGAGGGGAAGTGTGGAAGTCTGGCTGCCTTCCAAAGCCTCAGACAAATCAGTCCCAAGGCTCTCAGTGACTGGTGTCAGGGTGTGTGGTTCTGAAAGGTGGTTAGTGAACTTCACCGTGTATATTACAGGGCCCAGCAATCGGTATATTAACTTCTGACCCATGTACACATGCCTTATTTTACTTGCATTAATACATTGCGTAGGGGGAAGGGGAACGTGCTGTTGAGACAAAGGAAAATGTGGGTAACTGCCTTTTGTAGCAGTAATTTGTGTATGTTCTGGGGCCAAGAATAGTTATGGAATGAAATTTTACAAACACAAATAGTTCATTGTTCCAATAATGTTAATTTGTTTTTATACTAATGTAATAAAAGACTTTACTGAGTACTGTAACCTACAGATTTGTATCATTGTGTCAAGACTTGTTTTGACACATCAGACTTCAGCTAAAACATTTGTTTTCATTTCCCTTTCCATCTATTATTGCTTCAAGCAACAGATGTATTACTTTAATGACGTTCCTTGTCCTACAGGGAGACCGTGGCCCACAGGGACCTCCTGGCTTACCTGGTGAAGATGGATCCAGAGTAAGTTGCTATTTACACAGTAAAATCTAGAGTGAATCTGCATGTAATGGAAATACAGTCATGACACGTTCTTTTTTTTCCTAAAGCTTCTATTCCTTTTGTACAAAAACAGGGAGAAGATGGGGAAGTTGGACCAAGAGGTCTCCCAGGTGAAGCTGTAAGCAATGCTTTCTTACTCTGTTTCTGTTACAAACAAAAATCACTCTCAGATTTTTTCCTTTTTACTGAACTGTTCTGAATTACAGGTATAAAAATTACACTGTGTGTGTATATATCGAATACTGATTCTGGCTGAAAAGTAAAAAAAATGAACAGTTTTGTTAGGGGTAAAACATTACTTACAGGATTAACATTGTCAGGGATATATCCAGCCAAGTATACACAAATTGCATAATCACAAAGGGTATTTCTTATCCTATTGTATAAAATCAATCACTGCAGTCCTTGATACATGAGAATATAACCAAGTCTCTGTTGCTATGAAAATGCTTTCCAAAGATCTATTTATTAGAAAATGAGGCCTGGCTTCTTCTCTTTTTTTCACACTACTGTGCTTCATTGTGTATTTTTACACTTGTTTCACATACAGAATTTCCACTGCTGTCAGTTGGAATTCTGCAAGTGCTGTCACTGCAGAGCAGAGTTCTGCATTGCAGGCAAGAAATCAAGCCTCAGAAAGAGGAATTTTACCTAAAATGTATGATATACTGCTGCCTACTCTCAAAGTAGGAAGAAGTCACTACAGAGTCAGTGTTAGTGATTTGTGGCTATATCATACACGAGGAGGCTGGAGACTCATCCCTGCCTACTTTAGCAGCATGACATGAATGATGACACAAATGATGAAAGCTGATGTTCATTTACATAGTGTAATCCAAAAGATCATGTTATAGACCAAATCTTGCTCACCTTATTTAGGAGAATAGCCCTTGGTCTTTTGCGGAATTTTTTAGGGATGAGAAGAACAATTCTGATTTTGGTTTCCAGAATGCCTTGCATGTATTATAATAAAAATATTAGTAATTTTTAATTATTTATTGGATTTTTACTAAAGATAAAAGCACTGTTACACACTTAGAATAATAGGATAGAGTATGACAGACCACCGTGTTTTCTAAAGACAGGAATACAAACATGTATGCTACTATTCAGGTCAGAGCTTTAGGCCAAGACACAGCTGAAGCTTTAGTGGAAGATGCTGTGCCAGTGTTCTGCACCAGGAAACATAAATAGTTATTGCCTCTCTCTGAAATGACCGTACAGCAGCTAAATCAAAGCTCGGCCTTCCACTGGCATCCTGTTCAAACATATGGTGGCCCTCAGGAGGATCTATCCTTTCTTCCTTTCTTTCTCCCTCGACCCCCATGCTGCCTTCCCCTCATCCTTCCTACTCCTTGCCCAGTCCTTCTCCTGGGCTTCCCTGTTCAGAAAAAGTCATGCAGATGTTGATAAGTGTTTCTTTTCTTACAGGGTCCACGGGGATTACTGGGCCCCAGAGGTACACCTGGTCCCCCTGGCCAACCTGTACGTATGAACTGGTTTGTATTTGCAATTTCCAGAAGAAAAATGGAAGTCCCTTGAAAGTTGCTCATGTTTATATTGTTTGCTGTAGGGCATTGCAGGTGTTGATGGACCTTCAGGCCCAAAAGGAAACATGGTGAGTAAGTAAGCTGGGAATTGAAAAGGGAGTGGATTCTAAGAATCCTTTCTGCATTTTCTTGTCCCTTCTACTATGCCATCCCTTCCATTTAATTAAACTTTTCTGTCAATATAATCAGACTCATGATGATTTTACATAGAAAAGAGAAGCCTTCTATTAGTTAGTCTTCAGCAAAAAGGCCAAACCATGCTTTCTCTCAAGCCTCCTTTAGCACCGTGGACTCCAGTAATTGGGTGCTATGTGTGGGCTGTTATTCTCTATTAAAGAAAAGGCCATGATATTCAATAGCATGGAAAAATGTCATACTGGATAGGAAGTCGGTGGCAGACTTTAAAGAGGGACAAACAAAGATGAGTTTGTATTCCTTTTAGTCCTGACAATGAAGATCTGTACTGCAGAAATGCAAACCTAATGCCCTGGTATTTTTTTGTATGGCAGGGTCCTCAAGGGGAACCAGGACCTCCTGGTCAGCAAGGCATTCCAGGCCCACAAGTAAGTGTAAAATAGCTCTCAAGAAATACGATGTAATGTGCAGCAAATGTTTAATAAATGGAAATTAGTAAAACATTAGCTTTTCATGTACAAAACTGATAAAGCTTCAAGGATTGTATAAATAATGCTGCAAATGTGCCGAGGGCAGTGGGAGCAGAGTTTTCAAGTAAGCTTTCAGAGGGATTTTTCATTCAGGAGAAAAATGACTTATTCAGCGTTCCTGGAATGCAGCAGGAATGGCCACACCTGGAGGAGGGTTCTGAATAGGATCTTGTTACAGACCTACTGCCAGAATAGTGGCTTGTGCAAAAGGCTCACACAAAACTCCTGATCTTACTCATAAGGGGGAAAAAAAAGGCCACTTATATTTGCCAGTGTGTTTAAACAGATTAATGAGGGACCTTTAGTAGGGTGAATGTATGTATATTGTTCTCCCTGGTTTCTCACACTGGTTTCTTTTTAATATAGGGGCTTCCTGGTCCACAAGGTCCTATTGGACCTCCTGGTGAAAAAGTAAGTTACAGTGGTATTCTTGTTATTTCACAGTCTGTTCTGTGCAACCACCTTGCTTATGTACTTAAGGTCTTTGCTATGTTTTACAGAATGGTAACCTAAGACCTAAAAATTAGCAGATCTTCCTGAAATCATCAAGTAAATGAAAAAACAGTGGAGGCTTGGCTTTCCTCTCATACATGCTTTTTCACAATTATAATTTCCTCCCTTTATTTTGGATTGATTTTCTGTTATGAGCTTCAGAATCCCATCTACAATATTAAACGTTGTGTACTTGTATGTTAATTAATTTCATAGCAAGTTGTGAAAATTATTTTTATTTATCTCTTTTCTTACAACAAAATTTTACCTAAAGTCTGAATCTGTTCTCTTTTTTTCAAGGACTGTATTTTGACAAAACCCTGCAGTGTAGTTGCCTTACTGTAGTGTCATTTGGTGTTTTTTTCCTGATCTGTTTGTATGTGTTCTTGTGGCTTTAACCATGTCTTCTGTTAATTTCAAAAATGTCACTATTGAAATTACTCTAACTTTACTTTTCTCCAATTTTTGCTGAACTCCTGCTTTATTGATTCTTCTTTGATTTCGCTCCTCTTCACTGTTTAGTGTATACGTTAGGAGAAATTGAAGGAGATTTTAGGAAACAATATACGTGCGTTTTACCTGCCTGTATGCATAAGAAATATTACTCTAAAAATTGGGCTAGGGCCACAGTATACGGATTCCAGAGGCTTTCACAAAGATGTACCATGCATTTCAGCTATGAATACTGGAGATCTGTAACATGTACTCTTTACCTCTTGTTCTTGTTGGTATCTTTCACATGAAATTCTAAATAATAGTTAAATTTTGTACACTGGAGAATTCTTCCCTACCTTGTGTGTGTGTGCATGTTCATAGGGAAATTCCTGAAGCTTGTTCTCAGGCAAGCATCTCAGTGAAAAATATGGGTGACTTGTATTGGCTAAAGATTGTAAGAACTGGCTTTGTGCCTATATATTGTATGATAGTATCTAGTATGATTGTATTTAGTTTTGCTGTATTTTTGTGATATCCATATAAAGGGATTTAGGTATAGCTGTATTTTATATCCTTAGCTCTTAGTCTCAAATGTATGGGATATAGGTGGCAGTTTTTCTCCTTTTTCTTTCCTGTTTTTTAATTATTATTATTTTTCTTATAGCTACTCCGCACCTGGGATGGGTTCACCAGTTGTTTTAAAAAACTAAAAAGATTTAAGGTGGTTTTCTGGCTTAGGGCATACCAGTCCTCAGCAAGGATGATCCTCCATCATGCTAGAAAATGATAGAATGTTTGCTATTGTTCTTAAGATGTATCTCTGTTACTGCATTTAGGGACCCCAAGGCAAGCCTGGCCTTCCTGGCCTTCCTGGTTCTGATGGGCCTCCTGTAAGTAACCAAATATTTCATTCCTTGAATGTTTACATACTTTTACCAAGTAATAAATATTTCTGGATATCTGTGTTGCAAAAAGAAAATGGAGAGTAAAAGCACTGGTAGTCCTAGTCGGCAACATTATAAAATCCGTCTAAAACCCCTGTATCATTTGAGCTGTTAAAACTAAGAGAATTACAATTTTGAAGCGGCTGCTAAAAATGGCTGTGGGCTTTTAAAATGTGTTCCCAGACGATGAAATGCATCTGAAACATCTGCAGGGATGTGTAAATAACCTAACTGACACACAAAGGGACAGATACTCTTTCACTGTAGTCCTACTATGTCAGTATGGCAAAGCAAATCATCTGTAAAAATGCTCACCACTTGTTCTCTCAGGAAATATATAACAGACTAGATCTTTCTTTGCTTCCTGACCTAAGGTGCATATTACATGTTTGGGCTTCTTCTTTCATTGTCTGCACTGGGACAGACCTAAGCCAAACTTTAGAATCTTGTGATCGCTAAGGAATTCAGCCTAGCTCTGAGGATGCATTCACTCACATGAACAGAGTGTAACCACCTGAGTAGCATTGCTTACAGTTCAGGAATTAAACTTAAATGGAATGATTGTTCATAATGACATGTATATACACTAGTTTCCTTGCACCAAAACCATCATCTTATACAACCATGAGCCATTAGACAGTCAGTGTGGCTTCTCAGACCATGTCTCTCCTCCCCATGCCATTTTTCCTTACCATTTATCTTTTAGATTAACTCTGCATTTTTTAAACCTGACTTTCAGCATGGTTTTGCAAGGATAAGAACAACAGAACTGACTGCAAGGGTTTCACTGCATAGATGCCTATATTATATGGAACTGTATATAGAACTGTACCCAGGGCTCTCACAACCTCCTTTACCCACCAAAGTACTATTTTCATGGAGAATGTTAAATATGAAGTGATAGTCCAGCTGGAAGTCTGCATCTTGAATCATTGTCTAAGCATTTGAACTTTCCCCCTTATCCTTTTCTGCATGCTGGGAACAATATTAGTTTCCAAACATAAGCATCGTTTTAAAGTCTGCATCTTCTTAAACTTAAAAGCAGGCGGGAAATGCTGTAGGAGATGATTGGGGGTCGGCACAGGTCTGTACCTGATACACATGCCTACTGTGGTGGGGTTGACCCCAGTCAGCAGCTAAGTACCCGTGCAGTCACTCTCTCACTCCTCCCACAGCAGGATGGGGGAGAGAATCAGAAGATCAAAAGCAAGAAAACTCATCAGTTGTGGTAACAACAGCTTAATAAGAGGAGCAAAGCTACGCACACAAGCAAAGCAAAGCAAAATAAGGAATTCATAAGCTACTTCCAACCTGCAGGCAGATTGCTTACGCTTATGCAGGCACGCATAAGGGTTACTTGGGAAGACAAGCACCATAACTATCAATGTCCTCTCCTTTCTCTGAGCTTTTATTGCTAAGTATGACATTGTATGGTATAGAATATCCCTCTGGTCAATTTGGGACAGCTTTCCCAGCTATGTCCCCTCCCAGCTTCTTGCTCACCCTCCACCAGCTCACTGAGGGGTTAGAATGGGATAAAGAGAAATCCTCCATGTTGTACAAGCACTGTTCAGCCATAACCAAAACACTGGTGTGTTATTGACACAGTTTTATTCACAAATCCAGAACACAGCACCATATGGGCTGCTATAAAGAAAATTAACTCCATCCCAGCCAAACCAAGTACACCTACCCAAAATTATCTCCATGCACAGGTAAGTTTGTTCAGAGGAAGGGCAGGAGAGGCAGGTTAAACTAAATCTATTCTAATTGACATGACCTATTTGCAGCCGTAGAATTACACTAGTGATTGAAGGCAATGAGCAGTACGATCCCAATTGCAGTGAGTTTTGTAGCTGCTCCTGCGATATCTGTGTGAAGTTCAGGTGGGAAGCTCAAGAGCATTTTTTCAGATCAGGAAAATTCTTGCTAGCTATTTCATTTCCCTATGTCCTTCTATTTCGAAGGCAAGACATTGCTAATAATACTGGAATTAATGCAAATCTAAAGGGATACAAACATGCTTTTTAATAGCAACATTTTTAAAGTCATTTAATGATCTAGAGACCTCTGATATTGGATGGAGATTTAAAATTTTGTGCACAAGAAAGCATGTTCTGGGAGTTCAGGGTTAAACAGCTAAGATAGCTACATTTTAAAAAACAAATAACAAATATTCAATATTAGTAAGACAAATTCTTTAAAAGAAAATTAACAATAACTGCTAAGCAAGTATCAAATACTTTTAATTTTAACCATTCTTTTAATAAAGAACATATTTTAAACTGTTTTCCAAGGCCAGAAACCTGAATATAAGCACCAGGGGTTTGTCATTTAAGATTAACAGCTGCATCAAAGTCATGTCATATTTGATGCACTGGAAACATTTTGGGATGTCAATGACACCAAAAATGAATGGATTTAGTAACAGGCTACATGTTGTGTGGGACTACATGCTTGGCAAAGCTAGAGATTTACTGCTCCTGTAATAAGATTGATGAACGTAAACAGAAAAAGTTTCTTGACTGACTCATAAACAATAATCTGTTAACCTTTAGTTTCATTAAATTACCTTTAAATTTTGCAGCATTTTAGTGTAAATTTTATAAGCAAGAAAAACAATTAATGTTTTGAGCACTGCAATATTAACATCAGTGATATAGAACAAAGACTAAGACATAAACATATTTTGTTTTTAAAGTTAATCACAGTTTAAAACAAAGACATAGAATGTTAAAATTACATGAGCTTTCTGGTGGCTTCTGCAATTAATTTCATAATCTTTTAAATAATTTTAGGGAAGTCTTCATGCTGTAATATTAATCACCCTGCTGTTTCAAAATCAAATTTGAGAGTGTCTTGCATTAAAAACCTCTTCCTGCTGAAGCATTAATTAAACAGAAGGGGTGATCAGGATATTCCTGAAAACATTAATATAACTACTGTCCAGCTTTTCCTTTTTTATGTAAATTAAATCAGTATTGAAAAGAAAATCTTTCCTCAAAATTTTGTGTATGTTCTAATACAGAAGAATGGTGATTAGTGACCTGAAATTCAAGTGTTTAAGTAATTGTGTCTTTATAATAAAATGTCACTACTGAAAAATTAGTATTTTCCAAATCAGACAAATTTCTCTTAAATCAGGGTCATCCTGGCAAAGAGGGTCAATCTGGAGATAAAGGTGCATTGGTGAGTTTTAAAACTTTTTCATTTATTTACATAGCTTTCCAGAAAACCTTTGGGAGTTTCTCAGCTTTGTGACACATTTGTTACACTCCAGGAACTGTTTAGGAAGGTAATAGAAAACGCATGACACATCCAAAGCATCTGTGTGCAGTAAATAAAAGTTGCATACAACTCATATAAATAACTTACAAATAGTTTGAGTTTATAATTCAGCTATATAGAGTACCACTAGGGTTCTTCAGAACCCCACTTCTTAAAATTTACAAATGCATGCATATAAATTGCATGTGTTACGTCACCTTCAAGTCAGTGGCAGTGAAAAGGAATTTCTTACTTCTTTATGAAGCACTGAAGGGTCTTGGGGCTCTTTAAAGTGTTCCGCTTGCTCAATATTGACCCTTATTTATCCAGAATAGCACCCTTTATAGCACCTGAAATCACTTTCAGTTGCAGTACTGATTTCACCAGCATATTACTATTTGTCCAGAGTGTTGTTACCTGTTAAAGGCTTCTAGATTTTATCCTGACTTCTTAAGAAAATAAAACTCGCACAGAGCATTTATGTTTTGAAAGTACAGGTGTGTGACCATTTGTTCCTTATGTCTTCTGAATTTATTGATCAATTTCAGCCAGATTTTGTAAAAAAAAATTCTCAGAGATGTTAACAATCTAAAGGTTTTGTGAAAAGACACAGTTGGAAAGGGGGAAAAGATTTTATCAATGGCCCCGTTAGGGAAAGATTTTGTTATCTGTCCATCTCAGACATCGGATAATCAACAAAACAGCTCACTTTCAAACACAGATAGGTATGTTTCCAGGCTTCCTTGCTTCCACTGTTTACAAAACTCAGTTTCTTTAAGCACTGCCATCGGATTGCATAGTATCAAAGTTAAGCATCTTTGAAATGCTCAGCAAACTGTAAACAACAATATCCAGACACCAGTCAGTATTGTTAGCACCATAAGGCTTTTAGTTTTTGGGTTTGAAATCTCTTTTTTCAAAGACCGTGATTTTTATTATTATCATTATTTTGATCTCTTCTTTTGACTTGTGTCATATCATAATCAACATAAATTTTCTCCATTAAGACACCACTGGTTTCTAATTGGCAGCTTTTTGTTTGTTTTTGTTTGTTCGTCTGTTAACTTTCCAATTACCATTGTTACAGATAATTTGTATTGTGGATAAATGTTTCCCAAATATACAAGTAGAACCAAGTTCATAATTCTATGAATAATTTTATAGCGACATTGAAGGGTGCTTTGTGATACCATGACTTTTCTTAGTGGCAGGCAGCCCAGTATTATTTTGATGTCTCGCACAAGACTGCTGCATTATAGTGAAAGAACAAGGATTGCACTCAGAAGAGAACTGCATGCTAACCAAGTACTGTACAAACAAAGGTTCTTTACTCCAATATATTTTAGGGGCCTCCAGGTCCTCAGGGTCCAATTGGCTATCCAGGTCCTCGTGGTGTAAAGGTAAGATTTAATTACTAGATTCTTCCCCCGACCCCGTTTTGAATATAGGCATGTGGGTAATTATATTCTTTCTTTAGGGAGCTGATGGTGTCCGTGGTCTCAAGGGATCCAAAGGTGAAAAGGTAAATCTGTCTGTATTTAATTCATTTCCCTTCTTTCACTGCAATGTCTTCTGTCTCCTTCACTGAACATCTTCTGTCTCCTTCACCACAGTGTGTTTTCTCTTGCAGCAGTGAGTTTATTTCTGCCTTACCCTAAGGACATTCCAAGCCCAATTCATAAATCAGTGACCTCCACGGGTATTTATACTGGTACAAAGTGAATAGAAAACCTTCAGTCGTTAGAATGGGTTTGGGTCATCTTTGCACCAGTTTAAGTAACTTCTCCCTAAGGTGCTCTTAAATAGAGAGACATCCCCTCTCTTCTTAATAAATAACTGTAGTGGATACTGAGAAGCTTGTCCATCAGAGAGATTTGTGGTGATGATACTGTTATTTTATGTTTTGATACAGCTGTAGTCTAGATTTTGTAATTTTTATGTACATCTTCCAATGGCTGCCTAAGTTCCAGGCATTTTTGTCCCAGATCTTTGGCTTTGCCAGTGATGGACAGTCCCAGTCAGATGCATTTATATGAACATAAAGAAAGCTTTTATGTCCCCCTGATACCTGCACATAGAGCTCTTACTAGAGCAAACACCATCTACTGTGATCTGTACCAACTTCTGATGATCCACAGTGGCTGAAACTGCAGTCAGTATTGGTTTAAATTCCCACTGTCCTCAGCACTCAGAATGAGGGACAGATAACAAACACCATCAGTCATACCTCCTGACCACACAGGCAAATTCAGCCTGGTGGCTACTCTGTGTATATTTATAGATATTTCTAAAGCAGAAGACTCTGTCTTGCCAAGAAGCTGTTATTTCAGCACTAGAGATCTGTCTCTTTGGCTCAGATGCCAAGAGCTGCTGTACATTTTCAGACTCTCCTAAACCACAGTTTGCCTAATCTGCATACTCGTTTTAGAGTTGCTCGTTAAATCTAAGCTGCAAAATAATACCTGTGGAGACTAGACAGTTAAAAAATCCCAGCTTTTTTCTTGTGCCTTATTGAGTAATTAATACCCAGCTAAGACAAAATACAGGACTCGCATATAAATAAGCGTAATGTATGTGTTTATATATGCATGTGTATCAATCAATACTGATTAGCATAATCTCCACAATATTTCTGTTTTTCTAAAAATTGATCTCACAGTTGCAGTAGGACACTGAACTCTAATGAATACCTCAGAAGGTCACACAAAGGTATTTCGCAGATTTTTCAGTGCTTTTAAGGTCTCTTACACAGGCCTTTTTTACTGAAACTATGCAGATGTCATTACATGGGAAAAAGCACTGTAAAGGCAGAAACAAATGAACTGATCATTGGGAAAGTCTCTATAACGGTCCCAGGGATATCAGAGGAGGTACATCTCTGTACTGACCAGTAAATGTGACTAGAACTCTTCAGCTATTTTATTTTTTGTTAACCCCAGAAGAGGAAATAGGGCAGTTAGCTCTCTCCTCCTACATGAAATACAATCAACCTCTTGATCATCTCAATAGCTGGAACCTTACTGGGAAAGCTGAAGAATGGTTTCAGTTCATATGGCAGCCATTTGGTCAATAATTGGCCAGCCTTTGCAGATACGTTGCAAAGTGTTCTCATATAATTTCTACTGTCCATGGCCACAACTTTTAAAACTAAAACTTTTTTCATGTATTCTGCACTCTACCTGTTTAACCTCTCTTTAAATTTTAAGAAAGACCACCTTGAAATTTCATTTTATGCAACATAAGATGACCATATAAAATTTTGTTTCAGCATCTAGAAAGCATGGGAAAACTGCTTTTAGAATGTTTTTTTAAATGAATGACGATGGGTTACCTCATCTTTTTGTTACATGAACACATACTACTGAGAAACTATATTTGCTTGCTTGTTTGATTTTTTAATTTTGATGTCTCCTCACCAATTTTGGGCTGCTCTACTAGCAAATCTATTTCTATCACTCTTTCTAAAGTTATTTGTTGCATGCATGTATGACTACTTCTGAACAGTCACAATGACTTTAGCCTTGCAGTGTGTCTCGGTTGCTGATCAGGGAGAAGATGAAGCTTTTGTGGCCCCATGATTACAAAATGCAAGTTTCTTTTTTCAAAGTGAGGATGAAATAGAAAGCTTCTCTTGTGGTTTTTGGGGTTTTGTTGGTTTTTTTATTTTTATTAACGTGGAGTACCATATCACTTTTTCCTGCCTTTATTGACAATTCAAATATTACTCAGATTCTATGTCAGCAATATTACTGCAGCATGTAAAAACCTAACAGCATCATAGTAAAATATTTTACTATGTGCATATTCATCACAATGACCTTTGTTCCCAGGATATAACTAAGCATCAGATAAAAAATGCAGTCAATAATCACTGTTGTCTGGATATTGGAACAGTAGTTGTATGATGAGTTAGTCTAAGAAAAAGGGAACCAAGAGCTGATCAGTTCTGCTAGAGCAAAATATGAATGACTCCACTGAACAACTCTGGAGATTGTATCTCATCTCACTCATACAGGCATAAATGAAACTTGTCTGAGTACTGTCTGCTTGTACTTCAGCATGAAGATCTCTTAAAATGCTTGAAGTAAATTCCCTATCAGAATTTACTAGACAGCAAATAAGTAATTTTCAGTAGGAATAACAATAATGTGCACCTGTTTTGCCACTGTATATGGATTCAGTCTCAATGTCCATTGGGTTTTCTACTTTCTCTCAGTCACATCAGCCAACGAAAGTAGGCAGGGCTCCATAGTGCCAGACATTGAACTGCTGTGTAGGGATGACTACTAATTATTTTAGGTTATGAGCATTAATAAATGTCTCTTATTATTAAGATGTCACAACCAGCTAACTGCTTTATTCGTTTCATGATACTCTTAAGACACTGGTTTAAAATAAAAATTAATTAAAAGGAGGCTCTGCTAACAAAAAGAATAACACTGAATAATTTGCCGGCAATTTTTTAGTGAATTGAATGGATGACCTTGTTAAGAGGAGTGATAATCAAGAAAAGCTTAGGAGTTAAGAAAGCACTTTGCAAGATAATTCATAATAAAACAAGAATTCTATTTTCTCTATTTTTAAACAGATTTTAAACAGCTTTAAACAGCTGTTATTAGGAAATTTCAAACTAAAAAATAATTTTTTATAGTGCATGGATACTTTAAAATAGCAATAGCCATATTCGGTTTTCTGGTGTCTGAAACACTCCCTTTATCTATGCAAATTATTTTAATCTGTAGTGAATGCATTTTTTTATGCTATCTGCAGAGAAAAAGAATCTTCTTTATTACTAAAATTTGTTACGTGCATGTCTGCCTTTTTTAGGGTGAAGATGGTTTTCCAGGATTTAAAGGTGACATGGGTCTTAAAGGTGACCGGGTAAGCATTTATTCACAGCCCATGTGTTCTTAAAATGTTTAAGTATTATTCTGAAATGATCACTGAAGTGAACAAATAAATTTAAACAAAAAATAAATTAAAAGCTAGTATCTTAGATTATTTCTATTTCCTGTGCAAGCACAGATTTGAGTTAGAGCTTTGGTTCTTGTGAATCAAAAACAGCACAGTTATAAAGAGGAAGGGAATGCTAGTCTTGGATATCCTTTTCATTAAGCTTCCTCCTAGGGAATCTCCTTTTCCAGATTCCAAGATCCCCAGTATTTGCCTGAGGAAAATTAATCTATCCAGGATAAAGATGTTTCCGTTCCAACCTAGCATCTTGCAAACCTCTTCCAAAAAGTTAGTTATTTATTTCAATGGACATTTAATTCCTTTCATAGGAAGTGTTGTGGAGGTTCTAAAAAGGCTCCTGGCCTGTATCTGTTGTCTGTATAAATAAATAACTGTGAAGATGGTATCCACATAAGTACTTAGATACAGGCATTTTTCTTTCTATGAACTGTCAGAGTGCCTTCAAACAATTAAAGGAAGGAAAAATAAGAATATACAGTTTCCAAATGCAGCTCTCTTCAGGCAAGGCAACCTGGCTCTTAACACATGTGATTGTAGTATTGGGTGCCTGATTTATATGTATTTGCATTTATAAGTGAACATAAGCAGTAGTATTTCCCTGATTGGAAATTGGATGTGTCTTTGAGCAACCTGATCTAGTTGAAGATGTTCCTGTTGCATTGCAGGGAGGTTGGGCTTGATGACCTTTAAATGTCCCTTCCAACCCAGACCATTCTATGATTCTCTGTTTCTAATCTCTATTTACATTTACTGAGAACTTACTTTCAAGTAATTTTGGGTAGTCGTTGTAATACATGCACAAAGGCAATTGTTCTGTATTTATAAGGTGATGTGTTTTAGGGAGAAATTGGTCAGCCAGGTCCACGAGGAGAAGACGGTCCAGAAGGTCCGAAAGGCCGAGCAGGTCCATCTGGGGACCCAGGTGCTGCTGGTCCAGCTGGGGAGAAGGTCAGTAGCCAGATATCAACATAAACATGTCATTGCCTCATAAGATAGATGGAGCCCATGATCTTCATTACTAAAAAACAGAGCCTCCATACCTGCAAAATCTTTAGCTCCCTAACAGTAGTTTTTATGAGACTCTACTGCAGCAGACCACTGGAGTTCACATTTGAATAATACTAGGATTTTGTAAGCATGCAAAAAGGCATTATAGTACTTCATCAGCATGTAAGGCAGCTAAATTCTTATCCCAAATTATGTACAGTGCATGCCAGCTAAGGAAAATACGATGCAAAGAAAATAGCTGGGCACAAAGGAAGATAAAGGTGCTGCTGGAAAGTGAATTAATATTCACAGTCATATTATGAAAAATTGTGACATGAAGATTGTGTTAAACAGAAAACATATCTCCAATAAAAATCCAAAAATAGGATTGGCAAAAGTGAAAAGGGGCTGTTAAAAGGGAGGACTGAAAAAAAAAAAAAAAAAAAAAAGATGGTCACATGAAGTACAGGAGAGAACATGTGCAAAGATAAATACAAATCTCTGTAGAATCTTGACCTCAACAAAGATTTATTCTCAGGTTTACTTAACTATTGAGAATTATTTATGAATTAATGTTCCTCACAGTTTTGCAAGATACCTCAGCAGCTATTACATCATTGAATTGATTCATTAAGTCATGATTCAAAGAACATATAAAATAAGAAACTCAGAACTAGTCTCCTACATGAATGCAAGCTGAGTTCACACCAGAAAGCCAATGTACTCAGTTTTAACTAGATCAGCAAAACAATCTGATACAATAAGAATCATATTATCTTCACCCACAATGTATTTATATTCTCCAGAAAGAGCTATATGTTTCATGGCAGTAGTTGTTTTCAGTATTGCTGACCCGACAAAAATTTGAGAATATTGGGAATCTTACAAAAATTTGTATTGTCATGATATCTGCAGATTAATTAATTGACTGAGGACATCTACAATATATTCCCTCTTTCTCAAGTCTTTATGACCCAAGTAAAAAAAGCAAAGTGAACCAAACCAAACATTGGTTTATAGTTGTTAGTTTTTAAATATGAATGTGAGTTATTTTTAGTTCTTCTTATTCAAATTACTCAATGTGAATATAGGTTCATGTTCTCAAGCATTTCATCTCTACTATTAGATATATGGGACTCCTACAGTCCCACAGGTCTAGAATCTGAAACCTTAAGTATCAGAAGATACTTGAAAAAATTATTGGTGTTGATAACACTGTTAGCTGGGCTTGGAGTTTTAATTTTCCCTTTTCTACAAATATTTATACCTTTTCTTGCCCATTGAATGTCAAACGTCTTTTTTGACTATTCTATGGATACTTGGCCAGAACAGAGTGGGTTAGAGAAGAGTTCTATGATGTTGGTCCTGTGATACTTACTTTAGTGTAAAGACTGGAATAATCTTTGTGACCCACTTTATTAGGGAAGTAAGTGTTACTGTACGACCAGTTATCAATGCTCTTATAATTCCTATGACTTATTTAATGCAAAGGTACTCCTCTTTCATAGTAATGAAAGTGCCAGAGTAGTCTCTTACTCTTTACATTCAGCTGATCCCATGATAAGAAAACTCTTTCCCAAGGTCTTGTTCTGGATTTGCCAAGTATGGTGCCAAAAATTGAGGAACATATCAGAAAAGAGCTTATAATAAAAAAACCCCATCCGTATCCACATTCAAACCCCAGGCAAATGGACTTGCTTTAATCATAAAATTAGGGACAAAACTTTCACTTAATGTGGCAAGAGTTTTATGTGCTGTCATGCTGCAAAACATTTCAATCATGGTAATTTGTGCAGCTTGTGTCAGTATGACACATAACTGGCAGCACTATAATTATTTTCATAAATCAAAGAATTCTTCTTTAATGATGTCTCAGCCAGACACATGCACTTACATGAATATGATAATACACCACATCGTTATTCTCATGCTGCATTTTTTACAAATGAACATGTTGATTTTGTCCAATTTCCTTTCCCATGCAGGTGTCTCCTTGCTGGTTTTCATTATCTAAGATTACTGCAGAGTACATTATTGTGGTGTATAATCATATCTTTTCCACTGAGACCAAGATGTAATAGTCTGAAATATAGGCAAATAGGCAAATTCTCCCTCAGAATCCCCATCTTTCAAAGACTGAAACTGTTTTCCCTTCCTTTTGAAAGTGGCAAACCATCACTCATCTTCTAGGCATCTGAAGAGACCAATTCAGTGGAGTAGGGTATTGTATTTCATTTCTAGGAATGGTTAATGTCAGTGTTGATCAGACTGCTCATACTGTTGCCCTTTCTGACCACAGCAGGTTGGTAAGATTCGTTGACAAATCTATTATCAGCAAATAGTCAGTGAGGTAGGATTCTTCAAATGCCTATTGATGAAAAATCTGTGAAAAACAAAGCAGTCATCACACAGTATAAATTAAAAAGGATTTCTTCTCACAAACCTATTAACACCTTGATTTCTTAGAGAATATTAATAGCTTAATGATTTCAGCCCCACGTCACTGCACAGCACTTCATAGAGGAAAAAAGGAAGACACTGAGGTATTGGCCTTGCTGAACTCATTCATTGGAGTAGGATTTTTATTTAAGTTTGCAGAACTAAGCCCACTGGTGATTAATAATAGAAATGAGAAATTGATTTACTCTAATGTATTTCATGAGGTATTATTGTGGAAAAAATATTCTCTACAGAAGTTTGCTGAACCACTAAGGAGGATAAAATAAAATTTAATACCGCCTTATTGCAGGGTAAGCTTGGTGTACCCGGATTGCCAGGATATCCTGGAAGACAAGGTCCAAAGGTGAGCTGTAAATGAGCTGTATATCTTGACTTTTGACATTAGTCACAATGGCAGTTATTTTATTTGTGTGTTTGGGGAAGGCAGGGTGTGGGCATCGAAGGAAGGGTCATTTTTTCACATTTCCTTTCTTGACAATAGTGCTCTGAAGTAAAACCTTTACAAATGTTGCATTCCCTAAGGTAGGCTATTTAAGGAGGACTATCTTTCCTCTTAACAATACTGCCTTTAAACCTTTGCCATCCTTTCATGAGTTGTGTTTTTGTGCAAGCATCA
Source organism: Falco cherrug (assembly GCF_023634085.1). Classification (NCBI taxonomy): domain Eukaryota; kingdom Metazoa; phylum Chordata; class Aves; order Falconiformes; family Falconidae; genus Falco; species Falco cherrug. The sequence goes on from NC_073708.1 coordinate 13,297,796, forward strand.
GACTAGCATGCATTAAAGAATTTGAAAACAAAGGAACTGCTGATATGCTTGAAAGAGAATGAGCACTATATTGACCACCAAATGGATGCTGATGGTGGTGGGAATTTTCTATGTGGTACAAGGATTCTCATCATGTTTTCCTTTTGCTTCTGTTAAGACAAATGTAACAAAACCCATCCATTAGTTGATTTATGTGCCTGCATCTATCCTTCAGCTATCTTTTATCTTTTGATTGCAATAGAAAACCATATAGGTGGTTTCTAGTTTAAGTGAAGACATATTTTTAAAACATTTTTATGAAACATATTTTTAACAAGGTCATCCTAACACAGCTTTAGGAAATGGCCATGCTAAATTAATGGCAAACTCTGTTTTCTGAGATTAGGAAGAAAGAAAACATTGAATAAAACCATAATTATACAGACATTTCCCAGTGTAGAGAAGGCCATCAAGGAGACATTGCATCTCCAGTCTGTCTCAAAGAAGATTCATCTAAGGAAATATCACAAGTAAAATATTCCCTTATCCCTTCTACACAACTGAACAATCAAACTGCAGTAAAATCCTCAGTTTTGCTCTACATTGGGATCTGTTTTTATTTTCAAATTTGAAATCATGATTTTTTGGAAGAAATTCAACTTCCTGGCTGGCTAAGCAAAGTGTGTTTCTGACTCTGGCCTATACTTTGGCCCTTTTCAGTCAAGTGAATGAACTATCTGAAGAATGTATTCATTGAACACTCTGTGTTAGTGAAAAATATCAAAATGGTCTATGAAAGATATTAATGAAAACTATTCACCTTGAGAAACATGGGGTTTTGCTTCTGTTTCTGAACTCCAATGTCTGAATTTTCAGTCTCTTTTTTTCATTCTCAGTTAGAACTGTCTTGAGAAGTCTAAGATAAAAGAGGATTTACATTATTCAGTTCTAAGAACAAAAATGATCTAACACTTCAAATAAAAGTCGATTGATTTTCTTTTCAGCAGACGATCAAGAATTTCATTACATTAAATTTTTATCACATTAAAACTGAAAACAATTCTCAAGCTGCGTTCACTGTTTGCTTTTCTCATTTGTTGCTTAAACTTCCAAGAAAGATTAATGACAGCTACAATACATCAACTCACTAAAGACTTGTTGTGAAACTTATTCACAGTCCAGTTCAAATTAACATAAGGGAGAGAGAAAAAAAGAAGCATCAGAACACTTGTTCCAGTGTGTCAAGAAGGTTCTTTTTGTTCTTTTTGTTGTTACTTACTTGATTTTCATTATTTTTCTTCTGACAATTGTTCTTAGAGTGCTGCCATTATCTGATAATTTTCAGGTTTTTTCTCCTGTCCAGCCCCTATTGATTAACACAATTGCAAAAAATACCATAGGTATAAGATATTTATAACTAAATAATGCTTATTAATGCCCGGTCATTGGAAGGGGTTTTTTTTCCTCTGGCCTTTTAATTATAAAGAACATGCTTGGGCTTCAGAGCGTAGAATTTTCACAGGTTTATTCACATTTTGTTATAATGGTGAAGAATTAAAAAAGGAAGGAAAAAGAAAGGAAAAAAAAGAGAGGAAAATCTCTTTACTTTTCTCCCACTAGTGAATATCAGCCAGGGTTTCATTAGAATCAGTGTCAGTGAAGTTGTACTGCCCCTAAGTTATTAATGCATAATGGGAATGTTTGTATGAAACAAGGTCATTAAAGGGAAAACATAAGTAAGAAAAAGAGAAAAAAGGAAAAAAATATTATTTCAAAGAAGAGCACCAAGAAATTCTATTTTATGGTTTTGTTATATATATTTTATTTAGCACTAAAATACTAACAGCAAGCTGCAGAGATATAGATGCGTTATCACAGCAGGGAATCTGGCCAGTAGTTTTAGTGGCTGACCAAACCAAACACTGCTTTGATTTTCATATCCAGTCACTTTAAAAGTATATTTTATCAAGCCTATCAGCTGTTTGACCCCAGGTCCCTTATGACAAATTAACACCTTGGCAGGTAACAAGTCTGCTGTCCCACTGGACCAGCATAGAAGAAAGCAGTACTGTTGAGATTAGACTGGACAGTTAGCCGAAGGAAAGAGGAGAAAAAAAGAGAAGGTGGAATAATGCCTGGAAGCAGTTTCAAGCCAGATAATCTTATAAATTATGCTTATTAGATGAACATATAAGCACATTACAAATTGCATGTATCAGTTAAATGAAACTGGCCAGTGGACAGCTTACAGTGAATAAAGCACCTGAAGTGATTTACAGCTCAGTGAACTGAATGGAGGACCATGTGGAAACACCTTACAATTATTTTGAATGAAGTTATTTTGTAAAAGAATTATTATACTGTGAGGCAACATGGCTTTGTTTGTTCCTCTTCATTATGATACAGTTATTTCTAGTGCGCTGTTACTGATAGTTTCTTTCCTACTTTTAAAAATGGTGTAGATTTAATGAATATTGTCTAATAAGATGACAAATAATGTCCATTCTATACATTGATTTTTCTAATGCATGCTGGACTGAAGACATTATGGTAAGTCAATTTACAGCTATTCATCAGAGCTGTCACACTTGCAAGTTTGACATGTACAATGTACATGGCTTTGCAGTGTGCTTTACATATAAATTAAATGTTGGCTATACTACTGTTTTGCTGTTGATATCCTCTGATATTTGCATTGGTTTCTTACACAGGGCTCAACTGGTTTCCCAGGATTTCCAGGTGCCAATGGAGAGAAAGGTGCAAGGGTATGATAATTCACACTTGCATGACACTTAATTAACTTTAGAACTCAGTGCTATGGGAAGTCACTGAAACCTAAGGATACAAGCTACAGTCTAAAGAACTATAAAAACAGGCTTTTCACACTTAAGATGAATCTCTACAGTTATGTAAAATAGGACCTACTGAGACACTCATTCTCATTCTTAAAGGTATTAATCTAAATATACAGGAACTTGGACACTTTCTCACTGTGTATGCTACTATAATTATATATCTGAAAAAGAGAAAACACCTTTGCTGAAGCATGTTTTGACAGGATAGCTGAGTGAGTTGGCAAGAACTATGTTCCTGTATCCTATGAATTATCCTGCTACCATGCAATTTACCCTCAAGAAAATTCAACTGGTATTTCATAAGTATTCTGACTTGCCATGAGCTTTTTTATAGGCTGAGCATTGAAAATACAAAATATACCAGACAAGATGAAGAACATGTACTATTACATATATTACAAAATGTAAAATGACAGCTTTGCTTCTTTGTTTACTTGAAGCAGGTGAGAGAAAATCTCTTACACATATTCTTCAAATTATAACAACGAAATATAGGTTAGAAAGGACAGTGTGCTGTTGTCTCTAAAGCTCAATTAAACATAGCAGGTCATGTTAGAAAGATGAAATTAAGAGCATGAATCGCCATTCATAGATGGTAGCAACTTAAGGTCAAACTGAATTAACGTATATAATTGTTCTTAAGAATCTGTTTTAATTTGCAGCACAAAACCAAGCTGGAATTCATGATTTATAGTTAAATTATGTGAAATCCACTTGCATTTGCATTGTTTATGTATGATTTAAATTGTTTTTGTATTATTTTAGCTAAGATAAACATATGTTGTTACGGATATACACAAGCAATAAAACAATGTTGAGTTTACCCTTGTTGGGAAAAATGAGATATGACTGCTAATAAAGATATCAGATTTAAAAAAAAAACCAACAACCAAGCAAAATAATAACATCAAATAACAGACTTAAAATTATGAAAATCTAATTATATTGATTCGTTATCAGGCCTTCATAAAACTTTTAATTCAGCTAGGGTACTAACCTCTTAATACCATCAAAATGCATGTATACTTATGTGTTACGGTGACCATCAATGAGACAATAACTCCTGGTTTTCTAATGGGAATCAGGTATTATTATTATTAATTTTGGCTAAAGGCATATGGTTGTGGTTTGTGCTGCCATGCATAATGGTACTAGGAAAGACAGTCATTGTCCCTGAGAAGTTCACAACTGTGTTGCATTTTAAGAACAACACGTAGTTTTTATTTTGATAAGTGAAATAAAATCAATATATATTAAAAAAAACCACAAGAAAACAGGTGTGTGCATTTAATTGGTTTCCGATAAAAGCAAGCTTTATGCTAAAATATCAATGCTGATTTTCTGTTGTGGTTGTGTTTTATTACCTCACAAATTAGAAAGTACCAGTCATCAGGTTTCTTTTTCTATCTGAAGAATACTCTTTTGAATTTTAAGCTTCTTTGTGTTAGATTGCACAGCAATAGTAATACAGAGTCTAACAAAAGAAATCTATTGAATATGATTAGGAGATGTATTGAAGCAAAAAATTAAGGAGTAGTATCCTGGCAAGTTCTGTGTCTCTGTGCAAGTGTGCAGAATCCTGGTAGGTCTTTATTTCTGTTACAAAAAAAAAAAAAAAAAAAAAGGCTTGCCCTTTCTTTTCTGTTAACTGGGGAGCTGTCCATGGGAACCTGGGAGCTTTTGTCTTCAAGGCTATTATTATATTGGAAATGATGCTGAGTCCTTTAGACTACTGCAGAGAGACTCTGCTTATTCTGTGCCATCTTCACTACTATTTTAACGCAGTTTATAATTCTAATGCCTATGACAGAATCTGACTCTGAGGCAAATTTAGCACATTTAGCTACAAGTCCCAGTGAACTCAGAAAGACAATAAATTTTATCAAGGACCATGATTCTTTAAATTGAAATGTAAAGTAGATACTTAAAGACAAAATAACATTTAAACCTAAGGGAGTTGCATTTTGCTCCGCTTCAGTAAAAAAAAAAATATCTCACAAATACAATGCCTGCTAAGATGATTTCTGTGAACTTTTTCTCTACAGGGATTACATGGCAAACCAGGCCCCAGAGGACAGCGAGGACCAACAGTATGTACTTTTGCTTTGCAATTTAGAGGCTTTCGTATATTAATTGCCTCCATTATATTGTGAAGAATTATTTTGATTTAATGATAGTATCCAATAATTATCATCAAGTGCATCTGTGTTAAATTGACAGGGTCCAAGAGGCTCAAGAGGTCCCAGAGGTCCTACTGGCAAACCAGGTCCAAAGGTAATTGTCAGGTACACTGTAGATTGGCTACAGGCTGTTTCTTTTAAATTAAATAGAGGTTGAATCCTTTAACATACTGCCTTTCCTTTCTAGGGTACTGCAGGCAATGATGGTCCTCCTGGCCCACCAGGTGAAAGGGTATGTGAAAGCTATTTATGTACATGTTGGTTTTCCCCACTAGGTAGCAGTGTGATTTGAGGGTGGAAGGGTTGTTTTATTTGTAGTTCTCCCCCTCACATCTTTTCCCTTCTTTGATCAGAGTAACCAGAGCTAACAAAACCTCAATTCCAATGGTGCTTTTCACAAAGTTATGAATGGGGTAGCTGAAGCTCACTGAAACTTCTTCCATCTGTAGCTCAGTTTTGTACATACAGGACACAGAGAATACATACATAGTTTATATTATATCCATGCACTTTGTATTATGCCCTTGCAAATTACAGTTGTACTTACTAGCCTATGCTCTTAAGAATGCCCCATTTACTGCAGCTTACTGCTTGTTTATTGGATTTTCAGATCACTTAAGCCATCTCCAGAAGCTTGTCGAAGCAGCTGACTTTTTTGTTCTGATTAGCTAAGAATTCCCTTCAACCTACTTTCTGCATGCTTGAGAAATCCTAATGTGCTTGCTAAAATAAAATTTTCTGCTTGCTATTATCTTACTAATCAATACACAAATTCAATATACAGTTGGCCCATTACACAGTGGTATATAGAAAAACAATATTAATAAATCAGATTTGTAATTGCAACACTTGAAAACCAACTCAGTTTAAGTGGACATGCTCTCTGCCAGACTGTTTTTGCAAAGCCTAAGAAACTTTTCTTTTGTAGTCATATTTCATTAAACCACTAACCTTTTTCAGGTAGAGAATCTATGAATCTTTTCCCAGTACCCACTCCCAAGTCCCAGTGATCTTACTCTCCTGGAGGGAGGTCCTTGTGCATTTTCCCCTGCTCCATAATGTCACTCTGTTACACTATTTGTTTGTTGAATACATGCTCAGTTAGTGTAACAATACTGGCAGAACAACAGCAAACTGATTTTGCTAGAACAGCTAAGCAAACTGGAAAAGGAAAAAGGCCACTTGATCAGACCACATGGTTTGATTGAGTTGATTACTGGAGATAAGGACATCCATAAAACTAATGATAACAGGAGCATGATGTGAGTGTGTTCTAGAAATCTCAATTTCAGTTTCTGTGTCTGCAGAAAGCAATTAAGGTTAATTTTGTTTGGCTTATCCTTAGCAGTTGCAAGCAGAGTATTAATAAACATCTGCTATACATATGTAAAGGATCACACATGCCTGCATATCTAATGTCACATTTTTCTGCTTAAGAAAAGGATTCCTTCCCTTTTGACTGAAAGCCAAAAAAATTAATACCAAGTGCACTGGAAATAAAAGTTAGTAAACTCATCAGTTTAGCTCTTTTATTCCTGAAGCAGAATGTTACTTAACTGTCTGAGACTGGTTAGTGGGGCAGGACAGTGGTTCTTGCGGTAAGAGGAGTAAGTAGAATAGAACAGTAGGTAAGTTGAGGACTGAGGACTAGACCGTAGCCAGTACATATGCAAGGCAACACTCCAAGGGAGGCTGCAGGAAGTTGAAAGTACCTCTATATCAAGCGAAAGGCAATGTACCAAGTGGAATATGAACAGCAGGAATAAGTGAAAAGTTTGGGTGAGACAAGGATGACGTGGCAAGTAAGAGATGTGGGCAGAAAACTGGGATTCAAGAGACAAATGATTTAACTGGGATGTTGGATGCAGAGAACTAGGCACAATCCAAGGAAGGAACTTTAAGTTCTTTTAAGCTGAGGAGGAACATCAGAGGCAGACCACCAGAATGTGAATAGCAGTGGTGTGAAGGAGGAGTTTACTGACAGCTCCAAGAGGGTATGAGGAAGAGAAGCCTTGGGGGACTGAAAACAATGGCAGATCAATCCAAGATGAATGCACCCCTGGAGAGAAACTGATCAGAGCAAATAGCTGAAGAATCGCAGAGCATCACATCTCATATCATTTATGTAATGTGTGAGGTATCTTATTTGCTTCCCAATAGGGGTGAATGTCAGCCAAAAACCAGAACTGTCATTTCTACTCTGCTGAGAATATTTAAAGTACCACACACATAAACGTTAAATAATCTGTCCTGTCTTGCTACTGTTAAAATGGAATTTAATGACAAAACCCAAAAATATAATTTTTATAACATGCTGTTAATATTCTAGTGCTTTTTCTCACATAATCCATCAGTCCAGTGGCTTGAAATCTGCAAAGCATATTGTGAATAAAAAAAATTATGCAAATCTTTCCTTAAAAGCCCTCAAGATGTGCAGATCAAAGTACAGTGGGAATTTATGAGGAAGAAGGTGGAATTAATGGTAAAAGTTTGAATTGTGCTTTTATAACCCAGTTCCTAAGAGCGACCACTTTCTTTCATATATTTTGGCCAGTAGCTGCGTCAATTTTAATAGTTTTCCTCTATTAAACTCCTTCATTGTTTTGGAACCTTTATGCTTTATGTTATACCCAGAAGCAAATGAGGAAAGGTCATTTGTTCACAGAGACAGCAGAATAAAAAAAAACCCTAAATCCTCATATGGAACATATTTGTGTGTTGTGGTGGTTTCAGGAACCACCTTACACCTCTTTTGCAAGAGAAAATAAAAATGACAGATAGTACAACGAGATCACAAAGATCCTTTGCCTAGCAAAGTTGACTCTTCTTAGTTGACTCAGGTTTCGTATTACAGTATAATCAAGGTCTACCCTGGAATAAGATACACTTAAAAGCAAATTCTCCCAGGTTGGGCACAAGGGATCCTTTCCCATAGCTGTATTTGCACACTGCTTCACCTACTGCAGGAGGCAGCCATGCTCTGGAAGTGAGCCTGGGCTCTAATGAAGGAGGCTTATGGAACTCAGAAACGGTGCTTTGTCAGAGGAGCAAAACAGTAGCATAATTTGGGAGATGTGGCCTCCTGCTTCAAGTCTTTTGCATCAAACCAATATCTCTAACATATTTTTGATAGCTGATATCTTCACAAAACTGCACATATACCAAGTAGAATAGGATAAAATCTTGCTCTATATGACAGGGGTACATGGTTCTGCTGTGGGACCATGTAGGTTTTCATGTTGCTACTCTTTGACTTAGCACATTAAAAACTAAACAGGAAAAATTCTTTTAATAAGCTGACATAGTCCCTTTCAGCATATCAGCAATAAATTTTAAAAGCTGGCCTCCATTTTGTTTGGTGACAACTTTAGAAACAGTCATGTAAGTTAGTACTTTGTGTAAATATGTGTCCAGATGTATGTAGACATACATGTATGTACACATGTGTATGTATATACATGTATATATTCACACACAATGCACTAACATGATCATCTCTAATGAAATCTGTAAAACCGTGCTGCGTGAAAATTTCCTCTCTCCATGTAGATCTGTATATACAAAATTATATAAACAAAATGTTTGTGCATCTTTTTTTTTTCCCAGCTATCTCAACTATTCTTCATGATAGCAAGGATGTTGTATTTAGTCACTGGTAATTCTGGAAAGCTTATTCTATTTGGAAGTTTGTACTGTTGTACTGGCTTGAAATATTGTCAGAGTGTAAGAACAGCCAAAGATTAATGTTGGACTGAAATTTTAAAACCCACCAAATTATTGATTAATTCCAATGTTCTATGCTACATAGAAAAAAAAATGTTTCTTACTCATAGTTGATTAGCACTTTATTATGCACAGTTTCGGGGGTCAGACGGCGACATACTTTATATGAATAGGTTTTTGTCTTTCTTATTGCATTCCTACACAGGCAGTATTGCTTTCAGGAAATCCCCTCCACATCTATGCATGTGAATTGTTGCTATCAATGTTTATGGTAGTGGAGCTGAGGCTTTATACTTAAACCAGACATTATCTGAAGAGTTCATATATTTTATATTTGAAGTTCATGTAATGTATAATTGAAGCAAACTTTTCAATCCAGTGTCATGACAGCTAGGGTAAAACTTTACTTGTTTGATTGTGTTTATACTAGGGGCCACAAGGGCCTCAGGGACCGGTTGGATTCCCCGGACCAAAGGGACCTCCAGTAAGTATTTTTTTAATCAAGTATGTAAACAGGAATGTTATTTTTCATACAGTGTTTCTGAAGTGAATATTTGAAGACTTTATTTAAGGAATGGTTTATGTACAAATTATAAATATGCTTATTGAGCTCTAAAGCTAAGAGAAGAACTCATATATTCAAAATGATCATTGGTGCAGCTCATATGGCATTCAGCATGATAAACTAAACAGAAAATCTTGTAGTATGTTGATGCCAATGTCCAGGTGACAGACCGAGCTTAGGCAAAATACTACTTTGCTGGTGTGTATTTTCTTTTAACAACTGATTCGTTGAGGAAAAAATGAAGGGGAAGGAGACATTCATTACTACAGAAATGTACAGAAGTAATAGCACATTTGAGCTGCAGCCTGAACTAGTTATACTGCTTTTCCAGTATGTTTCTGCTCGTGTGAAGTATAAAAGCATCAAACCACCCCTGATTTTTTTTTATCAATGCATTTGTTATTTTTATTTCCAATGCCAAAAGGTGAAATTTCATCAAATACTCCTGCAATTCTTAGTCTTGTGTTAACTGAGTCATTAAGCAAAGAAAAATGGAAGGGAGGTACAGGGATTTTCTATGATTTCTGAATTTACAGAAATCCAATTTGAACATGCATTTGACAAACTAACACTCACTGTCCAAGCAATTGCTAACACACAGCAGGGAGAACACAAGGAAAGTGTACTATTCAAATCACAATTAGCTGATAGAGGAGCAGTTAAACTGTACTGAAGACTAGTCTAGAAAGAAACAGAGATCAGAGGTTCTCAGAGGTAATTGCACACTGTTTTTCAGAATTAAGGATGGCTAAGAAATGTTTTATGTATTTTAAAATTGCAGGGGCCACCTGGAAAAGATGGCTTGCCTGGGCACCCAGGACAGCGGGGTGAGACTGTAAGTAAATGTGCTCTATGTTAGTGTTGTAAACCTCCAAAGGTCATGATCATATGGTCAAAACTAAAGAAACAGAGACAACAGAGAAAAGGGGAAGAGGCTGGGACTGAGAGGTTATATAACTGTAGTTTTCTGATGGTTGATATGTTGGGCATGAGAAAGCTTTATTTTGTTTCCATGCTACAAGGGTGAGGTTTCTTTTTGCTATACCCTATTAGTAACATCACAATGAGCTTAAATAGTCAATAGAAGTAAAGAAATTCGTATTCATATCTCATTTTTAGAAGAGATTTGTCAGGCGATTACTAAATTGTTCTTTTCTCACTGAATGCAATATAACATAAGTAATAACATAACAAAAATTTACTAATGATAAGCAAATAGGAAACTGATAAGCTAACACCTTTGGAAAGTAGGATCAGAAATGATTCAATCTGTGAAAAAAAACCTTAAATTTTGAAATTGTATCCTATGTAATCCCCCTAAGAATCACAATGAGTAAATTCTGGTCTAGTTCTGTAGTGCCAAAACTTTACTCCTATCCCACTGAAATAAAATAAAATTCTTATTCAGATTTTTCCGAGCTACAGAAAGCCGCAAATGAATTTAGAGAAAAAATTTCTTAGCATCTCATTTCTCTACATTCGGTTAAATACGTTTTGTGTTCCAGGTTCAATGGAAATCTGTTAGTGACTGCTGACTCACTTCCACTGCTGGAAGGAGGAGCACAGAATGTAAATTCTGAAAAACTGTATTTTCTTATGCTAGTACTGTAGCATTATAATGCTTTGCAAAGATAGTGGCTTTTTAGTGTGTGTCAGAAATATTATTGACTACTTCTTTGTTCTTTTTCTTTACAATGCAACATATGAAGACCAGTCTTGTGTAAGACTGAATTTTAATCATTGTTTAGAATGCAGGAAGCTCAACGTTGTTCTTTAGTCTGATAAAAATAAAAAACACAGTTAGTATTTTCCCTTTATTCTTATTTATTTGAACATGAGCCAGTTATGTGCCATTACGACAAAGAATGCCAATAGTATCGTGGGCTGCAGTAGGGTGATCTGTCCCTTCTGTTCAGCCCTGGTGAGGCCAGGAGTATTGTTTCCAGTTCTGGACTCCTCAGTACTAGAGAGAGAGCGAGGCCAGCAAAGGGCCGCTAAGATGATTAAGGGACTGAACCATCTCTCCTGTGAGTAAAGGCTGATAGAGCTGGAACTGTTTAGACTAGAGAAGAGAAGGTCCAGATCAAATTTTCTCTAAGTATATAAATACCTGAAGGGAGGGTGTAAAGAAGGTGGAGCCCTGGCTCTTCTAAGTGGTGCCTGGTGACAGGACAAGGGACAATGGGCATGAACTGAAACATGAGAGGTTCTACCTGAACATCAGGAAACACTTTTACACTTTGAGTGTGACTGAGCACTGGAACAGATTACCCAGAGAGCTTTCAGTCTCCATCCTTGGAGATATTTAAAAGCCATCTGGACATATTCTTGGCCAACCAGTTCTCAGTGGCCCAGCTTGAGCGGGGCAGTTGCACCAAATGACCTCCTGAGGTCTCTTCCAACCTCAGCCATTCTATGATTTCTTTATTTCACTTACAACTAGAAAGGAAAGATACAAAATACAATGAAACTATGGGCTCTGCTACTGTGTGATGTTTGGGCCAGGTCCTTCTGGGTTCAATCAGTACTATGGTTCTCTACTTTTGGATCCTTTGAGTTTAGTGGGGTTAGACTGATACATAACTTGAGTAACTAGGAGCAAATGCAGCTTTTCATTAGGGTTGTTTTCTGCCCTGTGTATATTGATACTTGGGCCAGAATTAGTTTTAAAATATTTTTCTCCCATGGGCTCTCATGTATATGTTTTAGTAGAAAGAAGAGATTTTTTAAAAAACAAAAAGTAGACTTGTTGACTTTTTTTTTGATTACTATTTCCATTTCAGATTTTTTTAATGTATAAATCAAAACTTTCATTGCATTCACTGGTAAATCAGGGTCTTTAGACCTCTGTTTCTTATTTAGGCATATATCTCATTAAAGTTCAGTGGTGCATGTGGGCATTACAGCAATTAGGGAATTAGGCTAAGAGACATACTCAAGCTTAATAAATTAGTCAGATTCCCAGATTGCATTTTGCAGCTTGCTTATGGAATAATAAGCATATATTGACAGCAACTGAGGTAAGTGTTAGTGGAGAAAAAGTTACAGCTTTTTCCCCCAGTAAGCCATATGCACTTTGAAGAACTGCCATTGTTTGCTGAAATTCTAGACATAGGAGCAGTAGTATCATGATAAATAATTTGGAATATAAATGTAGGAATAAACTTGATACTGAAAATCAGTATTAAGCTAGTTCCTCCCTAGAAGTGATTATCAATATCAGTGATATCAATCTCAGATTGACAGGAGGCATCAGCTGCAGGAACTGTTAGATTGTCTGGTGTTATGCAAGAATTTAGTGTTTCATGTCTGTGAAAGGATAGAATAGAAATATACTAGCAGTTTCATTTATTGGAATCAAAGGCCTTCTTACTACAATAAACTCAGATTTATTAAATTATCTTTCACAGAAAATAACAAAAAAAATCGAGGCTAATTAGGCACTTAAAAATACACAAATGAGACATTAGTGTAAAAATTTTAATACTAAATATTTTAGATGAACCTATGGTATGTTCAGGTCATCTTGAGTATTTGGTGCTGAAATCTCTTTTGCCTAGTCTTTTACAATCCTAAATCTGTAGGAATAGATAAGCTGGTGACCTAAGAGAGAAAGCAGTATAATGAAACCATTATTATCATCAAGAGTCATTGAATATACTGCAAAGTATGAATGCATTCTGCAAACTTGAGAATAGCAGGTCTTCTCAAGGTACTTGCAGGAAATGGGTAATACTCAACATTCCTTTGTCTTTCCTTACAATAGGCTTCAGAAGAAGCTTTGTGTAAAGGAAGGGACACATGAATGATTCCCTCTGTAGCAGTTCTGATTTTCAGTCATTAGAGCAAAGGGGTACTTTTGTATTTGTTTTTAGTCTGGATCATTTCAGAGGTCTGAGAGAGAGTGCCTAATCAGTTATGGGCCAAAATGAACCATGATAACGTCTGGCTGGCAGCAAGAAGATAATCAGATTGAGGAAGGTAAAAAAAGCTTAAACTGGATCTGATGGAATGGGGCAACTGTCAGTGAGACTGTGCCCAGAGGAATGCTGAGCAGCAGGGCCCAACATTTGTAAGAAGTATGGGCCAGATGACACCTTTGTTTTTACACAGATGAGCAGGGTAGAAGGCAGATTCAGGCCGTTAGGCAGGGGATACTATGTGGAACCCTAGATGTGATACAGCAGTGAATGTACTCCTAACTACGCAGCAACACACTTCCAATATTTGAAAGAAATAATTTAGCACATTTCAAAGATACATTAAACAGTGCTACTATAAAGTGAGGCTGTCACTCAGCTTATTGACTAGTTTTGGACTGAAGTCTGGGGCCACTAATTTGAAAATTGAAATTCTGTAAAATTTGCCAGTGTTCTGAAAAAGTGCCCCCAAAACATTTCCTTTTTGTTCTCTGCTTCCCAGGTTTTGTCATCATATCAGTTTCTCATTAACTTTGTTCTTTTTGTGACACTCATGCTGCCTTTTTTACCATCTCTATATAACCTTCATCTTCACTGGATCTCTATTTCTTTTTATTTTCTTTCTGTCTAACCTCCCCTTTATCTTTAACGCCCCTCCAATTTAATCTATCTGTGTCTTTCTTTAAAAATCATTGGTATGTCTGGCTTTATGATTCATAATGTATATATGTATAAATGTATTTCCTGCTGTTTTTAGCTGAATCACTTATGCATTCAGGCTCACCTAATCAAGTTCACCTAGAGAGATCTGTAACATTGACTGGAATTTTTACTGCTGTACCACCTCAGAGAGTCTGGAACTGATAGAGATAAGAAAGATCAATCAGTATTTCACTTCTAAGTATACACAGGGAAAAAAGAGTGTCTCGGTTTTATTTCCTAAATAGAAGGAATGTGTGACATGGAATTTCTCTTCTCTTCAGCACAGATATGAATTTTGCTTTTCTATATCTTGTCCTGGGTAACATAGTATTTTATAATTATTTCACAGGGTTTTCAAGGGAAAACTGGTCCTCCTGGTCCTGGTGGTGTTGTTGGCCCTCAGGTACCTCATTTAATCTCATAGTTACATTCATAAAACCAATGTTTAGTGGTTATCTTATGGCTAAAGCGGTTGTTTTGTTCTATTAAAAGGACCTATTGATGGGTATATTAACTTTTGTAACAAACTATGCATAACAACTTTAGAAAAGTGTACATGGTGATCATCAGTGATTCCACAAAATATGCAAATGTTGGGCTTACCTTTCCACTTCTTTTTTTCTGTGATTTCTTCATGTGATTATGGATTTGGTGGTTTAGGAAGTCAAGAAGGCAGAGGTCTTTGCCATGAAATAGTTCAGAATGAACAATAAACATTTGACTTTCTCATCAGAGGCCAAAACTGAGTTACTTTTAGATTGTGGAGAGGTTCACTATCAAAATTTCATTCAACCTAATCTTCTATTTTTTCTTTATTTACTTCCCCCAACAAAATCAAGCATTTGGATTGCATGAGCTTTTTTGGGTAATACCCTCAGTGAAAATTTTCTGCTGGTGAATCTGAAGAGATATCTTTCAACTGTCCTGCCTTCCAATTCATATTATTCAGAACAACAACAGTACAGTGTTTCAGAACAAGCATAGTACATGGATTTCCCTCCCATGTCCTTTCTGTAACCTCCTCCCATACGTGGATACGCACTGTGTTTTAAAGTTTCACTGCTTAAGGAGCAAGGTCAGGATTTCTCTGGAAGCTGTACAGACATGTCTGCAAGCAGAATGCAATGCAAGACTTATTTTATAGGACAAAGATATTTTGTAAGTCAGCTTTGCCTGGAGGGAAGTTAAGGAATGTATGCTAGCCAGTGGTAATGTTTTGTAACAGACAGTCATAACAGCTGGATATTAAGAATCTGTTCCTCCTCCTCCCACCTCCACCGACACGAAGACATTGAATACATTGAGGTGGCTGAAGTTTTACTTTTGTGCTTAGGGTCCCACTGGTGAGACTGGCCCAATTGGTGAAAGAGGTCATCCAGGTCCTCCTGGTCCACCAGGTGAACAAGGCCTCCCAGGTGCTGCAGGAAAAGAAGGTGCTAAGGTATGATGTGGCTTTGGGAAACAAATTGGAAGGTACAGATAAATTGCTGGCAGTTTCACATTTCAGATCATCCTGCAGAACATGCAGAATAAAATCAGAATATGCAATATAAAATCAGAATTGACATGTTTCACCCAGAAGGATTTTGAAGACTGGAAGATTCCAATTTTATAGATGTGTCTGCTTCCACTGAAATAATGATAATTCTCTTGAGCCAATAGTTAGTATTTTTGCAAAAACAAATTAAAAAATATTTTATATACACCACACATTCACAATGGAAATACATAGCAATGGCATGTTCACACCATGGTGGAAAATTATACATTGGCATTTAAAGTAGGATATGTCATACTGGCTAAAAAGCAAAATTGCACTTACCAAATTTAACTCTGTGCTTATTTTTGGCCGCCATTGGGGCACAAGAGAAATACTACTTCTCTAGTTACTATGTAATTCTATTCAATCTTCCATTTTCAGTGGGCATTGTAAATTTTTAATGAATGTATCTTTAAACATATTTTATGTTCTGTAACTAATACTGTGTTTTGTCAAAGCTCGTTATAAATTTAACCATACTGATAGACTATTGTATGGAAAATCTTAAAAGAGTTAGTGGGTGAATAAGTGGGGGCTTAGTCTTTTTTGTCACTACTATAACTAGGATCTGGTATTTAATTTTCATTACTCATTTAATGACTAACATAAACATTTTAAACATATTTTTTTTTAATCAAAATGTAATATATTTCCAAGGGTGACCCAGGCCCTCAAGGAATTCCTGGGAAAGATGGACCAGCAGGTCTTCGTGGTTTCCCTGGAGAGAGAGGCCTTCCTGGTGCTCAGGTATGATATAAGCATATAGAACAATTGACATGTGTTTCTAAATACAAGAAACAATGGATTAACTGTTGTATTTCATGGGATCTTCTACTGTGCTTAAAAATGAATGAAATAGGAGAACAGACTTCAAACATCCAACATTTTAAATATCATTGGCTATATAAGCAAAAAGAATTTATTCAGTTTTTTGTCTTTCAATATTTAGATTCTTCTTTTTACATGTGTTAGAAAAATAACTCTTGAACTTTCCAAAAAGAGATCAGCTTTTTTTATTATTATTATTTTCATTTTTTAGGGTCCAGCTGGTCTGAAAGGAGGGGAAGGCCCACAAGGCCCACCTGGCCCAGTTGTAAGTAAACATAATAATTCTATGGAAATATAAACAATATTCTAGTAATTTTTTTTCTTTACCTGCTGTAATGTTTTCATCAACGAAGTCTGTAAAACAGCAGACAGTCATTCAGTGTGACCAATAATTATGTTCTACTAATTATCCATACTAATAAACATTCAAGGAATGTGAAGGTTGTGAATATCTGAAACCTTCTGCTATCAGTAGGAAAGAGATTCACTTGTTGCTTGCCAACTACACAATTACTTGTCACTTACACAAGGTATTGTTGAGATGAAAGAGGTTTTCCATATTGGAAAATCTATTGATAATAGGTAGTGGATTCATGCTGTTATGGTGGGTTGACCTTGGCTGGGCACCAGTGGCCACCAAGCTGTGCTATCACTCCCCCTGCTCAACTGGGCAGGAGGATTAAAAATATGATGAAAAGCTCATGGGTCAAGATAAGGACAGGGAGGTCACTTGCCAATTACCATTACAAGCAAAACAGACTCAACTTTAGGAAATTAATTTAATTTATTACCAATCAAAGAGTAGGATAATAAGAAATAAAAACCCGAATCTTAAAACACTGTCCCCCCACCCCACCCTTCTACCCAGGCTCAACTTAACTCCCAAATTCTTACCTCCTCCCCTCAAGCAGTACTGGGGGCGGGGAATGGAGGTTGCAGTCAGTTCATCACACAATGTCTCTGTCACTCCTTTCTCCTCACACTCTTCCTCTATTCCAGTATGGGGACCCACCCACAGTCCTCCACAAACTTCTCCAGCATGGGTGTTTCCCATAGCCTGCAGTTCTTTCCAGACTGCTCCAGCATAGGTCCTTTGTACATGGTGCAGGCCTTCAGGAACCGAATGCTCCAGCATGGGTCCCCCATGAGGTCATAGGTCCTGCCGGAAAACCTTCTCCAGCATAGGCTTTCTCACTCCATGGAGCCACAGGTCCTGCCAGAACCCTGCTCCACTGTGGAGTCTCTATGGGTCACAGCCAACTTCACGCACATCCATCTTCTCTGGTGTGGGGGTCCTCCATGGGCCACAGGTGGATATCTGCTCCACCGTTAACCACCATGGGCTGCAGGGGCACAGCCTGCCTCACCATGGTCCTCACCAGGGGCTGCAGAGGAGGCTGCTCCTCCCCCTCCTTCACTGACCGTGGTGTCTGTAGAGTTATTTCTCTCACATATTCTTTCTTACTCCTCTCTTCCAACTGCTGTTGTGCAGCAGTTTTTCCCCCCTTCTTAAATATGTTACCCCAGAGGCGCTATCACCATTGCTGATGTGCTCAGCTTTGGCCAGCAGCAGGACCATCTTGGAGCCGACTGGCATTGACTTGGCTGGACATAGGGGAAGCTTCTAGCAGCTTCTCACAGAAGACGCTCCTGCAGCTCCCTCACTAACAAAACTTGCTTTCAGAGTAATTTTGTTAACCAAAACCTTGCCATGCAAACCCAATACAGCTGTGTTCCCTTTGTACAACTGCAGTTCACTCATACAGATGACACACATAATGTTAAAAATACTGCTGTTGCTCTGCGTAGCCTAAGCTAGCATTTAAATATGTGGCATTATTACTTTTGTACCCTTATTATTTCATCTAATGTTTTGAAACATATACCAGCCTATGTGTGAGTTTTGGTACATTTTAACTCATTGTGAAATGTTCGTTTTGTTTAGATTGGGATAGCATAATTTTTCCTATATAAAGAAAAAAATAAATCATAGATAAATATTCTACTTCAGTAATTTCAGTATAGTCACGAAATGTGACATGGTCTGTTTCTTTCCACCACAATTTTATATTTTTTTATTTATTTGCTATCTTAAAAAAAAGGTTTGAAGACAGTTGTCTCAATCTATTGAAGTTTTTCACTCACAGTTTGGAGACTTCAATTTACTTAAGGGAAGACATCTTAATCCTGTTTTAAAGTGCTTTGAAATTGGTACAGGGAATGATATAGCAGCAGTCACACCACACCATTATTTTTACTACAGTATCTACATTGAAAAAAATATCTTTCAATGAAAGTTTAGGTTCTGTAGGAAAAGGGAAAAATTGTAGAGCCAGCTTAAGAACTTTGAGAAAGTATGATGAGCATTGTAAAAACATACCTTATTTTGGAAAATAGTAACATGCATCTTGAAATTGCCCATTGAATTCCATGGGAAAATAGATAATGCAAGAATATAAGAATGCTTATTCCTGATACCATTTTATGAATATGAAATGATGCGTTATACAATTACTTAAGGATTTTAGAATATAAGATGACCAAAACCAACCATTGCCTTAAAAACTTTATCTTTACTGTACTTCTTGTATGGACTGTGTCTGTAGACAGGATCAGTAAAACTGCTTGCTCAGCTAGTAACAGCTATGTAAAATCATGTCATGCAGTAATATTCCTTCTCAATATTTTAAGCCCAACACAGGCATAAAAATGTATTTACCAATTTTTTGTGGTGTTGTAGTTGTTTTTTTCTTTATGATCATTATAGAAAAGCAGTGATAAGTACTTATTCCTCAAAAGCAGTAAATTATTATTCCTTGAGTAGTGTGACTAGGCTTTTTCTAGATGGTCCTGTGCTTAACATTCGTTTATATTTAGAATTTTGTTTCATGTTTGGATTTCTACTATTTATATGTCTGCTGCCTCTTTCACTGTGGTTTCTGGTAGTTATCCACTGAAAAGTATTTGAAGTAGGATATGCTTAAAGTTACCTATTCTCTATTGCTGTTTGTTATGCAAGCAAGTTCTACAAGGATGCACTAGTATTCAAAACATGGTACAGTTGTTCCCAAATGTGAGTTGTGTAGGTTTTGACAGTCATCTTGTCAACTTACTTCTTTCACTCAGTGCAACTAAGTAAGAAAAAAAATCAGCACAGCTATTCCTGTTACACAAAAAAAGTAATGGAGGAGCTGAAATGCTTTTTTTTTTTTTATTTCAAAAATAAAATTCTCTCATGTCCCTGCAATTCATACTGTGATTAGAATGCATTAAACAAGGATGAAAAACCTGAAAATTAGTATGAAGATTCTTGCTTTTGGATTAATTCTACGTTACTGGAAAAGATCTGCTGTAGCACACTTTTTAAGCTTTAGTTCTTGATTTCTTAGTACATGGTACTTGCATTCTTAAAATTATTTTTTTAATTCTTAATGCCTTTAAGCTTCTATTCTTTAAATCAAGAACTTGCATTTGTGATTTACAGTTCTTCTTAACACCACGCAGTATGTATACATTCAAAAAAGACATCAAAACAAGGTGGCTGGGAACGGAATGGAGTGGAGTGGAATGGAAGCTAGTAGGGGGAGTCAAAAGGGATAACATCCCACCCCATGTGAAGAAATTGAACTGTTACAAGAAAAGATGAATCAAAATCAAGAAAGCATAGATAGATCAGAATAGTCTTTTCAATCTAAAGGTCGTGTCTTAATTTTTTGTTAAAGGAGCCCCTAAGGCTGGACTAACAAGTAGATAGCTACTCAGGTGCTTTGAACCAGAACTGTTCTGAACATGTACAAACCAGACAGCACAAGCATACCTGACATTTAATACACACCACTTTCCCAGACAGGGTGCCCACACAGTAGCTGTGCCACTACTATCATAGCTTCTCATAAATATGCATCACATAGGTGCTTTTGCCTCACAACCTTATCTTGTTTAGTGATGGTTGTCCATGTTCTGAAATACATGTGTTTGAATTTAAATTTAGGTGATCCATGTTTTTCTATTTGTTATAGGATATGTATATGTCAGTGCGTAGGTTCAAAACATCAGAGTCTTTCTGAGGTGAATGTCTAAATCACCCCCATTTACCATCCATTGGCTGAAATCATGGAGCTCTCTTGGAGCTCATGAACAGTATTCCTTTCCTGAGAACCTGAATTGGAAGAAACATTCCAGGACCGCTTCTAATACCTAGCAGCTAATGGGAGTTCAGTCAGTGCCGGACAAGAATTATCATGAAGTTTATTCCAGAAATACACAAATTATGGGTGTCAAGAGCACAGTACCAACTGCTTCTTCACTTTATAAATCCATTCCTGTTGGGGCCACGCTCCCTGCTAAGGTAAACAGTCATAGAAAGAATCACTTAGGAAGCTCAAAATTTTTTGCATATTGTTTTTCCAGTCTTTGAAAAATAGATGTAGTGCAGCAGGAATTGTGAGCAGAGTGGAAAGACAGTTTGAAGGGTAAAGTTATTTAGGGTGTGTGGTTTTTTGTTTTTTTTTTTCAAATATACTTTGAATTCACTGTAGTGCAAGCAGGCCACTTGAGGCCCAAACACAACCACACTGCCCTGAGAGTATTCCAGAATTGGAATTTTTTTCCCATTTAATCTTTAATTACCAACTTGCTATCTTCAAAGTGTTTTTCAGTGCTTTTTTTTTTTCACGGTAGCTCATAGCAGACCATGAGCATCAAATATTCTTAAAATATTTTCCCATCTATTTTTAGCCAACAGAGGGTACACACAGAAGTGTAATTATAATGGAGTCTTCACTTGCCATTTATAATAGGAAGCAAATTCATGCCACTGGATGATTTTCCTTCAATTGCCTGCCAGTACCAATTGCTTCTAACTAGCATATATAGTGAATCGTAAGCTTTATTTGGCTAGCACATACATCTGCAAGCATACCAAACAAATGACTGCTCCAAATACTGTGTATGCCAATTACTGTGCTTAGAGGGATTTGGACAAAAGAGATGCATGAATGCACTCCAGAAGAAGGATTTTTTTTCTGGTGGTTTTTGTTGTGGGGTTTTTGTTTGTGTTTTTTTTAACAGTTCTCTTTTATCTGTTATCTTTGTCTTTTGTTTGTTTTCTTCCTTTCTCATACTACTGTGTGGAATGCTGAATGCTGATGAGAGAAAGCTCTTTGGAATGTCAAGCAGTCATTTTTCATTAGCTCATTTAGGAATAGGATGCCCAAATTGGACTCAGAGTAAACCAGCTGTAAGCTACACAGTTTTCAGTACTGCACTATCTAGAGCAATGTTCCTCTGTCTGATAACATTTTTCAGCCATGGGGATCTTCACTTGTTGAACATTTTGTTAACCATCAGTAAAAACTATTGCTACTACTATGTAATGTATACAATGAGTATAATTACATATCTCTTTACAGGAAGTGAAATAAAAACAAGGTTACTAATGAGTTTATAGTCTGTATAAGAGAAATACAAGACAAAGCATGACACTTCCATTCTGTAGAAAAGTTTTTAAACCCCCCCCACAAATTAATAAAAAGATTTCAGGATGTGAGTGCCACTGCAAGACCACAGGTTAACAAGGAGTTTAGTAACAAAAGGGGATTGTTTCACAGTGAGATAGTGACAAAAAAAAAGGTGATAAACATAAAAAGAGAGAACAGACTTAAGAAGCTGCCTAAAATGCTTTTCTGAGTTGTGGCTATAATTTAATGTGTTGTGCTTTGATCAGAGGCCATTCTTACAAAGAAGTGAGAGGATCCTTGAAAACAGAAGGTATACTTGCTGTTAATAACTCATATGAAATTTATGTAAAACATAAAAATAATGCAAAGATAAATATGAAAATTTGGCTGAGTAAAAAGAGCTACTAGAAATTATAGCCACTGTTAGTGTCTGCTGTCTGATACAGGAAAGATCTATGAGTTAGTTGGATTATTTTTTTTTCCTCTGTGTTCTTGCATCCTACCGATGAGATGACCTAAAATTGTTAAGCTTATGAGAGCTGACAAGATCAGAGACCATGGTAGTATGGCTGCAAGGTACTGATTTTTTCTTGTTGATTTCACTGAAGTCTTAGGAACTAAAATAACAGTATTCTAGGCATTCATCTAGACTTAAAAAAAAAAAAACCAACCACAAACCCCCCCCCCCCCCCCCCAAACACCAAAAACCAACACCTGGAAGGATAAAATCACCTATGATTCCTGCACACTTTTTTTGAACACTCATGCAGAGTTAGATCTTAATGAGATAATGTGTAAAAATATTTGGAACAACCATTCAGTATTCTCCTCTGTCATAGCCATCTGGAGGGAAAAGCACCTTATTATGGATTTAGTACCAGTTATGCTAATGGGGTCAGTCCAGGTAAAGTATGTTATGAATAAAATAAAAAAATTGGGCCCTCATAGGTGCAAGCATCTTAAAACTCCAGTGGTTCCAAAGCCAGCAAATTTCATCTTGCTTAAACATAGGAAAAAACCTGGCTATTCAGAACCTCAGGCTGCAACATCTATTACTTATCCATTCTATGATGTCACCCACTTCCAGTATATCAGTTGGAAAAGTGAAATTATCAATAACTTTAAAGTGTTAGGAACTGTCTTGTAGGTGTCAAGCTGTAAAACTGGGGAAATATTACTGTACAACAAACAAATCTTTAACAGTGCTCTCTTCATAAAAAAAATGTGTATATTATTTAACAGACAGAAAACAAAAGATGCTGCAAAAGTGTGAAAAATATATAAATTTAGAGGGACAGGAGAGCTCTCTTTTCTTTTTAGTTTCCAGTGAGTCCATACATTTCAAGGCTAACTGTGCTGGTATTAGTGAAATAGTTTTTTCATTAGACTTGTAAGCACAAAACTGGCTCATATGTAGAATATAATGGATCAGAATACTCTGTTGTCTTTGTTCCCATGCTGCCTTGTCTCCAGGACACAGGAAGGATGTGCAGCATCTGGAATCCTCAGGAAGTATCAGGACTGGCAAAGCTGGATTTCCTGTCAAGAGTTCTCAGCCAGTGATGGTGCAAAAAAAGCACAAGAAGTTCCATCATTCTCCATGCTCTGCCTGTACCCAGGAGAGCATCATGTTTCTTTTTCCCTACAAATGCTGACTCTTGCGAGGAACAGGAAGAAGCAGTTTAGGTGCCAGTTAACCTGAATCAAGAAACAGGAAATTTTCCCCTGTGCTATCATGAATCCAATTCACAAGAATACTTGCTCAAAATCTGTGTGTGTGGTCAAGGATATATCAGGAATTCGAGTGTAAAGGTCTTTTGCTTCCTGTCATTTTCTTGCTGTGATGTGCCTCCAAACAGGTGCCCATTTCTTTGCTTATGAGTTAGAGAGAACTTTGGTTGTAGATCACTGTTTGGAAATTAATCCAGCATGCAGAAAGGATTTAAAATCAGTACTCCACATTGTGGCTTTTTGACTTAACGATAGGCAAATATGAATAGACCAAAATTTAACATTTTTATTCTGAAATTCCATTTATTTGAGTACAAGTTCTAATCTATACTGTCTTCTGTTCCCTTATAACTTCCTAGGAAGGATTTTTAGTATCAGAACACCTTGTTTCCTTTCCTTTTTCACCTTCAGCTCTACTGTATATGCCATATGTATTTTTTAAAAGTGCAATAAAAGAGTGGAAAAAATTAATCTAGGTACCTCTGTTTTTAGAGCACTGCAGATTTTTACATACCTAATCATTATGTCCATTTTGTCTAGTTAGCTCAATCCAGCAGAAACCATAAAGACACAGCTCAGAATATAAAAGGTTACAGAGCTTGGCTCTGTGGCAGACTGACATATTTAAAAGAAAAGTTGGCTTTTTGTGGAATTGCTATAAGCCCTACACTGCTTCAAAAGAAAGAGAGAACATGGCAGGTAGAAACTAAATTTTCACTTATGGATGTTTGGGTAGTTTCAGATAGAAAAAAACTTATTTAGACAATTAAAAGAATATAGTAATAACAATGATATGACTCATTTAAAAGTGGCTGTTATTGGTGTTAGAGTAAAAATTATTCCTCTCTGCTATTATTCTCTGTAGAAGTATATCCCAGAATACACAATTCCAGTATTTTTCCCACATAGAGCACCTGTCTTTTCCCCTTTTATCTGCAATATTAGATTTTTAACTTTTTCTGTTCTTCTTTAAAGATACCTGTGCATCCAAGCCTCCTCTGTATGACATGTCAGATTAGTCATTATACTTCAGTGGATTTTTACACAGGTGATTTGAAATGCAGAAACATACTGATCATCTCAGCAATGTGCATCACAAAACTTGACAAAAAATTTTGATTATGGTGTGGGTTAGTTCTGCGTTTTAATATGGTGAATATTCATTCATCAAAGTAGTATGTTAATTTATTTTAGAAACACAGAGTAAAACTATTCTAGAAAACAGGGTGAAGCACACTTCTATTATGATGAACAAATACAGGAGGGGGTATTTATGAAAAAAAAAATAATTAGTGTTAAATATGAATTATTGAGTATGAACTTGTTCTTTCAGCCTTTTTCTTTTCTGTTGAATGTGTACTCTTCCACCAGATGGAATCTCACTGAATAACAGGATTCTTCTTTGTTGACCTGGGTCATGAGAACCACCAACAGTTATTAGGGCTATATCAGAAATCTCTTATACACCTTTGTTTCTTTTCAGGGTTCACCAGGGGAACGTGGAGCAGCAGGCACTGCTGGTCCAATTGGACTACCAGGTCGTCCTGGACCTCAGGGTCCTCCAGGCCCTGCAGGGGAGAAGGGTGCTCCCGTAAGTAATCACAGGGTCACATAAAACTATCACAGCACAGACTTTTCATCCCAGAATGTTACTTTTTTCCATTCTAGTATTTGCCTATTAAACATATCCTCAGAATACCTGACTACTCTTTTGTATTTAGAATTAAGTAAAGAGTAAAAACTTTTTTTTCATACCCTCTAACACCCAGGAAGGATTAAACCCATTATTATCACAGCAGGGAGTGAATATAATAAAAAAGTTTGTCAAATCAGTCTTTCATTAAAACTTTTGTACCCAGCCACTGCGTTAGAGTACAAGTGTCATCAGCTTCTGTTATTACTTCGTATAATTTTCTGATACATTCTTTTCACTTTATAATTTCCTTTCTGTTGGTATTTTTTTTTTAATTTTGTATTGGTAATGTGACTGCCTGTACTGAAATAATCATTAGTCTCCTGTGATAATGTGGATAACTTCCTTTTCTTCAAAACCAGGGTGAAAAAGGTCCTCAAGGTCCAGCTGGACGTGATGGAGTACAGGGTCCTGTAGGACTTCCTGGTCCTGCTGGTCCTAGTGGTTCTCCCGGAGAAGATGGTGACAAGGTGAATCGTTATAATTGCTATTAGTACATCTGTGAGAATATGTGTCAGTACAGTTCTCTGGTTGTAGCTCTCCTCACAATAAATACAGTGACAAAGCAGCTCTTACCCCTGCCTCCCCCAAACTCCCTCCACCCACTGCAAAAAAAACCCTTCTATAATCAGATATCTAAGGGACAGATGTGATGGGACATTGGGATTTGTGTTCAAGAGCTAGTAGACCAATATTTATCCTGGCAAGGAAACAAGGATGAAAGTGTGACAGAATAGATCAAGGCAGATGATGTCAAATTTGATTTTTTGTCTATTTTAGAAACTTGGTTTGCTGAATGAGTAAGATAAAATGTTTTCAGTAATGTACAGTGATTTGGAACCACTGTGAATAGGTTGAGGGTGTCAGAATAATACATTTGCAGCAGAGGTACTCTGTTGACTGAATTTAGGACATGGCACCTTTCAGGCTCATCTTGCATGTTTTCTTGATCCAGTACTGTTCTGTTAGTTAGCATAGCATAAAGGTAAAGACTTTGAGGTCTCTTTTTATATTCATGAGTGTTATTCATCCCACAGAGAGTATTTTCTGTGGTTTAATTTAATTGGGTTTTTATTATTGTATAAAGAAAACATTTTTTTCTGACATGGTTTCCTGGTGATTTGCATAATTTTGAAGTTTTGAAATATTGTACATTACAGTGAGAACTACTTATTCAGTCACATACAGTTAGACAAGACTGTAAATCAGGGTGCTTTCCTTGTAAGTTCATGTTGAAGGTGATGTGTGGAACACAGTTTCCTTTATTTAGAGCTCAGTTGCACTATACTTCAAAACCAGGTCTTGTTGCCCTTTGCAGTATAGCAATCGATATCTGGATGAATATGACATACCATTGATTGATGCAGAATTGTCCCCTTTAGGCCTTCACACTTGAAGCAGCAGCAGCAGAAAACACAGAATAATCATATCAAAAGGAACATTTAAAGATACTGTGATATTGACTTCAGCTAAGTGTGAAGGAGAGTATTTTAAACAAGAAGTTTAACTTTCAACTTTCAATTACAGGGTGAAATTGGTGAACCGGGTCAGAAAGGTAGTAAAGGTGACAAGGGAGAAAACGTGAGTAGCAAAATACTTTGTCCGTTATGTTCTTCATAAATAAAAAGTATTCATGCATGAAGTATGCATGTAGCCTTGCTACATCAATGAACAGAAACAAAGACACACTTCAGAAATGTTTCTTCAAAATAATGTTCATTTTTAATGCAACGCTAGAGGTTTGTACTTACAGAGCCATGCATATATTTAGTATTTCTCATATTCCTTGAGCTTACAGAATAGTTAAAAAATAGATAGGCAAACTACATTCCTAAGCACCCTTTTTATACCATTTTAATTCATCCTTTCTGTGTTTGAGCTGGGAGACACTAAGGATATACATACATTCTCTTACTGTGTTTAACTTCACTGACTGGATTGTGTCAATATACACAGCTTTAGCTTCTTAGCCACAATTGTGAACAATGTGAAGACTCAGAAGAGAAATCTACTAATATAGTTTTAAATTTTTTAAAGACTGTCTAATTCTGAAAAGCATGTGTAACTGATTGCAGCATTTTAAAATAGTGAAGATCTCAGATGAAATGGCTTGTACAAGTTTTCAAATATCACTAGGCCTATTCGTGAATTTAAGACTAATCAGGCTTCTACTGATTTGATTTGAAATGTTTTTGTCTTCAAAAGTATTTCTAAAGTTCAAGCACTTCCTCTTTTGATTGAGCCCAGAACTATAAAAATAAGCTTTTTCCACCATAAAATTTGAAGCTAGAAAGACTACAACTAGCTGTTTTTCTGTTTGATTTTGCTTTCTTCCCCAAAAATTCAGAAAAGGTTTGTTTTAATTGCTGTTAAATTTCAAGATAAACTGGTGCTTTTTTTGAATAATTTTCCTTAAGAAACAATAAAGAAGTAATTACAGAAAGATTTTTTTAATTATTATATTTCATCAATGTCACAGTTAACAAAGCTGAGAACTCAACGTAGTAGTATTCATAACTAAACATATTTACTATCTTGAAAACACTGCTTATTGTGATTAAGAACTTATAAAGCATCATAAAGGTAGATTGCTTCTAAAAATTACACAAAATTTATGGCTAATACATAATCAAATTAGGTTTTCTAGGAGAATACATGCAAATCCAAGCAAATCACAATTTTATGATAATTTCATAGAAAAAATGTAGTGACAAAATGTGCAAAAAAATGACAAGCTTTTTTTTTTTTTTTTTTTGGTTTTTAAAGGTTAGCTTGTCCTTTTCAGTTATTTCTGCAAGAAAGACTTCTGCAATTTCCAGACATATTTTTGACAATCTTATTAGATCAAATCATAAGTTCTATAATGAACTATTTGTAATGCCCTGTTAACACAAGGAATGTAATATTATGCATATGGATGAGACAACACTTCTATTATAAACCCCAGTTTTCCAAGAAACACACATATAAACGAATTCTAGGGAAATTCTGCTTCAGACTAAAATTATTCCTGCATAATCTGAGAGAATGTTTTAGTTAACTTGGCAAAATTAATTTAACAAATATAAACATTTTTAAGTCAGTCTTAAAACTATGGATTTGTTCCCAGTTAACTGAAAGTCAATCTTAATATATTTGCTGTTGTAGTTGTAAACCAGTTGTGGGACAGACAGAAATATATGCAGCTCCTCTTTGTCCACCTAAAGAAGTTCATAACAGTACAGGCCCTGTGTACACAGAAAAATCTGGTGTTTAAAGGAAAGGGCAGAGAAAGCATATGAAGCAGGTCATGCTCCAGTTCCACTTCAGGCTTTGCGTGCAGATCATACGCATATCCTTCTGTTTCCCCTTTGACATGCCTCTTCATTAGAGATGCTTCTGCATCAGAGAAATTCAGAAAAAACACATGCTGCACCTTTCTATTTCAGATCATCCTGGCATAGCTAGTTATGCTGAGCATTAGACTGTGACCATAGTCCCCATAGTGAGTACTAATGTATTTGGGCATGTTCCAGCGGACCCGCTTTACAAATAGTGTCTGCAGCATAATCGTTTGAAAATGTATCCTGTACTCTCAGTCTCAAGGTTTAAGGCATTTGGGAATATAATATGTTTTCCATGAAATACAAGATTCAGTGTTCAGGCCTGCTTAGCTGAATGTTATCCTATTTAAAGTCACATGTATTGAATCCTATTTGCCCTCAATTGCAGTCATTCAACCCTGACAATTTCAGAATGTGTTTGTTTCAAATCTGCTTTCCTTTGAACATGCTGACAGATGTATATTGGGGCAGGGATGACAGACCTTGTTGGTCACCTCTGAAAGATTCTGAAAAGGAAGTAAGTGCCTAGTTCTTGAAATCACAGGACATAAAGAACAGATACTCACAATACTTGGACACCCACAAAAGCCTTGATGGGCATTTAGAGCCTAGTCACAGCAAGGACCCTGAACAAAGAATTGGTCCCTCTTTCCTGTTTAAGAAGAGCTGGAAACATCTTCAATTTCCTGTTGAAACTAACAAGGTTTTATGTTTCAGGGTTTAACTATACTATGCCTAACAAAAAATACTATGTTGCCATATCCTAGCTGGGGACAGTACAATTTTATTGTTGATGCACATCCTTTCTTGGTCTTCAAAACCTCCATGGCTACCACAGCTGCCTTTATTAACTGAAGATTCTCTCCTGATGATTCAGATCAGTCTCTCTCCATTTGCCCTCCAGAGTAATGGAAAAAAGTCTAGCCATATGTCCAAATAATTTCTCATTAATCAATTGCAAAGTACCTTCCAACAATACTTTATATCAAAATAAGAATTTAAGTGAGATAAAAAATGTGTAGATCTCATTCTGGGCCTATAAAATGAAGGAGCAGGTAGAAGCATCCTGCAGAGTGTAGAAGCAATCTGTTCCAATGTAATTTTTTGTTTTAATTAATGCGTGCTAATTCCCTTTCTCATGGTAACCTCCCCCAGTCAATAGGAGCATTTCTAGGAGTCCTTTCATTTACGTATGTCACCATAGAGGCTAAAAAGCTTTGCTTCACCTATTGCCATCAGGTATATGATGAAAAGAAAATTATAGAAGAAAAGAAATACATAGATTGACACTTCAAACTCCCTAGAAAATAAGATACTCTTAAAATGTACATAGAACCCAAAAAATAGGCTATGAGACTTAAGAAGTCTTTTTTCTTAATCTCCCTATAAAGGACAGAATAATCTAATTTTAGCCCTAGCAAGGTCTTTAAATCCAAGCATTATTCTGCACTACATCAGAATTCCCAGCCTAGAAACTGTAAACAACTTCCTTGCCATCTGGAATAGCATACTAGAATTCAGGCATTGCCAGGTACATGATTTTATGCTTTCTTAGCTTCACTCTTTATCATTCTAGTCTCTCCAGCTGGTGCAAAAAACAGACTCAAACTACCACATAACTTTAGCCTCATCATAAACTAGTATCTTGCATTCCCATACTTGGTTAGATATCTTCATCACGTCACATCTGCATAACTGACTTCTAAATTATGTGCAATATAACTTATTTTTTATATAATAGAAGGTTATTATTCTGTAAGAAGACCGAAGAAATTACAGAGTTCCTCTCAGAAACTTATTTTTTTACCATTCTGTTGAAAAGAGACTTAATATCAAAGAGAATGTGACTCCTGATGCTTAGACTTTTTCATGTCTGCTGGAGGTCAAAATAAGCTTTGTGCTGTTGCAAAAAAACCATTTCCAATTTCATAAAAGTATTGAATAATTCATATGCAAATAATAAGCATTCCATTTAAAGATAGATTGTTAGATGATGCTTTAAATGTTGAGGTTTTCTGCACAAATCTCATTGAAAGGTCTGGTATTTTTAATTGTGAAAAAATTGTGAAAAAAATATTTTACATTTTAATTCAAGTTTGCGTGGTTTTCTATTTTAAATATCCTGAAACATTACAAATGTGCTTTCAATAAATGCTGGTACTAAATCTATTTTACATATGCAAATCTTGAGTTTTTCGGAGCTAAACAAATACAGATTGTTTGTACTGAATGGAAAAGACTTGTGATAATTCTACATTCTCTATGGAGAAATGTAGAAATTCTTAATAGACCTTGATCATGCAAATGGGGTTGTCTCTATATTTGCTTTCAATTTTATTCCAGATGCCATAATCACTGACTTTTCCTTTTGGATGTTTGTTTGATGCAGGGTCCTCCGGGTCCACCAGGTCTCCAGGGTCCTGTTGGTGCCCCTGGTATAGCTGTAAGTAGCTTATTCAGAGCAAACCCCAATCTTGCCATAACTCATCTGAAACCTAGAAGCTCTTTGAACTGCATGCCCTTACTCGGGAATGTATTTCAAATCACTATTAACAGTTCTGTCATTGTCCCCTTACATGCAGTTGTTTATTGCAAACAAGCCTGCATAGGTGTTATTTTATTGCAGATTTGCAGCCAGGCAATAATTTGAAGGAATTATTCAAAATGAGATAGTGTAAATAGTGAATGGGGCCCATCCTTTCAGTGAACTTGTTTGATGGTATGTATGACAGTCAGTAGTAAAATCAGCTCAGTACCAGATGCATTTAAAAGAGGGTATCTCTTTTCAAAACCTACCTGATACAGGGGGATTGATTTTGATTTTTATTTAGAAGGCTTTGAATTCTTCTGCCATGAAGATTGGTAGAACTGTATGCTGCTCATATTTACTAATATGTAGGTATTCGACAGCTAGAATGCTTATGCAGATGTGAAAGAGAAATGGTATTCAGTGAAAAAAATTGTGGGTATTATTTGTATTATTTTGTGAGTATTACTTGACCACCATTAAACCAGGGCATATGCTGTTATTCTGTCTGTATAACAGATTTCATTCAGTCAAGGTAGTGTACATGCATTTGTAAAGACATTACACATGTTTGGAGTCCTCTTCCAGTCATTTCCATGGAGCTTTTGCTGTTATTATCAGACCTGTGATACTTTTGTTTTTTGCTGTTTCTGAACAGGGAGGTGATGGGGAGCCAGGCCCAAGAGGTCAGCAAGGGATGTTTGGGCAAAAAGGTGATGAAGGTCCTCGAGGCTTCCCTGGCCCTCCAGGCCCTATTGGCTTACAGGTAAATTCCTGTACTATTTTACCCTGATCAGAACACTGATTCCTGTGTCAAAAGCTAAATGAGTATTGTCTTCTATTAAATAAATCATAGCATCAGTTAATAAGAACTGAAAGATCCCATATTCATAGAGGTCATGCATAAATAACAGATTTAATGCTGAAGGAGATTGATAGGATGCACTGAAAGTAAACTCCTGGCTACCATAGGCTTTAGAATTTCATTCAGTAATTCATTCATTTATAGAGTCCAAAAAATTACGTTTTAACAAGAGCACTTCTTTTTACTGGAGATACACATTTTAAAGAAAAGATTCAACCTGGTGGTGTATTTAATATGTCCTAGTCATTTACTGTATTTTCACAATAGGTTTTGGCAACATAGTGTGTTTCTCAGTGATACCACCGCAGACACTACTTGTATTCTGAAAGATTAGCACAACTCCATGATGCTTATACACTGCTGCCATCACTGGCAGGTTCCTATAGTTTCATGTTTCTTCCTCTTAAAATTATTACTTGATGAGTCAAAAAACACAAAGCGAGCGTACAGTAAAATGTAGGCTTCTCACTGCTGCATCCAGAGAATTACAGCTGAAAAATCCTGCTTTTTGAAAAATTTGATTTGCTTAAACATACAAAACAGAACAAGATGTTTAGGACCTTTCATTCATTTCCATGTAATTAACATTAGAGCACAGAGCACTTTGAAACTATTTCTAATCCACGCATTAAGCTGTAATGTGAATCATATCTTTTAAAAAATGGAAAAGTATAGCAGTAGTGTTTGAATTTATTAAACAGTATTTCTCCTTTCTATCCACCATGCATAAACTGACTCATCTTTCACTAGCCAAACCTTAGCCTGTAGCTATCATTTTTTAAATTATGTTACATAATGCAGTTCACAAAACTTACAATGAAGTTTATAAAATACTGTAAACCTCCTTGGAAGATAAACGGTTCATTACTGCACCAACACCTATGTCTTGTGTAGATTCATATTGCCTTTGAAATTGAAAATGTCTTTATTTTCAGAAATAATACCTCAGAAAAAATATTCCTAAATTTTATTATGGATTGTTTAGTTTTTTAGTATTTTTAAAAGAGTGAAATAAAATTATCCTTATTTTTCTTTGATCTAGGCTACTGTTTCAGTAGATGTTTTTCAACAAAGTCCACCTTCACATTTTAAGTTTAATGTTCACTAAGCTACAAAAATATAAAAATCAATTTGAAATTAAATATTTCAAATGAGGAATTTTATTTCTCTGATTAAGATATTAATTTGAATTTGTTTGTCCATGGACCAAGATCCCATATTTTCTCATGGTATTGAAGTACCACTGAGAAATCAGGAGTTTCTTTTATTCAGTAATGCAGTCCTTATGGTAATTATGAACTGTTCGGGAGTAACAACTTTCTCTGTCTTATATATAATATTCCATGGTAACTATATCGTACTTACTTCAGTTAAATTCTACTGATATTACTTACATTACACATTAAGTAAAAGTATTTTTGTTCATAAAAGTGAAAATTGGTAATTTTGAAATTTTTTTACCTTAATTGTGAATTTCCTTGCTAATTAATTTTGATAGTATTTTTAAAAATAAGGAAGTTTCTAACAAAATGAGTTGGAAGTAAAGAAAATCTGAAAAACTCTGTGGGCCTACCTAGGTTATCTTATAGTCAATTATGACAATTTTACTTAAATTTTGAAACATTAAATGATAAACACCTCAATTAATTCTTACCCAAAAGAACTGAAAGCAGTCCCAAAATACCATGTCCATTAATGCATCAAATACTGATTCAGTGAAATCAGTGGGAATAGGATTTCACCAAATGGCTTTGGAAAGTCTTTTCCAAGACAGAAATATGAAGTAAATCTTTAATTGCCTTCAAATTTTTCTAAATACCTCCTCTGTAAGCAGTTGAATGAGCTGTTTAGGTTTGTCGTGACCATGATTCATAATGGATAAGGCATTCAACTTTTTAAACTAAATGTCTTTTCATGTTCATGAGGTAGAACTGAGTGGACTGTTGGCAAATGGAAGATATTGTTTATTTGAGGTGGGATTCTTCCCTCTGAATATCAGCTCTCTAAAGACTAGTCATCTAGTCCAAGTCTAGGCTTCTGCTCTAATCACTCTTTAGAACAATTAGCTACAAAATCATTATTTGAAATTCCTTACAGTGCAGGAAAAAGTTGAAGTAAATTCAAATTTCATTTGTTGAACTATTACAAGATTACAAAAAGTAAACATGAAGAAAGTTAGAAAGTAATAAAACTACCTATAATCATAACCCTGGCATTACTATTCAGCGTGTACTGTAGTCAGTACCTGTTACTGAAGATAAAATTATCAGCTATGCACTTCTATTTTAATAGAATAGAGTCTAGTACTTTTTAAAATAAGCAAGTATTATATAGAAAAAACCCTATGTCACCATATAAGCTAAAGCCAGCTTTTCTCATGCTGATTATCTAAGGGTAAACAAGCTTTCACAACCACAACACACTGACAGGTCAGTCAAGTTTTCACAGTAGTAGACAACAGAGACATACATCATTTCTAGAAGAGGTATATCTCTGAATTTTGCCAAGTCTTTGTACTGTTCAGATTGTGTCAAAGGAGGGGGTCAGCTGAGGAATGGATATAGAGTTGGCTAAGTTTGTCTCATACTTTTTTATACAGCTTTGTAGCAAATATGGCAAATTGTGCTTTCCAATCTGGTTAGCTACAGTTTGACAACATACTTTGAAAGCAGCAGAACCCAGGTGGTGAAACATAGAACCAGATCGTAATGTAATGTAAGTCAATATAATGCTATTGACTTTAGATCCAGGGGATCTGCTTTTTATAGAAGCCAAGTTTGATCCTACATTTAGGAATGCCCAGCTTAGTGGTGATAGTGCTTCTAGCTGTGGTAACATTATACTAGATATCAGTATTAACATCAGCTATACTTTCCTTTTCCTGGTGTTTGTTATAAGTCAAACTTGGACACTTTGCTTCTAAGGATATGTTTGTATAACCCGATGTAATGCCTCTCAGTAGGATTTATTGCCTCCACTGGACACCTTAATAAAGCAGTTATACAGTTTCCAGTACTTCAGGTTGCTGATACATCTTTGCATAGCACTTCATTATGTTGCACTGATCGTGTTTTCTTTACATATATACGTATAGCATAAATTAAATTACCCAGACGCCCACCCTGGGGGCTAGATAATGATGGTAGTGCTTTTGAAGTCAGCCACCCTAGCATTTGTGCCTGGGCTTTTTCAAAAATTTTCTGCCTCATCTGGTTTAAGGATACTAGGACTATCTATACATTTGCTGTAATATAAAAACCTCTTTTTTTTAATTTTATTTTAATGCAAATAGGTTTTATTTTCTTGTTCCCCTCTGCCAAGTTCCCAAGTTTCACATGTAGATCTGATTTGTATTGTTTCATATTGATTTATAACTCATCATTCCAGGTACCCTACTCACAGTTTTCTTTTCTGTTCTATGTGTTTTAGGGGCTGCCTGGCCCACCAGGTGAAAAGGGTGAAAATGGTGATGTGGGCCCAATGGTAAGACTTCCTCTGCATTGGTCATTCTGGAGGAGATAAATATCATCCATTTATTACTGTCTTTTCACTGTGGCTCACAATTTTATAAGCTGCTCCTGAATTTGGTGCCTGAGTATGAAACATTTTGTATCACAAACTTCCTCTGGGATTTACTTCCCTTTCCCATGTCTGTCCCATCCTTAATATAGAGATTTATGTAACTTAAGAAAATACTCTGAAAAGTAGCAAAGCAGATGCTGTGTGTGTCCAAGACAGGACAGTGGTAAGCAGGTTCAGGAAAGAAAGAGAAAAAGGAGAGACCACTGCATCAGAGTTTGGTGCAACTTTTCTGAAATTCAGGGCATTGTACTTAGCCTCAGGTAACTGCAGGCCACAAGATGGTAAACACTCTTCGGTTATGTTTACTGTTTCTCTGGGTGATCTTGAAACTACATTTCCCAACTGTTTATACTGTTGAGAGAATGCCCTCTGGGCTGGTCCTGACTGAAATGCAGGGTATCTACAGTATACATTTGCCTCCAACACCCTATGCCAAGCCTGTATGCTTTATTATTGCCCATCTGTAGGCTCCATGGTGCAGTACTGCCACATGGCTGTTAACAGACGTACAAGCTGCTCAAGGGTCTTTGCATAGTGGAATGAGTATGCAGGTAACCTGCAGGGAAAATACAATGCAGGAAACCAATCCTCAGGAGTCAGATCATTTCCAGCTCAGATACTGTATGACAGCCTGGATCCCCTGCACCTTGTGAAATCATGCAACGGGTAGCAATCTGGCCCTGCTGTTTCTGTAGTACTGCAAAGATTAAAAGTCCTCTACAGATCGACTATATTATTTGTCATTGGCCAAAAAAGCCCCACTGGACTTAATCTTTATGATTGTAACTATATCAAATTGTCTCTTTGATACAGGGTCCACCTGGCCCTCCAGGTCCAAGAGGTCCCCAGGGTCCTAATGGAGCTGATGTAAGGAATAACCTTTTTTTTCCTCTCAGTAATTCAGTAATAAGTGCTATATTTGGGGTAACTTTTTTCATTTATCATTTATTTCTTTTATCACTGTAGGGTCCTCAAGGCCCCCCAGGCTCAATTGGCTCTGTTGGAGGCGTTGGTGAAAAGGTGAGTGTTGATAATAACCTCCTAGGAATAGAAAACATTGGAATAAGAATATGAATATACATTTTGATTCTGCTTTGGAGCTACATGGGTATATTACAGTTTCCAAATATCCTTCATTGATCTAGTAATTGTTAATAGTTATCTAGCTGTACTAATGGCTGACTT
Organism: Falco cherrug; assembly: GCF_023634085.1. NCBI lineage: Eukaryota > Metazoa > Chordata > Aves > Falconiformes > Falconidae > Falco > Falco cherrug. Next base: position 13,334,453 of record NC_073708.1, read on the forward strand.
ACCATGGTTGGTCTTTTTATTTCACGTTTTACATCACAAAAATATTTAAAAAACAGAGGAAAAAGCTTTAGCGCAGAAAAGGTATGTTTCAGGTGAAGGATTAAAGTAAGGTTATGGTTATTTCCTTAACTACATAGTTTGATGTCTACAGTAACATTATTGGTTTCAAGTGTTTTTCATTTTATACTGCTGTAGCTTAGAATATCATATAACCCTCTATCTGGAACATTAAGAATATAAGCTATTATCTAATATATCAGTGGTAAACATATCTATGAGGTGAAGCAGTCCTGAAGCATCAATATGTATCTGCTCCTCATACAGACAGAAATAGTTCAAATAAAGTAAAAAATCTGAGGATGATTTGTGCTAGTTGAAAACCTGACTGAAGACTGATGCTGTATGACATTGATTCATCAGAATTTTGTTCATTGCTATTTTCAGTTCTCTATTCAGAACATTTCCTACCAGTATAGGGAGTGGTATGGGGGGTTTTGTTTCGTTGGGTTTTTTTAATTTCATGCTTTACCCAAATAACGTGTCAGATATATCCTTTTTTTCTTAAACGAAAGATATTGTATGCAATAGACATAATGGCTTTTTTGTGCGTGCTTTCATTCATCAGTGTAAACTATTATAAAATGCTCAGCAAACACAAAATATAAAAGTCTCTTGAAATTCCTATTTATGTTTATTTTACTGAGTTAGATGACCTCAGCCAGCTTGTAAACCTAAAAGCATTTTGCTGTAATGTTACAGAAATGTTACAGATTTAGTATTCGTTTTTTCTTTAATTTTGCATTTGGAAAGAAGATTTTGAACAAAGCATAAGGTGCAGGAAACAGAAGATAATTATATTCTAGTCCACTGTATAAATAACTTATTGAGAAACTATATAGATTGCTCTTGAATATTTAAAAAATTGCCACAGAGTATCATATGTATTCAATAAAACACTGATGTCAATGAATCCTAGAAAAGACATCCCTAGGAATGTCAGTATTGATAGCTTTTTAGAAAGATCACTGTATTGATAACATTTCAGAACATGAAGCAAGTTTTTCCTTTTTATTCCTGTCCCATCAGATATTTAAATTTTCCCTCATCTTTCTCATACACCATTACTGAGCTTCTGCACTTCAAAAGTCTTAACTTCTGCTTGCTTTCATTTATCCACATATTCTCTTTGACACAGTGTACCAATATTGTACCTTCAGGTACAAATCCATCAGATCTTTGAATTCGCAAATAATGACTCAAGTACCAGGTCAATCAAAATCATATATATTTGTTATGATTCTGTTCTTGATCACTGTCCAAAAGCATGTCACTCTGCTTCACAGAGCTTTTAGGTATTCTTTTCACAAAATAAGGAAGTTCCCATTATTTTCCCAGGATCATTTGTATGATTAATAATAATAAAAAAAATAATTAAAACCTGCAGTTTGTGCTATGGTTTCTCACAAACTTCTTGTCCACACCCTGTAATAACAAAAGATCTTTCCTATAATGCTCTTCAATATTGTTGACATCTACTATAAAATTTTGGTTGTCTATTTTTTTCACTTTTCTTTAAATAGCCCTTCACTTACATTAGGGCCACGCCAAAAGGAATCACCAACTTCTCATCAGTATGACCAAACTATTCTTTGAGTAGACTCTTCAGATGTTTCATGATTTTTTCCTACATGTCCATCAAATAAATCACTTACCAGTGCTCTGGGATATGGTAGGGTACTGGAATAATGTAATATAATATATGGCTTGATGGAAAAGTATCCAACTTTGTCTGCCGCCTTTTTCTTTTGAGATCAAAGGGTATACAGCCCAAGAAGATTAAAATATTAACTTTATACTGTAGGTTTTTCACGGTAGCAAGGTCATGTCTTAAGCTGACAATGCTTCATTGCATTCCCTGTTTCTCAGTGTGGCTCTGAGCATCAACTCACCTCCTGGTAGCAGTGGCATTCTTCTGTCTTCAATCTTTTTTTACCTAAAACTGCCTAAGGCATACAAAACATGATGTCCTCCTGCTTGACTGTATTATTAACAAGGATATTCCCTCTAATCTCCCAGATTTGTGATGTTGTTCCTCCAGCCTATCTTGAAAGAGAGTTTGGCCTCATGAAGAGCTGCAGGATTTGTTTTTCTCTCTGGGAAGAGTACCAAAAACATGTCTGAATTTTAGCGTTGGTAGAGATGGCAAAAAAAGTTACTGGAAAAAGAGAGTCTGTCAGCAGAATACAGAAAAAAATGGGCACTGTGGGAAGAAAAATTCTTCCTGTGAGCGCTAGAGTACTGAGAAAAATGTTTCTTATGAACCGCCATATCCAGGATTGCACCCATAATATTCACTGCTTTAAAAAAAACCCTTGTATAATATTGTGGCCCATTGAAGTCAATAGGAATTTTGTCATTGGTTTCAATCACCTTTTTTAATTTGTACTGTTTCATGATCAAATTACATTCCGGTAATTCTATAGAAACATTGACTTATATTGAACTCCTTACTCCTTTGTTTCTCCCTGTGACTCTTCTGTGTGATTTAGAATCCCTATTTGCAATAATCAGCCCCCCAAATTTAATTCAAGAACATGAAATTCAGCCTGTTTATCACTGGTTGTCATTTTTATTTCCTCTTGCTTATTTCCCATATTCTCTGCATTCACACAGAGAAGCTTCCAAGTATATTATTTTGGAAGTTTTTATTTATTCTAATTACTTTTCCTCCTCCTCGAGTTTTAGTACATGCCAGTAATTTTCCTGGTTAGGATACCTTCCTTCTTAATTTCAGTTCCATTTAATGAGTTCTGCAAGCTTAGAAATGATAAAGAGTTGTTTTGTCAGGAGGAGTTGCCTCAGTGAGAGGGCAGTTCACACTTTTAAACAAAACATGCATTTTCTCTTTTCCTTTTCTTCCCACATATTTTTTCCCCAACATTTTTATTATGTCAGCATGCTTTGGCCACTGCATCCCTTTCAGGAAAGACGTATCAAACTACAGATAATGTAATGCAGTGCTGATTGTAGAGTGTGGAAAAACATTTTGGCATCCTCCCTGTCACTGTTGGGGAGTGAAATAGATTTGCTTACTTTCCTATTTGAATGGTTAGACTAGGAGATACTGTGTTATTAATATTAGGGTTTCAAAGCCCCCTTGTCTTCTGGCAAAACATAAACAAATTTTTTCACACTTAGTGCCATGTATTTTTAACTAGCTTGTTGTTTCCTCTGCTGAAGACACAAAGGCCTAAATGTTCAAAGACATCTGCAGTACAAATGTGCATGTAGCCTTGCATTATTAATGCCTGTAGCTTCCATGGAGCAGTCTAGAAGTCTTAAGACTTGCACTCAACAAGAACTGTTTAAATCCAGCTTCCACCCAGAGATTCTTCTCTTTGTTGTGCTTATAATTAAGAAAAAGTGGGAAATCCAAATGTACCAACACATGATTAACTCTAGTTAGATATCAAAGGCCTAACGTGCAGTAAGTTGCTCACGACTCCTCAAAACTGGGCCTTAGGTGTTTTACTTTACATAAGAATTTACAACAGAGAGGAAACAGAACAAGTAACATTAACCTCATACTTCTCTTCCACAAAGCCTAACAAAATAAATTTGTCTTTCTAATTTAGGTTAATCTGTGATAACTGCACTGAGTACTGTGCCATTCTTCCACACTTTCTTCCTTCCATAGCATGCATTAAACTGGCAGAGTTAATGAGTAATGCAAAATTAATGTCTTGCAGAACCTAAGTGTTCTTTCTGTAGCCTCTCAGAGTTTCGATCTGTTTTACTGTAAAGTCTCATGTTAAAAAACCACTACATTCGTCTGGGTTTATACTCCTTCCTATTATATAATTCTAAAATAATTTTTAAAATAGTATACTAATAAGTAGTCCAACACAGTAAATAAGTGAGATCAATAGTTTAAATGCTTAATCAGTCATTGATTTATACTGCAGATGGAAGTGAGAAAAGAAAATCAATTGAGTATTCTGGCCCTGAGTTTAAGAACATGTCCTGTAAGTTTTCACAGACATCTTTATGTGTGCATATCATTTTTCTGCACACCTGTGTACAGACAATTGCAAAGATGCTTAATCAAGATGTGTCTAAGACAGTTTATGCTGCCTGAATATCTGACCTAACAAATTACTTTTAATAACTTTACATGACTCACTGACTTGATCTCTTCTCATTCTTCTCCATCTCTCCAACATGCTTCTAAACATAACCCCTCCCAGAAAATATAGGACAGCTTTAGAACTTATCTTTTGATTAAATTTAGCTCTCCACAGAGCCATAATATATGTAACAATCACACATGCATACCTATGTGAAAAGGGATTGTCTTCTGGAATCACAATTTTTCTCTTTTGTTTGTTTGTTTTTGAGGATAGTAAAAAGGAGCAAAAGTGTAACTGAATCTTTTTCACAACCCAGTCAGTTGCAAAGTTGCCTCTCATTCTTACACAATAAATCACCATGTCCCAGAATTTAACCAAAAGGTGTCAGCCTTCCATTCACTATCTCTTGGTCTCTGTGCTTTTTATGGACAGCTCTACACAACTGGTCATAATAAGGAAAACAAAGGATTTTTAAACTACTGTCCTTAGTCTGATAGAAATAATTCTGCTTGCTTAATCCAAGGCAGTTTTCAGAATAAAATGTGTCGGTGGAATGACATGACTTTGCAGGTTAGAATGTCTCTTTTTGCTCTTGAAATTGTCAGAGGAATGCTTTGCCTTAGAAAGACATGCTAAATTTTGAAAGATCTGACCTGATAAAAAAAGAGGGGAAAAATTCTAGAGGTGGAATATATCTACTATTATATCATAAAATCTATTTCCCAAAAGAACATGAGATATTTCCCATGGAGAAGGTGTACCAGATTCTGAATTAATACCATCATTACCAAAAATGCAAAGAAAGACAAGGGCAAACAAAAACTTACAGATTGCACAGTTTTTAGTAGCTATAAATATGCACTGTGTAAATATATATCAGCTACAATCTTCTCTATCAAGACATTGTTTAACTCCCTTAACAGCTGACTAAAACAAATACAACCTTTCATAGTACCTAATATTTGGAATATAAAAACCAGTGTCAGAAAAAACAAGGACTGCATACAGGGAAGAGTAACATTTTTTAATAGAGCAATGATTTAGAAGTATTAATGTGAAATGAAACTTTAACTGGTCTCATCTTTCACAGATGCCCTTTAAGGGGAACATCTTGACATTTTCTAGCCCTTCCAATTTTGTTGCCTTCCACACTGCTGCTTATTGGGGAGTTACTATGCACAGAGCTCATATAGGTTGTCTGGATCTGCCAGTTTCAGCATGCGTGCATAGCAGGGACCCCTGAGATCCCAGGAGCGCAGTGTTCCCCCATTGTCCTCAGTATAGGTCAATATGTTGGAGATGTGTTTTTCAATGGCATGGGTAAAGAGCGGATTACAAATCAAATGTGAGTCATCATAAATTACAGTATCATTTGGCAGAGAGGCAGAAAAAGAACTCGTTCTCTGAGAAGCTTAGAAGGGGATTATACTGGCACAAGTGCTTGTCAGGAAAGACTTGGCACAATTAGTGCTCAGATGTCACTCGTTTAGTTTGTCCTGAAATGGGGACACTTGTTGAAAGGGTCTATGTTGTGGACTCTGTTAGATATAAAATATCTACTAACTTGAATAAATCAATTTCTTGCTAATTCCAGACCTCATTCTCTGTTGCTACGTAAATCTAATTTGATTGATACTAGGCATGGACAAAAAAAACCCAAACCAAAACTAATGATGCTGCAGTTCAGTAAAGTTCATGCAGAGGGTAAGGAAATTATGGTTATGAATTTTCCTAGGAAACATACTTAATGCTTATTGATCTGATGTATCCTCTAGATGATTATTTTTTTTTAAATAACAAATACTGTATCACTGAAGCAAATGACTATTAAGTACTAAAAGGTATCATTAATGTTTAAGATTGATGCAAATTTAAGTATGTCTAATAAAACATACCACATTTTCTAAAGGCAAATTCACCCTTTAAAAGTGCCCTTTCTCAAGGACATTCTAATATTGCTTCTAAAATTGTGGTTATCTGTTAATTATCCTATTCTACAATCCAGTTGGATACTTAAATCCTTCCATTCATCTAATGTAATATTTATATTGGGGCAAATTCTGGTCCCAGTGAGGTCATTGTACTACCATTAACTTGTATGAACAAAAAGTTCAGTATCTACACCAAATTTGTCTAAGATTCATATTTTATGGTTTATACTTTTATACTGTCTGCATGGAAATGACAGAGATGCATTCAATATTGATTGAATTGTCATAGAATAAAGAGTGGCATGCAGGCCATAGAGGATATGATGGATACACAGATTTATTCCAAATCTGTGGTTTGAGTTCAGCAGAGGGGACTAGGTGAAATGCACTTTCAGCACTGGAGTACTCTTGTTTATAGGTATCATTATTGACAAGGTTCATTTGGTTTGGAAAGAAATACATATTGGGGAAAAAAAATCCCATTAGCAGTTACATTGAGAAATCCTTTGGAATAAAAATATACAGAACTCATATCTCAGAACTCCATGACAATCATAAAGCAGATTCTGTTATCCTTTCACAAATTTGCGTGTCTGTGATGCTAATAACTAAATATTCTACTAACAGAGTAGTTTTTTATAAATGTTTATTTATCAGACCACTGAGCTAGAAAACAATCAGTCATAACTAAACTTTAAAATTAACAATTGCAAAGACAGTCACTGAGCTAATGCTGTGTATTAGCTCAAAAAGAGACTAAATTAACTTAAATGTTCATTTATTCTTGTATAATCTTTGACTTGCACAGATTTCTGTGTGCTGTTGTCCTTAAAGCCATCTGCTTTACTAAACAATTTTCATCACCAGTAAATACATAGCGTACACCTTTGTAGCCTGTGGTGAAAGTTTTACTGTTATGCTATAATCTTATCCTTATGTTTTTCCTTATATGATTTTTTATTCTAAGTACCTATAGAAACAGTATCTTCACTCCATTTACATTAATTTCCGATTAGTATGCTCTTACTTGTAGAGACTTGCTTCCAGGAAAAATGTATTTTCTAAAGAAAAAAACATACAGAGTTGATAGACTTTGCTTTTTTTTTGTGACTAGAAAGCAAGATGACAAACAGGAAATTTGCAATATATGGGCTAATAAAGGGGAAGATCTTACAAAGCCCAAGGGAAAGTTAGATCCCTGTCTCACAAAAACCTTAGTTTGATATATTCTCTCTAAAATTTCAGAATCCATTTCTGCAAAACTGTATGTAACTCAATCCCCTTTAGGTAGACCCAATAAAAGACGGTTCTTGTAAGCTGTTCACATGAAAAAGCATGAGAAGAACATGTAATAACAGAAGTAAAATCATAGAATTATGTTCTCTAATGATTCATCGATTTATCTCACGCATTTACAGGGTGAACCTGGAGAAGCTGGTAACCCTGGGCCTCCAGGAGAATCTGGAACATCTGTGAGTATTTTGGTTTTCTCTTATTATTAACCTTTATTATGGTGTGTTTAATTTAGAAAGCATTTAATCAGATTTCTTGTGTAATTGTATATGTTTTCTTTAAGTTTTTAGTGAAGAACTTATACCTTTAAAATGCAATTTGTTTCTGTATAATTATAGCTACATCTTGTACTAACACCTACAGGACAAAGCTGAAGCCTTCCTAAAAGAATATCTATTGTTTTCTTCCAGAAGTATTAACTTTGACATGCAAGTTTTTCTCTCTGAAGCAGTTCCTTGATGCAAACTGGGTTTGCACTGTTGGCACTTGACCTGAGATTTATAGGTTTTTCAGTCTGAGTCTGAGGTCCTAAATTCACATTCAAATGCCAGTATTTATTAAGGAGTAACATTGTCGAGGTCTGAAAGACAGTTTTGCTATTGGGATCTCTTTTTAGCCATTCAATTTCCAGATGACATTTTTGTGTTCATATGTTTTCCGCAGGGTCCAAAAGGTGAAAGGGGAGAAAAAGGTGAGGCTGGTCCACCTGGAGCAGCTGGACCACCAGGTGCTAAAGGACCTCCAGGTGATGATGGGCCCAAGGGTAACCCAGTAAGTGAGCTTAATAATTTTAACACAAAGCACTGTGAAGCACTGCTGATGTTGTGCTACGTACAGAACTGTATATAATTTTCTACATTTGAACTAAATTCATTACATGTTTCATAAAATATTTGTGATCATTGCTACCTGCTTGTTAAAGGATTACATGTTCCTTGTTATTTTCTTGATTTATCTAGGGGCCAGTTGGTTTTCCTGGAGATCCTGGTCCCCCTGGGGAACCCGGTCCAGCTGTAAGTATACTTAAAAACCAGGTTTAGGTCCTAGTCTTGGTTTGTACTAATTTCTAGTTAACCCTGCCTCTTCTTTGTCTGGGAATGAGGTCTTGCCTGTAAGATCTGTTGCTTTTCTGTTCGTATATTTCTTAAGGCTTAAAAAAGGTTTAGAAATCTTTAAGAAGCTTGAAAACTAACGTCCTTAGGAAAATGCTCTGTAGAAAGTGCTGTTAGTTTTATATATGAAACTATGTTACTTAATGTAGCTGAAGTTTGTATCTTGTTTATTTTCCTGTGAATTATGTAGGGTCAAGATGGTGTTGGTGGAGAGAAGGGTGAAGATGGTGATCCTGGTCAACCTGTGAGTTGTTTCTGTTATTTTTTTTCAGCTGCGTGTTCTTTTCTATACTAACAAAGTATCTTTTGATGAATCAGTAGTTTCTATACATTCATACTCCTAAAAATATTTTCTAAATGGATGCTTTTTCTATTATACCGAAAAATATCTATTAATTTCCTTGCAGAGATAGAACTGCCCATATTATAGTAACAATCAGAAGCAAGAGTTCAATTTCTTTTAGAAGTAGAAACAAATGATGTGTTAAGGATTTGTCCTGGAGCTGCTGAGGAGCACTAAAATTAGAGCAACTCTGAGCATAACAAAAGGAGAGCTGCAGCCAAATAATCTTCATTAGCTGACCTGATGAAATGAAGCAAGATCTTGATGTTTCTGCTTTAAGAAAGCTAAAAAGTAGCTCAGCAATACCCATATTAAGCATCAAAGTTCTTATATTTCTGTAGATTCCCATATTACAATATCATAAATTTAATTTTTTTTTATTGAAGAAAAGGTAGTTTTCATTTTGGAAAGTGTCTTTCTAGCTCTGGAAGTACTGATTATCAGGAAATTATCCTATACAGTACAGACTCAAAATAAAAAATGCCAGCACATTGAACATATGGTTGGAAGTAAGTTATAAACTCAGGTTTACTTGCAAACTTCAGGAAATTAATCACTGTATGTCTGTCTTAACAATGAGTACTTTCAGAGAAAGTTCCTGAAGAAAAGCTTAGCAAACTATTAGGAACCCTGAAATAAATAAGAGTATCACAGCTTATCAAGATGGAGTAGCCGTCAGTAGCCACACATGACTATCAGAGCAAAAAGATTTTTCAAGAGAAGGCCACCCATGGGGTAGCTAACTCGCAGATGTCAGTGAAAAAATTTAGTGGAAGTAACAACTTCAGCACCTGAGAAAGCAAGAAATTTCTTAATGGAGTTAGGCAGTAAGCTAACACCATATGTTACTTCTGTGTGGCCACTTCCTGGTCTGAAATGTTTTGTTGCAAACAGGAAGAGAAAAAAAGAATGACTGCAGTAACAAAAACTGTTAAGAATTTCAAAAGACCACCCTAAGAAAGGATTTGTTGAATAAACAGGTACACTTCCATGTGTGTATTTTTGGTACTTTCTGTCTGTCTGTTGGAAGGGGCCAACATATTATGGAAGTTTGTTGCATTTAATAAAGATTATAACTTTCTTCTCTGTTTCCATTCAGTTTATAATTTTCCATTGCAGGGTCCACCAGGTCCTTCAGGTGAAGCTGGCCCACCTGGTCCACCTGGGAAAAGAGTAAGCAATTTCTCATTTTCTCTTGTACATGTCTTTTTCTGAGGCGCTATGTTCTAGAGAATTTCAGCTACTTGTATGCTGTTTGAAGTTTAAGTAATGTAATAGGAGGAATGAAAAATAGAAACAGCAGAAAAAAACCCTTTAACATGCATTACATGGAACATGGGAACAAAAATAGGTACAGAGGAATGTATTCCTTACCTATAAATGCAGTTTTTCTTTTCACCCAAGCTAATATAGTGTTTGCTAGGGTAAGAATTTTGTGTCTGCTCATAGATGTGAGTTATTATGAGAGTAATACAAGATATCATCCCTAGGCACATGGCTGCTACCAGGGAACAGGAAGAATGTGTCTGCTTTGGTGTCTTTAGCCTCTGAAATAAAATAATTTCAATGCAGCTTTTGTGTAAACCTATGTCATCCCCTCTGCATACAAAATTAACATTCAGACATTTCTGTAACTTATGAAGCTGTTTCATTATTTCTAAACTCTTTGAAGCTTCACTGGCTTTACAAATACAGCTAATCAAAACCAGCAAATAATGTTACACTTACAGAACTGTAGTAGATGCATCAACCTTTAGGTCTGCTTCAGAGATCAATTAGATGTAGTTTTTACACTTAAAAAAAACAAGAGAGGGGGGCATCATAAAATGTAAGCTGAGAGCTATTTAACAAAATGCGTTAAATTGCTCTTTTTAATAGTCTTGAGTGAACTGACATGCCTGATTAGTTTTATCTATTTTACACAATAATCTATTCGCTTCACCAACTTGCAAAACACTTATAATGCTGTAAATCATTATGGTAGCATTAGCAACCTTATCGCTAGACCTGAAATATGGCTCGATTGAATATTAGCAATTAGTATGTTTGTTTGATGTCAGATTAGAACTTCCTATTTTATTATATAGAAAGGCAGTAGCTCATTCCTAACAGATGGGATTTATTGAATCTGATTGTACCTAGACAAAAAACACTTTAGAAACACAAATATCATGTCACTTGTGGTTTGACACAGTTTAGGGAAAATGTATGGCTAAATATTGTCAAGCAATCCCTTTCCTGAATTCTGAAGAAAACATTTTGTAGAATCAGATTCTGTTACTTGAATACCTGAATGTTTCAAGCTTGTAGGGAGTCTGTACTGTATGTATACCAGAGAGAAACAGTGAAGTATTGAAAGCTTCATACTTTGCTGGCAGAATAAACACAAAAAATGCTCTTCATTAGTTTTTGTCAGTTCTATGGTAGAATCAGTTTCAACAGAAAGCCCTAACAAGTGTCCTTTCATCCAAAAGGAGGTACCATTTCAGCAGTAATACCACTGTCTATGGAGGTGCAGCTTTGGCTATACTACTAGAAAGCCGCATTCCACCATGTTTTTTATTTTGCTGTCTCTGAAACAACAGGCTGGCAGAGCTCAGGATTCATGCTTTTAATCTACTCCCTGGAACTCCTCAACTGTACAGTCACTTTATTTATTCTGTTACTAATTTTCATTCCCCTCTTCCCCTCTATTTTGGAACTGACCTGGCCTCCGTTTCACTGCCCAGTCTTCTGAAATTACATTTATTGCCAGAGTTTTCAGAGTTTTAAACAATCTGTGTTTAGTATTGCTGGTTACAAAGAGGATCCTCTGGCTTTCCCTGGGAAGCAAATTCTAGTGAAAGACATGGACATAAATGCAGTTTTCCCATTGTATCTAAGAGACCAGCTACAGACACACATAGTGACATTCAACTATCAAGTGAAGGCCAAGAATAAACTATTTTTCCTGGTTATTGATGGATAACAGTAATAGGAGTATTAGTTGGTGAGACAAGCAAATACCAAACCTGTTTGACTGTTGTGCTCTAAAGGCTTTGATAGTAAAAACCAGAGCCTTGCAGGCTAAGCAAGGGTCTCATAGACAAGCAGTATAGTGAATTTCTTTTAAGCAATACCACTTTAGGAAGTACATGTCAGAACAATATGCCTATTCCAGATTCCTACTCTGAAGAAGTAAAATGGACTAGCATGCTAATGACCACTTAGCTCAAGTCTAAATCAAAATAAAAGGTTAAATCTATGGATGAAACAAAAATGGATCATTAGAGCATCCACAAAATTTGTATCCTAATATATTACTTTTCAGACCTAACAATTGCTCTTCCAAAAATATTTCTAACACTGCCTGTCCGAAAGTTATAATACACCAGATACTTTCAGTTTTATAACAGAGACACCACTGTATCTTCAGAATAAAGTTATTTTAATGATATTATGAAGTATGGAAGAGCAGACAAAAATGCCCAATAGGTTCACGTAGCAAAAATTGAGGGCATTTTTTTTTCTGTATGAGTTCTTTTGTCTTCTCAGTTCTACATAAAATGTATCAGGCAATATGTCCAAACTTAAAGTGTAATGATCATAAAAATCACCATGATAGCTGGAGTGGTGAGGGTGGGGAGCCATGCATTAATTTAAAATTATTGTTATTGAGATCTTTTCTGTCAGTTAAAATTTACCAGGCACTCCAACAACTCAAGTGTAGGAAGGTAAGATAAATAATAATTAGCAGTCTTTCTCTGTAGAAGCACCATCTGTGCCATGCCAGCAATCACAGGCTGTTAGAAAGAGCAGTTCATTTAGCTGCTTTGCACTTGGTGCAGCATTGGCACTGTTTGATAATGAATGCACCCCCTTTGTCTGGCAATCATGATTCATTGTATTTGTAATGTAGCGATCACAGTGGGTTTAGCCCTGCTAATTCATGTCACAGCTGCATTTCTAGATTATGCAAAGACCATATTTTTCAAATACAAACTACCACGCTCAACCCTTTTCAGTTTCTTAGATAGGGTAGATTATAATCCATATGGGAACTTGAGTGCAAGGAATTCTGAAGCAGTAAAAACAATGGGCATGTAAATCAATTAATGTAAGAAAAAAGTCCTGTTTCTAAAATATTCCTGAATTTGTTTATATATCTGCTAATTATTTTTCTTGTTATCGCTGCAAACTGTGATCCACCAAACCAATTACAGAGTACACAAAGAGGTATATGCATCAGAAATTATTATTGGAACAGCAGTGATTTAAATTATTCTTCCTGTTTTAAGGAGTCAGCAATTGGACCACACTGCCCAGGGCTTTTTAGCTTCTCTGTATTCTGAAGAGGTAAAACTAAGTCCTTTACCACTTACAGCTCTTAAAAATACCAAAAACAACAACCTGTCGATACCCACAACAAATGACCGAATACCAATGTGGGTAATTCAATTCATTTTGCATAACCTTGGATGGAAAGCCTGAGCTATCTCTGTTGGCCCAAAGGTTCATACAGTGCTGCAGATGTTTAGCTCAACCCTGGAAAAAGCTTAATTTCAGAAGTAAATGAATGATAATATACTTGTATATAAATAGTTATAAAATTAACATAAATTTCCAGGAGTGGATGGTGAAATATATCAGGCTATAAAAAGTTTGGGCTAAATTCAGCTCTAGTATAAAAAAGTGGTATTAGGTCAAACTCTCATCTAAAACCCTGAGCTTACAAAGCATACAGATAGATGCTTGACTGGAAGAACAGTTCATACCTGTAAAATTAAGAATGTGGTTTAGTGCTTTACTTTTAGGGGCATGCATGTTTTTATCTGTTACGAAGTAGAAATTAGTAAATAAATGGAACTGATGGAATTCTTCTTGTTGCTGGTCCTTAGAACATTGGTTTTAATTTCTGCATAATAAACCACTTGCAGCATTAATGAACAGATGAGTCTTAGGAGGTAATTTTTATAGATTCAGCAAATCGCCTTGTGATTGATCGTGCTTTTGCTTTAAGCTGCTCATTGATTGACAAGAAATAGCTACTTTTAATAAAGACATTTCCCAGGCTAAAACTTAACCTTGTAGGAAAACAGTTGGTCCATTATCTTGAGTACGTCTTTTCTAAACTAAGTATATATAAGAGAACCATTTTCAGAAGAGTACATTAGATTCTAGATACTGCTTCTGTTCATAATTGAAGCCATGAATATTAATTCCCTGACCTGAAAATCAGCCCTTGATAATTTTTGGAGGAGGAAAATTTCGTTTTATTTTTCACTGAAACCTTAAGAAAAGAAAAGATGGGGGACATCAGCAATAGGTAGTCACAGTGCTGCCGGACAACTGCAACTCCTGTTCTGTGACCTTCACCTGAACCTTACCCCATCTCTACATCCTCCTGCACTACTGAGTTCTATGTTCTTAGTCAAACAGAGCTTTTGTAGAGCAACAGCAGGAAATCTGATACTAAAAGCTATTTGTAGTCAGTATCTTTATTTCATAGAATCATAGAATAATTTAGGTTGGAAAAGACCTTTGAGACCATCAAGTCCAACTGGTAACTCCGGACTGCCAAGTCCATCACTAAACCATGTCCCTGAGCACCACATCTATGCATATGTCATTCCTTACAACCTCTAGCCATGTGATATTTTTTCCTTTCATATTTACTGCATAATATTAAGACACGTATCAATTTTTGACTGTCCAAACGTAATCAAAGGGCTTACTGACCACATCCCTGACTTGTAGAATAAAGAACTATATGCCATTCTGTCCACTGTAGAATGACAGGCCCTTTTGGAATCAGTGGATAAACTACAGTGAATAGATAGAAACCAATGCAAAGCAAGTTTAAAACTATTATTGTTTACATGAATTAGTATTGTTCTTTTCCTTTTACTTTTATATCCTGTTTTGATTTTTTCCAAGCTATTTCTTTGGTTTTGACTTCATCATATCAGAGGTGTTAGGTGATGTATATTCTTTTAGATATTCTAAAACGCTAGAAAATTTTGTAAAATGAAGAACTGACATGACAGATTGGGACTTTCATCCTGTATTCACAGGATAATTAAGAAAGAAATGCAATGTTCTTTTGTTAGAATTTACTACTTATTAATACAGTGGAAATTGCACTTTCAGAATTTCTTCACTGGCAATATTTTAGAAAACAGATTATGAGCTCAGTCTCCATGTTTTACAGGGACCTCCTGGAGCAACTGGCGCTGAAGGCAGGCAAGGTGAAAAAGGTGCAAAGGTAATGCATTCAAGATTTTTTTAGGAGCATGGAAGTGTAAACTATATATAAATGAGAATTAAATTGCTTATCATACACTGAGTGTGAAATTTATCAAAGTAATAATAGACAAACCATAGAATACAAATTAAGACCCATAGTTAGTAGCAGTACATGGTGGACTCTAACCAATGCAGGCCCAACTTAGCTCACCCCCCAGAAAAGCAAGCATATGAAGCTATCAAATCTTTTTTCAATAAACTGTCCTGTTATTGCAGTTTAACCCAAGCCGGCAACTAAGCACCACATGACTGCTCACTCACATCCCCCCTGCCGCCGGTGGAATGGTGGAGAGAATTGGAAGAATAAAAGTGAAAAAACTCATGGGTTGAGATAAAGATAGTTTAATAAGTAAAACAAAAGCCATGCACACAACCAAAGCAAAACAAGGAATTCATTCACTGCTTCCCATCGGCAGGCAGCTGTTCAGCCACCTCCAGGAAAGCAGGGCTCCATCATGCTTTACACTTACTTGTGAAGACAAAACACCATCACTCCAAATGTTCCTCCCGTTCCTTCCTTCTTTTCTAAGCTTTATATGCTGAGCAAGATATCATACGGTATGGAATATCCCTTTGGCCGGTTGGCGCCAACCATCCCGGCTGTGCCCCCTCCCAGCTTCTTGTGTGCCCGCAGCCTACTCACTGGTGGGGTGGGGTGAGAAGCAGAAAAGGCCTGGGCTCTGTGTAAGCACTGCTCAGCAGCAACTACAACGTCTCTGCATTATCAACACTGCTGCATTATCAGCACAAATCCAAAACATATCTCCCTCGTAGCTACTATGAAGAAAATTAACTCTGTCCCAGCCAAAACCAACACATCTGTGCAGAACACTGGTTTAGAATCTTTTAAAAAATGGAGTGAGGAAACTTTGCTCTCACTTTGCAGCTTGTATATCCCTACAATGCCAAGCTTAGTCAGCTCTTCCTCTCTGACCTGTTGCTTATGTTCTTTCTAGGGTGAACCTGGTGCAGAGGGGGCTCCTGGAAAAACGGGTCCAGTTGGTCCACAGGGACCTGCAGGAAAACCTGGCCCAGAGGGTCTCCGGGGCATTCCTGGCCCTGTGGTAAGTAAGTGGAGTATATAATATTATTTAAATGTTGCATTTCTTCTATATCCCCTGGTAAAGCAGACTTTATGCCTTTTCTAGGGAGAACAAGGTCTACCTGGAGCTCCAGGTCAGGATGGCCCTCCTGGGCCTTTGGTGAGTACCTTTCCTTTCAGTGCCAAAACAGGAAAAGCGCCTTTTAAAATATACATTAAAGTGTCTGTGCATTTACAGGAAAATGAATGTACAAGTCAGTTCTTAGCACAAAGGCACTATTCTTCTGTGCTGGTATCATTTGATATGCAACTGCCTTCTAATTTTACTGCTCTACTTTAGTAACTAGCTGTGCTGAATGCTGCTGAGTTATACCAAGTAAAAAGTGGAACAAGGCAGTGTTAAACCAAATTCTTGAAATCTCCTGATGAGAATTAAAAATAAAAATAAAATGAATGACACTTACAATCAAAAAAATCTACTTCTGTCCCCACATCAGCAAAGCTTAATACCTTAAATTATTTTGTTTTCTTAGCAGTGGCAAATTTTGTAACTCCATTGATTTCAATGACTGCTAGTTGAGGAAAATACTGTTCATAGGGTAAAAGTTTAGATCATACCTATTCCTTAGAAAAAAGTAAATCAGAAGTAGGGCCAAAAAGGGACTTCTACAAAAGAAGAAAACATGCTAGTTTTATGAAAGTGAAGAGCTGTTGTTCATTGTGGCAGTCCTAGGAAATATGATCCATGACCAAAGTATTCAAAAGTATCTGAATGAACCAAGCTCCCAGTTTCAGGATATCTAGGACATACCACAGTTCTGTTATGTGTTAAGAATACAACTAAAGCAAGGGAAGCTTATAGATGACATATTATCAAATTGTATCTTTGCTTCTATTTACATTTGTTATTTTAGTGCACTTTTTCAAACAAGCTGAAAAAACAATACTGAGCACAAACTGCACAATATTGGTGTTCTTATTTAGCAGTATGTGCAGAAATGCAAATCTAAACTATATGTCCAGCAGGATAATTCTAAACATGCCGAGCAAAGGTGATTCAATTAGTGGAAATATCTCACGTCCCTTGCTTTCTAAACCTGCTGAAATAAGGTTCACCTCTGTTATCACAGCTGAGGGACATACTGGAATAAAAAGCTTTGAAACAAAATATAGACTGTTTTAGTTTGATGCAAAATAAACAAGTGTTACACTTTCAAGGTATTTTACAGTTTACAAGCAGTATTATCACATACTAAGCAAAATCCACTCTGTTATTTTGGCCAGAATATACAATCAGGTTACTTTAGGAGGGTAGGGCAGTAAGGGGCTATCCTCTACTTTAGGAATTATGTGGCTTTCGAAGGGGAAAAGGAATGCTGTGGGTAGGAAGTGTGAAGGAAATCCTCTGTTCCTTTTCCTGTATGGACTTAGAGGATATAAAGGATACAGGTCCTTAGGTAGCCTTAACACTGAAAGTTTTTGTGTAAGCTGAACTCAAAATTTTTTCAAGAGCATTCGTGCCTCCCCAGTGAAAACTCAGACTCTGAACATCAACTATAAATTAAATCATTCATGCTACAATATGCAAAGAATCTCCCTTCTTTTTTTCATTTTCATGTCAGGCTTTTCCAGTATATAATAACTAAAGTGGAAAAAATAGGGAATTTAAACTAAAATGCTGCATAAAACAAGACTTTTACTCTAAAACAGTCTTCCACCTCCATGTGCATATGTGAGCATGAGCAACTGCCTTTTCTTTCATTGGCTGGAACACTTTCACGGGTGAAAGTATTTGGGTAACTATTTATGTTTCCAACACAACTTCTTAACCTATAAGCAAAGAGTTTCAGAGCATACATTTTTATGCCCCACACACTAGAAAGACTTTTTTCCCAATGAATAGTGATCTGGTGCATAGGTGTATCCATCAATTGCTTCTGTGTATGTAATTACAGATGGTATTATAATGGCATCTACATAGAATTTCATTTTTCTCTGTCCCTGAGAAACAATAATGAGCAAAAAATGTACTGAGGAAACCTTACACTATAGCTCTTTGTTGCCCTTCATTTTAACATTCTAATTTTTTCTAAAGTCTCATGGATAACATAGTGCTTGTAAGTCAAAGGTTGGAACAATGAATGAGAAGCTGCAAGGGAAAGGACTCCCCTGTGCTAAGCCCGTAATAAAAATCTCTTCTCTCCAAAGAGTTTATGATGGGAATACCACTATAGTTTTTAAATTATGTGACAAGTTAAAAATAAAATGCATGGGGACAAATCAGGGAACTGAAAAGCAATCTCCTCAGTTACAATTCTGTGCTGAAATCTAAAATCCAATGAACAGTTATTCAGCAATAATAAGCATCCCTTTCCGACATGTCAGTCACCAGAAGCCTCCAAATACATCATCAAAAGATCTCTCCTCTAACATCCAGGAGCTTAAATACTCAATTCAAATCTGAAGCTGAGTGTATTAATGAACTACAGAGTCCCAAATGCACAGTCTTCCTGTCAGCTCAACAAGAACTTCTTTTAGATGCATTGCTGCAACGTAAAATTTTATTTTAGATTTTAGGAAAGTAAAGTTTATATGTAAGAGTTGCTGAGGTTAGGTCTCCCTCCTGCCCCTTCCTCCCTCCATAGTAGATTGCTATCAGGAGAAGAATAAGAAAGCAGATTTACAGTAGAGCACAACAACTGCAGGTGAAAATGTCTGATTCTGTATTCCAAACACTTGAAAATTTCACTTTTCACTCATGAATTATGTATTTGCCTAGGCTTTTGCATCTAATGATATCCTGAAGTAGAGATGGAAAGGATATGCACTGAATAATATTTTGTACATGAAGTGTTACGGCACTTTTGAATCTGTGCCAGGTTGAAAAGGTCACTTATTACTGCTATCCATATCATAACTTCACAGATGTCCACTGCCAGCAGGAGACTAGTAGTGATGAGATACTGACTTAGTCTAGCAGCTCTGCGCCTAATGCATACACGTTCAGTGTGAGATTAATAGCCTCTGAGGAACGAAGGCCTTTTCTGTGCTTGCATATGCACGCCCTGGCCTGAATTTTTCACCTCGTTCTGTACAAATTGCACAAAACTGGCATTGCTGTTCTTATGAACCCGAGAAGATTTCTCAGATCCCTCAAAATTATTCTAAAATTTTAAATAAGGATTAAAATATTAAAACAAAACAAAAACTGCAGAAAAAAGCCAGCCAAGGAGATTTTAACAAGCTTCCTATATAATCTTTTTCTGTGCCATCTATCCAGCTGTATTTTTGACTATTGGTAAAATAGTATCTTTAATGAATTGCTCTTATGACCCCAGTAAAGATAAAAAAAGCACTATCAGGGGGAAGGATCTTGCGTCAAATTTCAAGAACAAGATTATTCAGTGGTTTTTTCAAATGTGCAGAATGTAAGACCTATCCATGTGGACATGTTTATGCTTCACAGTGGTTTCCCAGGTAGCAAGACTGCAATGGAGTTTTTCAATAGATTCTCTAAGCATCAGCTTACATTGGAACCACCTGAAAAAAATCAGTGGTTTTGGTTGTCCCCTCCCCACACCCACCCCAGAAATACGGAAGGGCTTCTAGAATGGTTCTGTTGATCCTATGTCCCAGCATATTTCTGTTTACAGAAATCTAGCTGAATGGAGTAATGTTTAGGGACAACTGCAGATAAAACTTAGAATAAAGAACATTTCTTACTCAGTTTCATAAAATAACATATGTCTTTACTGTGCTGCAGAAAGGATGGCTCGTAAATCCAAACTAAAAGTTGTAAGCTGCTTATATGATATGAACCATGCAACTACCTAAAAACTATCAGTTTAACACCTCTGTAAGTTAGGGGTATTATTCCTATCCAACAAATGATGAGTGGAGTCCCAAAGAGACTAAAAAAGTTCCTAAAAGTATTTCGGATTGCCCAGTCTAGTAATGCAAAACCTAAGTAATTTCTATTACTAATCGCATTTACGAAAGTGACAAAGGGCCATCAGCTTGTACATGTCACACCTCTACTAGCACACCTAGATCACATTAAGTATGCTTGCAATGTTGAGTAGAAAAGACTTGAATATTTAGAAAATATAGATTTAAATGCATTATTCATGGTCATACAGGATTTTCAGGTGGCAAGTCAAGGAAACCATAATCCCAAGACAACACCTCAAATGCTGAAACAAAATATGAGGTAGTACTCCAACAAAAAAATATTGAGGAGAGGTTACTATATGCAACCTGATTTATATTCTGCAAGAATCTTACTGAGCTGTAGTAAAGTGGGAGAAAACAAATTAAGAGGATACTTTCCACTGTCCTATGAAAGAAAGGGTTAAAATAAGCAACTAAAATAAGGTACAGCAAATAAGGTGGAAGTAATAGTTGAAAGCGTGTAATGTAACCACAAGCAAAATCAGGCTCATCAACAAAAAAAAAATTTGATTGTGGTGGTGGTTTTTTTTAGTATCACTTGCTTCACTGGATGCTCTCAGTGCTCTTTAAGAATTTAGGTGACCCTCTGCTTCATAGATTTCTAACCATACAACCCTTTATAGATTTCTAATTATAAATTAAATGCTTCAGTATCATCATTATGCTTTTTTAAACATACATTTCAACTTCATCTTGGGTTCTAAATCACATCATCAATTACAACCATCAATGACTGAATGACTCTGACTTATACCACCTTTAATAATATTTCAGGAAAACATGATCTGTGTGTTGTGTTAAAACTATTTTCACATTATTTCCCTTGATTTATTTAGGGTCCACCTGGCTTGCCTGGCCTAAAGGGAGATCCGGGTTCCAAAGGAGAGAAGGTATACGTTATTCATTGCTTGTGCCTTTGTAATTTTGACCCAGTCTAAAAGTCTCTATAAAATTAGCAGAAAGAAACACTAGGGTTTTTGTATCAGAAAGCAAGACAACTTGCCATGTCTGTCAGTCAGCTTCTCGAAGCCTTAACAGTAATTGTGAAGTTTTAAGCCACATCTGATATCCTGGTGATATATGGAAAGAAAAAGGTTACTGCCTGTGTGGTAGGTAATCTACTGACCATGTGATTCTTCCTTGCAATGAAAATCCCAAAGATACTGATGTAAAGAGAACTGTTGGCTTTACAAAAACAAAGTAGAAATGAAAAGTATTCAGGTTTTTTATTTTAAAACAACAAAATGTTAATATTTAACAGGTATAATATTTTCTTTTGAAATAATGGATTGAGACATCTGGGATAACATTTTCTAATGGAGTTCCAATGAGTTATTGGTTGCTTGTGTCTTAGAGAAAAAATCTGTAGGGAAAGGGACGTGAATATCATTATATCATGTGAATTTCAGTTTTTGCTTATGTGCTTAAATCAGTTGTTTATACAGCTATATTACATGCGGAAACAAATGTGCAACTCTATAATAGGCTTATAGCATCTAAATGTGAAAGCTGTTACGAAATTTGTATCCACAGGCATTGTTTGTTTGTTCTAGCAGTTTCAGTAAGGACTGTTTTAAATCCCTTTCCCTGAATAAGCAGTCACAACTTGCAAATAATCTCAAAGTCTGAAAGACCAACTAACAGCAATGAATATGCTTTCAGAATAATTTGGTTTCAGGTTAATCGTTGACTAGCAACAGTGATGACATTTGAAAGCTTCTGGGGAAGACAAATGCCGTAACTCCAAATGTCCCCCCGCTTCCTTCTTCCTCCCCCAGCTGTACATGCTGAGCAAGATGTCATATGGTCTGGAATATCCTCAGCTGGGGTCAGCTGTGTCCCCTCGCAGCTTCTTGTGCACCCCCAGGCTACTCACTGGTGGGGTGGGTGAGAAGCAGAAAAGGCCTGGGCTCTGTGTCAGCGCTGCTCAGCCATAACGAAAACATCAACACTGTTTTCAGCACAGATCCAAAATACAGCCCCATACTAGCTACTGCGAGGAAAATTAACTGTATCCCAGACAAAACCAGCATAGTTTGCAGAGCACATTTACTTCATATATGTTGAGTTTTAACTGTATTTTCTTTTGTCTTATTTAGGGACATCCTGGTTTGATTGGCCTGATTGGACCTCCAGGAGAACAGGGTGAAAAGGGTGATAGGGGTCTTCCTGGCCCACAGGGATCTCCTGGAGCCAAGGGTGATGCAGTGAGTAAAACATACTTATGTTTTCATTCAAGTTCCATGCAAGCAAAGAGTACATATCCCAGTCTTTCTTTTGCCATAAACATTTAACACTCAGAGCCTCCTGCTAGAAGTTACAACTTTCCTAGGCATTGTACAAACACAGTGAACTTAAACCAGCTTAAAACAAAATCATAGTGTTTCAAAAGATGACAGAAACACATAACACAGAAGTTAGGGATAAGATAAAACTAGCAGCACCAATCTCATCATGTTTAACTGCACTACCCAAAGTAGCTTCCTTTCTCCTAGTTATGAGCCCTGTTTTAAGGCACTGTAAAGTGAGGTTTCCGAGCCAGTCTGAATGGGAGCACAGTTGTGACTGTAAGTACTGCAGTGTAAGAACAACTACAAGCAACTCAAACTGTCACTTAACATTTTAAACTTACAAACTGTTTTGGACCCTAGCAAATGGCCTAAATCAAAACTCATCAGATTTGGATGCTTATTAGGACTACTTTATTTCATATATACGTATTTTTTAATCCAGGCCAGTATGTAGAATACTTTAGTTCTGTACTTACTCTTTTATTCTTTCTTAGGGAATTTCTGGTCCTGCTGGTCCACTTGGACCCCCTGGTCCTCCTGGTTTACCTGTAAGTAATTTCATCCAGTCCTCCTGTTCAAAACACTCCCATGTTTTGTGGAATACACTTCAACTACAGTTATGTTCTTGCCCGTAGGGTCCCCAAGGTCCAAAAGGTTCCAAAGGATCCAGCGTGAGTAATTCTCCTCAATACTTTTTGTTCTTTTACTTAACTTTTGTGTACGTTGTTTTTTAACATGGTGTAGCATAGTCAACACTGCATTTCTTTCTTCGCTTTATAGGGTCCTGCTGGTCAAAAGGGTGACAGTGGGTTACCTGGTCCACCTGGTCCTCCAGTAAGTAAGAATTCTTATCTGACATTCATGCACATTACACTGACATGATGACCCTGTTTTGACAAGGGTAGAAAACCACATTTGTGAACTTGCAGATAAGGAAAATATTAATGAATGTTTGAAAATTCATTTTTCAGGAAGCTCAAATCCACCAGACACAGACATTGACTGCACTAAAAAAGCCATTAGAAACTTAAAAGAAACCCAACACAAAAACTGCCACAAACAAATAAAAAAACCCTCCCTTGCAATAATTATTTAATGTGTTATACTGAAGCACAGAAAATAGAAGCATATTGGTTTCCCCCTGTTGATACTTTTCTGTTCCTACTATTTCTTTCTCATATCAGAACAATCTAAAATGAAAACAGTCCACATCTGAATGAAGTGTTTCAATTTCTTGAAATGAGATATTGCTTTATAGACTGCAAGTGGAATTTTAAAGTTTTATCATAGAAAATATCCAGAGTTTACACTTGTCATAGGCTATGCCTGTGCTTGAGGGAATTGTCAGTGACGAAGAGGCAATTGCAAGTCAGTTCTGCACACTTAACTTATGTGAGGGGGCACACTCTTCCCCAAACAGCAATGTAGTGAGAAGTCTTCAGAGCACAACAATGGTTTGGCCTCCTACAGTCATTTTGGTCTGCAAGTAAATCACAGCACAAAAGCATAAATCTGAAGGAAATAAGTGAAATAAATAAATACTTTGAAGAAATTCTATTCAAAGCATCTCCAAGCCACATTCTGTGGTCTTCCTCTGCGTATTTTTGCAGCTGAAAAACAAAGAGAAAAGGTAACCAGATATGTTGTTTTTCACTCAGGGTCCTCCAGGTGAGGTAATCCAGCCGCTGCCAATCCAGTCACCCAAAAAGACAAGAAGATCTCCTGATTACATGTTATCTGATGCTGGTGATAATATTCTGGATTATTCTGATGGAATGGAAGAGATCTTTGGTTCATTGAACTCGCTGAAGCAAGACATTGAGCATATGAAGTATCCGATGGGCACTCAGAATAACCCAGCCCGAACCTGCAAAGACTTGCAACTCTGCCACCCAGATTTCCCAGATGGTATGTTAATATTGCATGACAAATGCAAACAAGGCGGAAGTTATGATCTGCCAAGATACTTTGACAGCATAATTAATTATTGGTAGATGGTTAACAGTTTCTCAATAAATAGTCTCATTAAATCCATTTTTGGAGGTATAAAAATTTATAAGATATAAGAGATGTTCTCTTGGTAAAAGCCAAATTCTTTGAATACTTAACCTGGTCTGGGTTTAGATTTAAAACTTTTTAAAACACTAAAAAAAATTGTTGTTTTGAAAGGTGGGCCTTGCATTTCCAGAATTATCCAGACAGGAAAAGGATGAAAGATTGATGCTAGGTATTTCAATGGAAAGTAAAATCACAAATGTCAGCATGCTGGGATAGCTAATACCTTCTTTTAAAAGAAATAAGAATTATTTTTGTAGCTGTATACTTTAGCTTGGTATAACAATATAAAGTAGCATTGGTATTATATGAGATTTATTATTGATTATGCCTCTCAAATTTTACTATTCTTTCACCCTTAGAATAATTTATTCTACTGCATGATCACTGTTCTATATCATACAGCAAATAGACATGCAGGTTTCTCTGATACTGTTTAATGCTACTAAGTACTAGCTTAATAAAATGCAGAGTAGTATGAACAAGACATTGTGTTCTGAAGACTTATCTTGATTTAATTATTCATCGTTTTCTTCTTTTTTTCTGAGTTTACTGCTCCAGAAAGGTTTAAATGAAAGCCAGCCTTCACAGAGTCTTCATCCTTCCTTTTTTTTTTTTCCTATTGCAATGGATATTTTTCCTAGTTCAATGTAATATTTTTCTGCTTTCAAATGGGAGGAAAAATAGATTTTGACAGTTTAATAATATTTTATTGCTTTCACTCTAGATAGATCAAAACAGATGGATGCCTTGAGGAGTAGTTATGCAGTGTGTGTGCTATATGAAAAGTACATATTTTACAATTCAGTACCCTCCATAATAATGAATGTTTTTTATGGAACACATTCACCTTCTTCACTTTACCAGTATTTGCCTATTATTTGGAGCCTTATTCATATAAAAGTAATCTTATTTTGGTTAAAATAAAAGTAAATGCATTCATTAAGACATAGAATTCTCCAGGGACAAGAGTTACATGTAGGAAAGACTGTTTTCAATAAATATAGCCTGAATCAATAGAATTTTAAAATACCATAAATGCTTTGTCTATTCCCTGTATTCAGAAGACAGAACTGGTGAAAGGATTTGTCATTTGTCTTTGAAACCTCCAGTATTTGAAACTGGATTAGAACAGTAGTGTCAGAAAATCATTTGCTGTCCTGCTGTGAAACTAGCTGGAGATAAGTACCCACATCACAGAAATCACCATTATAATTAGAATGGTAGATTTTAAAAAGCCCTGATTTTTAATGGACCTTGGATTGACTGCAACTCTTTCATGCCCAGCCTTCATTAACCCTAGCATTGCAGGGCCTGAATTCTCAATCATGCCAGACTGCTGAAATTATGGGAAGCCTCATACAACTTTTAACTGTCTTTCCCACCATGTCACCTAACCAAGTATTAGTTAAGGTGCTTTTATCATCTAAAGCAGCCTGAAGTTTCCCTAGTGCTGCAGCTTCATAACCCAGTAGAAAAAAACCATCTTTTCTTGAGGTATATCTCTCTCAATGGAAGCTTTAGGTACTTGTGCCAGCTACAGCCTCACCAAGCCCTGTGCGGCCACCTTTTTATGGAGATAGGTATATAAATTACTCCAGATTTTGCTCTCTGACCTAAGCCATAGCTTATTTCTGCCTAAGAGTGCCTCTGCTCTGTTTTTGAGGGTGCTGCCGTCACAGGTACACATTATCCTTCCAGTTGAAATACTGAAACGGCCAAATTGTTGAGAACCACAATGTATGTTTCACACATAATGTCCTTCCTCCTCTAAACTGAGTCTCCTCAGTTCCTCCAAAACTTTAGCAGTAGCCTACAAGAGAGTCATAGTTTAAAGTAAAATTAGACAAAAACAAAAGGGCACAGATAAAAATAGACTTTGATCCTGGTGTTCTTTCATAAACAACAATAGCAGCAGCAAACCACAAGGCAGAAAAGAAAGGGTTGCTTTCTCATCATCCAGATAAAATAACTTTGATACAGATTTTGGAGGACTGATAGGCAGCAGTAAAACCTGCACCTTCCAAATACCATTTCCACTATATAAGGCAAAAATTTTCTCATTTGTTTTAGGGGAATATTGGATTGATCCTAACCAGGGCTGTACTGGAGACTCCTTCAAAGTATACTGCAATTTCACAGCAGGTGGGGAAACTTGCATCTACCCAGATAAGAAATCTGAAGGAGTAAGTACCAATCTGTGTTTTCAGCTGGGTGTTGACAGATCCAACTATGTTGTTGCAGTGTTGACTGAACAGGATAATTATATTGTCACATTTTCACATATCTGTCTTTCTGGTTACACTGGAATTCACATAAATCTGAAGTGGTAAAATGGTACATAGAGGTAACTGGTAACTGTTAACTTTGTTAAATGCTGTTTGCAATTTCACTGTTTTGCTTAGTTAGGGGACCTATGCACTTGCTTGCTAACCTTTCACTCCGTTTCAGAATGCAACATAACCATGCAGCTAGTTAAAAGTGCATAATCTAGCATTTGACACATAAAACCTAAACTCTTACTGTGTTTCTCTTGTGGGTTCATATTTTCCTACACAAAGTAGATGTAAAACGCTATGTGTTAACAGTGTCATTACTCATTGTTATAAATTACCTCTGATGGGGCTTATGGTATAGAGGAGGGCTTTCTAAAAGCTTGCCTAAATGGAAGAGATCTATCAGCATCAACACCAGTAAAAACTCTAATTTAGAAACTCTTCACAGGAACAATTTATTCCAGCAGTTTACCTGAATCTTAACAGATGACAACAGCCTCCCTTAAACAGAACTAGCTCTCTTTATAAGCCATCACCTTGGATTCTGTTTAAAGTCACTAATCTGAAGGCATTCTATACAAAAAAAACCATCCTATTTTACAGCTTTAAAGAGGCTGAGATTTCAGAAAAAAGAACCATTCTTTACTAGCAGATGTGAAATTTGTCCTAGGTAATGTAAAATCTTCTATCTGTTAACACATTTTAAATACTTCTGTCTCTGCTGTTTTACCACACAGGTTAGAATTTCATCATGGCCAAAGGAGAATCCAGGATCTTGGTTTAGTGAATTTAAGCGAGGCAAACTTGTAAGTTGTCACTGCAACGTAACAGTTGTTCATAAATCAAGTACATGTTATCAGTGATCAACAGATCCAAAGTAATTTTATAAATATTTAGATAATGAAAAAATGTTTCAAGCCCAGTCTTTTTGCCCTAAATGTTAAAGCAGCTATATAGCTTCTTGCTCCTGAACAGTAGAAGCCTGCTCTGTATTGTCCCACAATGATCCAAATGGTCACCCGCACAGCTGATGGTGAGGATCTAGCTTCTGGCAGACTACCCATCACCACTGAACCTGCCCCACTCTAGGTAACAGGAAATATACTGAGTATGCAAAGATGAGACTGTAGGCCAGCTTAACTTTATAATTAACTAAAACCAGATTTTCCAAAGAGGTTCTGCTATTTCACAGTATATGGTAGGAGTAATTCTCTGTCTTTCCCAATATAATGAAGCTAATATATGTAGTTCTTAATCCTAAATATATTGCTACAACATGAAAAATCTATTTACTGAATCATAGCTTTATTGAACTTAAAACTGCCTAAAATGTTGTATGTTGATTATTTTTTTTAATTAAGGATAGTTACATGGGTCTTTTGTCAACAATAATTTTGTTCTGCATTTTAACAAAGGAAACAGATAAACATACATGTAACTTTTTATATTTTCCAGCTTTCCTATTTGGATGTTGAAGGCAATTCTATTAATATGGTCCAAATGACATTCCTTAAACTACTGAGTGCCTCTGCCAGACAAAATTTCACTTACAACTGTCATCAGTCTGTAGCTTGGCATGATGCATCATCTGACAGCTATGACAAAGCACTAAGGTTCTTAGGATCGAATGATGAAGAAATGTCTTATGACAACAATCCTTACATCAAAGCTCTTCACGATGGCTGTGCAGTAAGTAGAGGTTCAGAAGAGTCTTTACAAACCCAACTTCTCAAAGTAGAAAACAAATTCATTTTTTCCACAGCTTTCTTCTGAGAAAAGGTTTCAAAATACTTTATTTTTAATAGACTGCCTTTTAGTAGGTTTTTAACTACAGTACACTAGTCCCTTATTTAATTTTCATATATGTACAAAAAAAACCAACAAAAAAACAAACCAAAACCATAAGCCAAGCAACAGAAATGGGACAAACCTGGCGTGGATACAGGCTGTCAGCACCTGATTGTGTGCTGAGATTAGACTATGTGCTCGTATGAACATAGTATAAGAGAACAGAAGAAAAAAAGCATAGTAAGGGGAGGCAGCCCATCAGCAGAATATATTTATACTCAAAATCAAGGCATATGCAGACAGAATATTTAGTGAATACAGTAAAAACGTGTATGAACTAAACCATATGTACGTACCCAAACATAGTGAATTAATTGCACAGTTGGTATGTGACTTGGTATTTTCTTTTCTCAATTTCTGGTAGTCAAAGCCAGGTGGAGTTTGTGGACTGTACCTTTCGGAAGCTTCTCAGGTCCACTGTAATCCCTGGAGCTGTCCAAACATGCATCAGCTCTCTAACCGCCTCTCCAGCAGGGTCTTTGTAGGCATAGCAACTGTTCTTCTTTTCAGAAACAGAATAGTTTGTACTGAACACTTTGAAACAAAGACATCAAAGGAGCAAGTGACAGTTGAAGCCTCATTAATTATTCTGGGTTTTTATATGGGAATCTTTTGAAGGCAGTTCCTGAGAAGTCAGTGACAAAGAATCAGAGACCTGAAAGTGCCAGGATACCTACCTGGGTCGGAGACAGAGATGCAGCTCAGGTAGATGCAGTGTCTCTTCCCCTCAATAATGAGATTCTAATACGTAACTGCTTCATGTCGGCCTTTCTGTATGTCCTGTAGATTTATTCTGCTTTAGTTATCCACAGTGGGTGAGTGTAGAGCTCCAGAGAGAGCTAGAAGTGATTTAGGGTGTAAGTCCATCACTAAACTGAGAACTCAAACTTGGATGCTTATCTAAACTCCAAGACCCTGGCACAGCTGAAAGGGGTCACAGCAAGGTATAACAGACTATCTCAATGAAGTGCAGTCCTGCCTGATGACTAACGTGATAACTTGGCTGAATGGTATTTAGAGCAGCGAGAGCCTTTGTTAGGAAGTAATAAGGGTCTGCCTTCAAACCTGTTATCTAAATTCATCAGTTAGCAGTCCTGTCAGACTACTACACTCTTTCATGTCAAAACAACTGCTGTAATACTTTGTGAGACAGTTATAATCTTTCTTCTTAGAAGTGGATCTTTCTTCTGTCTTTCAGAACTAATCAGTGTTTTTTTTTTCACAAGGAAGACGTGCACTGCTATGAGAATAGTGTTATTTTTTTTATTAAATAGTATAAATGTGAACTCATCATTCTCTAAGAAACATTAAAGGTCTTTTAGGTAATTTTTCATTTGTAGACCTATTTTAGTAAGTCAAAAGCTATGGGCTGATCTCTTTCTAAAATCAAAACCATTCAATGTCACGTTTTTAAAATAAAATCCTAAGAAAACATAAACTTTAGAGTCTGTAATATCTGGTGCATGAGGGGGCAATAATTTTTAAATTCTATACTTCAGAGATAACCTATGAAGATCTACAGCACATGCTTACTGCTCTAATATATAACCATGTTTGCTATTTTTTTTTTTTGTCTTTTTTAATAGTCACGAAAGGGCTATGCAAAGACGGTGATCGAAATCAACACACCCAAAATAGACCAAGTGCCTATAGTTGATGTGATGATCAATGACTTTGGTGATCAGAACCAGAAGTTTGGATTTGAGGTTGGTCCTGTCTGCTTCCTTGGTTAAGCTTTAGACAAAATCAGATCAACAAAAATGTTGCACTTTGGTGCTACCAACCCACTTCATGCCACATGCAAGTTTTGAATAAGGATGGCATAGAAAATATGTCTTGCTGTGTATGTATGTCTTATCTAGAAAGTAATTGTTGCCCTTGTAGGGCCAGAATCACATGACTTAAACTTATTTTGCAAAGATGCTGTGGCACAGACAACATAGTGCTTGCTTTAGGAACACCCCCCTTTGGATTCCTTTGGTGCTGTAAAAAAAATTAACAACATGGTGCTCCTTCCATTACAACAGAATTGTTAAGAAAGTGTTTAATAAACTGTAATTATTCTATGTACAGTACTATACTGTTATTTCTCTGTCCATTTCCAAAACTTGCATGTGTCTCTGAATTGCATCTGGCTGTTATTTTATAATTACAAAATTACACTGTCAATACTGTGTATGTATTCTGAAAAAATAAAGCTGTAATTGCCAGTGAAGCCAATTCAAATTTCAGATTAAGAATAAAATCCCTTTGTATATATTGTTGTTGAAGAGCTTTGTTATTTGAAGTCGCCAACAAAACTTAAGGTGGCAAAACTGGAAGATCTTGAGCAGCACACTCAAACAACTCTTTTCTGCTGATATCACTTGTGATTATGAATTTCAATAATGAAAGCATCTTCAAAGGTGCTGTGTTCCATGGTGCTATACCTCAGACCTTTTATTTTCTTTTCTAATTCCATAATTTCATAAGATACCTGTATATATCTAAAATAAACAAGTTTATATTTTTGGGTGGGGAAAATATGTAAGAAAAAACCAACTTCTGTGTAAGAGATCTGT
The DNA here is from genome assembly GCF_023634085.1 of Falco cherrug. NCBI lineage: Eukaryota > Metazoa > Chordata > Aves > Falconiformes > Falconidae > Falco > Falco cherrug. The sequence continues at coordinate 13,365,571 of NC_073708.1, forward strand.
TAAAAATCTGTGAAGTAAATTAGTCATATAGTTTTCCTTTTTTTTTTTTTTCTTCAATCTCATCATTTGTTTCCATTGTGTTTATTTGGTCTGCATAAATATTAAAACTGGATTCTAAAGTTATTTATGGATTTTTGCAGTGTTTACTTAGATTTTTATGTAAGCAATGATGGATGTTTGCTTCCTGAACTGGATACTAAAAGTTCCACAGAATGGTCCTATACGTTATTTGCCCATCCCATTAATATGAATTATTTTTATTTTTTCCTGTTATTTCACCTGAAGGCCAGGGATGCAATATGTCTAGGTCATGTGATTCTCCATAGTTGCTAAGCAACATACGAGGGGACTGCTTCCTGCAGAGCTGTCTTTGACCCAAACTGTTACAATTTGCTATCCAAATCTCAGAAAAAAAAAAAAAAATAAAAAGAGTTTGTTTGGCCTTCCCTCTGAACATTTTATTCAGATAGTTGGAAGTAGAAATTACATTTTAGCTTTACAACACAAATCCTTTTGTAATTATTTTTCATAATATATGTAAGACTTGAAAAGAAATGTTTGTTTCTATTTCTTAAAAATTGTTAAATTAAATAGTATTAGTTTCTGCTGGCTCATTTCCAACTGGTATTTTCTTATGCACGTTTATACATGTAAAAGTGAGATTTCAAAAGTCAACTTCTTGCTGTTCATGTTTTCTTTTATTTTTGAACCAAAGTTTGTAACTGTCACCTCAAAGAGGAAAATACAAATTTTATTAATAAAATCAAGTCTTGTCTACCTGGATTGGTCATTGTCTTTTTTTCAATGTCCAAATCTCACCCACTTCACTCTGCTTCCAGACCATGTAGACTCAAAAAAAAGAGTAATCTTACCACATGTCCTGGCAAGCATTGGGAAAAGTGTTAATTGAAAAGAAGCTGATCTAGCCACCAGCAATATGCAGCAAGGCTGACAAGTTCGCATTTCATTCGAATGGATTTGTAGCTGCATCAGTCCACATAATACTATCAAACACAAGATAGGAACCTGATATTCTTTCCCCAGCCACCCTCTTACAACCTACAATGTTTTAAGTGCTTCACAGTCTCATGCTTATCCTTGTAGAATCCCATAAAGTCAGTAAATGACCCTATTTATTGATGTGAAATGGATGAAAAGAACTAGAATACAAAATTTCCAGTACCTTGTTTTAATGTATCCTTCTTTCAGGTAGATAGTGGAACCAGAACTGGTGATGGATCCAAGCTAGAGACATCACATATGTGACCTGGGACCTCCTCTAGAAACGTTTTATTTCTTTTTAATCTGCTAACTGTTCTTTATGAAGTCTGCTTATGTCCACGATAGCTGTGAAGGCAGCTTCAGTAAGTTTGGCAGAGGAGCAGGCACTTCCTGCTGCTCAAGCGGGCTAGGTTAAGTTAGGTGCTGAGCTGTTCAGCCCATCTAAAATAAACCACCACTTATGACTCATAATAATAAAGACGGTTGTGATTTGGCAGTCAGGATTAGGCTGCAGTAGAACACTGTTTCTAAGGGTGCAATGATGTATGCAAGAAGCCAAACCAACCCATCTCACTACCGCTAGTTATTCTAACTCCTTTGTCCATTCTGTTTCAATATACTGTTCGTGTTCTCTCCTAGTTTTTGCTTGAAGGGGAAAAATTGCCATTATGTATTTCCGCTTTCAAGCAAAAATTATGCTATTTATTTTTCTCTCAACAGAAGTCTCATATTAGGAGTGCTTTAAAAAAACACCAACAAACAAAAAGAGAACTGTTCAGAACAGAAAGAAATTTCACAGCAAAACTCACACATTGGTCTTTCTGTGAGATAAACTTCAGATTCTGCAGCCAAATCCTAGTAGCCCTAAAAAACATAAAACCTCAGATTTATCATATACTATTATAAAAAAAAAATATCCACTCCAAAACTATGCAAGCTAAATTCCTTACTCAACCAAGCCCATAAGAAGAAAAGGAACAATAGTATTTTTCATATAAAAATTACAAACCTATGTAATCATAAAAAGATTGCAATGGCTTATGGCTTCTGGATTTTAGAAACTGACAGAACTTTGATGTTCTGTGATCCTGAGGTTTCACCCTACCTCAGGGCAGACCAGGCAGTTTTTCTGGAAAGTTTGCTTTGAGCCTCCCCCTAAACGGAGAAAAGCCATACTGGAGTTGGTATACGGTTTCTGGACTGCAAATACAGATGCTGCTGTCATGTTGCATGGAAATGGAGTTAGCAGGCACACAGCAAACACAAGCCAACAAATACTACAGATTGAGGCAATGTTCTGTCTGGAATAACACCAACATACAATAGAGATTTAAATTATAAGCTACGCCTCTAAAGGTATAAACTGTTCTGTCTGTAGACATATTTTCTTCTCTCTCTCACTCGCCTTTCCTCTTTCTAACACATGATAGGGCAACACCAACAAATCATGATTGGCACATCTCTTGGAAAACTTCCTAACTTGTAATGAAGATTATTTTTTTTTCAGTCCAAGTGTACAGTCATTATGGCTAACATCAACAGTCGCCTTGTGACACAAAAAAGCTACCATCTGTTTCAAAAAATAAGCACAGTTACTTGCTTAAGATTCTTCCCCTTGGCAACAAGTTTGTTAATTTTAAGATGAAGCTTCACACGCTAGTGACCAGTAGGAGATGCCTTAATAGCAATTGATTTTCTATTACAAGCATACTTATTTTTGTGTGAATGGATAACTTCTATTGTACATGCACCAAAAATAACTTGAAAATTACAAAGACAGGATATTAAATGTCAAGTCTATTATATTTACCTGGAAAGATGTCTTATTTGTGTTCCTTTTTTAAGCACAGAAATTATCAAAGAGGCTCATTGTTAATGTCGCAAAAAGCAATGCCAAGATGATTGCAAAGGAACAGACTGCTCTAAAGATATTCACTTTGTTTTCAATAAGGACATCAAAGACGATTACAGTGAGGAAGGCTGCGAGCATACATATACTCAGACATGCTTCTCTAGCCAAAATTTGGCTTAGTTTTTTCTCATTTATGTGAATGAAGGCTCTGTTCTAATGAGAGAGGATGGAGCCAAAGCCTACAGTGCTACCATGGCCATGCTTTGTGCAGGTTCTCTTAGGAGCTTTGCCAGACCTTGACTGTGTTTCCAGTTCCTCAAGGGCGGAGAAGTGATCTCCGTCAAAACATATCTAACTTCAGTAAGACAGAGAGGAGTTGTCAGGAATTCAGCAGCAAGACTGGCAACCAAATGTCTTTCCTATCTCTGGGTATGATCCAGGAAATTATTTTTTTTAACATCAAAATGACATTGCAGCTAAATCTTGGTGAAGCATAAAAGAACTCCAGCTTGCACAGCGATTGAAGTGCAGATTAAAATTAAAATGCAGTCCATCCAATATGCTATCATGACATTATATACTACTAAAGCATAATTTATATGAATAGGGGATGACCAAGGGCCCGGTCAGCAGGTTATGATAAAATCCACAAATAAGAAGTCAATGCATCTGTTTTCTCTTCCCTTTCTTGATGATGCCAGCTGTTTCTGTTCAAGTCTAGAGTTTACTCTCCAGGAAAAACCTTGAGTCCGTTATCTGATTTCCTTTCATCATCATCAAGTAATTTGCATTTTGGTGGATGATGCTGACTACTTGTTTGCCTTTCAATGTCTAGTATACATTTTATGAGCTATTACAATCTAATAGTAGCAGTATTTTTCATTTTCCTGATTGCCAGCCATTCTATACCCAAGTGACTAACATTATTGCTTTTCCTCATACTCAGCTGGTATTTTCAGAGAAACATAAGGTTCAGCAAAAGTAATTACTCAACCAACCTCCTCCATGATTTTAAAACAAAAAACATCTGCCACAAACAGCATCAATAAGCCCTCAACAGATAACAAGAAAATGGAAAATTAATCACTTTCCAAATGATACAGTAAGCAGAATAGCTGATGGAACATTTATCATCATTTCTCCTGTGTCCATTAAAGAAGATTGGCTGTAAGTACCTGTCAGAGTTCTTTCACAGCTTGCAAAGCCATCCTAATTTTGTGCTCTAGCTTTCACTTTATGCCTTAAATGGTGGTCAGTAAAATTATTTGCAAGAAGAAAATCAGACTGATTCTTCTGTAGCCCCACAAGTTCTGCAAACTGTATCTTCTGCTGTATTTTCACTAGAGTAAGGATGTAATGAGTAATTAGAAGAAGCTTTCCAAATTTACAGGGCTGAGACAACAAGGCTGCCCAGAGTCATGAGGTCATCCTAAGGACCAGAAATTAATACAAAAGCCTCCTACCCAGTTAGCATCTCACTCCAAAATGTCTCATAGCCAGAGATCTTGAAAATGGCCACAGCACACTATGTGCTGTGACAACAGAGGCCATAGGGTTGTGTGGCCCGCAGAGGATCAGCCTGCAAGCTCTGGAGTTCCCTAGCACAGGTAAAAAGTAAACACGGCTAGAGCAGAGCCATAAACCAGAGTTTTTAAATGGAAAATATTAACTAAATGTTGAAATTGTGAACTGAACTCCAGAAGTGACGTAACAGAGAACAACAACATTCCAGTACAATTAGCGTTTCTGAAACAGAGATAGTAATTTCTTACTTGTTAGTTTACTCAGACTCTTACACAGAAAGCCCAGTGAAGTCAGGTAGAGTATCATCACCAGCCCAAATAACTTCTAGAGCAGGCACTGTTCATTACAGCACGTAAAGTATGTTAAGTGAATAACAGCTGAAGAGATTTAGAATGGTTATTGTTATTGACATAAAAGCTCCTTTCTATCAAATATTAACAAAAAAACAGGTAAGGTTTGATATTCTATTCATATAGTCTCTTGAGCCTATGCTTCTTTTTTATTAGAATATCATCTCCATGGCAGCTCAGGAAAAAGTAGCTCTGCTTTGCGGTCCTATTGCCCAAATTGGCTCAGAAGATAACGCAGCACAATGTGAAGGCTCAGGCTCTGGAGAGTGCATAAATATATAATCTTCATAGCATTCACTATTCAGTAGCTTTCTGATTTGGATGGATATGGATCACTTATCCCTTTGTTATTTCTCAGAAGGATTTTAGAAATATCCACTATGCTCTAGGCCTGTAGACTTGCTCAATGCAGATATTAAGATCAAAGCTGTTTACTGCCAGAAAGAGCCAAAACTGGAATTTTGTCAAAAATTTCCACAGCACTCCCATTTCTGAAGAGAACAAAGTATGTTTCACCTGCCCACCTCTCCCCTCTTTTTAATTGTGATGTTTCCATTTGAAATTATAAGGTGGTTTTCTCCAAACTGACTGAAAATATGTGATTGGTGGGAGGAAGTCCACTGGTATCCACACTGAGGTTGTTTTCCCCTATGCTGGGGACAGGAGCCGAGTACAATACTGAAGCTGAATAAAGGCATCTGTATAAAGGGCACAGTAAAACCAAGGAGAAACAGTTCTCAGTGTACAACAGAATGGAGGAAAATGTAGGGAAAGAAAGGAAATAAGGAAGCAGCGGGGAAATAATGGGAAAAGGATGATGAGAGCTGAACTTGGCTCCCTCCTTTCCTCATCCAAGGGCAGAAGGGTGAGAAATCTTTATCACCCAGTCTGGGAGCATCCCATGCGATTGCTGGTATTCAGTAACAGTCAAGGTTTGCTTCATACAGTCATTGCAAAGGGGTATGGGGTGGGTGGGGAGGGGTGTGTGTGGGGTGCACCAACCCCCTAGTTAGGAGGCAGCAGCAAAACTGGTTTATAAAAAACTACAGTCTAGTAGCCGAGACTGCAGGCCTCTGTGGGAAACACAGTGCCACTAATACCTGCGGTACTGGCTGCAGCCAGGTCCCTGGTCTCTTGTTCTCCCTCCCCTCCCTTCACACGAGCACCTCTGTCTTAGACATTCTGAATTTTCTTCCTCTGCAGGAACTCTATTCTCCTGGAGCAGCCTCATTTTATTGTGGGACTAATAAGTACAGGACATCTGAAAAGGCGACAAGAGACTTAACATTTAAGGTCAGGTACTTGAAGGAGGGAAAAAGGATGATGGAGGATGAGCAGCCTTGGAAATCAATATACAGCCACACTAACAGGCTGCCAGGCTCACAAAACATAAAGCTTGCCTGGGCCATCCAGACTAGGAACAGGGCTGCTCAGTTTCTGCATCCTTTTCCTACCGCAAAGAAACATCTAGGTCAGACAGCACTGCAGCCTTCCTACTGACTGTCTCCACAACAAAAGTCAGATGAAAACAATCAGCTCACGTTGATGACGGCGCAGAATATCCCTCTGCATATTAAAACTGGTCTATTTAATTTTCTAAACACATTAACCTCAAAACAAAGCCATAATATCCTGAGGAACCATATTTGAACTAGTGTCACATCTTTCCATGGAGAAAAGCAATAAAATAAATTTTTTTTTTTTAAAAAAGGGACAGTACACATGAACTGATGATATCTGAAAATTTTCCAGATTAAATGATTCTTGACTATTTCAAGACATTATGTAGTTTTGCATGTGTGCATTCATTTCTCATGTTTTGCATAATCTTTCTGATGACTGTATGCACAAGTGTACCATGTAGAAACAGCAGCCAGGCAGTGTGATTACTCATTAAATTTAATGAGTGGGTTAGAATTATGTACTATAAAACTACGATGAAAGTGAAATCACAAATTTGAAAGCCAACTAAGGGCTGAAACATATGCAAGCACAGTTAGTTAACACTCTCTTAATATGCACAACGATAAATACTTCATATAGATATACAGCAAATTTGGATTCACATTACCCAAGTGGAACTCAGCTGTGATGGTGTATGAAATGATACATTTAAATCTAATGAGACGCATAACTCAGAGGACGCAAAACCAACAAAATACTTGACGGCTCTCTTGCCACACTGGGATATTTCCATGACATGTGTCGCGACCAGCAGGCAGCATGCAGCCCTTGCTGTGCAAACGCGCCAAAGGTTGACGCCTGCTTTCAGCCCCCGGTGACTAGCGGCGGGCAGGGCTGTGAGCACTGCAAGGGAGGATGGCAAAGGAAGGGAAAGATGACCAAGCACGGCTGAGGAAACAATTGCCCCAAAGCCCTCCTTCAACAGTAAGGACACTCATTTGGATGGCTTTTGTGAACAAAACTTCCACCCCTGCTACGGAGAGCGTTTGGGCTGAAAGCGGGAGCGAGGGTTCGCTGTGGGCCGCCTGGGCTGAGCCCCGGCGGGAGGGGAGGAGCAGCACCAGGGCTGGCCGCCGGGGCTGGCTCGCAGCCGGCAGAGCGGCACGGTGAGCCCGCGGCTGAGGGAACGAGCAGGCCGAAACGGCGGGGGCGAAACGCCCGCGGAGCGCCCCGCACCCAACCGCCGGCCGCGTCCAGCCTGCACGGCCGCGGGGAGCGCGGGTCCCGCAGCGCCGGCCCGGCCCGCCAGCCGCGCGCGGGGAGCCGTTAGCCGGCGCGCGGGGAGCCGTTAGCCGGCGCGCGGGGAGCCGTTAGCCGGCGCGCGGGGAGCCGTTAGCCGGCGCGCGGGGAGCCGTTAGCCGGCGCGCGGGGAGCCGTTAGCCGGCGCGCGGGGAGCCGTTAGCCGCGCGCCCGCCCGCCCAGCGGCAGCACCTGCCGGTCCGTCGCGTTTCCCGCCGCTTCACGAGAGGAGGCTGCGCCTCAGCGTAGGGGTGACGGCTCCGAGCGTGTAAGGTAACGAGAGAGAGAGATGTGCCTCCATGTATCTCTAGCCACAAATTCCTATTTTAAATCAGTATTTTTCTCTCCTCAGTTCTTGTTTCTCCTAAAAACATCCCATTAAGAACGTGCCAGTTGTAGATCCACACATTTTTATAGCTCTGCACGTGGAAGCAGTGGATTCAAGTTTAGTTATTACCTCTGCAGAGGCATAAGTAAGGCTAAAAACCCCAAAGCCAACATGAAATAAGAACCTTGCCTTCCCTTTCTGGCACATGAACCCATTGCTTGTCCTGTGACTCCCTGTCCATGGCGCAGAGGCACCCACTTGTGTTTTCCCCTGTCATGCCATACAGGCACTTCCCACAAATTAGCACCAATCTGAGGATTATTCTCCGAAGAGCCAAACGTATGCAACGTAAGGTGAGAAACCTTTTTAAAGAGTAATGGGTAAAAAAGGTGTTAATTGTTTTCTTTACCTAGGTGTTTCTGTGGTAGAAAGCTCTGCCCAGTTCTGCAAAACCTGAAGAGCTATGGGACATCTGACAACAGGTATGCAAACAACTAATAATATTTAAACAACTTTATAAACTAACTAGGGATGTGTGTCCTTAGTTCTGAAACACTGTTTAAAAGAGTTTTCACATTGAAAACTCTTCATTGAGACATGAGTCATATTAAGCAGCTTTGTGGTGGATGTGGTATCTCCTCTTTCATGTAATCTCTTCCTCTGAAAGCTTTGATTGAAAATGAAGCCACATTCAGGGGTTTGTGGTTGAGCCTGGGAGCTTCCTTCAGTAAACTCACTCCTGAATTAATTGCTGCTGGAGCTTATCATCCCTAATAAAATTTCCAGGATGTTTCCCTTATTATCTTCATCTGCCAGGTTACTTTCATCTTTTTGACATGACACCCATTAAACGGTGTAAAAGAGAAGTACAAGCATCATTACTTAAAACAGAGAAGACACACACAGTGCTGTTACTGCCCACAGGTCTGCTTTTGCACTTGCCAAAACATAAAGGACATTTCACCACAACTTTTAAGATAAAGAGTTGAAAATAAGGATTCCTCTTGTCCACAGTCTACCACCTTCAAGGGTATGCCAAGGATTCTTCTATGTTCACAGTTTTAGGATGTTTCTACCAAATGTGTACAACAAAGTAAGAGATCTGTGCCAGTCCTACATGTAGACAAGCAGCAAATTAATAGTTGTGGTCTAGCCTGGGCCCTCAGTTCTCCTTAGCTGTGAATTGTCTTAGGCAGAGGGCATGCTACAGAAACAAATGGAATCATAATTCTTGCTCAAAGTATTTGGCTGCCAGATAGGCAGGTGGGGATTGTAAATTAAGACATTTCTGAGCAGGGGAGGACTCCAGTCTGTGGTAATTCTTAAATGAACACAGCTGCAAACCATGCATACTCCCTTGTTACCACTGTTCCTATCTGAATTGCAAGAAAAAAAAAATACAAAAAATAGTCTTACCCTTAATAAGCTAAGTTCCAGCTATGCAGGAATGCAAGGACACATTTCAAACACCTAAGGATGAAAGGAGAAAAAGGTAAGTTAGTTTTGAGTTGTTTCCCTTCTGAAATTAAATACAAAGTCTCCTAGATGGTTTCAGAACATCTGAAAAAAGTTCACAAAAATGAAAAAAAACCCCACCCTTATTTTTTTGTATATGCTTTTATGAAAATATTATTGAAAAAATTCCTTGTGCAGTAAATATAAAGCTTGATGTATCATGCAGGTCTCTAAAAGTTTTAAAACAAATCCAAAGAAACTGTTTCAGTAGGCTTACGTTTCCTGCACACAGGTGCAATACACTTCACTTTTCAGCTTTTTAGAAGCTTTTAGATGATGTTGGGGGAAAATACCCCTTCAGTCAATAACTCATCATAAACATATGCCAGTATAAAACACACAAAAGATACTTTTATAGAAATGACTCACATCAATATAAGTTCATAAAAAGATAAAGACACACTCTTCACTGTGGTGATGGCAACTACTTATAAAGGGTTTTGATCTAATTTTACATCATTTCCATGTTTTGTGATGGTATCAAACCAAGACTGCAGAGAGCTACTGAAGGCTGATACCACAGTAAGCGAAAGGGGAATGAGAACCATTCTGCTCTTCTGACTGCCATTACTGTTAATGTGATCAGTACCTTGACAGATGCTAAGAATCATTTTGCTGATTGACTTTTCTTCAAACCCGAGGCTGTGGGCAATCAAAGCAAATACGAACATCTGGCTAAGCTTTTGATTGCCATGCTCACTGATACAGTGCACCCAAATAAGCAACAATTAGTCAGTACAGCTTGTGTCAAAAGACCCATCAAGTTAATTCAAATTAAGTCAGGATAAATTAAATCCAATTGGCATTCATGCATATTTGTATGCTTCGTTTAAATAAGCTGCTTCAGCTCTACATTATCCTTTATTTACAAGGAAAACACATGCAAAGTTTTGTGATTTAAGTAAATATTTTCAAAAGCTTTTTGACTTCTTAAAGCCAAACTTCTGGGAAAATTCTATGTCCTTTGGAAGGGCATTTCCAGACTCATAAAAATGTGTTGGCTTTCTCAAGTTCTTATGTCTCATTTGCTAGTAATTTTCACAAATTTGGAAAAGTTATTCAAAAGCATTTTGTCACTAACAATTTCAATAATACCTGACTAGCAATTGGGTAAACTTAATAGCTAAGATGGTGGTCAAAATAACTGCCAGGCTTTAATATGAAAGGGAAGTCCTAGAAGTGAAGATTAACTTCCTCATGTTTTCACTTGACTCTGAGTGAGGAACCCTGGGAATGTTGAGGGTTTTTTTTCACCAAAAAAACCTAACGTTCTTGTTTGGATTCTCTTTATTGTAACAGTACATACAGTTGCAGGAGAAGCTGAGATTGATTAAAACTAATCAAAGGCAAAAGACAAAGCTGAAGTTGTGTACTTGAATTTTTAAAAAAGAGAAATTTAGAAAAAGAAAGTCAACTGGATATTTTTAATTCTAGCTCCTTGCAGTTAATACATCTTAGCCTTTGCTTGGCAGATAAAGATACCATTGTTTCCAAGTTAACCTTTTAAAAATTTATTTGTAGCTTGGGGGTGGAAATCTGGTCTTGCTAGGAAAATAATGAGAGACTATCTGGCTGAGGTGCTCTCAGCATTCAACTAAATAGAGGAGAAATTTACTGGAATCTCACCTAAATTTCAGCTCAATCTGACCTGATTCTAAAATCCTATTACAAAATCCCAGGAATTGTTCTACAACACATTCAGATGCGTTCACCTAAAGGCTAATGCAAACAGTGTTTCTCACACAACATCATGGGAAACGGGTCGCACACACAGCCCCAGCTGCAGCATTGCTTGTGGAACTGGTACTTCACTGTGCCTGTGGCTCTGAGTTCCCAGTGTGATCACAGCCAGGGAGTTTCGGAGCTGTGCTGGGAATATTTAAAGTGCAGATACAACAGAAGAAGGACCATGTCAGAGGAGAAGATCAGGTGAGTCTGTCCATGATAATGGGACTTGATATGCTGTGTTATCAGCTGCCACAGGTGCAATGAGAGTCCACTTTGTTTCGGAGCCAAGAAATAGGTTTTGGCTATTCATTGACTCCTGTGAGTATTAAGAATGCAACACCCTTAAGAACAGTCAGATCAATTAATTAAAAACCCCTTACTGTGCTGCCTTCATAAATCAAGGATTAGCTGTTGATCCATAATGTCAAACAGCCTTTTAGCAGCTATTTTCTTCAAGTTCTTTCCTTTAAAATACTAACTCCTCTTACACATCCATCTTCTGATTCAGAGGTTAAGAGTTCTGCTATTAGCATTACCTTTAGAAACAGATTTGATGAAAATCCCTTTGATGGTCTAATGATATGGTCCAGTTGCTGTCAGATGCACAGGCCCTTTACAAATGCTACTCAAAAATCAATACCAATCCTTCAATGCCTTCAAAGGATGTGGAGTCAGGGCCATAATAATAGTGATTTTCTCCAGCAAATAACTGTTCATGATCACTCCGCAGTGGCCAGGAAGCCCAAATTCCCCTCAATAACTTTCAAAAAGGACACATGCTGGGAAATGTAAAATCATCCTTAGCAAACAGGCCAGTAGCTGCACTTCCTGACTAGTCAAGTACCCACTTATTTACTCCATTGCTTGCTCATTATTGGCCTCAGATTCTGGAGAAGAAAGTCTGCTAAAAAAAGTAAGTTCCAAAATAGTAGGTCAGCATTTCAGACATGTTCGGCACACAAAGGAATACTATGCACCACAGGAGAATCTGCTGGCAGCTCCTCACTTTGCCCATTTTATTTAGGGATTTGAAAATAGACTGAGAATAAATTTTCAAAGACTGGTAGTAGGGGAAAAAATAATTCCAAATTATAAACAGCAAAGCAGTACTTGTAGTTATGGTCTCTGATATTTATTCTCTGGGTAAAGCAGCCTGCTTGGAATCAGTAGCAGGAACAGGAGAATACTTAATAAACTTTGATAGTGTGGCAATTACTTTATCAATAAGACATGTAATGTTACATGGACCATTTTTTTAATGCATTTGCAGTACCATGTGATGAATAAACACAACAAAAATATCAACATGCTCTTGCAATTTTTTTCAAAGCTTACTATTATTTTTGCTGTAACACAAACCAGTACTGATTTCAGAAATGAGACCTCCTACTTTCAATATACACCAGTGAGAAAAACAATCTCAGTGTAAATGGCAGTCTTCCATTTATTGACATGTGTGCAAACCCTTCATTAAATTGTATGTCCCTATCTAGCTACTATTGATTTTCTTTTGCATCAATTTATCAATAAGTTGCAGTATAGAAGGTATTAGCCATGAAATACAGATGTTCATTACTTGTGATTAAAAGTAACAAGAATTTCATATGAACATTTCCACACTGGTAGCTGAAAATTTTGTATTAGGCTTATGTAAATAAGCTTCAATAAGAATTAGAACACAACTCTACAGAAATGGTGAATGTGTTGTTCAAAAATTGTTGCTACAATAAATTAGTTTATGCTATGAGTTATCATCTGTCAGAGAACCAAACTTGTAAAAGTTTTCAGAGATTCTCATTTTCTGATTAGCATTGTGATTGATTTTACAGCCAAAAAAATGCACATTTTTATTATTCTTTCTAAGGAAATTTCATCTATGTGAGCTTACTTTTCTCATTTTTATGGAGAGCTTGGAAAGGGGAGTATGCGATACCTCAAAATACATGGCAGGGGGTGGGTGCGTGGGTGGGCAGTCGGAATCTGAAGCAATTAACTGTAAAGAAGATCGGAAATAAACATGGATGAAGTCCAAAATCTCAGGTCTGAAAAGGCTGGTGGGACTCCACTTTGGGGCATAGCTGTGCTGGTTTTATAGTGATTTTTGTCTCCTCTAGCAGGTCCATTTTGGCATGCAGGGGCCTTTCTCCTCTTCTGCTGTCCACACATGTAGTCTGTTTTCCTGCCTGTATAGTGAAGTGGACGTACAAGGGTGTGAGCAAAGGGTGTTAATGCAGATATTGTTAAGAAGGAAGGCAGAGGTTCCTCTAAATACCTTCTTGACAGCAGTTCGCAAGGTAGGAGTTTATGTCATTGTATTGCAGGCCTATGCTGAGAGAATGGACAGAGAATTGCCTGCTTGTGTGCTTCTCTGCATTTAATGAGAGATTTTCCTTCTCATCCTAGGACAGGGGCTGACACACTGCCAGCGTGAGTGCCGACGCAGTATGTGCTACAGCAGTGAAAGCCTTGTGGGAGTGGGGACATGAGCTCTTTTCCTACTGCCTCTGTGAAGTTTATTGTCCATGTTGTGCAGCACAGTGACAACTGCTGTGAAGTACTCAGTGGCCTCGAGCTTGTCATGCTTGTTTGTTATTCACAGTCTGACCAGAGTATTCACTCATTAGTACGGGCTGGATCTGTGGCCATTGTTCTGTCAACATGTCAGATCCAGCTGTTATCTACTAGGACTAACACTGCATATATATTTTTGTCTCTCTGCAATGGAAGCTAATGTAAAATTTTCAATTACTTCAATATATTTCAATTATTTCAACAATTTTTGTAAAGCTTTGCTTGGACCATATTTATCCTTTGTAGATGCAGGATGTTGCTGTCAAGTCTTTGACAGTAAGAACAGAGAACAGATCAATTAAAAGGCATTCTCAGGGCTAGAATTTTTAATCCATGTGTGTGGGTTGTATGTGCATGTTCAGGTTTTCTCTGTAATGCTGGTTGCATATTGGCATTATTAACTTGCAGCAAGTTCCCCATTTTCAAAATACTTGTGTCTATTAGCTAGCTATGCTCTCTTTTCTCTGAGGTTTGAATATCCACCAGCAAAGAGGATATTTATTTTAGTCTCAGTGAATGCTATCTAACCACAGCAAGTACGGCTTAAACTTGGTGTTATTGTGTATAATATCCAGAGATTTCATTTCCCTGAAACAATTGGAAACCAATTGAAATCACTTCAGCATTTCCTTATAGGAAGTGTTCCTAATCTTGTTACAGTTCTTATTGTTCTGTTCTGGATCCTCTTTAAGTAGTCCACATCTCTTTTTCAAAAATAAAGTGGTGCCAGAATTAGCTAGCTGAGACCTCACCTGTACTGAACAGAGGGGAAAAGTTATTTCATAGGCTTTATATGTCAGTCTCTTTCTTGCAGCAGCCTCACATTCTAAACTCACATTCAGTCTGTGACTCATTATAAGCTCCAATCCTTTTCTACCCTGCTGATGCATGGATGGTGAGACCATCTATATCGCACGTTTAATTTCTTTTTCCACAAGTAGGACTTTCACACTTATTGCTGAGCTCTGTTTTACAGCTTTCAGACCAAATACACCCCTCTATCTAGTTGATTCTGAACTCCAGGTGCTTTCTGTCTTCTCCCAACTCAGTGCCACACACAGTAAATGTGGCTTTAAGCAGTATTCTCTTTAACAACGTGGGAGATGGCACTAGGAATTTGCCTAGAAAATCTAAGTCTCAGCTTCCCTTTACCTCAGCATTGTATCCCTTGGAGAATGAACCACTGACAGCTGTTTCAGATAGGACATTTCAGCCACTGTGTACCCACTTAACAGCATTTTCCTGGAGTCCAAGTTTCTACGGTTTGCATATGAGAAAGTCATAGTGAACAGTATCAAAAGCCTCAGCACAGTCAAGATGTAACAGGCATTGTTTTGACTACCCGCTGGGGTACCTGCTCCATCACAGTAACAGATTGGCTAGCCTTGTCAAAAGGAAGTGATGTAAAGCCAATGTTGCCTGTTCCTTGCTATCTTATTATCTTCGGCATGCTGATAATATACCAAAACCAACCAAACAAAATGGTTCTTTCCACTTTTGGTCTGCTTTTCTCTTGTAAAATAAAATCAATAACCAGTCTTTCATAATTAACCTTTACAAAGAATGATATAAAAATGCACCGAATGCATGAGCCTACTCCCCATTCCTCTCTTTATCCATTCAGCATCAGGTTTATACTTGCTGTTTTCCTCTTTCCTTTTGAATCGAGTGATAAAAAATATAAAAATCTTATTGTCTTAAGTTCTAAACAAATCAGTAGCAATTAACCTTGTGACCTAATATTTCCAGAGTCTGTTGCCACAAGTGTATGCCATTCCTCTCTGCTGCTTCTCCAATGTGCTTCTACTTTTTATACAATGTCTATTTTCAGACCAAGCAAGAGTTCCTTGTTTGGTACTATTGATCCATTAGTGCACTTCTCTTTCAGTAATGTGCTTTACGATTGCATAAAACATGGCACACACTTCAGACCAATAAAGTCGTATGACTGCTGGTAACAGGCAACACAAATTCTAGTGATGTGTATCCACTTCGTTGGGATTCACTATTATAGCACTGCTAGAAGGTAACGTTTGTGACTGAATGAAAAAGAATTCATGTTACATCTTCAATGCCATTTGGTTCAAATGATTGACATTCCCAGAATCTGAATAATGTTCCATGTTCACTGCCAAATTGACAGGAATTTCCAGTCATGGTTACAAGGGTCTTACAACTTCTAATATCTGAAGTTTATACACAATACAAGAAGCCATTTTAAATGAATATCAAGTACCGTCAATATGCCACAGAAAGTTGCCCACTGTACGTCCTATAGTCTTGTTGCCTCAAATTATTTCCCAGTCCTCAAAGATACACAAAAGGAGTGGTTTTCACTATCTATGTTTGCTGAAAGATTGGGCTTTTATTAGTCTGCTCCATGGTTGAATCAATGCTTGCCCAACACGTACAATTCACTGTCAGAAATAAAAGTAACAATGAAGTCCTGTATCGCCACAGAATTATTGGAAAATGGGTGTCCCAACTTTTATAAGAAAAAAAAGTCTTGGGATACAGAACAGACATCCTTGCTGCATTTATGCTTCACCTTATCAAGACTTCTGAGTAAAAATATTAGAAAAAATTGTCCATACACATACATAGATCTACTCCCAGTGGTGTCACTTGCTAGAAGACACAACAAAGTAATGACATAATAGAAAAAATATCTTTGGAAATATAAATCCAGTGATGGTTTTGTGTGTTAGCAATGGAAGTACAAAATAAAGATCAGAGAACTCCCAGCTGTTTTTTAATGCTGCCTTGGATTTAAAGTACTTCTATTTCAACCACCTTTCAAGTATTAAAGTTTATTTCCTACTAGCATTCCTTCCAAATTAACTGTATTAGCAAGTTTAAAGAAATCAAAAAGCTTTGTGCAGACATGCTATACCCCCACGTTGAACTGTACTGCTCCATTAATCACAATAAAATCATTATCAATATTTTTTCCTTGTGCAGAGTATAGTTTTTGTATGAAAGTCATTGCAACTGGAAGTATATTGTGCCATCTAGCAGCCGACAGTTCAAGTTGTGTAATGCATAAAGATTAGACTAAAGAAAATCCTACTGTGATTTCACAGCCAGTTACATTGATAACAGTTCTCTGAACTGGCCACTCTCTTTGTGACATCTGTTCTCACAGGACATTCTGGTAGCTTTGGATTTGTTGGTTTTTTTTACTTCAGAGTACTTAAGGAACAAATGTTATGCCCAAATATATTCTCTGCAATAAGCATATGTTCATGAAATAAATTAGACTAAGTACGTACCCAGGAGTAAAATTGGGTTTTACAAGCATGACTTCTACCACAGCTATCAGACTCAGGGAACACTTTACCATGCAGATCTTAGTGATGTGGTAATAATACGATACCTTAAGCAAGCTGTTGGCTGAATCAGTCAAGTCCACCTCGGCTGTATGTTAGTGAAGTCATTTTATCCTCATAAGCTGATTTCAGTCCACTAAGACAGCCTTTTTGCTTTGCAGTGTGTATAGTCATTACATTTCTCTCCATTCATTTGTCTTCATTCAAAGCAGCACTCAACCACCTCGGTGCTTATTACTGTTAACAAGAATGTGGTCTGCCTTAATACAGTGTCAGATGAAATCAGGAAGAGTCATAGGGATGACAGCAAGAGAAACTGGATCAGTGTGCTTGACGTTATCACGTAGATTAGAAATATAAATGAGGGATGAAATGCAATTTATGTGAACGCTGATGGAAAACAAATGTGCCATTGCAGACAAACAATTTCTGAAGTAGCTGCATAGGAATACTCCTTCCCTTGTAATTCTTATTATGGGATTGAAAATCAGAAAAAATCAGAATTGCTAAGGAAATCAGGAAATAGCAGATATTTTCACTAAAAGTGTTTCTATTATAATGAAATCCTTATCTTTCACTGCCAAGACAAGCATTATAAAACAAACTGGGTTATCTGCATGAGCTTCCTAAAAGCTTGTGTATTAAAGCTGTCCATTTGGCAGACAGACAAACAGGCCTAAAAGCTTTCTAGCTCATTTTAACACCTGTTTTTCTCATTGATGCTGGCACTGATGTTCAGTGATTATGGTAGGAGTTGATCATATTTACAAAACCTTGCTACTTTTCCTCTTTAGAAACCACATCTGAATCACTTTTGAATATCTAGCAGATGTTCAAGATAGTTCTTGGAAAGATGCAACAGAGTCTTTAAATACAAGGCTATTTGAAGCACCTCTACAATCTCTAGCTACTGTGCCTACAAAGGAAAACTTCTTGAAGATACTGTCTCGTATAAGTACCAGCTGCTGACTTTCTCCTCTGAGTCAGCTCATGTTGATCATTGAAGAGTCAGGATCCTAGACTAGACTAATCCTATCTAGCATTACAAAGTCCATATGTTAAATTTGTGCTTTTGACATTACAGTCGTCTTTTACTACCAATCCTTGACTTCCAGCTATTGGTAATAGAAGGAATGTAACTACTGAGGCCTAACAGTATGAACGGGAGAGGATAGTTTTGCCTTTTACAGCACTGAGTTTAGTAAGTGTAAAAATGCACACTCAAGGAAATATGTTAACTTGACTGAATATTCCTCACTTCACTAAAGAATCGGTATTTGCCAGCATTTCAGGTTTGCTCCTCAGCTCTTGTATACAATGAATTCATGGGGTCTATGCTTAGATAATAAGGTTAATGCTCTTTTGGAAGCAAAGTGGTTTGTCACTGTGCAGCAGCAGATGGGCTTAAGGAATCCAAGGACCTGCTGAGAACAGATAGGATGCAGGTGTGTTTTAGAAAGACTTCACCATTTTCTCTGAAATACATTTAAGAGTTAAAATGTTGGCAGGATAAGAAACAGCTTCATTAAGTATGGATGCCGAGATGCACTCCTTTCCTTTCTGTATGCCTTACTCTACTTCTGCATTAGCCATAGAGAAGTTAGATGCTCAAAGTGAATTTCATGACAACATGCATGAGCAGCAGGTAGGCTAGAAGAAATTACTTATCTCTCACTAGCATAGAAGTCATATGTCTGTATATGGAGATGATCACACATACTGAGCTGAGAGTAACAAGTGTGATGCTACCCAAACTCAGAATGCCTCAGTCAGTCATCTGGATCAAATCCCAACCAGTTCCCAAGCAGCAAGAGAGGGCAGTCCTTGCTACAACAACTACAAATTGTGATTTTGTGAGCAAGCAGTATTGTCCCGTAGATTATATATTTGTGTCCTTGTATGGTAACTAAAGTCTTGTAGTCTATGTTTCTGATGCTAACAGACCCTCTTTCATAAATTTTTTATGGCCAGCTTTGGAACCAGCTGTCTCTTTGGAGAGCTTCTCAACTCTCATCCCTGCCTGCCCCTCCACACCCCTTTTCCAGAAATATATTCCCAAGTATTCATATTTGCTGTTTTGAGCCCAAACTGGGACTACATACACCAAATCTAATCTAATCTGTTTTTTCCTACGTATATCTATATGTACGTGCCCTTTTAGATTCCCTGACCAATGAATGCTACTGATGGCTCACCCCAGTACTGGCACTGGAGCTACATCTCCTGAGTATCTTGGCTTGTTCGGCTCTCTGAGGAGAGAGGAAATTCATCAACCTGACATCCCACTACCCTTGTAATCCCACCAAATCAGGAATGTGTCCATGCAGGACAGCATGCTATGGTTCTGACATCATTTACACTTAAGGCAAAAGTGGGGCTGGCTCTGATAACTAATGGTGCAAGAACACTAATGTATAAAACTTTGTTTCAATTTAAAAAATACCAGCCACCGCATTTGTTTTAAAACCTCAACCAGGATTATAATCAGAAACTTGAATACCCTTTCTGTTCTTCCCCAATTAGATTAAGGACATATGACTGACCTTCAGATCAGCCCTCAGCTTGACAGACTAGATCAATGTATTATCCAGGCCTGTATTTCTCATTCTGTTTCAACAGTCAAATAGAATTTGTTTGTTATGATAAACAAGAACTTGCCAGTAACAGAAAATAAGATACATGCAGCTAGCTTGCAATGTACCTGTTCTCGAAATTCTCTTTGTTTTTTAAAGAACTGCCAGTTTCCAAGCTCCTTGCATGAATAACACCTTCATTTCTCAAAGGTACTCTACCGTATTCACAATGAAGTAGAATGAAGTAACACTTATTATTAGATGGGGAGCTGATTTCTTTTAATATATGTCACTCAATCATGTAAATAGTTACTAGGATTTTACAGCCTTCACATACTGAAACCAACTGTTTACAGCTTTTCCTGGAAGACACAGAGTTGACATTACTTACAGATTGGCCATTGTGTTCTCTGTGTGGGAAGATCATAGGGGGTCTCAGCTTCAACAAAAGTGTAAACCAGACAAACTTCTGGACACAGACTCTATAACTGAACAGCAAAACAAGCACCCAAGTGGTTTGCCACCACTTGGTGAAGCCCATTTTGGTTCTAATGATATTTTAAAAAAGAGTCTTGACTGGAAGTTTCTCCTGATTTGTTTTTATAGATATAAATGACTGAGAAAATGTAAAAAAAAATTATTTTAAACTACATGTTCAGATGGTCAGGATTCCAACAAATGAAATTATTTTAAATCCAGAGTACCTTCCAAAGACATAAATGTCATTGAAATTACCTTGTTGTGAAGACAGGTAAAGAGTTCTTTTCTAAAATCATTTGTATGCCTTAATTGACTTGCATTCATTGTCATGAAATAAGTCAGCCAAGTACATTCCCTTGTTGAAGTACATAAGTAAGTTTTGGGAAAAAGCACACACTGTGAGGAGGTGTCCTTAGGCCACCAGTAGTTAGTTCCTGTAAGAATACTGTACCCATGAGATGCAGTTAGGATTAGTTAATGTACTGTACTTTGATGATGTAAAAAGATTTCAAAGAGCTAATTGGTACTAGATTATCCACTAGACTGGCATTTCTGTATTACCATTTCAACTATTTTACTCTTGATATGAAGTGATAAATAGATATTCAGACCAAATTGTAAGTTATTTTTGACAACTGTTTATTTATTGCATCTATTACTTGAAAACACAAAACACAAATTTTTACTATGAATGTCCCTTGCATGTAAGGAAAGAAAAACTTGTTTTCCATTTAGAAAGGAGCCTGAAATCCGTTCATTTTCCTTTTTTCCACTTGTTTATTCCCTAACAGAGTTTGTGGTCTGTATAAAAGAACAGGATTCTTAGAAGTAACTTATTTTCCTTCCCTGATTATACTGCAAGATTCAGTGAAAGAGGAAAAAAAAGCACAAAGGGATTTTTTCAGCTTTTTGGTAACGGCAATAGAACTGAAATGTAAGCAGCAAGAAGCTTTTTTTTTCCCTCCAAAAGCCTAAGGTCAATATGAAAGTGACAATTGAAAAACAAGTTGAAGGAGAGTAACAGCTATCAGAAAAAAAACTTTTTATCAAGGTAGGTAATGCCACACAGGAACAGATTCCTCAGCAAGAACACCTTGGAGGTATTCAAGGCAGCAAAACCAGGCCAGGGCTGGCTGGACCAAGTTCTAGTAATGGTACCACCTCAAGCAGGGGCCTGGAGTTGGTAACTCCCAGAAGTCCCTTCCAAGCAGTAGATCTGTGAATGGTGACCTCCTACTGCAATTACTGAAATTACCCAAGAATCATCCAAGAAAACAGATTATAGGGTCTTAGTAAAAAAGTTAAATAGGTAAACCTCCCAAATCTAGAAATAAACCCAACTACTGAAATGCTAATGCAAAAAAAAGAGATTAAAATAAAGAAACTTATTCAATACTCAAAGCTACATTATAATTCCAGTATTTCTATTGAATTGCGCATGCTAAATATAAGCAGTGACCCACACCCTTTTTTTCCTTGCAAGTCACCTTAACAGAAATCAGATACATTTACTTTATCGCAGCAAAAGTCTGTGCACAGATTAAGTATTTAATAAAAGGTACTCACATCAACTGTCATCTGCATTTTGAAAATAATCCTGTAATTTTATATCAGAGGATTCCATTAAGGGTAGGTATTATTACTTTAACATACTTTTCTCCATTTGACATTTTCATCCCAGAATTTCACCCTCAAGTCTTTAAGCTATAACAAGAAATTTTATTTCCCCTGTTCCAGCACCCTTTATATTAAGACATTCCACTCAACTCTCTAAGATGACAGGATTTGTAACTGGTTGGATAGGCTGCCTGTTCTGCAGGTAAAAATTTAAAATACTAAATTCTTCCCTAATACTTGAGTCAGCGCACTCATAACAGGCCAAGAAGCGGATACTTCACTCTTTCAGCATGAGTGCACACAATGTAGACAAACTAAAGAGAGAATCCAGCATGAAACTCAGCTTTTCTCCCTCATAAGCACATGTGCAACCAGCTTATAAACATATTCTACTTCTTTAATGAATACATCCATCATAAGCCCACTACAGTTTCAGCTACAGCAATTCCAAGGGGCTTAGTTTCAGTGTGGGAGGAAGAATCGGCTCAGACTGGAGATTTATGGTTCATCTTGTGTACTGGCCAATATCAAAGGCATCACATATGTAGCAATAATCCTGTTCTTGCACAGGGATTTTCCCATGGTTTTGGGACAGGAACCTCAAATAGAATGATGTTTGAATCATGGTGATTTCACTATGAAACAAGGAAATGGGACCTACGTTAACCAGACTCAGAATTCAGCAACTATATCAATTCCCTACATGAAACAAGTGACCATCTGCCCCACTTTTTCATAAACGATACTAACATCTTATTACTGTGCCTCCCTATTTCCTCCCCTTTAGCTTTAAATCATTCTCTTCATATACCACTATCCACATATTTTTAATTTATGTCTTCCAAATTACTGCTTGACTGCTCATCTCATCAACATATGGTAGCTCTGCTGGCTGGTGGCACAGACCTCCTACCTGGGGACCAATTACATACCATCTTGTGGCTGGCACAGTTATTTGCATGTCTTAAAGGCAATTACAAAATACCACCACCTCAGAATATCCTCATCAATGAAAAAGTTTTATCCAGATCTACTTAACACACTTGATCTTAAATTTGTTCACTCTGTAGTGGGTCATAATTTCAAAAGTTAAAATAAAGCTCGATGGTAAAATGGCATTATCCTTCCAATCCTCCCATTCTGATCTTGAAGCTTCCATAAGATCTGGAAATTTCTCTTATATTCAAAAGTAGAGATTTGTGAGATAAAGAAATTATTAAATACCGTTTTCCTCCACAAAGAAGAGGAAAGGTACATTTCTGCTCTTATTTTATTTGGAATAGTAGATTCCCTTTTTCAGATGCCCAGTGAGAAAAGTGCACAGAATGAGTGTGCTCCTCCTGAGAATGACATCTAAGGATGTTTCTAAGCTTAGAGGATCGTTCTTGCTGAAGTTTGAGTCTCTAGTGATCATCTCACAGATGTTCAATAATTATGCTTTTTTTTTTTTGTATAAAAGCATAAATTCCTTCATGTACATAAGCCAAGAAACAATGCAGAGCTGCTCATCTGAGCTTTTCTAATTGTTCTTATACCAGCAGCTTAGGAATTCTTGCAGATGGGTTTGTCGTAATACTTTGTTGGCATTTTTTTATATTAATTGCCTCTTCAAGCTAAGCAAACCAAGAAAAATAAAGCTGTGGTGAATACAGATACAACGTTAATTAACAGACACTCTAAATGTGAATGTTTTAGTAAGAATTAAAAAAATATAGTGTATTGACATGTCAGGAACTACTTTGAAAATCAAGTTTCATTTCCTGAAAATGTGACTCTGCATTAGAATATATTAGGCTGAAATTTGCCAGGCAGCAAATTAAAGGTAAGGGCTTCATGTGTGCGCCTATGCATTACCACTCCAGTGATGATGTTTACCTCAGCTGCTCTTTGGGTAGACTGCAGAATTTGGACTTTATAATAACTTTATAATGTTACCAGTAATTTCTAGGCTCTAAAATATATCAATACAAAGTATTAGCATCAGTCTTCTGGGAGAGATTTCCTGATCAGGCAGGCCAAGTTACCATTTAAAGACATGGCAGTTTCTACACTGCTGTCTGTCTTACATCAGTGAGCAAAACAAAGGAAGCAGTACCAGCAATGGATAAATTTTGCTATGTTCTACTACTCTGAAGAATGCCAAACCATCTGTATATAACAACTGGTTAGAGAAGCTCACATGAGTGCCTCTGCGGAAAAAACCAGTTAATAAAATCAAAAGATAAATGAAAACAATGGGTTCCACTACAGTATTGTCTCTGGGAACATCTGATATTGTTGTCCTCGAGTAACTAGCACTGCTAATATGTAATGTTTCAAGTAATCCTGTCTGAGAGGTGAGGTCTGGAGATAGAGAGATTTTATTAATCCTCCACTAGAATTGATTTTACTATGCTAATATTAGTTCTTTTTCTCCATCTTGTGCTTTCCTTAGGGTCATGCTGTGCCTAAAACAATTATCGCCTAAAAAGGAAGCAATAATAGAGATTATTTGCTTCGTTTGTCTTCATCTAGTTAATTACTTCAGCCTGCACTTGCTTTCCCCTGTCCTTTTTCAATTTCCTGGACAAAGTGAATGAATTGTTATTGCCAGAGCAGAAGGAGAAAGAGAAAAGGAGGGGTGCTGAGAGAGAAGGAGAGAGAGTTTGTTTTTCTGTATGTCTTAACTTCTGCTTTGCATTTGGATAGTTATGGTGCTAAAAAATCCTCATTAATAAATAAAAGCAACTTTCTAACTCTGTATTTCCTTTGGTCCCAAAGAAAATCAAAAGGTCATGCAAATGTAAAGTAAAATGCAATTAATTATCAAGCTCTGGGGAACATTTCACCAAAGCAATTGATTTCACTTCACTACTGCAGCCACCTCTCATTGGAAACATATCAGCTGTTTAACAGCCCACTCATAAAACAAGAAAACAAATTACCTCAACATTTCCTAGGGAATAAGCTTTCAGTCTTCCACTAGAAGACAGGTCAAAAATTACTGGGTTTCTTTTTTTTTTCTTTTTTTTTTTTTAACTTCAATTCAAATGATGTCTAGTAAACCTACAAGAAATCTATTATAAAAATAAAGGAATACAGCTGAAGATTTCATACACTAGAATGTATGGCTTAAGTTTTAGTAAATATATAATAGGATCTTCAATGACTGCAGGTAACAAGGATTTGGAGTTGTCACATCAAGCTGCATTTCTACTTAACAGCATGCTAGGAAATAAATTTCAGTAAGGTACAGGACTCAACTCACATGTGCAGGGCTTCCATCAGTGAAGACATTCTATCCAAGTGTGATCCCAGTACAAGTATGTGCAGGGCTTTGAGGAATCTGATGATTTATCTTGACACAATCAGTTCTGAGCTTGGCAAGGGGCACTCCTTACCTAAGAAGGGAAAGAGACACTGTCTAAAATAACATATCCAAAATAACTAGTTCATTTTCTAGTCTTGCCACATGCAAAGCTTTGAGTTTTTCTTTGCTCCATTTTTCTACGTGTTGAACAGGACAGTGATTCCTTTTCTCTGTCCCTCCCTTCTCTTGGGCTAGGGCCACATCTTACTTTGCTATGTGTCTAAAGAGACAAAATTCTGTGTTGATTTTGATGCTCTTCAGACACTTCACATACCAGTAATTAAAAAATCATTTTAGTTTCTTTCCAAAAGTGCTGAAAAATGTGGAATTACCATTACCACTCAGGAAGTGACTCAGCAGTGTCCTCCTACTGTGTCACTGGTTTTGGAAAGTTCTATAACATTATACAGAAACAGAATAATTAAACTTTCATTTTTACCACTTATTCCCTCTTTTTAGTATGATTTTATATGTGGAACATCTGTCTTGTATTCCCATGATCAGATATTTAAACTTAGCTTTAAAAGTTAACTTTTCTAAGAAACAATAATGCCAGGGACTAAAATCTTTGTCATGATACATGGGTTCTGGCAGGCAAATCCAGCAAGATGAATTCATTCAAGCAAACATAGTACATAGAGGCACATAAAAAAGCATAATACACCCAGCTGGACAATACAGGAGCCCCAAGCACTGAGTAGCAGCTGCCATTCTGATTGGAGTGCTCATTAAAAGCTGCCAGCTTTCACATAGTAAGCCAGAAATGCCTGCCTCTAGGAACATAATAGGTCAGAAATTGCCAAGTTTTAAGGACACAAAGCACAGACCACTTGCAGTACCTTAAAGTTCCTGTAATTCAAGCAAATCTGTTCTGAATGGTATTTCTGAATGGTATTCCACCTGAAGTCTCTTAGCCCATGGGCCCTCCTGACCTCCCTTGCTGCTTGCGTGGAGACAGCTCTAATAGCGTGCGTGTGTGAAACAGAATTTCCCTTACTTGTAACCAGTCAGAATAAAAAAAGGGTTATAAATATTAAAATAGATTCCCAGATCCAAATGTCTCAGGACAGATAGATACATGATGGCACACAAGTCTGTCTAGAAGGGCACAAGGACTGCAGAGGTGACAGTGCTTCCCCGAATAGGAATTGTCACTGGCCTTGGAAACGACACCCTGAGGTTTTATTTCTTCCCCTTCAAATCAGGACTGCTCTCAAATCAACACTGTTTTAAAGAGTACAATTTTAAATGTTATTTAATCTTTATCTGATATATATTAGCATGTATAAACAAAGAAATGCCTTCAATAAGGAAAAGGTGCCTAGCACAGCTAGTGTAATCTGAGATAACATTTGAAAGTGTGAGCATCTTTAAGAAAGGCCACCATTTTTTCAGTTACTGTGATGCAGCTGTGTTTCAAATGGCAATTTTTGAAGGATTTCTTTTTTTTTCCCCCACCCAACCCTGCAATACACTACCTGGTATTTAATCATCTTCAGAAATGAAAAAATTTTCATCCACATTCTTGAAAAATCAAAAAATGATACTGATGTGTAGGTTAGATACCTTGTGATTAAAGAAGAAATTTAGCATTCATGACTGATTTTTTTACTTTTCTGATGATAGCACGTTTTCATATAGAGGCTGATGCCTTGTAAATACATAGGACATACCCGAGCACTTAAAAAATGAAAATACAGTGGTCTATGTTATAAGTAGAAATCTTAATCTATTAAAAAGTATGACAAAGTACTGACAGAGTTACTGAAAGACATTTGGCAGCATTGATTATGTCTGAAAATCATTTTAGCTACCATCTTATTTTAGACAGTCACAGGAGTCCAACTGACTTTGATCTAAGAAGCTGTTATCAGAGAGATCTGAAAGCTCAATAAAATACAGGGAAATACATTTTTGAAACCAGGCCAAATGTCATCTTGAATACTTGGAACACACAATAGAATAATTGATTGGCATAAGGGAACTAGAAAAGTTAAATTATCTTAATTCTTGTAGATATGATTGGACTTTTTTATTTGTTCTGTCACCCAGTTTGCACACCTGAATATTCTGCTCACTGTAGTGTTATAGAGTTCTTTCCAATTAACAGATAAAGCGGGCTCAGCATCTCCACTTTTGGAATATCACTTTTCCTCATTTACAGACATTGTATTTACAAAATAATTGCTTCATTATGATGCTGTACCTTCCCATTATTCCTCAACTCATGTAGTATTTTCCCCATGTAAGAGGTTGCCTGGAACCCTGTATGTATTTAAGATACAGATTACAAAGAAATATTCAAAAGCACAGAAATATCCTTAGGTCCAAGTTGCTTTCAAAAATGGAATGATATATTTCCAAGAAAAAAGCAGCAGTTAGGTGCCACCTTTCAAAAAAAAATGAAACGTTGATAAATTTCCATTTTTGCTGTTACACATCTCTACCTCCCAGCATCATTTACATTTAATATATTTTACTGTTCTATGACTCTATGATTATATTCAAGTGTTTAACTTCTGCTGGAAGTCAATAGACTCATCAAAAAAGATTACATCTGTTTTATAGAAAATACCTCTGAATAAAAAATCCAAAAGGCTTAAATCACTTCTGGGATTAAGAGACAAAATTGTTGTCTCATGTTTTCTCCATGGCTATTTCCTAATTGTTGATGCTGTGGTGCCAATGTCTCTAAGTCATTTACATACCTTTGAAAATGTAACCTGAGATCTCCTGTTCGTTGCTCAGCTCCAAATAATTCTTTGTGTTCTCATGTAACATTTTCTATATTCTATTACCTTCAATTCAACTACTACTAAACAAGTTTACAAAACGTACAGTTGCTTTAAATTACTGGATTTCTCTTTTTCCTTCATGCTCCCTCAAAGAATGTTTTGAAGGGTGTACTTACATATAACATTTTGCAATTTCTTAGGATTATTGAGTTTCAAAATTGATCAGATTTCAATTACCAATAGTGGTCTTGCAGGATCTCGGTAATTACCACAATGCTCACAGGGAACTTACTAAATCTGTAGTGGTTTTCCCTTTTATATAAAAACTTTACTCCTTTTGAAAAAAAAAAAAAAATCTTGCTAGATTGTTTTAAGAGGACAACATTCATGCCTAAAGCTACTTATGGATGATAAGAGTAGTACTGTTTGCTTATGTTATTTTTCCATATTTGAAGTTAATTCAATATTCTGCCTTACCCTGCTACGTACTAAATACTTCGCAGCTTTTAGGTGCTTCATTTTATCATTTTTAACAGTTCTCATGTTCCTTTCTAGCTACATAAGATTTAATTTTTATCCTTATTTTCATTGAAATAAGTGTGATTTCTTTCTCTATCATAATCACCTCTACCATCCCACAGTAAACAGCAAGTAGCTCTAATCAATCTTTCTGTCTATTATTTATTCCTTCAAAGGCTGTCTTTTAAAAGTTCAATATTTTTCTTGCTATATATTTTATAATACACTCATGTAATTTTCATATCTAATGATACCATTGTCACAAGGTGCCAGATGTTCAGTACTTTTTAACTATCCTACCTGGGGCTTATGTCTCAGAACTAATTGAGATAATCTTTGATCTGGGTATTTTATTCCAACACTTGGAGTACACAATACTACATTACCTCAAGTTATGCTCATGAAATATTTAGTAATTGCTGTAATTGCTCATAGGAACAGAAATTTTAATGTTTGACCCCCAGAAATAAGTCTGCAATAGCTGCTTTTCCCATACATTCCTCAACCTGCTGTAGTCCATAGGACTACTCAAGTGCTTAATGCTATGTGTGTTGAAGAACTGCCTTCTTAAAACAGGGAAAACAAGTTTTTGTCAGGTAGGAAAAATATACATACAAGAAAATATACATACAAGAAAGAGTGACATCTTTTAAATTTTGATTCTTCTCTTCTAGCATCTTACAGCTTTCAGTAGAAATTACAGAATTTGTGAACTGAAATTCCAGCGATGGAATAACCTGTCTGTTGTCCAAAAAGATATTTCTTACAAAAAAAAAAAAAAAAAAAAAAAAAAAAAAAAGTTGAGATATATTTTTTAAAAAATTAATTTTAGTTTTTCTTCCAAAAATTGGTTCTCAAAATAGTGGACATTTGTACCCAGCATGTTGCTTATGACCTCATTTGCTAAGCCCATGCTGCCCTTGTCACACTACAGAAAGCCTTCTCTCCCGAAAGTATTGATATCTGTCTTGATAGCCTGGGAAAAAGATGCTTAACAAGACCCAAATAGATTCTACAGCTCACAGGTCATTAAGACCAAAATCTCTCACAGTGATCACTTCCTCTTCCAAGAGTTGCAGTGAATTTGAGAATAGCACTCCACAGCAGTGTTAACGTTATGGATTAAAAGTTTGAAGCAGACTTAAGACTTAAAAGCAGATTCAGCAGTGCTATTTTTACATTGCCAAGTAAGCATAAAACTCTGTTTTAACTTCTGAGAAAAAGCAGTAGAGAGAAGAGCTTATTTTCAATGGAAAAGAGAACGTCTGTCTCTGGAGACATTGCTTCTTCATCTAAAGCCATCCCGAATACAGTGTGTGCCAATCAGTTCAGTTCCACTGAGTGCTAAAAAGAAGATGAATAAGCAGGTTTATATTACAAACTGGTACCGAACCTAGGAGCTTGGAAACCTGGCTTCCCTTCCTTGCCAAGCTCTCTCTAACCTCAGGTATCTGTGAGCTGATTTACTAGTCCCTAGGTTTTATCTTGCCTTCTATTATTGTTTTGAATGGCATTAATACAGGAGTGCACACAGTGGAAGCTTCCAAGAAAACTTCTGAAATATTTAAATAGTAATAATAATAAATTTTTCATTATTTGCTTTAATGCTTGACCCCCTGCAAGCAAAACATACCTTTGTTTTCTGCCAGAATGTTATGTCAACTATGAACTCAGTTGTCTGTGACATATGGACTTACCCTAGAGTTTGTTTCCATGATTATATTTTCTATGCAACTTTTTTAATAGGACATAATATAACAATAATTTTAATTTAAACTATAGTTAGAACAGTTGAAGGGACTGTATTTTACTGATACCAAAAAAGGGTGGGATGGAAAGCATTTTAAGAGGCCAGACTTAAATTTTCGAAGCAGTTTCAAGGAAATAAGATTAGGAGAAACCATGTGACCAAGATGCAAGAGAAAGCAGCTGCTTAGGTAACGGTAAACATGGGAGACAGTGAATCACAAGCTGAAAGTAAGCCAACAATGACAAGCTCCTAAAAAAGGTGTGGAAGAGTCAATATTTAAAAGGTGTGTGGAAGGAAGGAATTTAGCTGTCTTACAGTCTGTAATGTAATTATTCCTATGTACTTCCTTTTGTGGTAAGGTCTCAGCTAGCCCATAGTATCCTTACTAAGAAAGACATGAACAAGAGTAGGCAAGAGCACGGCTCCCAGAGCATAGCAAGCTTACAAAGTCACAGAAATTAGCTGTGCAACAGCAGCACAAAAAAGCCCAGAGTTTCTGCTAATACAGTGATATGATAGTGATGTGGCATATTGCATGGTGCTCAATATAGGCAAGGTAGGTGCTTGACAGAGTCCTTGCAGAGACCCTACAGATCCAAGACTCCAAACCCTGAAATGCAAAGAAGGAGGGAAATCTGGAGACCACCCTCAAAAGAGCAGAGGATGGAAAATGCAGGCAAAATGATGATCAGTCTGGTTTTCCATTGGAACAGCCCAAGAAAAAAAATCAGTTTAGTTTCAGCAGACAAAATATAAGTTAGATATTAGAAAAAACTTTGCAACTTTGAAAATAAGCACTAAAAAAAACCTATCAGAAGCAGCTGTGGAATCCCTTCACTAATAGGTTCTGATAATAGGAGCTCTTGTTCCAGCCTCAATACAAGGAAATGAAGCGGATGATCCCAGAAGGTCACTTCCCAATCAAACAGATCTACAAAAAGCAGTTCTGTGAACTACTTATGTTTGAAAAGAAGCCCGTGTTAAATGCTGACTGTTAGTGTGAATTCAGTGATTGAACAAAATCTGTGAGGAAGCTATACTCTTGAAAAACTGGCAGCCAGGACTTAATGGCCAGAAGTTGTGAAGTTCCTAATCAGAAGCCAGAAACATGTTTGCAAGAATCCAGGTCAATAGTAAAAGATTACTCAGAAGTAAAAGTTTTAGAATAACTAGCATAGAAAACATTTTTTTTTAATATTTCTTAAAAAAAATCACCTATTCAAATTGCTTTCAGTATAAATAAAATAGTCCTGGCCATGAACCACTCTCTTTTTGTTGGATTACTGTATAAATAAAGTTTCAGCCAATTACTTAGAAAGACCTATCTGTTGCTTAATTTTGGTTCTATACATAAACAAGGTTCAATGTTGCATTCCCCAGGAAAATTAACTCGGTCTTTAGCATAAACAGCTCCAGTAGAATATAAATGAAATCAAAGTTTTTAAGACATGTGCTTTCTGATTGCTTTCTTACAGGCTACTGTGTGGAGCATTCATCTTAATGACACTAGATATATTTCTCATATATCTATGTTTCTACAGTTTTCAAGGTGATTGTCCTTATTTTCTTAGACTGACACTAGTTTAAAAAGGGCAATTTATTTGATCTGAAAAAATTGTTTCACTTAGAGCCCATCTTTTGGCTATAAAAGATGAGTATATGCCTGAATTCAGTGATCTTCATATGCTATAGCTTTTTAATTTAAAAACATTAGACGGCAGCTAATTTCCAAAATAAAGTATCAATAACTAGATTTTTTCCATGCTTTCAGGATTGTAGATTTCTAACATTATGCTAAACATTCAGTTCTCTGATTAGATTTATTGCTGGTGTCAGAGATGGCATCAACTATCACTTAGAAATATATTTTGTAAGATGCTATCATAGCTGTCTGAATTCTTTCAGGCATTGTTCTTGAAGATGTCTTTTGCTACAACATGCTTAAAATATAATAATTATTTTATTTTCTCAGATATTTGATATGAGGTTGTTTCTCAAGTGTTAAGCATCTGTCCTGACAACACTGTACTTCTGTCTGTGAGTGTCTGTGGATGTTGTCTACCTAGACTTCAGTAAAACCTTTGACATTGTTCCCCACAGCATTCTCCTGAAGCAGCTGGCTGCTTATGGTTGGGACAGGTGTAGCCTTTGCTGGGTAAAAAACTGGCTGGCTGGCTAAGCACGCGTGGTGGTGAATGGTATTACATCCAGTTGGTGGCTGGTCACAAGTAGTGTTCCACAGGGTTCAGTACTGGGGCCAGTTCTCTTTAATAGATCTTAAATGGATATTATCAATGACCTGGACAAGAAGATTGAGTACATTCTCAGTAAATTAGCACATAACACCAAGCTAGGTGGGAGTGTTGATCTGCTGGAGGGCAGGAAGGCTCTGCAGGGGGATCTGGACAGGCGGGATCAGTGGGCCAAGGCCAATTGTATGAGGTTCAACACGGCTAAGTGTCAGGTCCTGCACTTTGGTCACAACAGTCCCACAAAACACTAAAGGCTTGGGGAAGACTGGCTGGAAAGCTGCCCAGTGGAAAAGGACCTGGAGGTGTTGGTTAATAGCCAGCTGAATGTGAGCCAGGAGTGTGCCCAGGTGGCCAAGAAGCTAAATAGTATGCTGGCTCGTGTCAGGAATAGTATGGCCAGCAGGACAAGGGAAGTGATTGTCCCTCTGTACTTAGCATTGCTGAGGCCACACCTTGACTACTGTATTCAGTTTTGGGCCCCTCATGACAAGAAAACACAGAGGTGCTGGAGAGCATCTAAAGAAGGGCAACAAAGCTGGTGAAGGGTCTGGAGGAGCTGCTCCTCTTTGGAGGAGCAGCTGAGGGATCTGGGGTCATCTAGCCTGGAGAAAAGGAGGCTCAGGGGAGAATTTACTGCTCCCTACAACTACCTGAAAGGAGGTTGTAGTGAGGTGGGTGTTGATCTCTTCTCCCAAGTAACAAGCTATAGGACAAGAAAAAATGGCCTCCAGTTGCACCAGGGGAGGTTTAGACTGAATATTAGGGAAAAATTCTTCATGGAAAGGTTTGTTAAGCATTGGAACAGGCTGCCCAGGGAAGCGGTGGAGTCACCATCCCTGGAGGTATTTAAAAGACGTGTAGATGTGGCAGTTAGGGAGATGGTTTAGTGGTGGACTTGGCAGTGCTAGGTTAATGGTTGGACCTGATGATTTTAAAGGTCTTTTCCAACCTAAATTATTCTACAATTTTATCTGTTGTTGGTGTTTCTAAATAGCTTAGCTTCTATTTAACATCCTTGAAGCCTATTTGTCAGGTGGTATAAATTGACACGGCTTCATTGAAACCAGTGTGCTTTGCAGGTCTACAAGCTGGAGATCTAATCCTTCATTGTCTGAGTGACCTCTTAGTATAATTTTACACCTGTTCGGTGCTTCTGAATCATTATTTGACATGTGTTCAGTCAGAGACTCTCACAATTCAACGTCTTCCATCCTTTCTAATAGCTATAGCTTCATGACAGTTCCTCAAAATTTGATCCCAAATTACTCAAACATGCACAAAACTACCACTTGTGTTTACATTTTAGAATCTGCATGCCAAGTTCCACCCTGATTTTATACTTCTTCGCTTTACTGCGGATACCCGAGACCTAACTCTGCTGTAGTTTGTATTAATATGGATGATCCCACCAGATCATTCACTTACAGATTCTTAACAGCTTAAACAGCTATTGTCATGGTTTCTAGTCTTGCAACGTGAACTATTCTGCTATCCTCATCTTTACACTACACAATTGTGATTTTAGGTATTTATATCTCATGGAATGGATTATTCACATTCAATTCTTCTTTGCAGTAATAATAGATCAGTATCATTCAATGGCTCAGACACTTCTATCGTGTATATCTGAAGCTATCAATACTGTTCTCCTGGGTTGGGGTTTTTGTTCATCACTTTCACCTAAGTAGAATGATTGGCTTGGCATAAAGTACTGGTAAGACACAAGTGGGCCTCTAACGAGTGCCTCACAAAACTTGCATGAAGGGACATGCCTGAGAGAAGCCTGAAAGTGGGACAGGTTTTTCAAAAACAGGACTGTATCAGGTAGAGCTGCAGAGAACCAGGCAGTGCTGCTGGCCTGTAGGCAGAGACAGATTGCACTAATTTAGATTGTTCCTTGGGGCTTTCAAAATTATGACACGGGCCCCTCGGTGGGTGTGAGTTATGAGCTGCAGCTCTTTGAAGAACAGCACTGAATTTCACCCCAATGTATAGGCTCTGCAGCCCGACATATATCATGTTGAGGTCACTTCTTTCACATCAGAACTCTGTTGTTCAAGTCAGTGAATTCTGGGTTTATTCAGCTTAGTATCTGGGGCTAGTCCCTAATTTTCTGAATTCAGTAGGCATATCTAATATACTTCAGATCAAGCTCTTATTCAGTATTCTATCCTTTTATGTCTTACACTTTCTTCTTATATTTTTATGTTTCCACCATGTGGTAAATTACCTCTTTTAAAGTAAAATCTTACTGATGGATTTATTACCTAGCTTGCGCGGATAACACTTGATTCTAGCAGGTGAATATTCAGGACTAGACAGTGAACAAGCCTCAGCAGGCAGAAAAAAAGAGGATGAGGAAGAAGTCTTCTTTCCCTCACATGTTATACCAGCCTCCTTCTGTATGTTTTAGCTTGTTATTTCTCCCACCTTCCAGGTCTTATTTTTTTATTCCCTCATATTTCTTTTTCTCCTTTCTTGTACACTGATCAAACACTCACAGCCTGCCTTTCATAGAGAACAATATTGCGGTCACATTTTCCATCAAACCATTGCCACTGGGATAAGCGATGGTGATTTCTGTTACTAGAACATGTTACAGTTAATATCAGAAAACATTAAATTATTAACTCAAGGAACAAAGAAGTTACCATCAGATTGGATTTCTATATAAAACATTGTCTTCTGGTCCAAAAGACCAAAAGGTCAGATTGTATTTGAGGTGTTTAAGGATTTCTCTAGGTGACCTTCAAGTCATTAAAAAAAAATCAACCAAGTATTTCTTCTACCAACCAACTTTCATTAAGGATAGAATACATTATAGTTTCATAGAAATGCAGGAGAACAACCAAGGAGGGAGACTGCAAGGCATTCTGGACAACAGCAGTCACAATTCCATAATTTCTTGCTAATTATGGACTTGGCACCAAGATTTCCCCAAAGGAAAAAAAAGAGGATCTACAGCCTTGTCTAGCTTGGCCTGCAGACTAAGAAGTCATAAGAGGAAGATAAGAGGCTGAAAGGCACTTAGCAGATTGGCTAATTCTTCAGGCAAATCAGCAGAAGACAGACTACACAGAGTACATTGCCATCTTCCCAAACACCTACCAAAAGACCTTCCAGGAAAAGTGTGGAAGTGAATGTTTTTGTACAGGCACCACCAACATTTTGCAGAAACTTTCATGACCTGTAGCTTATTCCAGTTCCCTAACAAATTTTGTTCTACAATTAGCCACTCCCAGATCACTCCTGCAAAAAAAGCCCACATTTGCATTCCTGGTGTTAAGCAGCCTAAACACTCTGTGCATCCGGGAGGGCAAAGACCAAGATTTGGACTTTGCAAAGAGATCTTTTGCACCTTTCACCATTGACATCACTGCAAAAAGGTGAGGTCTTTAATTTATCATTGTTCAAAGATGTTTGTTCCCTCTCCCAATTTTTCTAGTTTCACAGGGCTTTGGTGAGAGGGATTGGGAGGGGGAAAGCCATACTCTGAGCTCTCATGTCTTCCACATAACTTGGAAAGGCCTAAAACACAACACCAGACACTTAATATTCCAGGATATTGGTTTGTGGAATGTTTTATAAGCCAGATGCACTATTTCTCACTATCTTTTCTCACCTTTTACTTCATTTCAGAAGATACTTCACTAGGCTTTAAGTCAGTATTTTTCCCCCTCTTTTGCAGTCTGGGAAACTGGGATAAAGTTAATTTAGAACATGCTCAGCTACCTGGATTGATTTTATTAAGGTTTCTGTAGACAATTTGCAACTACTGCTGTTGTTATGAATTATTTCTTCTGCTTTATCTCCTACTTAAGTATTGTAATTACTTTAGTGTACAAATCAGCTACTAGATTAATATAGCAGAGTAAGACTACAGCAACTATTACAAAATTAATGATTTCTGGACTTGGTTTAGTATTATCTGGCTGCTATGGAATTTTGTTAGCTGTTACATTTTTGCTACCAAGACCATATCCTGATAAATGTCCTGTCCTCCATCCCTCTCCCAGAAATTAGTTTATGATCCAATTAATGTAACTGGTTCTTACCAGCACAAAAAAAAAAAAAAAAAAAAAAAAAAAAGCTTCCCCAAAAGAATAGTCATGCATTGAAACAAACAGTTTACTAACATCTGCAGAAGTCCATCCTTTCTAAGTTCAAAATAGTAAAAACACAGTTCAATGTGCAAAGTCTATTCAAACGTGCATTTTCCTGGAAAACTTCTCTTTCATTCCTTCCATTTCTTCCATTTCTCCAGTTGTGTATATAACAACTAAGATCTGAGGTACAACTCGAGCAAAACCACCTTCATTGTACTTTAATACTCCTCAAAGAACTTTTGTTAGACAAAACTCGTTAATCAGTTTCCTCTTCTTTCCTTGCAAATCAATAATAAAATTGGCAGTATTCAAAGCACAGAAGGATTGGAAATTGGCTTTCTTGGAAAAAATATGCTTCTGAGTCAGCCTCAGCATCTCTTTTCAAGGCGATGCTCTTTTGCTTCAAGCACTGTATTCTGCCACTTCCCGAGCAGTGCCTTCCGGCTTAATCCATCTCCTGCCATAGCACATATTCAACTCCTACATCTTCATTTGAACGAGATTTCTGTTTATTGTTATAAAATTACTCATTTTCTTCTTCTGGATTTAGAACTACCTTTTGTGATTATTACCAATTTGTAGACTACATGCTGAGTCTAGTGATTTTGATTTCTTCATTTTAGTGTTAAAGTCTGATTCTCAGTTTCTCGAATAAGCTGGCGGTGTGAACCTTATTAAAGAAAATCTGAAAAGGCAGGCAAGCTGAGCTGAACCCTTCACCATTCGTTCATCACTATTTCACCCTAGGAAGCTGTTAAATAGCTGGATGAATGGTGTTATTTATCCAAGTAACTAGAAATCAATAATCTTTTATTTATACATAAATTCATCTTCACATTTCTAATTGGAAAAAAATCTCTATATTCTTTCACCCTTCAAAGATACTTGTCATTGATTTTGAAGTTTGATATACTTTTCTATATAATCTCTTCCTTTGGCAACTATCTTTATTATTTCATTGTTTTGAATCTACTAGCTTGTTCAGCCGAAGCAAGCGAACGTAACAGTTTTTTGCACTTTAATCCTAACAAAATCTGCTGTTACTTCTTTTTCCTGTTTATTAGAAATGCGTGACAAAAACTCTCGGGAATTTTTTCCTGCATTACTAGATTAAATGCCCTATTTCTTCTGTCAGAAAGGGTGATTTTTAATGTTTTCCCTCAATCAGTTGTTTGGAGATACTCTTCTCTCTCACTTGAAAAGTTGTTATCTCATTCTTACTTTTTTTCATTCATCCACTCTCTGTAGCTATCCCTAGGCTATATTAATCACATTTGGTTAGTGGGATTTCAAAGATTTCATCTTTGAGGAAAAAAAAGGAACTTATATCCTTGTTCCCCCGTCCTTTTTTTTTTTTTTCCCAGTCTATACAATTTTAAAATTAAGCCTTTAACTGGAAACATTGCACAAAAAAATAGCACTTCATAAGAAATAATAGAATACATAAAAGTAAATCTATGAAGACTCCAAAGAGAAGAAGGACATGAAATGATATGTCTAGCCCCACAAATAAACTTGCTGTATATCCCCCTCAATTTTCAAGTTTGTCTGTAGCATTTTATTGTCCTATTTACATGGCATATGCCCTGTAGCACTCTGACTGTAAAACAAGATCCAAATCTACATAAACACGATTCCTTCACAAGAAAACTAAAGGCATGGAAAATCCTGATCTCTCTTCCTCTGTACAAACTACTGGCAGTACAGGATGATGTTTAGACAGAAGAGAATAGTTAAAAATGCAGAGAAGAGGCTCACCTCATCAAACAAACTCTCAACAAAAATAAATAGCTAAATACTTTCTTGCACTTTACTCTTTTAATTCTCTACCGATGGCCTAATGCTGTTAGCCTGAAAATCCGTACCCCAAGAAAAAACAGCTGTGGGTATTGTTTCATGTCACAAAGAGGTAGTTAACTACTCTCCTGCTAGCTTCTGAAGTCAATTGATACACCTGTATCCTGAAACACAGGAGTATGGGTAAAGCAGCAGTGCATCTTTGGTTATATTATTCTGTAACTGTGTCAAACTAAGCTCATAGAAATCTCATCCTTTATCCTGAGCAAAGGGAATATTTTACCTTTGAGTGATATTTTTCAGCTTTCACAAACCACTCAAGTTCACACAACCTGGGCCTTCATACACTGTTCAGGAGACAGTAACCTTGAATCTTCTCAGAAACAAACAAACCCTTAGGACATGCTTCCTCCCTCCTTTTCTTTTCTTCCTTTCCTTTTCGGTTCCCTTCCACCTTTCCTGACCCCAGTTAAGCAGTCTAATTCTTTCTTACGTCTGCTAAGACTTAAGCAGGAAATTGAAAGCAGTGTATTTACGACATAGTGGATTCCCTGTTTCTTCTCCTTGTCCTGAATTCCTTCCCAGACACAGTCTTCTATTTCTCACTCCTGCAACCGGAGAAAGGTGGTAAACCTGTAAAGGGAACTCAGCGAAGAATTGCAGGAGGTGGCTTATGTACACAAGCCCTCTCCAGGCTCGTCAGACCATGTGAAAGCTCTGTGCACCTTTGCAAGATGCAAGTCACCTATGACTTGCATTTCTAAGCAAGTCTGTTGCTTAGGTTAAAAAAACTACCTTCCTTTCCTTTGCAAGGTGACAGCATTTTAAGCAGTTGTGATTGAGATCTAGCAGCTATAATAATTTCTTCATGCTGAGAGTCCAGAGACACACAGGCAGTTAATTTGGGTGACAAATTCAGATAATGTAGATTTCAGATTCTGTACATCTTGTCTACAGTCTTTCTTGTTCTGGTTCAATAGTAGTTCGCATGTGATTTTGGGCTTGTTACAATTTGTGTTTCATTGCATTTCTTCTATGGACCCTGCAAGCTCTGCTAAACCCAAGAATTTCTGTTAATGGGACAGACAATTCATCTGCTATCCCATCCTCCTTAGTCCTTTAGCTTCTTAGCTGAAAAAAAAAAATGAAAATTATTCCTAACTGTTAAGCTTGACAGAGAGTGGGGTTTTGAGAGAGATATAGGATCTAACATACCAAGGTATTTCAAGAAACAAGAAACATTTCCATCTAACGTTACGCTGGATTTTCTTTTCTTCTCTCCCCACCCATGAAAGGGTCAGGATTTTCAAAGGAACTAATAAGTAATAATTATTTTTTTGCTGAATCCTTCTGTCCTCAGAGAAAGACAAGTCTTCAGACATAGCTTTAATCGTGATCCTTCTTCACAACTTATTATACAGAAGAAACCAAGACCTTAAGTTTCTAAGTACTTGAAAGGAATCATTAAATTCCCATGTGTGTCAATGATGCAGAGAGAGGGAGAAAGAATATGCCACCGAAGTTTCATCAGTAAAATTAACTGCCTGACCATCTGGTGGGCCCTTGTGTTCAGTTGGAGGTCTTCAGCCCAGCCCAGTAGGAATGTAATTCCCCAGAAAGGAAATCTAAGCATCCCTGGGTTTTGAAACCAGTTAAGCAGTGTTTTTTTTCTGCCCCATTGCACCAAAGTACCACTTTTGCTGCATGTGTAGGCACTTGAGTAACTGCATGATCTAGGCCTTGATGGTTCTGGGGCTAACAGTTTTGCTGCACTACATCAGTTGCCTGTTGCCCTCCTTGACCTTCAACCAGCCCTAACTTCCCACTGCTGCACATGCCAGCTTGAGTGAGAGTTAGCCTTTCTTTCCACTTTAGTCTCCCTAACCAGACATAGATTTTTCAGTGGTAAAGTAAGGTGATCTCACAACAAACCTACAGATTTACATTAATAATTACTTATTCTGACATACCTTTAATC
The DNA here is from genome assembly GCF_023634085.1 of Falco cherrug. Taxonomy (NCBI): domain Eukaryota; kingdom Metazoa; phylum Chordata; class Aves; order Falconiformes; family Falconidae; genus Falco; species Falco cherrug. The sequence goes on from NC_073708.1 coordinate 13,405,629, forward strand.
AGGGGATAGTCATTGTTTCATTAACTAGCATTGCTAAAAATTATATACTGAATATGCACCATTAACAAGATGAAAAAACCTCCCCTTCACGTTATTTTGGAAGCACATCAGCTGGTTAAAAAACATTATTTTTTTTCCCATTCAACCCTGATCAGAGTTAGAACTTGTTAGTTGTCATGGCAATAAAAGCATTCAGGTGGTAGGAAAGAGAAATCAGCAGGTTCCATTTGAAACTGCTCTGTTGAGGTATGTTCCTAGCAAGATTTATATACCAAGGACTGTTAGTCCTTAGGTTTGGTGTAGTTGAACATTTTAAAAAAATCAGTCAGTATGATAAATGTGTTTCTTATTATCTGATGTCATTTTATCTAGCTGTCTGTTTCCCAGAATTCCCCAGTGATTGATAGACTAAATGTCTTTTTTTTAAAGTCAATCTGGCAAACTAAATATCAAGGAAAATAAATATCATTATTTTTTTTCCAAAGGCATTGTAAAAAATATTCCAACAGGAAAACAGTAATCTACAGTTAGTTTTGCAGGAGGCTCTTTTGCATTGCTCTGTATATATCACAGAGTAAACTTAACTTTTACAAGCAAACCAGAACAATACTGTTACTTTAGAAAGTCCTTGAAGCTTTTAATAAAGCCAGCTTTAAGCTTTGAAAGTTGGGATTGTTCACGTCACCATGTACATAACTGTATTGCCTTTATTGTCAGTGTATTTAGCTTAAAAGAAATCATGTGTGATCAGTTGCCAGTAGCCATTTTCTGGCTTAGAATACATACATGAAGTTTTATTGTAGAAATTTTACTGCGTAGGCTTTTATTTCACTGGTGTAATACAATCAAAAGAGTGCGTGTGTGTGTGAGTGAGTGAGTGAACCGGCAGACAAGAAACATGTATTTCTTTCCAGTGTAGATTTCCTCTAGCAGATGTGATCCCACAGCTCCTTGCAAATAAAACCACAGTAACAGAGACATTCCAGAAAAAATCCTCATGGTAAGATCAACTACACCTAAAAAATTCTTGACAAGTATCTCCCTAATATACCCCTAACTATCCCCACTGGTGGAGATTAAACAGCCTTCCTAGGAAATCCACTGCAGTGCTTAACGATCCCTACAGTTGGTAAAGGAAATCTTTTCCTAATGTCTGACCTACATTTTTGATGCTATAGTGGATGCCCTTTCATTGTCTTTTATACACAATTAATAGAGAGATTAACGTGTTCTCTTCTTTACAGTAATCTTTAACATATGAAAATAGTTACTACGTGTCTTCTAAAGGTGCATCCACTGCAAAAAGAAAAAAGTAAAATTATCTCAGGTCATGTGTTTATCCCATCAACTCACCTCAGATAACTCGCCTCTTTGCCTGCTACAGCTGTGAAGGAAAGTATATGAAACCAGCTTAAGCCAAAAAGCAGGGGTATTGGCAACAGGGGCAGGAAAATAGCAATCCCATCTTTCAGGAGTGAGCTGACAGGAAATAATTTATAGCTGCTCTTCTGAAACCAGCAGAACTAAGTCATCTAAACAAGTCAAGCTAAGGTTTGTAATTGTTTCTCAAAGATCTTGTTCTCTAATGTGCTTATTTCTGTTTCCCTTCTCCAGACTGAAAATTTCCTCTCTATATTGCAGTCTGGTACCCACATCTGAAGATAATACTGAAACTCTTGTTAAACTCATATTAAAGAGTATAAACTATACTAAACCCATTACAGTTTGCTATTTTTCTTCTTTACAACAGAATGACAGCTACAACAAAACTGTCAAGCCAGGCATACCCCAGCTTCTACTATGTAGTTGATCACTTTTATCATAAATGATACTTTGCACTTGTCTTCACAGAATTACCTGCAGTTTTTTTCAGGGTGGGTTTGGTTTTTTTTCCTACTTATCCAGATCATTTTCAATTCTACTCATGTCTTCTGATTTGCTTACAGCCCCTCCCAGTTTGGAGTCAAGCAGTGAATGCTCTGCAGAGTGCTCAGCAATTACACTTCCCATGCAGTGCTCAGTTCTGCATATCTAGCACAACAGGGTTTGCAGACTCATCTTACTGCTATTAGATATGGTCCTAATTATGTTATGGAGCAGGTAGAATGAAAAGCCAAATAATTTAATAATCATGAAAAGAACACTGCCTTCTAATTCCAAGGGGAGGAAGCATGGTCACACTTGAAAATAAGCTGCTCACATGGAAAATGCAGTGTGCATTTTTGCCTTCAAAGAGGACATTTAAATCTGTGACCTTCATGAGCAAGACCCGCAACAGCATGCCATGATTTTTTTCTCTCTTTAAAAGTAGTTGCTGGTATTCTTGTCATTGTAATAGTTAGACAACAAAATTGTTACATAGTGTCATTGTCAGTTTTAAAGTTGTGAGATTAATTCATTTCTGCCAAAAGAGAGCTCTCGCCTAAATGTTAAAGAGACAAAAAATATGTTTCAAGGTACCAGTGAATACATCCAGAGAAGAGCAGCAAAGCAGGGCTACCACAGACAAAGTGTACCACAGACAGGGGAGGGATACCACACACATTACAAAAATGTTGTTTCCTGGGGCATGAGAAAAAGAGGAAAAGCCACAGGGAAGAGTCCCAAGACAAGTGTTGAAAGTGATAAAAACATTCCTCACTACCAAGTCATCATTCTCATTCATTTTTTAACAGAAAAAATCATGACCATCAGTGAATATTTTTGAAAACAGTGGTTTTGAAGCACTGGAGAAAAATAATGGAAGGGGACTCCTCAGTTCCCTGTCTGTTACTGCTCAGGGGCAAAACTGAAGTTCTGTATAAAGGCTGAAATAAAGGCATTGAAATTGACATTAAAGTGCAGATACAGGAATATCCTCATGAATTTTACTACAGTTCACTCAAATTGTATCTGCCTTTCCCTCCAAGGATAGAATTCAGACACTGCAAAACTCTACCACCATAGGAAACTCGGTAGAATTGCCCTGTTTCATTTGGCTGGTATCCCATTATTTTAGCTCAAAGAACAGGCAGGCTGTAACGGACCATCTTCAAAGTTGAACCATTTTAAAGAAATGCATATTTTTATAATTAGGGAAATAAAATTAAATTTTCTGTCCCTTCAGTTAATATTAAGTCACAGTTCTCAGGCATATGAAAAAAAGCAAGCAAACAACAAAACAACTAAGGCATCTTTGTGATACATTTCCAATGGCAGTAATATGTGCTAAACTTACAATCATGTATGAATTACAAATCATAAGCATTGTATGGGTATTAGTTAACCGTTACCACTCCACATAATGTGATCATGAAGAGGAAGGGCACAACCAACTTTCTTCTGGTCTTTATTTGTCATACGCATTTTCACTTCCTTTCTTGACCATTCTTCCTATGGCTTCTGCTTGTCAATCAGATTAGCATTGGATAATTTCATCTGCTTTGCTAAACTATAAACAGTAATGAATATACCCTCCTAGGTATACCTGCTAATAGTGTTATGGAGAACACTTAAAACTCTGTTTGTATTTGAAATTTTGTTTTCATTTATCTTGTCATTAACACTGAATATATATTGCTTTTTAACAATATTGTGGTCTTGGAATACAGAGGAATATGGAACCATGTCCCAGAACTCTAGTTACTCTCTACGTTAATTTATATTTTATTAGCATAAGTTCATTTATTCATTTCACTTTTTTTACAATGTTAAGTTCTCAATACAGGCAAGCTCATTTCACTCTTACTGCAGGAACATATTAATGAGTAGTTACACTGCATTTGGCTTAAAAGATAATAACACTCACTCTAAGCTTTTTTTAGTCAGCTTATGCTGTCTACTGCAATGTCTCTTTCCTAAGGGCTCATTAGATTTCAAAGACTAATGATTAATTGCTGAATATAACATATTTTTCCAACACTGGAAAATGTATATGTTATTGTATTCATGCTAAGCAGGTAATCCATGAATATGTCGCTTGAAGTATCCACTATCCTCATTTACTATTTCAGGGATCTAATCTACATGTACTTCCTTGCCAATGGCTGACCTGTTAATAGTAAGATCAGCAAGGCTACAAGATATATTGCAGGCCTGTTCTAGGACAGCCTCATTTAGACATGAATCTACAACAGTGAATTGTTGTGTATATATATAAAATAGCTAATTAATTAGAATGATTGTACAGCTTATGTAACATTCTTCAAGACACTTAGGGCAAAATATTCAGAAGATATTTTTTATTTTTGAAAATTAATGCAGCTAGAACACAATTACTAATGACACATCATCCTGGCTAAATGCTATAATGTTCTCAGATGGCAGTCATGCATTCAACAAACATATTTGATGCACAACATACACAAAGTCTGCCAAGTCATGTCCATATGTCAGAATACACACTTCATTGATTGGAATTACTCGCAGAAGTGGCCAAGAAACTATAGGCGTTATATATATATATATACGCACATGCACACACATATTTATATCATTTCTTTCTGCAGTACTGCCATGATGCTGTCCCATACCACTGTCTCTAGGATTGCATCTGTTAATAGTTATAGGATATGAATTAACATCTTTGTCTTATTTTAGCCTCTAATCATCTTTTTTCATTTTACAAATGACAACTTGTCTTTGACTCCTTTTTTCAGTTGTCCTTTTCCAGCTGAACCTAATGCAAATAGCAAACTTCTAATAATTTAACAAATTTATTTGTTTTACTAATAGTTTAAAGTTTTTTTAAAGTTGTCCTTCAGCACTGAGTTGATCAGATTTTGAGTGCTTATATTATATGCTTTTCTTGAAAATTTATATTATAGTGCTATTGTAGCCTTAGTGGCCTAAGGCTATATAAAAGACAAAGCCTACAGGGAGAGGCTTGACTATAGCAGCTAGCATACATGGAAATACTACATAAGTTTTCAGACCCACCACTGGAAGACATGAAGGAATGTTCTTGTACTGAAGGTTTATTATTAAACCCTAGATGCTTCACCAATTAAGTGGTATTGTGACTCCTTACAAATCTTTCCTAAAAATTCATTACGGCACAAGACAGAACTTCCTTTTTCATTGCCTGTACCTGCTGGAAGATCTGTCATATTACCTATATCAAAGAGCAAAGCAGAGGGATTTTAAGGTGGAAGGTACAGCAAGACAATGTAACAACAGATAAATTGGAGGACTCTCATTTCAGCCAACTATATAATAGAACTTCCATTATTGTGTTTCTCCTCTTCCTCTTTCTGAGATACCTACCGGTATAATACATATATTAGTATAATTTAGCCTTACAAGGAGACAGTGGATGATCTCTCAAAGACCAGTAGGCTTGTCACTTGTACTTACTGAAAAGAGTTGCCATTATTTACCTTACTTTATTAACAAAGGAATTACCTCTGCATTTCTGTTGCTGACAGTCTCCATATTTTCTTGATCCATTTTGTCCTGCTCTCTGTCTCAACAGTAATACATCCGTAAAGATCTACATTCTGGATAAAGTTACTTGATTCCCCAGTATTATAATTAATTTTTTCACACAAAAAAAAAATCCCATTATTCCCAGAAATTTAGAATGATACTTTGAAATGTCAAGGAAATGTGGACAGAATATTCAATCCAGGAGGCAGGGCTTTGCTTTCCATTATAAGACCTGGAAATAAAGAGACAAAGATTTATTGAGAGGACAACAAACTAGGTCAGCTAACTCTTCTTAAAGAGATAAGGGGTGTCTTGACTCAAAGATGACAAATTCTGCCTTAGTCAAACTATTTACTATTCAGAGTCCTACGTCATAATGAGAAAATAGAGTTTTTCTTAGTTTCCATTCTCCCACCACCTCTCAGATCCCTTCACAAAGTCCAGCTATTTTGTACTTAACTGCCCTGAGATCTAAAGTACTTAGCCTCTGACTCGTGAACTAAATATTGTTCTCACAGACGTGCTCTGCTTTATGCTCTGAATATTGTTTGTACTGTCGAGTACACTAGCCATCTTCTAGAAAAATATACCCTTTGAATTAAGTTAGCATGAGAAAAGTGTACAGTCTTAGGGAAACACAGAAGGCTTGGGGTTTTTCTTCGTTTGTTTGTTTTTTTCTTTCCAAAAAATTACCATAATCTATTTTCTTGTTATTGCAGTGGCCACAACTCTTGTTCATATTCCAGTGTTCTCACAAAGGGAAGCCTACCACCTTGTTCTCTCTCACTGCCCGATGACTTCTATCACATCTGTGCAATGTACATTATTCCTTCTTGTCTCCCCAGTCCTTAAATTCTTCCTCCATTTTAGAGCACTGCCTCACTTATCGCACACACACCAGCCTACAGTTTCCATTCAATGGTGTCGGCTTAAGAACAAAAATCGTAAGAGACTACTGTTCACATCAACTCCGTACATGCAGACATGAGAACTGTGTAAAATAAGTAGATAAATATACTTCAGGTTTGTGCTTTTGACATGGCACTAGCAGTTTTTATGGATGTTTTAGTTCTAGTAGGAACTAATTATGTTTGACTGGTATGAACATGTTTGTTTATTGCAACCAGGCAAGGACAGTGTGTAAGAGAAGATTTTTCACTAGCATAAATGTCAGCCCAAGGGCTAATTCCTATTGAATGTCAAAAGAAGATGGATGTCATTTTGTGCTACTGAAAACATCTCCATTGTTAATACCCACCTTTTAAGTGGAAAATCTCTTTCTCTCTTCCTAGACATCTGTGCCTGTACGCATGTAAGCATAATTATATAGATACTAGATTAAATTCAGGGTCATAATATGTTAAAACTAGACACAGAGAGTTGAGTTGTGAGTAACTTGAGTTAAGTCTCTCTGACCACTGGGTGTCAATATTGATGCATGTTACATAAAGAAAGAAGAATCTTATAGGCAACAGAAAATAAGTGTTTCTAAGTAGATAGAGTAGATGGATTATCTAGGTTGACTGGGGAAATTTGCTTATTCTTTCCCTCCTACAGAGTTGTTTGCTTATAGTAATTGTCTAATACGTACATACATACATACATACCATTTTTTCCTGTACTCATTCAATATATTAGTGACATGATTCCATTATGGAAGTTGTTTCTTACCCAATTTCATTGTGTTTCAGCTGTGTCAAACACTTCATTGAATCCACAGCAGAAGTTTGATTACAAGGACAAACATGTTTTTTTAAAAAGCAAAATCTAGCAACTGTTAGGAAAATTGAAGACTTTGAAAAATACACAGTTTATTGATGTTTCTCCACAGATTTTGCTAAGGTCTTTATCATTCATGTTCCTAGTTTCTTCAAAAAGAGCTGTCTAGGCCTCCTGATTTCTAGGACAGCAAGGAGTCTGTGCTTACTGTGGTGTACATTGCTATGCTGGATTTAATGTATCCATGCACACACACTTCTCAGTCATAAAAATGGTAGCTTTACATTGAAATTGCTTAAGTAAAAATGGTAAATACACTGCTACAGTCTTCAGAAATAAGTTTGCAAGAACTAAATCAATACACTTCTAAGTAATTCCTCAAGTTCTTTTTTAATACTGAAATAACAGGGATGTTCACTGCTGTCTTTAAACATTGAAACACTACCTTAAACAAATTTTAAAACTCTTGAGTATCAAAATTCACAAATAAAATCATTTTTTAACTCTCCCACCACTTCTGAGAAACATTTGTAACCACGTCCCCCCCCCCCCCCCAAAATTCACAGGAAATTATATTCTTGCTGTTAAATAAGTATTTATGATTAAAAGGATCCGCTGATAAAGCACAATAGGCTCTTGATAAAATTGCACTTTCTAAGTGCTGAAGGTCCAGATGACAAATTAGCAGCCTGTAACAGTTGTAAACTTTTGTCTTCCTCCTCTTTTTCTCCCCTTTTTCTTTATTGCTGTAGTTGCCCACCATAGCAACTGTATTTAATTCTTGTAAGGGTCATGTCCCTGCAGATTCATGGCTTTTATCACATAATCACACTGTTCCCGGTCAGAACTTATAATTTAATTAAACTAAGCACTCAGTTCAACTGTTCAACACTGTTCAACTTGGAATACAAATAGACACCCCACATGCTAATTGTAAGTACCCACCTGAAGATCATCAAGAATGAGAAGGATCCGATAAGAAAGATCTTTTGGGCTCCCATCAAGAAATTACTTTTCTCTTCCATTATCAAAGACCTCCTAGAAGAAATTTTAGAGTGGACATGTGATGCTCAAAAGCGATGGTCCATTACTAGTTTCAAAGGTTTGCAGCAATTAAGCACTCTTGTCCTCTTCCCCATTAATATCCAGTCTACACTGAAAATTGACAGTTCAACCAGTTGACAGAATCACTGTGTCATACACATATGTGAACTGTGGAGAGTTCTAAGCTCATTTTTGTGTATATATTTGAGTACATCTGAGTATGTAGAAAACCAGAACTATGTACCTTTGGGTCTCTGGTATATTCACTATAAATTTCAGAAAAGGAAAATTTTAATTATGGAATTGCAGTGCTGGGGGAGGGAGTCAATATATATTCCACATTATAATCTACTTGTCCCAAATATGTCTCCAAAAGAAGCAAAGTGAATTTTCCTAGTTTACACACAAGAGAAGGCACTGTCAGAACTGCACCTTCTACAAATGCCTCCGGCAATAGTGGATTTCAGGACCCCATACAAGGCTCCAGTGGAGAAGAATAGCTGCACTCAGATGCTTTTGGCTAGATGTATGGAGCTGACATAGCAAAGAGTGAAAAGAGACAGTGAAGAGCAGAAGGAGACAGCAGACTTGAGAAACAAATACAGAGATTTCATCTGACTGTGTGCGAGTGGAGAAACAGGAACTCTGACAAGACAGAGCAGATCAAACTGCCATCCTATCATGGGTGCGCTATTACGGATCTCAGGTGGAGGCCGATGGTTCTGTCTCATTGTATTTTGACAATTGGTTTATGCTATATGAGGTTTATAAGGAGTTTTATAACAAAATAATTTGTGAAGATTTAGCATATTTAGTATTCCATTCCACAACAGAAAAATAAAGAAGCTAATTTAGACGTTAGGAGACTAATTCATAAAATAATACTAAAGCTGGCTACAGATCTGGGAGGGATTACCATTTTTATCCAGACAGCATGTCTTTTCTAAAAGAAAAAGAGAGGAAAAAACCCTAACTAAATAAACAGGTTGCAAACTCCATAGGGACTTCTTCCAAACCTTCTGCCTTTATTATTGCTTTTCAATATCGAATCTTTCACTTGTTTAAAGCTGCTCAGCCCACTGTAGTAAAGATGATTATTTTCAGCTCTGTCACCTTATCTCTCATACTTATTCCTCATACTGTTGTGGCATAATTTAGTTAAGGTCTGTTCTTATCTGAATTAATTTAGGTCAGACTCCTCCCAGGGCTGCCTCTAAATAACTTGCACAGCAGCTGGGTAATAATAGAAGGATAAACTGGCAGATACTGATCTCTACTCCTTTCAATAATTAAAATTAATTAGGTTTTCAATCTAAGACACATACAGTAGTTAGGACTCTACATGAGAGAAAAGAATCAGAAATTAAGTAATACCTAGACCCGCACTGTGTCCTTTTCATCCTTCAACTACTCACTACAACAGGGGTCTTTTGGAAAAGTGTTTATGGCTCCAAAACTAATGGTGTCCACAAATGCTGTGCTGGACATGATAAAGTTAGTGTCAGATGTGCCCTGTGAGGCAGACCTGTTCTTGGTAAGTCAGTGAAGGAGACTCCAGTTAAAAAATGGCACCTGGGAAACTTGTTTCTCTTACAACAATTAATCTCTGTGCATGTCCTCTGAAATTCCTATGTTGCCATTAGAAATCTGGGTAGCAATGGCTGGGCCACACTCAGCCTCAGCTCAGAGTGGAACACGCCTGTGCTTTAGGGTCAGGTGTCCTATGAGTCGGGTAGTTTTCAAGGCAGTCATATTCTAGTTTATTTGAGTCTGGGTAAAAACTGAATGATAGAGACAGTTTGAGGATCTGATCTCAGTGCATGTTAAACATTTGCTTGTTACAAAAGGCATTATATTATGTGCCATAAGTGTAGGATTTTGTTCAAAAGAGATCGAAGGCTGTAAATACCCACTGATTACATTGATACTCACAAGAACTAGCCAAACAAAAGTGGACTGGGGACATGATCCAAAAGGTAATGAAGTGAATAATGAAGTGAATGGAAATAGAAAAACCAAACAGTGAAACCTTATGTAAGTCCTGTAAAGAGGAAGCAGACCTAAAAATACATTTGTACAAGTACTTTCAAATATGCATTTCTTTAAAGTTAGGCGTCTCTGTAAGTAGATGCTTAATCAGCCAGTTTGATTTGGAATCACAATCAGTTCCTGATGATCCTACTGAAACTGATATCAGACTTGTGGATGCACAGCATCTCTCAAAATCAGGTCATCCAGTTGAGAAGCGGAAATATGGATCTGAATTGCTAAAATTGGACTTCCATGTTTGCAAATGTTGACTTAAGCTATTTGCGTAGGTGTCTTTATAACAGGCTTTTGGATACCAACATTTGTGTATTTAACAAAAGAGAAGAAGAATTGTAATGGAATTCTGTTCTTCTACTTTGGATAAAATGAGTTACCACAGGGCACCAAGAGTAAATGTTTGGCGTTTGACTGCAGTATTTGTTACTGATTGTTCAAATGTGCTTGAAACCAGCAAAGTTCTGTGACTGCTTCATATTTCTAAGTATTTTCTGTACGTAGCCCTCTTCCAAGGCTGCTTCAGGCTTGAAAACCATTCTGCTAGGAAATGTAGGTCTGCCTCTTCTCAACATCCTTCACCATCTTAGTTACAGGTACTCAAACTGTCCAATGAAAATATTTACATGTTTCTCCAGTTCTTTTACTAATAATTGTTGATACTAATGAAGGCATAGATACAGCTGAATTGTTACAAAGATAGAATGTTGTCTGTATCTTGATAACATTTTCTTCCTAGCTCTCCATCCTTACAACTAATCTCAGCAACCCTGAGGCAGAATGCTGGCCACACTGGCTCACAGACCAACTTCTCACTTCCACATGCACCTTGAACTGCAGAAAAGGAAGGAGACTGGCTATGCTGACAAAATGAAATCTGCTGCACCCTCTGACTATTACTACCATCTAGAAAACTAGGCAGCAGAACCCCGAGACGTAGCATAGAAAGTACCAGCAGTTCAGCTTATAAGAAGCAACGTCTGTTGATCTTTTTCCAGTTTTAAACATTAATCAAAATAAGCCTGCTGAGAACATGCACTAAGTCACACAATCAAAGATCGGGCACTCAGACTTTGTTTTTGATGTTCAAAATTGTTGTAATATTACAGCTTCAAATCACAGTTACTAACCTCCTTCTTTGCTTCTTTATATACTGTGACTTAGGTCTGTTTATCTTATTGAAGGCTTAGTGGGTTATAGATATTGTTGGCACTGCTTTATTTTTTCTGCTCTATGGAAAAATTGGCTATTAATGTTAGATTGTACCGCTAAACAATTCAGGAATTGATGTCCTATAAAATAAAATCTTGGAAAGTTCATTAACATTTAAAAAACAACCAAGTAAATATCAATCTATTAATTATCCCAACATGGCCAGTGATTGTCCCTGCCCCAGTTGCTCAAACATAGTTCAGTTCAATATAAATTTCCCTTTAAACACAGGTTCTGAAGAGTATTGTATTACTGATGTAATAAAAAGTTGTTTCTCTTGATCTGACATAATCAAATATTTTTCAAAACAATAGAGGGATAGTGTTGTAGAAACCCTTATGTTAAAACAAAAGCTCAGAAGCCGAAATGTGATAGGGCAAAGAGAAATGCTCAGCAAATTACGGCTTTGGTAAGCTTTGCTAGATCTCCAAGTCAAATTACTTGTTCTATGGAGAGCAGAGAAAAGCCTTGTGCACATTCCTGATATCATTCAGGTCTCTCTTTTTTTTTCAGGAGAAAAATTATAATTGTGTCATCATGACTCAATGGAAATTCTTTTTCTCTAATATTGCCTTCAGTCCCTTAAAATAAATCCTTGGGAAAACTTTCAAGAACAATGTTTCTGTAATGCAAAAGTTCATCAGTTCTTGATTTTCCTCTTTTTATAACCCTGCAAGCTAGTGTCTAAAAGATTCTGCAGGATCTTGAATACACAGTATTAAGCTGTTAATCCATATATAGATACACAGCTCAAAACTTTAATTCAGAGTTCCCTAAGTGATTAGACATGTAAAAACAGCAAAGAAAAATAATTATTTTATTTTTCTATACTTTTCCACACATGGATATGCAAAATATGGCACGCAACAGTTTCAGTGATGATATCTTCCATATTCAAGTATACCGCAAACCTTGGTGTGAAATTCATCTTTCATCCACTGCAGTGTCCCACCCACAGCTTCCCTCACATGCCGTGCTTCCATTCTGGAGGGGCTTAACATAGTAAGAGCAGGAAAGATAGATGCATTTTCCTTCTGTCCCAATTCCTATGCATTAACTCACATTTAAACTGCATCATACCCCCCTGGATGGGTGACTGCCTTATTAAGTGAAGCCAGGCAAACTGTTTAGTGCTCAGTCCTCCCTAATGCGTTACTTCTTATGGCTCCACAGACCACAGATTTTGTGTCGTGATACCTTGCACAACAAGCAGAGCAATGTATCTTCTAATACAGACATTCAGGTATTATAATAATAAAGTATTAATTTGCTCCTCCCTCTTCAGGAAAGTGTAGAAGCCTGCAGATCTTTAAAATTTTCTCTTAAATCTCAGATATTCTGCAGTGTTAAACGAGTAACTGGTAACCAATTTCATTTGACCTTTCTTCACATCCCACATTTTTCTTTTGGATTAAACATTATTTTCTTGATTGTACTTCCTTTAATCCAAATGCTTCAAAAAAATTGAAATTCAAGAGGGAGATTATTGTAATAAACCATAAACCCCAACGGTACTTTATTTGATACTATGAAAAAAGAAGTTTCTTATCATAAAACTGGCTCTTCCCATATGTAAAGAGACTACTTCAGAACATACCAGAATATTGAATTTTACTGAAAAAAGATTAAAACCCTTGTAGTGAAGTCAGCAGCAATAAAAATATATGATTCTCCTTTATTGGGAACCAATTTTGTGATTGTCTTTTCAAAAAAGAACACTAGTCTAGTAATTGTTCTACAGAGTTACAATAAAGCCTCTGCATTTTGAGAAAAGACTACCTTTCCTTCCAGTGTATTACACCAAAATTATTTTTTGCTTTAGACATATAATGAGGGATAGCCTTTAGTTTTGAATGCATTTTGAACTAGTAATTCACCTGGATCTTTGACAAAGCACCCCATTTAATATAATTTTCATAGAGATTTTGCACCTTTGAAACTGGGGGTACAGTTTGCAAATACAGGAGTCTTAAGACTATGTTCCTGCAATCTCTTTGTGTCACATAAATGAGTAGAAAGTCCTGCAACTCCTGTTAACAATAGTGGGGTTGAGGCAAATATTTCATTTAAGAAATTTACTCATGGCCAGATGGTATTATTGACATTATATTAATAGTGGCAAGTACCTATCTTTTAAAACCTGAGTGAACACCCACGTAGCTTTACAAAAGGGTAAAGGTAATTTAAAATGAGTTTATGTTATATAGTCATCTACAGCATTAAAGAAAAAGGGCAGTGCAGATACCTACCTGTCTGCCTTGCTGTCTTACCTGTGTAATAAAAACAGTGGCTGAATGTTCCAATAAACTTTGAACAGTTATTTTTAAATTCATCCCAAGCCTCACAGCTTCACGTAGTCCATTCAGCACCAGGATCCCACAGGCTGTTACAATATACACATACACCTATGATTCATGAACCAAAGAGAAAAATATAATTCAGAGGAATATGAGAAAGTACTTGCTATGAGAGTGGAATTAATACCTGACTTATCAAAACAGACACCATGACAAAAATCAAAATACTTTTTACTCTTCTTAGAACAGAATGATTTCCTCCTAAGCAATATGGGAAACTCAGATCGCTACTGCATAACTATTTACATAAGAAAGAATACAGACAGGTGCATTAGAAGGAGAAACCCTATGCTGGCATAGTGGTGCACAAGATGAACACATGGTCTTTCTTATCTCCGTAATTCTCCGACTCCTTTAATCTTTATAATAGTATTTTTAATATTATTTTTATACTAAAGCATGTCCAAAGAGTGCTAACAAGTCCTACATCTTCACTGTAATGCTGTGCTTGTACATCTGTAGTCTCTAGCCATCATCTGTGCAATAACATATATTCTTCTATGTACTGTTTGACAGATTTCTCCCCAAAACATACTGCCAGTTGTTTTCTCCAGTTCCCTTCTTGTTTTTCTCCAGGGCTATGGTTGGTTAGTTTTCAGAGCATCATTTCTAAGAGGAAGGTAATACAAAGATATAAGAATATTGGATGTTCCAGTGCAGCAATACTCTGGGTTAATGCTGGCCAGGACAGAAAGGCTGGAATATAAAGACATTTTGTTGACTAATTTCTCCCAGTCTTTATCTATTCACATGCATGGAAAACAGCCCTGATAGTTCTGGTGGGAGATTTAAGAAAACTCCTGGTGCATTTTGATTTTCTAGTCCACCTGTGATATGGTATTCTATCTACACAACATCTGAAATATCAAGTTCAAGCACCACTACAGTTGCATAAAATTCTTTGCACAATTTATTTATTCAAGCCACTGCCTAGATAAATTCTTGTGCTTCTTCCTGCAATGGCTGTTATTTAAACCATTCTGGAAACAGTACCTGCCCACCATCTAAACAGCTACTGGAAAATTTAAAATGTCATATCTGGTATTTTTCATTTTTTTTCAAATAGTTGTCAATAAGCATTTTCTTTCAGGGGAACTGAACAGTATTATAAGTCTTTTCACACAGAGGGAAGATGGATTCAAGGAAAATTGTTCATTGGTTAACCTTGAATACTAAATAAAAAAACCCTCTAGTGACTAAGCAGAGCCAGATTCTGAAGTGGGAGGAAATGGTTAGATTTTGTATGTTTTCTTTTAATTCTTCCAGACAGCAGGTATGTTAAGGCTGAAGATTATTTTTCTAGGAGTCCACTTTTTTAAAAAATTACTATCTTAAAATATAGAAATTAAAAGAAAAGGTATCTCACACCAGCTGTCCATTACCTTAAGTCTTGTTCATTCACTATCACTACCCAAAATTGCATTGTGTTGAAAATGTTCTTTTGTCAAAAAAAACCCCAAACAACCAACCACACACACACATCCCCCCCCCCAAAAAAAAAACCAAACAACAACAAACCCACAACCCAACAACAAAACCCCAAGGCATTTTATTCACAAGTATTTTAATTAATACATTTTATGGGCTTTTACTACTGCGTAAAACTTATTTTTTAAACCAGAGCATTTTGTTATTGCAATTAAAAATTTACCACTTGATACCAAATTTCATCTTTCCAGGGAAAGTTTCTCATTTTTTTAGTCAAAAAATAGAGCCAATAATATATTTCTGAGTGATAGTATGACTAAAACTTTCAAGCATTTTTGTATTTTCTCCCGCAAAGAAAGGTTGTGACATTGTGACTTCATTATTTGTAGTATCATTGTTACTGATAAATATGCAGGCTTATTTACTAGAAAGAAAAATACGGCCAAACTATCCCAGAGCTAGCTGATAAGAACAGCACTGAGTGTACAGACTTTCGGCAGCAAGTAGGAGCTCTAGTCACAGATCAACACTGTGTTACGTACCTTGCTGCAAGAGAGTAAGATGACTTCTAATGTAGAGAGTCTGCAGGAAACAGAAAGGATGCAGATCTTTTTGCAGAGTGCTTCATAAGCTAAGGTTTTCAGCTTTAGTCACATCAAAAAGAGAAGTCAAGTGTAGAAGAATCAAGCAAAAAAAGGTGATATTTAAGAAATAATGCAGCTAGAACCAGTGACAAGACATGATCAGACTGTTTTATGCAACCATAGATAATAGACAAAGTTAAAGAGTAGATCCCTCTCCTTAGAAACAGGATGGTAAATTAAGTGCATCCACTTCACATATTTGTAACATGACAGCTTTATGGTAGTGGCTACATAATAAATAACAGGAACACTCATATTTTTTCTGAAGGACCTACATTCAGAAAAAATACACAAAGACCTGCATACCTTCTCAATCAAACATCTAAAGCACAAGAATAATTTAGCCTTAATAGGCTGTGTCACATTTAGTATTTCTTCACATCGTAAGGTTTATTAGGATTTCAGCAGTATCTTTTCCTTCCTAATGGAACATAAAATTATTTCCTACTTATGTAGATTTTTCATGAAATATTTATAGTGCACCATTTGGTTTGTGATTCATTTTCAATAAAGTCCCTTTAAAATCAAGTACTTTGCTTTTTTCTGGAACTGGCTCCTCTAGTTCCCAGCTCAGGTCTGCAGGTCAACAAGTGCCTGGTGCCAGCTGGCTTTGTATTAGGTCTCTGCATATCTTGGCACCTGCACTTATGTGAGAAATGAAGGCTAATGCGCTAACCTTCTGACTCAGGCTCAGAAGTAGGCGCTGCTCTTTCCTTTCTGATCATGTAGGAATTTCAGGGCATGCAGACATTTTGAAAAAAACTATAAAGTAGATTTTTTGTATGATGATGTCAGCATAAACTTTGCTTTATTTTGGTGTGATTTAGTTATATTATTGGGGACCAAGCAATGTTGCCCATTCAGTTTGTTCAACATTTTTTAACAGCTAAGATAACTAAGCAAACAAGTTCTTTCAGCAAACAAAACTTCACTACGAAACTACTGCTTCATCTCTCTAGGTTTAACACCAATCACAGAAAGAATAAAAGTCAAAATCCCCAGAAACACCAAGCTTTTGATTACTTTTCCAGCAAGTATTCCAAGGATATTCTTGTGCTATAAATCCCTGCCACACGTTAGATTTTTTTCATCTACAGGCTGACATTATTTGTGGCCATAGCCATTAGTTCTTGTAATTTTATCCTTAAGCTCTTTATGTTTAATGTTGAGCTTTTATAAACACACACATTCCTGGAAATGCCTTAACTCCATCCACTCTTGTATCATATTTACCTTTATCATTATTATATCTTGTATTATATTTACCTTTGAGACTAATTATTCCCCTAAAACTTACAGAATTATTCTACATCTTCCTCTTTTTTTTTTTTTTTTTTTTTTTTTTTTTTTGTAGCATTATCAATTTAAGTTCAGGTGTGTTTCCTTCCCCATTTTCTGAGAGCTAAGAGCATGTGTATGGCCAGCTTCCACAGCTGTGGTGGATTAGCGTGACCATTTGCCTGTGCCTTGAGACATCAGGTAACAATTCGGAAACATGTCTTCCAATCAAATTCTTTCGTTTTCTTTAAAAGTAAATGGAATGTTATTTTTCACTTCTATATAAAATTTTGAAAACTGACTGCATTCATCTGGTGCCCTAACTAACATCGTGCTTTGATTATAATGCAACATCAACGTTAACTCACTGCTATATGGATATACTCTTACTTTGATTTGGTAACTATAATTTAATCTCACTTTGTCAGGAAGCACCAAAAGAAGTTTCTTTTTATACTGTGCTTGCTTTATCTTATTTTTATTTATTCAACTTTAATAAAATCTATAAAACAGTACCGTGAGTTACAGTGCTTTCAAAAAGCAATATAGGCCAAAGCCCTTAGTAAATTTCAGCATGTTTAATTAGGAAACTATTTGATCACCTCTAAAATTAGTCTTATGTTTCTCACAAAATCTTACACCACAGCTGTCCATATCATACCTGTTCCTGTGAAAAAAACAGAGCTTTTACTCTGCAGCAGTTTGAAGGGATTTGAATGATAAGAGGGAAATATTTAACAGGATAAATCATTTGTTTGGTTTTCACCCTCAGGGGGAAAGGAAGTATTAATGGCTTGTGTGATGAACCTCTCCAGGAAGTGATCAGCTCATTTCCTTAGACTTGATAAAAACTGGAAACCCACCCGAGTCTTGCAATAGCCCTTGGGAAGATGGATTTTTTCTAGTAAATATCCCAATTACTATTCTGAGGCACTGTTCTACAGATGCCTTTCTATTCCTTTAACAGACATGTAAGAACCTGTTTTCCATGCAGAGTACACATTTATTCTATTGCATAGTTATAATTACTGAGGCTCAGGAACAGTTGTTAGGCATTAAGACCACATGAAGCTCAGATCGTGAAATCTAGTGTAACTGACGTGTATGCATGCAGAAGCTTTCATTTCAAAGTATTTCAGATCCAGCTTTTTTCTTTTTATATTACCTAAAAGTGTCAAGTAAACACAATCTGATTTTTTCAGTGCAGAGACATACATACACTTTAAGACTGCAAGCCCTCTAAAAATAAAGCTATATTTAAAACAAAATCAAAACACATTTTCATAACTATCAGCAATGATATCAAATTCCCAAGAATAAACTGAATAAATACAAAAGAGCTAAGTCAGAGAAAAGCAAATGCTAATGGTTAATAGAGAACTGAAAAAAAATTAAGACTTGAACTTTTGACTTTCTCATTTTCCACTTCTGATATTTCTAAGCCTCATTTGCTAAATTATGATGCCTAGATAAAAAAAAATGTAATTATATACATAATTTAGATATGATTTTTCATTGCTGGAGCATATTTCAAGGAAACATATGAAGTTTACCATATCTTTTAAAGAAGCACTGTCATGCAGTTTAGTTTTTGGAAGATTCTGTGCTAAGAATGTGTTGGTTTGGATGCTGTCTGGCCTACCTAAAGCTGGTTTGTATTTATCTATTTCAAGATCTATAATCCTAAATATATCATTACTTCATCTAAAAAGCAAAGGCAATGTGCAAATTCTTATTTTCATACTTTGTGATGATTTGTTCTCCCATTTCAGTAATTTTTTACTGCTTCAGATACCTTTGCATTGTTTTCAAATATTCTACAATCCTTCTTCTTTCCAGATGTCAATACAAAGAGGAAAAGGTAATTTGAAATTTTCATCAACTATCTGATTTTGTTCAAGGTTTTAATTTATTTTTGCAATTTAAAATAAGTTTGTACTCAGGAAAATAAGATTCTAGAAATAAATACATAAATCCCACTTAAATCCAAAGTAAAATTCAGGTCCTGTGCTTGCCCACAAACCTTTCCATTCCACATGTGAATACATTAATTGCCAGCATTTTATATCTTTATAGGCTAAACTCCCACTTTTTTCATAATGAACATCAGGTGGGCAGATTCTCACTCTTTGTCTACTGAAGTCTACAGTGGCAATAATGCACCTCATTTCAGAGAAAATCTGAGTCTATAGGAAAATACCTGAAAGTCTCCTCTCAGGAGTTTTCAGGTCTTTTCCAGTGGAGAGGTCCTCCCTCTCATGTTCCTGCCACCTATCCTTGCTATCTACCCAGCTTCAAGCCATTAATCAATCATGCCATTCTGCTGGGTACAAAACATGCAGGCAGCACACCTATCGCATTTGTCTTTGATTTTTCTGCCTTTTTTCCCCAGTACTCTTGCTAAACACATCTCCTCCTACATTTCAGATGGGCTTACTTTCCCTGTCATTAGATCTTGCTTAGTTTCTTAAGTTATAATCCCATCCTTCCAAGTCTGGCAATTACATCAAATATGCAGCATTGTAATGGACCGAGCAGCTATTCCAGCTTCGCTTGTGTTCCTGCTTCTTGCTGCCATTGACTTTTCTATATAGCCCTTCCCAATGCATTGCCTTTTGACAGTAGATCAATCATCCTTTCATGCATGGATATCAGAGACTGCAGTTAGTTATCCAAGCCTGCATTTGCTTAGCTTTATAGCCTGATCTTTTGTTACAACATGCTTAAGGTCAGACTCTGATTTAGCTCTTTCCCACAGATTTCTGGAATATTTTTCCTTAATAGATCTTTGTACTCATAATATTACTAAGCATCCTAAAAAAAAAAAAAAAAAAAAAAAAATCAAACTCAGATTAAGATTTGCTCTTCATTGTTTGAACAAGGGGTGTTATAATCTGGGAAAACATATTTCACCCTAAAATATTTTGAGCATTCTAGACCCATGCAAAAGTTCAGCAAAACCATGCAGAGGCCAGGGTGAGGAGGGCATCTACTCTGAGTGTCCACTTAAGGAACACAGGCTACAGAAAAAAATAATCCTCTGGATTTTGCAGATGGTTCCTGCTGCCATCCAGGAACAAAGGATTCAGACCAACAGTGACGTAGGAGAAAGGAGGTAGCATGGGTGTCAAAGATGCCTTGTAAACTGAATGAAAAGCTAAGGAGTGAGACATGGTCACAGGGAAGAAAGGGTGCCAGGGTATCAAATTAGCATACAGTGACTCTGGCTGTGCTTTTATAATACAGGTTACAAACTGCTATCATCCAAAAACTTTGAATTTTTTCTACAGAATCATAAATCTATTTTCATGGGATAATTCCTTTGCAGCAAATACTCTTTAAAATATAGGGCATTATCTAAGGTGCAAGATTGCCTGTACTCTGTGAAATGCAGCTGTGGTAAACCACTAAGACAAAAATTCAGCTAAGCTGAAGGACAACAGCATTAGTGGTTACACAAAATACACAAAAACAGCTGTTCCAGACAGTAACAGTGGTTGATATCCTATGTTACACCATCTTGTTGGCAGATAAATGATTACTCTGACAATAGCAGTGCAGAACTCATCCTACAATCATAACTTTAGCCATCTACTTTAGGTCATAATACATCATAATTTACAAGTACAGAACCACTAGAACAAATGATCTTGCTTAAATGTCACCTTCCTACTCAGCTGTTCCAGTCTCTGCTTTGTATTCTAAGTCTCATCCCTTTACTTGAATGGCAAAACAATACATTTTTTAATTGCATTAGCCTTAGGAACCCATAAGAAAGTGAGCCAAGTTTTCTTTTCTCTCAACAAGTATTGGCAGGCTTATGAACTGTGTGACAGGTAGTAAGAATAAATAAGAACAGCTCCACTGAAGGTGGTAATGTCCAATGATTTATACACACTGAGGACCTGTACTGGATTACAAATTGCAGAGTCATTTCTGTCCTTAATTATAGTTATGCCACTTTAATGCAGAAAATTTCTACAGGTGAAGCTTAGGGTCTAACTGAGCTTACAGAATATTTATGGATGGTGATGATGCATGACAAGGAAAGGATTTTGCTTGGCTTTCACTTCCATCTGAGCTTTCATATAGAATATGAATTTTTTCTAACTTGAACTCTAGTAGTAGAATTTTTAGGAATCTTCCACTGAAACAACAAATATTTCATATTTCGAACTGGAAACCTAACCTTGCATGTATTTAGATGCAGCCATGCCTTTCACTTGTTTTCAAATGTATTTATAAGCAAGTATCTTAAAACAGTCTTAAGAAACTCCAATTACTTTATACTTGTGTAGGCAAACATTCCAATAAGTTCCCTGACTAGTATTAAAGTAAGGAAGACTGAAAAGATGTTTTCTAGCTGGAATTGTACAGAATAACTGGAATTATCTGGGAAAGCAAACATACCTGCAACATCTTGAATAAGTGCAGTGATTAAGTGTAGCACCACTATTGTGTTCTCCCATGTTCAGTTGTCAGGGAAAGCAATCATACCTGCAACATCTTGAATAAATGCAGTGATTAAGCGTACCACTGTTTTGTTCTTCCATGCACAATTTAAATTCATACTGAAAAAGTGAAGTGGAAGGCTGCAGACATAATCAGAAATACAGTGTGTATTAAAGGTGAAGAGGACAGAGAACTTGCTCAAGAAGACTAGCAAAGGAAGAACAAAAGAATCCCGGGTGTCTGCTGGAAGGCTCAACATGTAGGAGGAAGACAGCTATACGAGTTAAAAATAATGTGGGAGTAATAACAAATGTTTATTAGCTAGAATAATTTTAGCCTGGAAAACTGGAAGCTGTTTTAATGTGGAAGTTGTAGAAGTGTACTCCCATAGGATTAGTTAAGGAGAGAATGCTTTGCTCCCTTTAAAATTTATAACAGGATTATATGATGCTATGTCTGTCGAAGTAGAAGATTGCCTTAGATACACAGAAAGCCCCATTAGCTTAATGCTTCTAGTTCATTATAAATTCTAAAGGTTTCTGAATTTTTAAAGTGAAATAAGTGGAGAATAAATGGCACAGGTATCAAGTCCAGTAAGCAGAGTAGATTATTTTTTTTCATTATGTGGACTACAAATAGACTAAAAATTGTACCTTTTTCTAATACTGTTTAAAAAGATTAAATAAGACTATATTTGTTTTTACAAATAATGACAGAAATATCTACTGGTTCAAAATTAATACTTCTTCACAGAACTCCAGAAAACAATCTAATTTAAATGTTTAACGACTGGACCTCTCTATGATCTAGGACTCTAGAAACCTAGGAAGAAAATATCTTGTTATGGTAATTCCAGTACATCTTTTCACAACACATTGTTTGTGGATAACACTGAAACAATTATCCTTCTAACAGGAGAGGTTAAAGCTATTTCTTTTCTCATTATAGCCACATAAGGGAAGGATGGGCATAAACAACAAGAACACATGAAAAAAACGTATGAAAACACTGCAATTTGCATCATATTTGGTACGAAATTTTGGCTTTCTCTTTTACCAGCTGGACCCTTTATTCATTATTCATTTCTTTTATGGATGTAACTATGATGGGTTTAACCAGACAGAAAATAGCATGCTTTAGTGGTGTAGGGCCTCAGCTTTAAGTCAGAAAAACAGAAGGTTTCTTCTGGCTGTGCTGTGTGATGCTCAGCAAATTACTTTGTCCTTTTATTCTCCAAAATACCCACCTGCAAGATGGTGATGAAAGCATGTAGATAAAAACTGTGGGATCAACAGATGTAAAGCATTTCCTAAGAAAAAAGTCTTTTTACTTCCTTCTGTTCATAGAGCTTTTCTGTTGTATTTGGATCCTCCATAGCACTTTGGGGCCAACCAGACTTAGCCTTTGCCGTTAGAATATACTAGTCAGTAACAAACTATAAGGGAATATGATGGCTTAATAACCCAGTTTGAAACACTTAATAACACAGTTTGAAAATGCATCTTGACTGAGGAGAAATGTATAGTAGTCCAGCTACCATAGAGCCACTGACATTGTAAAGACTTATTAGCAGCAGGATTACCCAGCAGTAAACACTTCCAGCATACAGGACTATAGTTGCAATGACTTTATTGGAGCAAACTTTCAAGTTATGATTCAAACGTTCCCATGCCATCCATGACCCAGAGGGGCAGCTCTGCCTTCCCAGTCTTTCTAGGCAGGGTTTTTCTAGCATGTCAAATGATTCTTTTGAAAAGTCACTTGTTTAAGACCTGCATTCTTCATTCATGTCTGCCTTTCTGCTTAATTCTCATGCAGAAAGTTTTCTGCATACACTTTTGCTTGTACTTCTGCTTTTACTTCTTTTTCTTATCTATTTTGCAGTATTACTGTGGTTTACTTCTGCTGCTCTTAAGTCATGGTTTGTAAGCCAACAGCTGAAATCGCTTTTGGATTGTTTGACATAGCTCTGATCAGGAATGCTTAAGACTATAGCTTGGTAAGAGACATGCCTTGATTAATAGACAATGGCAACACTGCAGAAACACAAAATTAACGAGAGTGCTTGTATCAGAAAAATAGCTGAGGCACAGTATTGACTGCCCCAATTTTACATGGTTCAAATACTGAAATACGCTTTGTCTGTAGTTCTTTTACAAGCAAGTAAATGTATGTTGGCCTGTGTGATTACCAGTTGGTTGGATAAGTGTTTGAAAATAGACCTTGTATTTTGAAAAGATGAACTTAATTTCAGTTAATTTTCTCTGTTTATAATTAATTTGCACATATATAAACCATATAACATTTGAAAAGATGAACTTAATTTCAGTTAATTTTCTGTTTATAATTAATTTGCACATATATAAACCATATAACATTTGAAAAGATGAACTTAATTTCAGTTAATTTTCTCTGTTTATAATTAATTTGCACATATATAAACCATATAACATTTGAAAAATGTATTTTCTACATTGCAATTGAAATTCCATTCCTGTTCCTTCCTGAAATGCTCTGATGCAGCAAAGTCAATTTTTAATTTTCTTCAGCAAAATAAAAAAAAAAAAATTAAAAAGCATTACCAGGGGGCAATGGACTGGAATAGAGTATTAGAAAACAATTTATTTATTTTTATTTTCCTAAACTTTTTGTTGAATACTTTAAAGAAAACCTATTTCACAACAAACTATCATTAAAGTAGCACCTACAGCAAAGCAAACTTACTAGAGTGTTTGGTTTGCAATATTAAAACACTGAACTGCTTGTGCATATGGTTCCTACAGATAATAACTGAGCTAAATGAGGCAACAATAAAGATTTCTGCATATTAGCTAAATCTAAAACAACATCCTGAGGGTGAAAACTTTGTACCATTAAAGATAACAGCAAAATTCTTCTTGACTTCAGCATGGATAATATTTCACTGTCCAGATGCTATCATACATGGATATGTACAAAGTTAACAGCAATTTTTGTTTCATCCAGTCCTCCTTAGCATATGTATTTTAATACTGGTCCTTTAAATATAGGAAAGAAACCAGGATAAATAAAAAGAAAAGAGAAGTCAAACTTACCAGCCAGTTTGAGGGGGTTGTGAGAGTTTTGCGATGGAATATATTTTAAATGGGCTATGCCATTCTGAAAAAAGGAAAAAGTTGGGTAGGATGTGTTAATTTCAGCAGTGCTTCATTTTCAAAAAAGAAATTGGGGCAGAAGCACAGAAAAATCCTTGCGCTAAATCTCTAAGCCACCTAGGCTAACTTCTCCAACATGGAAAATTTAATTTTCAGTATAAGTATACCAAATATAAAAATAATATTTTATTGAAAATAAATATATTTATAAATATGAATTGCATATTGAATATACAAATCAATGTAATTGGAAAAACAAAACAAAGAGTTCTTTTTGTGTATTGAGCTGAAAGATTTTGAGCAATTCTGTAGTTTATCTCATTTTTTAAAATGTGTTGTTTTATACATTTTTGGAAAACTGCAGAAAATACAGATTTCTTCGAAAACATAAAATTCCATTCTTGACCAGCTCGAGTAATTAGCAATAATTATCTCCATATTAATTGTGCATACTGTCTTTAAAATGTGCAGCCCAAATGCTTATTTTTGATTCACATCTGATCAGCTAAAACATCCATATGGTTTCCTTTGGAAAGATTCAGTGAACTTGTTTTCAAAAATAATATGGGCCAGTAGATATTCACTCAGTCAATTTTCAGAAAGCTTTATGAATCAGAAACACTGGTGTTTCTTAGATTACTGGGTGCCTGACTTAGCACAATCTGTCATTGGTTAAAAAACAGAAAAGTGCTGAAATCCCCTTGGTGTTCTTTGGAACAGGGGCAGATGGCTCCCATTTCCCTGAAGAAGTTCTATTTTGTTTTCCTTCTCTTCTCTTAAAAGGGAAACTTGGTAACACTGACAAAAACATACTACACAGAATAACAAGTTCAGGCACTTTATGAGAAACTGACATATTGTTTTAAAATAGAATAGTACTTTCTTGGGAACTGAAGTGTTTATAGGATTATAAAATACCTGGGATGACAGTAGGATATATATATATACACAAAATATTTACAAATAAAATTGCTTTCAGACTTCTTTGGGGGAAAACCCAACCCTAAACAGAAATTCCATTATGTAGTCTGATCCAAGTCACTGATATAAGTAATAAAGCAGTGCTGAAATCTTTGAATCCCTCACAGTTTTCTACTACTATGAAATGATGTCTTATACTTTCACTAACATAGATGAAAACCAGAGTTCCTTAGGTTAGGACAATCACTCCACTTTCCAGCAATTTGCTGACAAGCACAGACATGGAGAAATCTAAGAATCTTTGTGCTGTGGGCTCAGGAGAATCAAATTTTATGGTGGGCATAGGCCTAGTTCTATTTCCTTATAAAAACCTGCTTTGTAGCATTGATTTTCTGTTCCAGTTCTTTCTGTTTCCACACACTTTCAGTCTTCCTTAACCATGCAGTTCATCACCTCCTCGCCTATTATTTACACCTGGGCTTTCATTTCTACTGACAATCTTTTTCCTCCAAATTTTCCCATTCAAACTCTTTCTCTCTGTGGCCCCAGCAGGTTCTGCTCATCTTTCTTCTGTATAAAGTCAGGGAAGATCTGCATGCCACAACTGAAAGCAGAGGAAAGCTACCATCTCTGTTTCAGTATCAACTGCAGACAGGTAACAAAAATACTAGTCCCACTTAGAGTGGGTAGGACAGGAGTCTGCCCAGTAAGAGAAGAGAGGCAAAAATATTTCCTTTTCATGAAAGGTGTATGTTTGTGAATCATTTTGGCATGAAAAGAACAGAAATGCATAGAGTTGTATCTGTTCTTCAGATCACAATATGGATTTCCTAGAGTAGAACTCACTGTAAGAAGGAACTAGTACCAATCTGCATAATCTCAGACATGCAACTATATTAGCAGCAGCTAAACATTACATTAGGACCTAGGTTTAAACATTAGCACCTTAAATCGTGGTTAATTTTAGCTTGGCATGCACCTAGCCAACAATGAAGTTAATAATCACAACTCAGGGCTAGTCGCACGTAAGTGCACTCTTGTAGTTTAGTAGCTTTAGATGATAAAGCTCATTTGTTTAGCTGGTAACAACTTTTCTCAAGCATAGCTATTCACACTGTGATTGATAATCTGAGGCCTATAGATAATCTGAATCTTTATTGTACAATGAAGCCTCTCAGATAACACAAATCATCCATACAGCTCATTATTGTATTATCCATGAGCAAGCTGGGGGGAGGTAGGGAGAGAGCACAGAAATTTTGGCAGTCATTTAAAAAAAAATATATATCTGTGAACATATATTTGAAGAGTTTGGGGTAAACCCATAAGATAATTTTAAATGAATTTGACAGAGTTATAGAAAATGTTGAATTAAAAAAAAAATTGAAATAAATTGGCATTTTCAGCAGGCATTTCAGGAGAATTTAAAATTTGTTGAGAGATGACAACTGAACTACCTTTTGTGCATGAAGTTCCACTTAGCACCCCAAGCCTGTCATTTGTACACAGTATCAATCAATCTTTACAAATATTTCTCTAAATTCCTTCTCTTTTTCTGTTTTTGCTGTTCAAATTTCCCAACAGAAAGCACAGCTGAAGCTATGCTTTCCCTTCTGCAGTGACAGTACTATCCCAGAACACGCATTCAATTAACAATGTAAAATCTCACAGCATTTTTCACCAAAGCCCCAAGTACTTTTTTTTCGATATATACTTAGAACTTGATTGTAATACTTCACCTTTTGCCCTCCAGACAAGTCATTAGCTGTTGGAAGTATCTTGGGGGAAAGGGGGTGGGGGAGCATGTTTGGGTTCCATCCCCTCCCTGCCTCTCTTCCACAGAAGTTTCCAGAACTGTCTGCCTTTCAAACTGTTACAGCCCATCTTCAAGGAGAACTTTAAAAATCTGATCATAGCTGCAGCTGAAGTGATGCAGAAATCCCCCTGAGCTATCTGCAGGGTTCTTCTGTCAGCAACCTGAATGTCAGTCTTCTCCAGAGAGACCTGTAACAAAGCTTTAGTCAACTCGCACAAGTTCAAAGGGAAAAACTCTCTGCATGAGATGATGTTTATTTAAGGAATAAGCATTTCTTTGTCATAGTGGAACCCAAAATTTCAGAAGCGGACATATTCAATTAGGAGAGTTTGTTCTGCTACAACTTTTCTGAGTGTACACAGCACAACTGCAGTTCTTCCTTTCCCCATAGATTAATTATGTAGAGGCCACTGAAAAAAGATATACAGATAAATACAAACAAAACAAAACAAACAAAAACCAACTACGTGCTGTTAAAATATTTTATGACTTAATCTGTTTAACCATGATTCATTGAGCTATTTAAGGGATAAGGTATTTGCAAACTATTATGAAGGAGCTCAATTATTTGTGCCTAATATGCTACAGAATGTTACAGGTCACAGTATCAATACCTAAATCAAAGCTTCCTTAACAACAACTTACAGAGAAGAAAGATTACTCCTTAAGCTAATAAATATAGAAGTCTAAAAGATTTCAGGGAAAAAAATTACAAATCTTTATGAATAGACAGCAACCAAATAGACAGACCAAAGAAATTAAATTTAACACAGAGAGGTGTGGACAAGCAAGAAAACAACTGAGGCAAGAGGAAACATGGATTCCCTCTGGTCAGACATAGGAGAAAGAACGGGGGTACATATAAAACCGGGAGAAAACTAGTACTGAATATACAATAGCAGTTCAGTAAAAAGGTCTCTAGGAATAGAAATACCTAAAAAATAGAGAATAAATAGAATATAAAGGAAAAAAAAATAGAGACTAGAAATAAAAAATAGAAATTACTTTAGAAAATCTATCTATATTGGCCTAGGTTGTCAATAAACCCATGTATATTCATCCATCTACAATGAGCAGGAATTTTAATATAAAGTGTAAATATGTTGTGGTTTAACCCCAGCTGTCAACTAAGTCCACGGCAAACACGCAGCCACCTTCTCACTCCCCCACCCTCCCTGGCGAGATGGGGAGGAGAATCAGAAAAAGGTAAAACTCGTGGGCTGAGATTAGAAAAATTTTAAAACTGAATTTATTAAAAGTAGTAGTAGTAGTAATAATAATAATAAGAAGAATAGCAGCAATTGTAATGAGAGACAGAGGAATGAAACCCAAGAAAGACAACTGATGCACAATAGAATTGCTCACCACCCACTGACCCATCCCCAGCCAGTGACCCAGCAGCAATTGGCAGCTCCTGGCCAACTCAGCCCGGTTTACATCGTGAGCATGACATTGTACAGTATGGGATGTCCCTTTGGCCAGTTCAGGTCAGCTGTCCTGGCTACGCTCACTCGCAGCTTCTTGTGCACCTCCTCAGAGCATGGGAAATTGAAAAGTCCTTGACTTAGGGTGAGTGATACTTAGCAACAACTAAAGACATCAGTGTGTTATCAATATTATTCTCACACTAAATCTAAACACAGCACGGTTCCAGCTACTAGGAAGAAAATTAACTCTATCACAGCTGAAACTAGGACAAAATAACATCTTCAATAGTTTTCAGTCAGAGCCTAACATCTATTATTCACATGTTGAAATATTTACAGTTGATAAGTTTAATATTCTGGACATGGTAGCTTAAAGATGTAAAATTCTATTTTATAATAAGAGTTCTGAGAATGATAAAGAACATGAATGATGCTGACAATAGTTCTCAGGCTCAGGCTTGCTATTAAGGTCAGTGATTAGCTTAACAATTCAATGCCCTAGAAAAAAAGTAATAAAAATCTATGTTGGCTAACTGAGGAGAAGTTCTGGCCAAGTCCTTCAATAGATGGCCAGGAACCGAATAGAACCTGGCCTCAGAAAAGACTGTGGACTGCTAAGATTTCTGGAAAAGAAGCCTGAATGATTTGGAAGATAATTTCAATATAATTATATGGAAACAGATCAAGGAGTGACACGGATTGTTACAACAAAAAAAGTTAAAAGAAGCAGGTGAAGGAATAGGCATGAAATCAGTTTCTCCTGTTGTGTTACCATTTATGCGCAATTCATAAACTACTTAATATTTTACAATTAACAGTATAAATATAATTCAATATATTAAATTGTAACATAACAATTGGAACCAACATAATTTAATAATTATGTTACAGTTATTGTAACAATTTGTTATAATTAATCATTAACATAATGATATGATCATTAATATTTATTAATATAAATGAATATCAGAGATGTAGTAGTATTACATTAATCATAATTTTGTAATTCTGTATTACATGGAAAAACACACACACTAATCTTTTATAAACTCATTTTGTGTTTCTGAAATATAATATAAATGCATTGTTAAAACTATCTATCTGAATGTATATGACCTCAAGCTAGGAAGGTGGATTTCACTAGTGCAATTCTGTCCAAAAGAAACACACAATTCTCTTGAAATATGCCTGTTTAAAGTATATTTAATATTTGGAGAGGGATTCAAGAACCATCCAGAAATTAGGTGTCTGTTAAAGGCTAGTTATTTTAGCTACCTCTGTAATGAACTGAGTAAGATACACACTTCAAGATGGAGATTCTTCTATCCTATATTTGCGCTGTATGAACACTATCTCCTTTCCCAGGAGCACTATGCTGGCTAACTCACTTAGACTAGATACCTGCTTTTTAGGCAAATAAAGATAAGGGAGGTGAACTCCAGCTCTATGGCAAAGAATGTTCTGTCCATATTTGTTTGTATTTCTTGTGTTGTACTTCTTTCCTCATGCAGGATGCTAACCAAACCTCAGTATACCTACTTTGAATCACCATTGCTTGTTTGTTTGTTTTTAGCAAATCTTACCTCAAAAAATGCCTCTTCTCAGAAGCTGAAGTGAAAGATATTCCAAAAATTCCTGCAACTGCACATGTACATTTCAAACCTGATTCAGTCTGGTATTTAGAAAGTCAGTTTGCTCTTTATTTTCCATGCTTGTTGGACAACCTTCAAAGCACCCTATATTTACATCCAGAGAGTATATATTCTTTTAATTGAAACGTTGTGCATGAAGTCTAAAAAATATACCAGTTGTTGAAGAGTATTTTCTCATCAATTTAATGACACAAAACATGTAAAAAAAAATAATGTTGTTTCCATAAAATAAAACATTAGTACCTATACTCTTGATGATAATGGAACCTAAGCATGTTTTTGTTTTGATTCAACACATTTTTCTATTTCTCCCTAAACTGAATCAAATATTTACTCATGGTAAATCACTGTCAAATGTTCAGTCTGGGTTTGTCTGTTGATAGTCCCCCAGACGGCTGTAGAAAACAGTAACTTGCTTTCTGTTCAGCCTTGGGAAGTTAATTCCCCTGGAACAGACATACATCCTTCATCTAAGGCTTACATTAAGAGCATAAGAGCCTCAGACATACCAATGCACATACCCTTGGCAACACATATGGTTCAACAAAAAACATCAAGACCAAAACTTACAGATTTTGAAACATCACTGTTCAAAGATTCATAGCTTTTTCCCCCCTCTTTTGCTTATTTGTAGTTTTCTTCTCCAAAACAAAGAAAAGCTACATACACAGAAAAAATGAAAAGGGCTGGGTTTCAGTGTTTACTGTTAGAAGGAGAAAAAAAAAAAAGCAAGCAAAAACTAATACTACTTCCAATTTTCAATATGATTTTATTTGAACTCAATATATATACATATATATTCATTTATCTATAGTATTTTGAAGAGCTAACAATCATTCTGTTTTATATTCTATAAAATAGAAGTAAATTTAGTTTTTAAACATTATTTTCCTCAACTTGAACTACTGAAATAAATTCTGATAAAAAACTGGAGGAATTTAAAAGAAAAGAAAAATGCAAATGTAATTTCCAGGTGCCATGATCATGAGCGGAGAACATTTCAATACCCAAATATTTTTTACAAGAATTATTGCTTTTTCTTTTCAGATATTAGAAGTTCATCTACAGTAGGTTACAATTCTTATGAACAATGCTACCATACTGCTTCCTGAAACACTGGTTTCTGTATAAATCAAATAACTTTGAAAGTCAGCTTTTTCACAACTCCAAAACCTAGTAACACAAAAAAGGATATTTTACAAACCTGCAGTACCTGTATTTCTATTTCTAACTAAAACCCGTCTTGTATTTAATACTGCACTATACAGACTGGTTTTGAATTGCTATAATTACACATCTGAATATGTATATAATGGAAATGGGATAATCAGAGGCAAGTAGTTTTCCAAAATTTTGTAAATAGCAAGTTTAAAATATATGAACAGATGTGCTGAGGCATTTTTTTTAATAAAGTGATGCTGAAAGTTAAAAAGAAGATTTAATGCATGATCTGCAGTCTATAGACTTAATTACTTTGGCATTGGTTCATTACGATGGCTGTTTTAAATCATTTACTAGATTTAGTCCACAGCGTAACCCAGGCTCTCCAGAACTGTCTTTATTTCTAGTATACAACTAACTATATGGAAGTGTTGTGGGGTTTTTTGTTTGTTTTAATTTCATGGCAATGAAATACCTAAAATCATCACATTTCTGCAGCTGGAATAGTCCCTGTGCTTATAGAGACTTGTGCTTAACAAAACAGTGAGTGGCGTTGTACTACTATCCATGCAAGATGCTAGAATGAATGTTTTGTTGACCATGACACCCCAACACCACTTTGGAAATGTAGACAAAGTCCTGTATTACTCGAGTTCTGTGGCTAAGACCTAACTCAAAGGAGCCTTTGAGTCTATCACACCAGATACATGTTTGTCTTACAACACTTTGTCTTCTACTAAAATGACTGTTGTGCTTGCTTATGTGGGAAACCAATATTTTTCATTATTTCCCTAATAGGTGTAACGTATAGAATAGGCACAGAAAGAGATGGTGTGAATTGCTGTGACGCTGTATTCACCAGGGCATAAACTGAAACAGAGTGCATTTTCACATTCATTGTATTTAAGGAAAAAAATGGTTTCCTTCATATTTAGGATATTTTATTCTGTTCACAAAATCACAATATATTTTCCCAACTTATAATGTTGTCCATTAGGTACAACGTTTACATCATAAAACTTGAGTCATACAATAAAAAATTGTAACAGTGCTTTTATAGCAGCTGTTATAACAGCTTTGGAACTAATGCTTTACTCAAGGCTAGAGAAAAGCAATTATTCACCTGGATTTATTTGGAAGGAGCAAAATGTCCCTTAGAATTGCTTTAGTAAAACAATTATTAGACAACAGAGAACATTAGAAAGAAGAAGGTAGCCTCAACAAAAATCATGTTTTCAAAAGTATCTTACAGAGAAATTGGTATATTATGTTACCAAAAGCTTGAGAAGGGACTTGACTAGCGTGTCTGAGTTCCATCATGACAAGAAAATACAGGATCTTTAAGAAAGCAGAGAAAAGCTTTGTATGCATAATTTGAATAGATATTTGAAACTATTCTGAATCAGAAGGGTTAATTAATAGACTAAATCACCTAATGTGTTCAGGCCTCTTCTTCACCTAACCTGTTCTAGTAGAGGGAACCATTCACCCCTACCCAAGATAATCTATAAATTAGGGACTTGTCTACCAACAAAAAGATTATGTCCTTCTTTCCGTGAAAAAAATCAGATCACCAACATCATAGGTCCGGTATGGGGATCAGTAAAGTTTTATAAAGAGAAATGATCTCATGACTTTTTATAAATTTAGCTTTTTTTTTTTTTTTTTAATTGGCTGAAGTAGTGTAGAAAACACAGCAATTGGTAAATTCAGAGGAAAAAGCACCAGTGTGGTAAATGTATGCATATGTTCAGCCTTCATTTCACTAGAAATCAGTGGCAATTAGCAGACTGTACTAGTTACGTATTAGTATATACATTAGTATGTCTGTATTAGGATTTCTGTATTGGTATGTATTAGTACATACATTAGTACAATGTATTTTTGCATCCTGGCCAAATTATTTACTTGGTCTTTGTTGTGGTTTAGTTCCAGTGCAGAGCACAAATGCTACTTCACTTAAACTTTTCATTTGCACTGCTTTGCTTGATGTCTGCATTGAACCAGCCCCTGCCGGAACTCTTGCCCTAAAAGCGAGTATGTAATGCATTCAATAGAAAGAACTCAAGTATCATTAAACTGATTTTCATCACACATATGCAATGCTTAAGCATTCCATAAAGAAAAAAACTGAATCAAAAAATGAGAGAATGAATTCTGACGTGAAAAGTCACCTTATGTAAATGTTAATTACCATTTGATTATGTTGATTTGAGGGGTGCCCATAATGAAAGCAGCACATTTCTTGCTTAAAGTGCCACACTTTTAAAGGACTGCACTAAGACAATGCAATCAAAACAGCAGATTTAGTTTCCCAGTCTGGAGATACAAGTACAACTGTTTCTAATTTCAAAACTTGCCACAGGGAGTAAGCAAACTGGATTAGACACTGTGTGCTGCAAACAGCATTGCAAGTAATCTGCTAAAACAGCAAACACCCTTAACAAAAGGCTGACATTCATGACTGAGGTTACTGAAACATAAGACAATTTTAACTGCATCAATATTTTACAGCAAGCCAAGTCAAATACTAATCTGAGTTCAGTGATACCAATAATTATGAAATCATATCATGACACAATTTATAGAACAACCAAGAGTCTTGTACAATAATGATATTGCATTTTTAAAAATCCAGGCTTTTATTTCATGATGTCATAGATTTTCTTAAGTACTTACATTCCTCAGAAGCATGAATATCATTGATTTCAAGAGGTGATTTTGCTTCTAAATCACTTGGGTGCTTCTGAAAAACAAAAAAAAAAGCTCTTTCTGGCATAAGTTCCTTAAATATGCTTCTCATGTTTTGGATAATTATTTCACCTAAACAGGTCCTGAATATTTTTTTAACTTCATTTTCATAACAGCTACCAGTGCAGTTGTTTTTACTTGTGCAAAATAACATTATTTACATTACATATTACTCTTTGAAGTCTAAACATACTAGATGTCTAAACAGTAAAAAATCCTAAGCTATCATCTCAAGGGTTTTATTTAATTCAGAGAAACATGGAATAAATGGCAAAACTAAAACCAGGCTTTCTGTATTTGATAAAACTATAATTATCAGTTATTTTTTTTTCAAATGAGTATATTTGATTCAATAGTCATGCAGAAATTAAAACTCTGATTCTTAAACTTTCAGCAGATTTTATAACAAGCTACCAAAATTTAATTTCCACTGGCATGTTTAACAGTCCTGTTTAACCCTAACAGAAAGTTAATTAATTCCCTTAAGAGCTCATTTGTACAGCTCCAAGTAAGTGTCATAACTATACACCCTAACTGAAAATTCTAAATGTTTCAATACACTTCAGTAGACCATTATGCTGTTGAAAATTACATTACTGCAAGTGATCAGAATTCTTTTGATCCTGAGGGAAAAAATTTGAGAGGTAAGTCCCACCCCCCCACCCCCACCCCAAATAAACTGACTCCCTCCGCAAAAATATCCTTAGGCAGGAAATATACCAACGAATATGATTACTTAATTAGGAATATCTCTTAATTTGGGTCTGTCTTTTACCTAATGTGTAGCTTAACAGCTTTGTTATTAATCATGTCTTAACATAAACACTGTGAAGCTGTTGCTGCTCAGTGATGTTCATTACGAATAGTCCCTGTGGGAATCACCAGCTTATTCCATTAAAACTCCTGCCTCCTGTTAATTGCTCTTAGCAAAACAGGAACAAATTGACTGTTTTAAGAGACAGTGGTGTAAATTTATATGTTTGTGTGTTTGATTGCTGGGGACTAATGATGTTCCTGATAATCCTCTGCTGTTGCACTGCACTATATGATAGTCGGCAGTGCTAGCCTGCTTTAATCCATAACAACTGACGTTACAGAGGTTAAAAAAAGAAAATATGATTTGCAAACCATAGTGTTTATCATGCCAGCTGAGACACCGTACCGTTCTGGGTCATGGGCAATTAATTTTTAAATTTTAATGAATCTCTTGTGTAAAAGAAATTATGCTCCTTAACAGGGATGATTAATGTATATTAACTAAGCACATTAAAAAAATCCAGGATATTTTTACTATGACAGTGGCTGGCATAAATAGGATATATGAGACCTTGCTGTTTAAATCAAGGGGTTTCCGTAATTCAAAGAGGTATGTGATTTTGTATAAATTGTAATAACACTTACTTAAAACTGCAAGAGAAGGGCACTTAATTTAATATTCTCATTCAAAACGTTAGTAAACATGCTCTATGTAGTAAAACTGCCTACAGTACAATTTGAACAGGAATGTTTAAGCAAAAAGACAATTTCCTTTTTCAATAAAAAAATTGTCACATTCACAACAAATATATGTTAAAAGAGAAAGT